>NC_143480.1:0-644026 GCF_027475165.1 Benincasa hispida
AAAACGGTTTTAGAAAACGGGTTTGGAGAAAAGGTTTTCGTAAGCAGTTTTTTGTGAGTGTGAATAAAGAAAGAAAGATTGTATACATGATATTAAAGTATGCTAGAAGGGGGTTGGATCGGGCATGCGGCCATGGGCAACAGGCCTTAGACAAGCATGACCGTGACATTCTCCCCCATTTAATTGGCTGACGTCCCCATCAACCGACCTTGTTCAAAATCTGCGATGGCTGGAGCTGCATTCTTCAAATCTTCGGCCCGCTCCCAACTGATCTCTTCGTCGAGGAGATCCTTCCATTTCACTAAGAACTCTGTCAGTTCTCGTCTGGGTCTTCCAATACGGTGCGTACGTTTATTCAGGATTTGTGCAACTTCTTTCTCAGCGAAATTCTTCATCGTGACCGGTGGGCGCCTTGGCATATTTCGTTGTTCATCCTTGGGATCGGGATGATAGGGCTTCAGGATACTCACATGGATGACAAGAAGAATCTTCATCCATGAGGGTAATCGAACCTTATATGAGGTTCTCCCGACCTTCTCGATTACCTCCACTGGACCTTCATATTTCCTTACTAGCCGTTGGTCTCTGGCCTCGGAGTTTTGGTCGTAGCTTGATCAGGACCTTGTCCCCAGCTTGAAACTCGAGGGTTCTTTGCTTCTTATCAACCCACTTCTTCATCCATCTTGAAGCTCTTTCCAGGTAGGCGCAAGCTATCTCAGAGGTTTTACTCCACTCTTCAGTGAAGTTATGTGCCTGAGGACTTTTGCCTGCATAAGGCTGGTTCACCAAGTGTGGCATGAGTGGCTGTCTACCGCACACCACTTCGAATGGCGTTTTTCCGGTCGCGGAACTCTGCTGGCTATTGAAGCTGAATTGAGCCACATCTAACAACTGGTCCCAGTCTTCTGCCTAGCGTCGATAAAGTGACGCAGATATTCCTCGAGCATACTGTTGAAGCGTTCTGTCTGGCTGTCAGTTTGGGGATGATAGCTAGAGGAGATATTCAGCGCTGACCCCAATATTTTGAACAATTCTGTCCAAAATGTCCCAGTGAGTCTTCCGTCCCGATTGCTAACAATGCTCAGGGGGACGCCCCAAAATTTCACAATGTGTTTGAAGAACAGCTGGGCAGTCATCACGGCTGTGCACATCTTCGGCGTTGGGATGAAAGTGGCATATTTTGAAAACCGATCAATGATAACAAGGATCGATTCGAACTCTCCCACCTTGGGCAAATGGGTGATGAAGTCAAGAGACACGCTCTCCCATGGTCTAGAGGGCACAGGTAGGGGTTCCAGCAGACCCGCTAATTTCGCCCTTTCGACCTTGTCTTGTTGGCAGACAAGGAAAGTCTTGGTAAATTGCATGACATCGTCTCGAAGGCTTGGCCAGTAGTAGCCTTGTTTCAGGAGCGATTAAGTCCTCTGCCAACCATTATGTCCTGCCCACGGTGTGTGGTGACACTCCTTCATCAGCGACCTTCGTAACTCCCCGGATCTGGGGATGTAGAGGTGATTGCCCTTGGTGTATAGTAGATCGTCTTCCACCCAAACTGGCGTGTCTTCCCCTCTTTGGCCAATTGTATGATGGCCTGCACTGCTGTGTGGTTTGTCAAGTGAGTTTTGATGGTTTCTCGTACTGTTGCACTCAATGTACTTGCTTGTAGGCGGGCGAACATGCACAGGACCGCATGTTTGCTCTTTCGGCTAAGAGCATCGGCCGCTTGGTTACTTTTCCCCGGTCTATGTTCGAATTGGAAGTCGAACTCCGCTAGACACTCCTGCCACCGTGCCTGTTTCGACGACAACTTCGGTTGGAAGTGGCAAATGGTGTTGTTGTCGGTCTTGACCTCGAACTTGGCCCCCAAGAGATATTGTCTCCAGGCCCTCAAGCAATGAACTACTGCTAACATCTCTTTCTCGGAGGCGGCATACCTCCGTTCGGCATCATTTAGTTTCCTACTCTCATACGCGATGGGGTGTCTGTCTTGGAGGAGGACACCACCCAACGCAAAGTCAGAAGCATCGGTCTCGACTTCAAATGGCTTGGTCACGTCCACAATTTCGAGGACCGGCCCCTCAATTATAACTTTCTTCAAGCCCTCAAAGGCGGCTTGACATTCAGGAGTCCAGCTCCATTGGCTATTTTTCTTCAGCTGTTCGGTTAATGGCCCTGTTCTTCTTGAGAATCCTTCTACGAACTGCCTATAGTAGTTGGCTAGTCCGAGGAAGGATCGTAGTTCGATCATGGATGATGGTACCCTCCAATCTCTTATCGCGGCCACCTTGCCCTCTTCCATACCAATCCGACCACACTCAATCACGTGGTCGAGGAAATTTATGCGCTCTTGGGCAAAGAAGCACTTCTCTCTCTTTACATGCAACTGATTTTTCCTCAGTTTTTCGAAGATTAGTTGGAGGTGATGTCGATGGTCCTCCAGTGAGGCACTATAGACCATAATATCATCGAGATACACTACGACAAATTTGTCGAGGTATTCGTGAAACACTTGGTTCATTAAGGTACAGAAAGTTGCTGGAGCATTGGTGAGGCCAAAGGGCATCACAAGGAATTCGAAGGCTCCATATCTCGTGACACAGGTCGTCTTAGGTTCGTCTCCTTCAGCAATTCGGACCTGATAATATCCCGATCGCAGGTCCAGGTTCGAGAAATACTTAGCACCGTGAAGCCGATCAAATAAGTCAATAATGATAGGAAGGGGATATTTGTTGTAGACTGTGAGCTTGTTCAAGGCCCGATAGTCGATGCGTAACTGGAGGCTCCCATCCTTCTTCTTCTGAAACAGTACTGGGGTTCCGTAAGGGGCCTTTGCCGATCTGATAAATCCCGCATCTAACAATTTGTCTAACTAATTTCGGAGTTCGGCCAATTCTGGCAGGGCCATCCGATATGCATTCTTGGCGGGCGGCTTTGCCCCTAGTAACAACTCGATCTCATGGTCAATCCCCCTTCGTGGGGGTAAGGACTTGGGCAAGCTTTTAGGCATGACATCTTGATACTCTTCCAAGACAAATAGAACGTCTCGGGGGATCTCCTCTTCTGTGGTTTCAACTGATTTTATCATGATGGCCATGAACGTGGGTTCATCTTGGGCCAGGCCTCTCTTCAATTGGAAGGCTGAGATCATTCTCACCCCATTTGGCTGCTTGATACTGGCTTGAACTACGATGGGTGTAGATCTGGTAATGACTAAACATTTGGCGAAGGGCATTGGTATAACTTTATATTCAAGTAGGAACTCCATCCCCAATACCACGTTGAAATCATCCATCTTAACAATCACGAAGTCAACGAGGCCCTTCCAATCTTCTAACTTCACCGGAGTTCTCTTCACTATCCCCGTAATCGGTAGGGCTGCAGAATTCACAGCTTTCATTTTCCCTGCATCTCTTTCCCAGGTCAATTTCAGGCGGCGGGCTTCCGTTTCAGTCATGAAGTTATGGGTGGCCCCAGAGTCGACCATAGTGCTCTTGGCCGATCTTTGGTTGACCCAAGCGTCCATATACATGAGTCCTCTCTCTAGTGGCCCCGTCACCTTTCCCATTTTCTTCTGAAGCACAGATAATAATTTCAATGCCCCCATCCTGGGATTCTCAATTTCTGCAGCTGGCTCGATTACTGTCTCCCCCAGTTCAGCCTTGTCTTCTGAGCTAGAGGCTAATGTGGCTTGAAAAGCATTAAACGCGGTCTGATTTGGACATTCGCTCGCTCTGTGTGGCCCTTTACATATGAAATAAGACAGGGGGAGATTGTAATTGTTATGTTGTTGTTGCGGCCCCCGCCAGTTGTTTCCTGATCTCGGTTGGGATGGTTTACGATCCCCCCCTGTATTCTTGTCTCCTCCCCCAGGTCTGGGAGGACTGGAACGACTGTTGCTGTTTCCCCCATTTGAGGAAGTTGACTACTTTCTCACATCTTACGAGTCGGTGCTAAGGTCGTATAGTCGTTCAGCTACCGCATAGGCAGAAGGGAGATCTTGTACTCTCTATTCATATAATTTTGATCTCGCCCACGATTTCAGTCCTTCAACAAAGCAAAAGACCTCGTCTTTCTCGGACATATCTCGTATGTCCAACATGAGTCCTGCAAACTGTTTTACGTAGTCCCTGATGTTACCTGTTTGCTTCAGCTCTCGGAGTTTTCGTCGAGCCAAGATCTCGACATTTTCAGGGAAGAACTGCGAGCGAAGTTCTTGTTTCAATCTATCCCAAGTATCAATTGTGCATCGTCCTTCCTGTATGTCTGTAAATCGCGATCTCCACCATAGTTTTGCATCTTCAGCCAGATGCATCATTGCTAGTGTGACTTTTGACTCTTCAGTCACCGTGTTCGTCGCCTTGAAGTATTGCTCAAGGTCGAAGATAAAGTTTTCCAGGTCTTTTGCTTCCCGCACCCCACAAAAGGGTTTCGGTTCTGGGATTTTTATTCTGCTTACTGCCATTGCTCCCCCAGATGAGGCTTGGTTCCCTACCGCTCGGATGGTGAGATTCACCCTTGCGCTCACATCCGCTATCTCGGCTCTAACGACGTCAAGGGCCGACCGAAAGTCTTCAGACAAATCGATTACCATCTAAAGTATTGCTTTTTGGGAGCCGTCCAACTCTTCGACGCGCTCCTCTATGTGGGCAACAGAGCCCGGTGAGCTATCGCCACGTTCAAAGCTATCGAACCGTGTTGTTTTGGTCTCAAGGGTCTCTATCCTCATCATCAATTCTCTGATGGGTAATCCGTCTAGGCTGCCCACTACCGCATCAATTTCATCGGCTTTCTCAGCAACTTCTTGTAGCCGAGTCTCTAGGAAATGGATATTATCCGGGACCTCTCTCAGGTAGAGCATTTGCTCTTCCATCTCTACCAACCTATCCACATGGGACTTGTTCAGGTTATTCGTCGCCGACATGATCACTGATCTTTCCCTCTATGAGCCAACCTGGCTCTGATACCAACTGTCACAATCGCTCTTTCGGGAGCTTCTCTTAGCGATTGTGCGGCACTTGTTCTCGCCCACGAACAAGTCAGCCAACTTGAATATGGACTGCCGGTGGCACACTGAGTGCCTCTCACATCCTCCACCCCCGTTTTAGGGAAAATGGTTTTAGAAAACGAGTTTGGAGAAAAGGTTTTCGTAAGCAGCTTTTTGTGAGTGTGAAGAAAGAAAGAAAGATTGTAGAAAAAGCAATAAGCAACGAAAAAAGCCTTATAGAGTACTACTCCGGGTATGGGGAAGTGATGATTAGTCTTATCCCCATATAGTGCATTCTGAACAAAAAGCCAACTGGCACCCTTGCATATGCAAAAGGGCGAGTGGTCACTTACAATGAAAATGTAAAGAAAGCAAGCTAACTAAGCTAATACAATACATGATATGAAAGTATGCTAGAAGGGGTTGGATCGGGCATGCGGCCATGGGCAACAAGCCCTGGACAAGCATGACCGTGACACGGGGCACACCTTCGGGCCTGATAGCCTTTTCGGGCACCAAACGAGCTCCATTCGCAAAATCGTCTGCGCGCTTAGATTTTTTTCATCGTTCTGAACCCCTGGGTCCGTTTTCAAATTTTCGCCTGTCGGAAAGTTCACACACTAAAATTGGGCCTCGGGGCACCCCCATCGAGCCCGATAGTCGTTTGGGGTACAAAGCGAGCTCCGTTTTCAAAACCGTCTGTGTATACAACTTTTTCTCATCGTTATGAACCCCTGGGTTCGTTTTCAGATTTTCGACAGTCGGAAAGTTCAAGCACTAAAATTTGGCGCTTGGGCACCCTCGTGGGGCCCGATAGCCATTTGCGGAATCAAACAAGCTCTGTTCCCAAAATCGTCTGCGCAAACGACTTTTTCTCATCGTTCTGAACCCCATGGTACGTTTTCAGATTTTTGCCCGACAGAAAGTTCGTGCACTACACTTGGGCCCCGGGGCACCGTCGCCGGGCCCGATAGCCGTTTGGGGCACCAAACGAGCTCCATTCCCAAAACCGTATGCGCCCACGGCTTTTTCTCATCGTTCTGAACCCCAGGGTCCGTTTTCAAATTTTCGTCCGCTGGATAATTCGTGCACTAAAATTGGGTCCCGAGGCATCCACGTCAAGCCCGATAGTCGATTGGGAAACCAAACGAGCTCTGTACCCAAAACCGTCTACGCCCACGACTTTTTCCCATCGTTCTGAACCCCTGGGTCTGTTTTCAGATTTTCGCCTGCCGGAAACTTCGCGCACTAAAATATGGCTCCGGGGCACCCCCGCCGAGCCCGATAGCCATTTGGGGAACCAAACGAGCTACGTTCCCAAAACCGGCTATGCCCACGACTTTTTCTCATCGTTCTGAACCCCTAGGTCCGTTTTAAGATTCTCTCCCGTCCGAAAGTTCACGCACTAAAATTTGGCCCATGGGCACCCTCGCAGAGCCCAATAGCCGTTTGGGGCACAAAACGAGCTCCGTTCCCAAAACCGTCTGTTCCCACGAATTTTTGTCATTGTTCAGAACCCCTGGGTCTGTTTTTAGATTTTCGCCTTCCAGAAAGTTTGCGCACTAAAATTGGCCCGGGGCACACCCGCCGGGCCCGATAGTCGTTTGGGGAACCAAACGAGCTCCGTTCCCAAAATTGTCTGCGCCCACAGCTTTTTCTCATCGTTCTGAACCCCTGCGTCTGTTTTCAGATTTTCTCCGGCCAAAAAGTTCGCGCACTAAAGTTGGGCTCCGGGGCACCCCCGTCAGGAACGATAGCCGTTTGAGGCACCAAACGAGTTCCGTTCCCAAAACCGTCTGTGCCCACGGCTTTTTCTCATCGTTCTGAACCTCTCGGCTCGTTTTCAGATTCTCGCCTGCCGGAAAATTCGCGCACTAAAGTTGGGCCCCGGGGCACCCCCGCCGGGCTCAATAGCCGTTTGGGGCACCAAACGAGCTCCGTTCCCAAAACCGTCTGCGAGCTTTTTCTCATCGTTCTGAACCCCTGGGTCTGTTTTCTGATTTTCGACCGCCGGAAAGTTTACGAACTAAAGTTTTGCCTCGAGGCACCCCCGTCGAGCCCGATAGCCGTTTGGGGAACCAGATGAGCTCCATTCCCAAAATCGTCTACGCAAACGGCGTTTTCTCATCGTTCTGAACCCTTGATCCATTTTCAGATTTTCGCCCGACGGAAAGTTCGCGCACTAAAATTGGGCCCCGGGGCACCCCGCCGGACCCGATAGCCGTTTGGGGCACGAAACGAGCTCCGTTCTCAAAACCGTCTACGCCCACGGCATTTTCTCATCGTTCTGAACCCCTGGGTCTGTTTTAAAATTTTCGTCCACTGGAAAGTTCGTGCATTAAAATTGGGTCTCGGGGCACACCCATTGGGCTCGATAGTCGTTTGGGGAACCAAACAAGCTCTGTACCCAAAACCGTCTGCGCCCACGACTTTTTCCCATCGTTCTAAACCCCTGGGTTCGTTTTGAGATTTTCGCCTGCCGGAAAGTTCGCGCACTAAAATATGGCCCCGGGGCACCCCCGTCAAGCCCTAGCCATTTGGGGCACCAAACGAGCTACGTTCCCAAAACCGTCTGCGCCCACGGCTTTTTCTCATCGTTCTAAACCCCTGGGTCCGTTTTCAGATTTCCGCCTGCTGGAAAGTTCGCGCACTAAAATTTGGCCCCGGGGCACCCTCGCTGGGCTCGATAGCCGTTTGGGGCACAAAACGAGCTCTGTTCTCAAAACTGTCTGCGCCCACGACTTTTTGTCAACCCCTGGGTCTGTTTTCAGATTTTCGCCTCCCGGAAAGTTCGCGCACTAAAATTGGCCCGGGGCACCCCCGCCAGGCCCGATAATCGTTTGGAGCACCAAACGAGCTCCGTTCCCAAAATCGTCGGTGCCCACAGCTTTTTCTCATCGTTCTAAACCCCTACGTCCGTTTTCAGATTTTTTCCCGCCACAAAGTTCGCACACTAAAGTTGGGCCCCGGGGCACCCCCGTCAGGAACGATAGCCGTTTGGAGAACCAAACGAGTTCCGTTCCAAAAACTGTCTACGCTCACGGCTTTTTCTCATCATTCTGAACCCCTGGGCCCGTTTTCAAATTCTCGCCTGCTGGAAAGTTTGCGCACTAAAGTTGGGCCTCGGAGCACCACCGCCGGGCTCAATAGCCCTTTGGGGCACCAAACGAGCTCCGTTCCCAACACCGTCTGCGGGCTTTTTCTCATCGTTCTGAACCCCTAGGTCTGTTTTCAGATTTTCGCCCGCCGGAAAGTTCGCGAACTATAGTTTTGCCTCGGGGCACCCCCGTAGGGCCCGATAGTCGTTTGGGGAACCAAACGAGCTCCGTTCCCAAAACCATCTGCGCCCATGGTTTTTTCATTTCGTTCTGAACCCCTGGGTCCATTTTCAGATTTTCGCCCGCCGGAACGTTCGCGCACTAAAATTGGGCCCCTAGGCACCCCGCGGGGCCCGATAGCCGTTTGGAGTACCAAAAGAGCTCTGTTCCCAAAACTGTCTACGCCCACGGCTTTTTCTCATCATTCTGAACCCCTGGGTCTGTTTTCAAATTTTTGCCCGCTGGAAAGTTTGCACACTAAAATTGGGCCCCAGGGCACCCCCTCCTGGTCCGATAGCTGTTTGGGCACCAAAGGAGCTCCGTTCCCAAAACCATTTACGCCCACAGCTTTTTTCCATCGTTCTGAACCCCTGGGTCCGTTTTCAGATTTTCGCCTGCCGGAAAGTTCGTGCACTAAAATTGGGCCCCAGGGCACCCTCGTCGAGCCCGATAGCCGTTTGCGACACTAAACGAGCTCCGTTCCCAAAACCATCTGCGTCCACGACTTTTTCTCATCGTTCTGAACCTCTGGGTGTGTTTTCAGATTTTTGCCTGCCGGAAAGTTCGCGCACTAAAATGGTGCCCCAGGGCACCCCTGTCGGGCTCGATAGCCATTTGGGGCACCAAACGAGCTCTGTCCCCAAAACCATCTGCGCCCACTATGAACCCTGAACTCTAATTTCTCTACTTGAGTATGTTCCCTACTGAGACCAGTGTGGTGAGTAGGTTGATGTGGAAACTAATGTGTAATGGTAGAGAAAAGGGTGGAAAATTAGAAGAAAAGAGGAAATTTGGAAGCTTGACTTTTGGGAAAAAACTTGGAAAATTTGACTAAGTATAAAACTATGTGATGGATGCGTTGGTGCTGGTATGCGGCTGAAGGAAGAAAGTCGAAGTAATGCATTGGAAGGTTTGATGGCACGAGGGTCGGTAGTGCAAAGGGCATGCGGACGCAAGGGTAGGCAAGGACGCGGGCAAGGCATGCACTGGAGGGTGGCATGCGTCGAGCGCCATGCCAAGCGCCCCTCCCAAGCACCCATGCGTCGATGCACAGGGCCCATGCGTCGAGCCAAGCGACCATGCGGAGATGCCGAGCGACCATTCTATGCGTTGATGTTGGTTGGCTCTTGCGATGGTTAAGACTTGCGGTGACTAAGTGAGTTGGGTTGCGATGGTGGTGAGTTGAAAACCAAGTGGAGCCAAGGGTTTCTATGCGTTGATTATAGACTACGCGTTGATGGCCTACTATGCGTTGAACATCCAAGGGTTGTGGACGCATATAAAGGATGAGCTCATATCGAGGACGCCATCAAACATGTGGCTTCTTGGGAGGAAACCTTAAGTCTTAAGTAAATGAGGTGGTTGCACAAGAGGGCAGGCAAAGTTAAGCCCTATGCATTGGCTATGTTGGAAAAGGACACCTAAAGTTGCGTTGATTTAACATTGCATTGATAGTGTGAGGAAGAAACACTTGGACATGCAGCCAAGTAGGAGGTGTCGACCTTGGAGAATTTTTTGACGCCTATAAATAGGGCCAAGTACTTCTTGTTCAGATCAGAATTCAAAAGAAATTTAAGAAGAATGGGAAAGCTAAGTAAACATTGCGTTGATAGCAAAATCCATGCGTTGATCATAGAGCTTCAAGGGAGACGCAGTGGACAGTGAAGTCTGGAAAACAAAATCAATTTGGGACGAGAAGTTCTCCCAGAATACTCGTGCGTTTGGAGTGATTTCAAATCCGTCTGAAAGATTTGAAAGTCTAGTTTTTAGGGTAGGGTTGCTGGAGAAGAAGCTCTAAGGGATCGAGCTGGAAACTGAGAAAAAGACAGAAGGGTCAGGCTGTCGGATAAGCTTGGGCCAATCTTGAAGATTTTGTGATTCCGACCAAACCACGAGAATTTCTAAGCTCAGATTTAGGGTAAGCTTCCTGAGATATTTTAGAACATGTTTGTAGAAGGAAGTATCTCAAAATAAGACTTAGAACTATGAGTAATCTAAGTTTTAAATTGAATCTGGATTTTAGGGGTGTAAAGGGAACCCGAGGTAAACAAGGAACTTCTAGAGTGAAAAGTTCATAAACCATCGAGGTGAGTGACTAAAATATTTACAACGTTTTAAAGAAAGCATGTTTTAAAGAAGATTATTCTCATGCCAGCAAGTTTTACAAAGTAATTTCCAAGCAAGCCATGAGTTATGTTTTAAACACATGCATGTATGGAAAGTTTATTGAAAAGCTATTTATGTGTGTTAAATACACCCAATATGCATTCGTATCTTTAAAGCCATGTTTTTATATGTGTTATACTTTACATGCTTTAAAGAGAAAGTCATTTATGACTAGTTTTACTTAAAAACACGATACCGAAGGACATTTGAGAAGGTATCCGCCCAACTTGATACCGAAGGACATTTGAGAAGGTATCTGACCAACTTGGTATCGAAGGACATTCGAGAAGGTACCTGACCAACTTGATACCAAAGAACATTTGAGAAGGTATCTTAGCAGCTCAATACTGAAAGACAAGTTTTAAGAAGGTATCTGAGCATAAGTACCTAAGGTATGACGGTACTTAGTATGGCCACGTGCATGTAGGTAGTTGGAGTCAGAGATTGAGCAAAAGGGTTCTCTCTTGACTAGCAGTTGGTGTTGGGATTTTAAACACAACAAGGTTATTCTCAACTGAGAAACAGTTTTAAAGTTTTCTGATAAAAAGAGCTTTATATGTTTTATGCTTGAAAAATGTTTATACTGTAGTATAAGGTTACTGTACAAGTTTATATTTCAGATTAATCTCTTTATTGAGACTTTTGCATGAGAAACAATTATCTTTCTAAAGTCACTCACTGGGCTAGCAAGCTCACCCTGTTTTTAAATGTTTTCAATTTCCCCAGGTAGCGGTCAAATCCTCAGGAGATAACTCTACATCTGCTCTGCCACTAAAAAATAAAGATATTGTAACCCGTCTGTTAGGTGGTTAATGTAAATATTGTACACATGTTATAGTTGTTCATATAGGGACTAGGGTTTTGGGCTTTGGGACTTGTGAATCTAGTGTTGTAATTACTCTAAACTTGTTATGTTTATAAATTAATAAATTTGAGGTCTACAAGGCATTCCGCTATATATGAGTTATATGTTGGTATCAGAGTTATTTCGTAAGAGTTATTAGGCAGTAAATGTCAACAAAAGGGTTGATAACTGCTGCAGTCACACCCTTTCCTAAGCTCAGAGGGTAGTCTGGGACGGGGTGTGACACCCACGACTTGTTCTCATCGTTCTGAACCCCTGGGTATGTTTTTAGATTTTCGCCTGCCGAAAGATTCGAGCACTAAAATTGGGCCCCGGGGCACCCCCACCGGGCCCGAGAGCTGTTTGAGGCACCAAACCAGCTTCGTTCCCAAAATCGTCTACGCCCACGACTTTTTCTCATCATTCTAAACCCCTAGGTTCGTTTTAAGATTTTCGCCCGACGGAAAATGCTTGCACTAAAATTGGGCCCCGGGGAACCCCCACCAGGCTCGATAGCTGTTTGGGGTACTAAACGAGTTCTGTTCCCAAAACATCTACGCCCACAAATTTTTCTCATCGTTCTAAACCCCTGGGTCCATTTTCATATTTTTGCCCGCCCGAAAGTTCGCGGACTAAAATTGGGCTCCGGGGCATCCTCGCAGGGCCTGATAGCCGTTTCGAACACCAAACGAGCTCTGTTCTCAAAACCGTATGCTCCCACGACTGTTTCTCATCGTTCTGAACCCCTGGGTTCGTTTTAAGATTTTCTCCCGCCGGCAAGTGCTCCCACTAAAATTTGGCCCCGGGGCACCCCCACCGGGCCCGACCGCTGTTTGGGACAGTAAACGAGCTTCGTTCCAAAAACAGTCTTCGCCCACGGCTTTTTCTCATCGTTCTAAACCCCTGGGTCCATTTTCAGATTTTCGGCCGCCGGAAAGTTCGCGCATTAAAATTGGGACCCGAGGCACCCCCGCCGGGCTTGATAGACGTTTAGGGTACCAAACGAGCTCCGTTCCCAAAACCGTCTACGCCCACGACTTTTGTCATCGTTCTAAACCCCTGGCTCTGTTTTCAGATTTTTCACCCGCTGGAAAGTTCACGCACTAAAATTGGGCCCTAGGGCACCTCTTCGAGCCCGATAGCCGTTTGGTGCACCAAACGAGCTCCGTTCCAAAAACCGTCTGCGCCCATAGCTCTTTCTCATTGCTCGCACGGCTTATTCTCATCATTTTGAATCCTGGGTCCGTTTTCAAATTTTCGCCCGCCGGAAAGTTCGCGCACTAAAATTGGGCCTCGGGCACCCCGCCGGGCCCGATAGCCGTTTGGTGCACCTAATGAGCTCCGTTCGCAAAATCATTTGCGCGCACGGCTTTTTGTCATCGTTCTGAACCCTTGGGTCCATTTTCAAATTTTCGCACGCCGAAAAGTTCGCGTACTAAACTTTGGCCCTAGGGCACCCGCGCCGGGCCCGATAGCCATTTGGGGCACCAAACAAGCTTCGTTCGCAAAAACGTCTACGCACATGACTTTTTCTCACCGTACTGAGCCACTGGGTCCGTTTTCAAAGTTTCACCCGCTGGAAAGTTCAGGCAATAAAATTGGGCCACGGGCAACCCCGCCAGGTCCGATAGCCATTTGGGGCAAGAAACGAGCTCTGTTCGAAAAACCTTCTGCACGCACGGATTTTTCTCATCGTTTTGTACACTTGGGTTCGTTTTAAAATTTTCGCCTGCCGAAAAGTTCGCGCACTAAAATTGGGCTCCGGGGCACCCCCGTCGGGCCCAATAGCCGTTTGAGGGAGCTAATGAGCTCCGTTCGCAAAACCATCTGTGCGCACGACTTTTTCTCATTCTTCTGACCCCCAGGGTCCATTTTCAAATTTTCCCCCGCCGGAAAGTTCGCGGATAAAAATTGGGCCCCGTGGCACCCCCACCGGGCCCGATACCCGCTTTGGGCACCAAACGGGTTCCATTCGCAAAACTTTATGCGTTCACACCTTTTTCTCATCATTCTGAACACCTAGATCCGTTTTCAAATTTTCGCGCGTTGAAAAGTTCGCGCACGTAAATTGGGCCCCAGGGCACCCCCGCTGAACCCGATAGCCATATGGGGTACCAAACAAGCTCCGTTCGCAACACCGTCTGCGCGCACGTCTTTTTCTCATCGTTCTGAACTCCTGGGTCCATTTTTAAATTTTCGCCCGCTGGTAAGTTCGTGCACTAAAATTGAGCTCCGAGGCACGCCCGCCGAGACCGATAGCCATTTGGGGCACCAAACAAGCTCGGTTCGTAAAACCGACTACGCGCACAACATTTCCTCCTCGTTTTAAACACCTTGGTCCATTTTGAAACTTTCGCGCGTCGGAAAGTTTGCACATAAAAATTAGGCCCCGGGGCACCCCCATCGGACCTGATAGCCGTTTGGGGCACCAAACGAGCTTCGTTCGCAAAACCGTCTACACGCACGGCTTTTTCTCATCGTTCTGAACCGTTGGGTTCGTTTTCAAGTTTTCACCCGCCGGAAAGTTCGCAAACTAAAATTTTGCCTCTGGTCACCTTTGCCGGGTTCGATAGCCGTTTGGGGCACCAAACGAGCTTCGTTCGCAAAACCGTATGCGCGCACGAAATTTTCTCATCGTTCTGAAACTCTGGGTCCATTTTCAAATTTTCGTCCGAGGGAAAGTTCGAGCACTAAAATTGGGCCCTAGGGCACCCACACCGAGCCCGATAGCCGTTTGGGTGACCAAACGTGCTCCGTTCGCAAAACCGCCTGCACGCAGAGCTTTTTCTCATCGTTCTAAACCGCAGGGTCTGTTTTCAAAGTTTCGCCCGCTGGAAAGTTCGCGCACTAAAATTGGGCCCCGGGACACCCATGCCAACCCCGATAGCTGTTTGACGCAACAACCAAGCTTCGTTCACAAAACCGTCTGCGCGCACGGCTTTTTCTCATCATTCTTAACCCCTGGGTCCGTTTTTCAATTTTCACCCACCGGAAAGTTCGCGCACTAAAATTGAGTCACGTGTCACCCCTGCAAGGCCCGATAGCCATTTGAGGCACCAAACAAGCTCCGTTCGCAAAACCGTCTGCTCGCACGGATTTTTCTCATCGTTCTGAACCCCTGGGTTCGTTTTAAAATTTTCGCCCGTCGTAAAGTTCGCGCACTAAAATTGGACCTTGGGCCCGATAGCCATTTGGAGCACCAAATGAGCTTCGTTTGCAAAAACGTCTAGACGCACGACTTTTTCTTATCGTTTTGAACCCCCGTGTCCGTGTTCAAAGTTTCGCCCGCCAGAAAGTTCGCGCACTAAAATTTGGCCCCGAGGCACCCCCGCCGGGCCTGATAAGCGTTTGGGGCACCAAACGAGCTCCGTTCGCAAAACTATCTGCGCGCACGACTTTTTCTCATCGTTTTGAACCCCGGGTCTGTCTTCAAATTTTCGTCGACGGAAAGTTCGCACACTAAAATTGGGTCCCGGGGCACCCCTGCCGAGATTAATAGCCGTTTGGGAGACCAAACGTGCTCCGTTCGCAAAACCGCCTGCGCACACAGCTTGTTCTCATTGTTCTTAACGTCTGGGTCTGTTTTCAAATTTTCGACCGCCGGAAAGTTTGTGCACTAAAATAGGGCCCGGAGCAACCCCATCGGGCCCGATAGCAGTTTGGGTCACCAAACAAGATCCGTTCACACAATCGTCTGCAAGCACTAGTTCTTCTCATCGTTCTGAACCCCTGGGTTTGTGTTAAAATTTTTGCCCGCCGGAAAGTTCGCACACTAAAATTGGGATCGGGGGCACCCCCGCCGAGCCCAATAGCCGTTTGGGGAACCAAATGAGCTCCGTTCGCAAAACCGTCTATGCGCACAGTTTTTTATTATCATTCTGAACACCTTGATCCATTTTCAAAGTTTCGTCCGTCGAAAGGTTCGCAAACTAAAATTGGGCTCTGAGGCACCCCCGCTGGGCAAGATAGCCATTTAGGGCACCAAACGAGCTCCATTCAAAAAACCATCTGTGCGCACGACTTTTCCTCATCGTTCTGAAATCCTGGGTCTGTTTTCAAATTTTCGCCCGCCGGAAAGTTTATGCACTAAAATTGGGCACCGTGCACCCCCGTCGGGCCCGATAGCCGTTTCGGGTACCAAACGAGCTCCATTCGTAAAATCGTCTACGCGCACGACTTCTTTTCATCGTTCAGAATCCCTGTGTCCGTTTTCAAATTTTCGCCCGCAGGAAAGTGTGCGCACTAAAATTGGGCCCCAGGGCATCCCCGTCGAACCCGATAGCCGTTAGGGGAACCAAACGTGCTTCGTTCGAAAACCGCCTGCGCGCACAACTTTTTTTCATCGTTCTTTACCCCTAGGTCTGTTTTTAAATTATAGACCACCGGAAATTCCGCCTGCTGGAAAGTTCGCGCACTAAAACCGCCTGCGCGCACAACTTGTCGTCCGTTTTATAATTTTTGCATGCTAGAAAGTTCGCGCACTAAAATTGGACATTTTGGCAACCCCACCGGGCCCGATAGTCGTTTGGGTCACCAAGCGAGCTCCGTTCACAAAATCGTCTGCGCGCACGGCTTCTTCTCATTGTTCTGAACTCCTGGGTCCGCTTTAAAAGTTTCGCCCGCAGGAAAGTTCGCGCACTTAAATTGGGCCCCTGGGCACCCCTACTGGATCGATAGCCGTTTGGGTCACCAAACGAGCTCCGTTCGCAAAATAGTCTGCGCGCATGACTCTATCTCATCGTTCCGAACCCCTTGGTCTATTTTTAACGTTTCGCCCGCCGGAAAGTTCGCACAATAAAATTTGGCCCCGGGGCACCCTAACCGAGCTCAATAGTCGTTTGGGGCACCAAACGAGCTCCCGCACTAAAATTAGGACCCGGCACACCCCGAACAGACAGATAGCCGTTTGGGGCACCAAACGTGCTCTATTCAACAACTGTCTGCATGCACGGCTTTTTCTCATCTTTCTTAACCCCTGGGTCTATTTTCAAATTTTCGCCCATCGGAAAGTTCGCGCACTAAAATTGGTCCTCGTGGCACCACCGCCGAGCCCGATAGCTGTTTCGAGAACCAAACGACGTCCGTTCACAAAACCTCTGCGCACCCCGCTTTTTCTTATCGTTCTGAAGCCCTAGGACCGTTTTCAAAATTTCACCCGCGTTAATAAAATAAAGTGCAGTAAACCTAAGCTACGATGGTACAAGATACAGGCTTCATGATACAAGATACTGAGGTCAAGGCTGGCTGTGAAGATTATACAAAGGTCATGTAATGCGGCGGCAAGTCTTATGTACGAAGTAGAAAGATAAAAGATAACTAATATAAACATCGCAAGTTCTTAATTGCGTTGAAGTGATAAGTACGGTTCCATTTTTCCCTTAGCATACACCTTTCAGTGATCGGCCGCATTCCCACATGTCTGTGGTGAAACAGGAACATAATGAACGCAAGGTTGTTTCCATGTCTGGAAGTACTACTCGCTCTAGTTAACGCATTCTTCTGACCTTCTCTCGATAGATCAGAATGGCATCTTCACTTCTGCTCTCACAGGTGAAGATGTCGTCTAGCATGCCTTAGCTAAACGCAATTATCTCTTTAACACAAGTTAAGTACTTGTTTAACTCATACTAACTATTAGGGGATTAAGAACCCTTCATGAAGAAAGCGATAAACGGAGGAATAGAAATAGACAGAAAATTAGTGATGAAAGCGATCAAGACATTCAATATATCTATTAAGCGCCTGATACATGATTTTGTGAATGAAGAGATAAAGAAGATGAAATACACGATGAAAAGAGATAGAAAATAGATACAAACAAGCGCCAATGTCTCGACACCGATTTGGTTGGAGATTTACTTGCTGGTAAGGATGGATCGTGTGGAAGGAAGAGCTTCCCTCTCAGGCTTGCTCAACCGGTAGTAGGGATCTGAGTAAAGAGCTTCGCGGCGAGGATCTGGAAGATTAACACTGAGACTCACCTCTCGGCCTTGTCTCTTCTACTTCCCGGATTTCTTCAGTTAAGCACTCAGCTCAGCCTTTTCTCAATATAATAGCAGCAATTAGCCCCGTATCAAGTAACATATTTTTTTGTAAATTCGATGGGGTATTTATAGATGAAGATCTTTGACTCCAGCCTTGTGGTCCCCACTTATTGTTATGGAAATTTCGAAGATGGAGGGATATTTATTCCTTCTGTTATGCAATCTGACTGTCAAATCTGCACAACCGTTAGTCGACCACGTGTCACAATCCTCCACTTTTGCGTTGCTCAGCTGCATCTTTCGATCAAGTGTTCGCATACGGTGCTGTTTTTATTACAGCATGCGGTTGAAAGTCAGCTCTAGATTGACTGTCGCACTGCGCCGTCATTGCGTTAATCGTCTTTTCATTGTTGATGATGGGCGCAATGTGACAGAGATACGTTGGTCAGTATGTCTTGAGCCTTGATCGCAAGCGGTGACTTGGTTTCTTGCAAAACAGAGTAGAATTCTTCTTTTCTTCCATCTTAATGATGTTAGTGGATGTAATTGCGATAATTCATAATTATTGTATTTTGAGCTAATTTTCATACAATTAAGGCATATTTATCCTTTTTTGGCCGCAATATATAGATAAGGCAGTATAAATAACTTGTATTTCTACAAGTTATCACACCTCCAAATTTAGATATATGTTTGTCCTCAAGCATATCTTCTACTGAGGCAATAAAGCTCAATTCCTATCCTATATTTATGCGTCAATTGGTTACTCTGAATGTTACACTTAGGCACATTACTTAACATCGCAATTTCTTCCTATCCTTGTTAATTCTTAACAAGCCTTACTTTATTCTTCTATATAACAAAATTCTACTCAAAGATGTTTTTCTCGTTTTTCAAAATAGAATGTTTATCTCTTCTTGACAAAACAACTTGATATATCTAAATACAGTGGTCAAAACTTTTGTGTCATTTACTAGAGACTGTTGGTCATGGTTACACTCTTCGTTTTGATTTGATCCCACAGGTGTCACGCGAACATCTAGCTATGGTTGTGTGCCAATTTCAACTTTAACTCATGATATTCAAAGGAGTTGTCTCTTGCATTCTTTTTATTATTATTATTATTATTATTATTATTATTATTATTATTATTATTATTATTATTATTATATTTTTTTCATTTTCATATTGCGTTGATCTTGGAAACACACCTTCGCTTTGGCTTGCTCCTACGAGTGACATACGAACATCCAACTATGAACAGGCTCCTTTCACAACTAAACTCTTATCAGGTTGGGAACATTTTTAAAGATTTTCCCTTGCGCTGACATTGGAGTTTTGCATATTTTTTTTAACAGAAAATAAAAGCATTTTCTTAAATACTGCATATTCTTGATCTTATCTACTCACACCTTCCCCACCCTTAAATTTAAAGATGAGCAAGGTCCTCATTACATTGTTTGGATAGATTAGATGAACACTTATAAGAAAAATTCAAAAAGAAGGTTTGAGCAGAACTTTGAAAGATAAAAGGTAAAGTACTGCTAAACTAAGAAGTAACTAAGTGTTAGTCAGAATGTATTAAGTATGGGAAATGTTTCTAAGTATAAACATATATTACATCATAGCAACGCAATGAAGAACGCAAAAGTAAAAGAGTAAGAACATTGCAAGTATTGACAAAGGATGATAAAGAAAAAGGCACAGGCACATATGGAGTGAATATGTACTCATTGTATTGAATATTAACAAAGTATACAAGTAATTACAAATGAACGCAATACATTTTTTTTTGTTGCCTGTACAAGTCAAAGAATTTGATTAACTGATAAAAGAATAAATGAATGAAAAGAATACATAATGGTCACATAGAAGAAAAAATATAGGAGGATTATTCTTGAAGGGTTGGAGGGTCTTGAGGCAAATTTTAAGGTGGTGCAAGAAGAGCTTCTTCAAAATTTAAGTGTTGTCGAAGATGTGGAGGTGCCATTGGACCATGAAGATATGCGGTGAGAAAGTTGAAATACTCTCGATTATGCTTCGCAATCAGTCTCTGGTGCATATGAACCTTATAAATGTTGCGCTGCATGTTGATCAGCGCCTCTCTTGATGTGGCAGCACTGCATTGAATATCATCAATCTGCTCCATTACCACTTCAAATATTTGGTTGAAGAAGTGTTGTTGTTGAGAGAAAAGTTGTTATTGTTAAGAGAAGAGGGCTCTCATTTCTGCTAACTCAGTAGCCATGGAAGTGATGGAGGGTTATGCCTGCGATGTCTCGCCAGCATCATTTTGGGGTTGGGCAAAAATGTCTTCACCCAAATCGTGTGGGTCATCAACTTGCGGCGGTGGAATGTGGGGTTGCGGTGATGATGTTAATGGTGAAGGTAAGGCTATTGGGTAAACAGTTGGAGAGGTTGAAACAAGGAGGAGGTTGGTGAAATGCTCATGAAGGGGAGAAGAAGGTTTTCCGGGCGGGCTTGGAGGGCTTGGAAAGCGAATGACTAAGGGAAGAGAGTTCATAGGTTCTAGGTCTTGCGTTGGTGACTCTTGAACCCTTTCTTTTCCCTTATCTTCTCTACGCCTTTTTTTGGCCTGGGCTCTTGCGACGCATTCAAATCGATCGCAGGCCTCTTTGCTGGCAGCTCGGGGCAGTATGGAGAATCTTTGAGAAGCATCCTCAATATTTTGATGTTGATGAGGTCGTGGACTTCTGGCATGGGCTCCTCATCAATTCCTATGCCCGTAGACAGGCACAGACTTGAGACGATCCACAAGAAGAAGTACTACTCTCGGATATGCCCCACCAAGGATCTAAGCTGCCTTGCGATCAACTATCCTACGTCGATAGGAATGCCGCGAGCGATGCAGTATGCGGCCATGACCCGATCCCTTGATATAGTTCTGTCATGCATTGTTGGGATCAACCACTTCTTGACCAGGTAAACCCAAAGACTTCCCTCTGGAAGCAAGGACTTGGACTCCAGGGTGCGAATGCCTTTGAGTGAAATCGACCACCTCGTGCCCAGTTGCGTTAATACCCTCAGCGCGTCTTCCATCTGTTGTTCTGTGGGATCATTAATAATCTTGTTCCCTGGTGCATCAGGGTTGTCCTTCATCTGATAAATTTCGTTGATGTCCCTTGCGCTAAAGGATATTGTTTCTCCTTTAAAGGTCACTGCATCCCTATTTCCATGTAGACGCCCGCGGTAGAAATCTCGCACTACTTAAGGCACAATGATGGATGGGCACTGGCAGAATGTGTCCCACCCATGTTCTATGATCACGCTTGTGATGAGGTCAGGTAGTGGTGTCGGCGCAAGATAGAAGCCCATCTCAATCAATATGTCATCATTCTCATTTCTTTTTTATGAACACTTCCTGGCCGATGCTGGTTTGCTGCTCTCTGCGATTGCTTTGCCTTTGTCCTTAGCCAACGCAAGGCAGGCTGCTTGTCTTTGTTTCCTCTCCCGCTCTTTGCGTTGCTCTTCTTTCTTGCGCTCTGCGAGTTTTTTGCCCTTTTTCTTCATTAAGCGCCGCATATTAGCTTCACACATTTTCTCCTTCTCTTCCAACAATCTCATCGCTTCTTCTTCCTTTTTCCTCCTCTCTTCTTCTTCTTCTTCTCATTCTTCTCTCTCAAATTCTTCAACAAATTGCTCAAAGGCCAGCAACAGACGTTGTTCCTCCTCGCACTTCCGTATCCCTTCAAGTCTGGCAAGCTCATTGTTACTTCACATTTCTTCATACTTCAATCTTCTTCTTCTATTTCCCTCTGCGATGATGAGCTTACCCCTCTCCATCTTTTCTTGCTTCTCCTCCTCTTCTTTTCTTTTTCCTTCTTTTTCTTCTAATGCCATAATTAATCTTTGAGGGTCGCTATTAGACCCTTGCGGTGCATTCTCCCTGCGACGCTGCATTATGGGGGTTCCCTCTGCTTCTTCTCCTTCATCGGTCGCAACCATTTGCATTGTTTCGTGTTGCGCCGGCTCCATTAATTGTGTCCTTTCCCCCCTAACCTCCCTCACTGAGGTTGATTCTCCATCCCTCTCAAGGCTTGCAGCCCTCTGCTTTTCTTCTTCTGCTTTTCTTAAGCGCCACTCTTCATGCCGGTGCATTCTTCTTTCTTCTTTCTCCTTCATCTTTCTTTCCTTCTTGGCCTCTTCATCTTCATCATCATCCTTTTTTCTCTTTGTTCTTTCTCTCCTTGCGATGATGGGAAGATTCAGCCTCTCCAGCCTTCTTTCCTTTGTTTTTCTTCTTCTTCTTTTTCCTTTCAGCCACTTCTGGTTGCACCTCTACTGCAACTTCAAGGGTTTCCAACTCAACTTCAGGCTCCTTAGCCTCCTCCACCGCAATCTCTTCTTCTTCTCTTCTTATTTCTTCTTCAGTCACCATTGCCTCCGCCACCACCACTTCTTCCGTCACCACCATCATCTCCTCCTCCGTAGACAGTGGTTGATTTACAACCCCTGCCTCAGGTAGTCCACCTCCTAGCTCCAGGCTGCTCAGGATGTTGCCAAACACCTCCGTGTCCTCGCGTCTCTTCCTTTGACTTTCAGTTGAAACAACAGGTGTTGGAACAGTGCTTTCAATGTTTCCTCCTCTTTTAAACAGAGGAGGCCTAACGGTAAGGGGGTTTCTCCAGGCTCTTCGGATAAGTCTGGGGACAGTGTGGGCTTCAGCGGTGAGTCTGCGACTAGCAGCCAGAAATGCTGTCTCTCGCATGGCTACTTGGTCAGGGGTGGATGGTGAAGCAGATTGGTTGGAGGTTTGGTCAGCCATGGATACGAGCTTGAGAGAATTGGCAAACGTTGGAATGCTGGGGAAGAAGGAAGTCTGGATGCTAAGGCGCTAGGGTTTCTGATTGCAAAATGAGGTAAAGTTTCACAATAAGGGAAGGGGCTCTATTTATAGGTTGGGCCGTAGTGGGCCCAACACTATTTTTGCAGTGACGTGCCTCGAGATACTCAAAAGGCGCATCGTTCAACCTCCCTCATTTATGTATTTTCAGAAAAATTTGTCCTTTCGTCTGCCAAGTCATAATTACTTTGGGATACGAAACGATTGGACTCCCTTAAATTACAAAAAGAATTTTCTTTAATATTTTATTCGAATGGACGCAAGGTAAAGATTAACGCAATGTACTCACCAACGCAAATGTCTCTGCGCGGAATGTTCTCACCAATGCAAATGCATCTTCGTAGAGGATGGGCAACAACGCATACAACCCCGCAACATACCCTTAACCAACACATTTCTGGAGGATACCTCAACATAGTGCATTTAGTTAAGGACGGGCACAGAACATATACGAGCGCAACACACCCCTCAGCTCAATACAGTCGAATTGGGTGAACGCAAAGTGTATCTTAGTGGTTCAGGATGCATCCATTATCGTCTTGTATACTTGTTGTTGATTATATGATTTTTATTTATTTTATTATTATTATTATTATCATTATATTTAGTATTTTTTTTCATCAACGCAAGTGCTATAACTTGCGGAAATAAATTTTTCTTTGTTACTCAGTCATTCACCATTTAAAGCTCAACGCATTGATTACAGAAAAACTCAAAGAATTAAAGATGAGACAGAAATAAATGCAAAGGAAATAACTGAAGAAATAAATTCATAAAGTCAAGAATGAATTAAATAAGGAATCAAAGTCAAAATTCAGAATTCAAATGGATAGGAATTTAAGAAAGCATTAAACATAGTAGTGAGATATGGACCGAAAAATGCGTTTCCCAAATGTGAGCAATCCACATCTCTGCAGGCGGTCCTACTTGCCTGCCCAATGTCCTAAGGACATTGCTCCTTTCCAGTAGATCCTGGGTTTCTGAATTGCTGGGCAACGTTCCTGGTGCTCTACTTCTCAGCTCAGAAGCCAACTGGCCCACTTGAATCTCCAAATTTTTAATTGAAGACGCCTGCGCTTGCATTACTGTGTCGTTTTTATCCATGTATTGCTCCAGCAGGGTCTCTAGAGAGCTTCCAAAAGTGTTAGAGGATGAAAGTTGCTGATGATGCGACTGTCTCTACTGCCCTTGATGTGAATTTTGGTGAAAAGGAGGATTCCCTCGACTGCCACCTTGATAGTTGATTTGCCCTCCTAAGTTGGGATTGCCTCCCCACCCGAAGTTAGGATGGCTTCTCCAGCCAGGATTATTTGCTGAAGGGGTTGTTTTGGATGGCGCATACATGCTGGATATTGGATGGGCACATTTCAACTACGTGAGCCCCTCCACAATTAACGCAACTTATTGCGGCCACTTAAGTTGGCGCAACAGGTTACGCTGATTATTGAGGGATGGCTCCTTGATTAATTGCCATCGATTGGAGGATGGAGGTCACCGCAACCATTTGGGCGGCGTACGTGGTCATTGTCTCCGCAGGGACAATGGCAGTTTCATTCTTTCATCTATCGGCGCCTCTGCCTCCATATTTGTCATCGATCCAATCATCCATGTTCCACAATATGCGGTCAAGGATGACCTTAGCCTCTGTGAATGTTTTATCCATAAAACCTCCTGTCGCGGAGGCGTCAGCAACAGCCTGCGTTGATCTGTTCAGTCCATTGTAAAAAGTTTCCATCAAGACGCAATCGGGGGTTCGGGTCTCATTCTCTTTCTTCTAAACCGCACCCAGGCGGTGCTCAGGGTCTCATTTTCCTTCTGCTCGAAGTTCAGCACGTCCTTCCATCGCCTTGCGTTGACGGATGGTGGGAAGAACTTCTTCATAAATCGCTCCACCAGTTGGTCCCACGATGTGATCTCATTTGGCTCTAATGAGTAAGCCCACTTCTTGGCCTCGTCCCTCGAGGTGTAAGGGAACAAATATAGTCTTATACTCTCTGGGGTTACGCCAGGTAGAGAGAAGTTGCCGCACATTTCGACAAAGCTGGTCAGGTGGCCGTGTGGGTCTTCATCTTGAAGACCCCCAAATTGCCCGGCATTTTGGATCATTTGAAGCATGACCGGCTTAATTTTGAACCTTGATCCTGTGCTAGTCAAACATCCCTTTGATTCACCACCGGTACCGCATTATCATTATTATCTGCCATGCTTGCTGCCTTCTTTTGCCTTATTCGATTCTGACATACCCGTGCGCGAAATGTACGCTCGATCTTAGGGTCAGCTTAGAATTCAGGTTCAGCACCAGTACTCATAAACTGTCAACCTGCTCTCCGCGTTGAATAGCCAGTACAATGAGATCTGTCCTGCAAAATACAACAAACACACTCAAACAATAAACCTTTAACCAATCCTCGACAACGGCGCCATAAACTTGTAACACTGGATTTATGCTATACAATGCACGCACGGTTCAAGTCCAATAATATGCAATAATGGCCTGACTCGACTCAATTCATGCAATACTACTTCTAGATATGCGATATTAATGAATGCTCGTGTAGTATGTTATGTGTTGTCACAAGTTTCCTTGCGTTGGAACCAAGTATAATTCCACTGTAAGTTTCTCAATGTGATCCGAGGTCGAACACAAGGACCGTTTGAGGTTATTGCGTTATGTTTATGATACATGCGACCAGGTTTTTCAATCTTTTAAAAGTAAGGTTTGTACAAGTATTAAAAATGCGTTAAAGTAAAGGAAAGCAGTAAAAATGCGTTAATAAAATAAAGTGCAGTAAACCTAAGCTAAGATGGTACAAGATACAAGCTTCATGATACTAGATACTGAGGTCAAGGCTGGTTGTGAAGATTATACAAAGGTCATGTAATGCGACGACAAGTCTTATGTACGAAGCAGAAAGATAAAAGATAACTAATATAAACATCGCAAGTTCTTAATTGCGTTGAAGTGATAAGTACGGTTCTGTTTTTCCCTTGGCGTACACCTTTCAGTGATCGGCCGCATTCCCACATGTCTGTGGTGAAACAGGAACATAATGAACGCAAGGTTGTTTCCATGTCTGGAAGTACTACTTGCTCTAGTTAACACATTCTTCTAACCTTCTCTCGATAGATTAGAATGGCATCTTCACTTCTGCTCTCACGGGTGAAGATGTCATCTAGCATGCCTTAGCTAAACGCAATCATCTCTTTAACACAGGTTAAGTGCTTGTTTAACTCATATTAACTACCAAGGAATTAAGAACACTTCATGAAGAAAGTGATAAACGGAGGAACGGAAATAGAAAGAAAAGTAGTGATGAAAGCGATCAAGACATTCAATATATCTATTAAGCGTTTGATACAAGATTTTGTGAATGAAGAGATAAAAAAGATGAAATACAGATAGAAAACAGATACAAACAAGCGCCAACGTCTCGACACCGATTTGGATGGAGATTTGCTTGCCGGTAAGGATGCATCGTGTGGAAGGAAAAGCTTCCCTCTCAGGCTTACTCAATCGATAGCAGAGATCTGAGTAAAGAGCTTCGCGGCGGGGATCTGACAGATTAACACTGAGACTCACCTCTTGGCCTTGTCTCTTCTACTTCCCGGATTTCTTCAGTTTAGCACTCAGCTCAGTCTTTTCTCAATATAATAGCAGCAATTAGCCCTGTATTTAGCTAAGGCATGCTAGACGGTATCTTCACTCGTGAGAGCAGAAGTGAAGATGAAGTTTTGATCTATCGAGAGAAGGTCAGAAGAATGCGTTAACTAAAGCAAGTAGCACTTCCAGAGATGGAAGTGACCTTGCGTTCATTACGCTCGTCCTTGTTTCACCACAGACATGAGCGCGGCCAATCACCGAGAGGTGTACGCCAAGGAAAAAGTGGAACCATACTTATATCATTAACGCAATTTAAAAAATTGCGTTGTTTATATTAGTTATCTTTTCTTTTTCTGCTTCATACATAAGACTTGCCAACACATTACATGAACTTTGTATAATCTTCACAGTCAGCCTCAACCTCGGTATCTTGTATCATGAAACCTATATCTTGTATCATCTTAGCTTAGGTTTATTGCACTTTATTTTATTATCACATTTTTACCGCTTTACTTTACTTTATCACATTTTTTCAATACTTGTACACAACACTTTATTAAATTGAAAAACCCGGTCGCATGTATCACAAACATAATGCAATGACCTCAAACAGTCTCTGTGTTCGACTTCGGATCACACCGAAAAACTTGCGGTGGAATTATACTTAGTTCGAGCGCAAGGAAACTTGTGACAACGCAAAGCATACTACAAGAAAATCCATTAATAACGCATATCTAGAAGTAGTATCGTATAAATTGAGTCAAGTCAGGTCACCATTGCATACCATTTGACTTGCATCTTGCGTGCATTGTACTCTATAGCTTCAGTGTCAACAAGTTTATGGCAACATGAGCTTGAAGCACATCATCTATGCATCGCATCAATTTTAGCATTTTTACAGACCTTATGGACCTAAGGCTCGAAGCTCCAACGGTACGTAAATAGTTTATTAAAACTCTTTAGTCACGATATCCACCATCCGTTACTATAGTTGGACTCTTCTTGCCATAGATATATTTCTATGTCCATTTGATATAACCAATCATCAGTACGATGACCCTTCACATATGCTCGTAACTACAATAGGTCAATTTACCATTTTGCCCCTGTAAGTACATCTTCCTCCTTAAGTACAACCGATCCCTCTAATGAACAATACAACATAGTCTTACTAAGTGTGAACACCTCTCGGGCCATGAGTAGTGTGTGGCGCCAATCATTCAAGCCCCGGGATCAGCCCTTAAGAGAGCAATCTATCTACTTATCCCTGCTTTGCGGAAGGGGTGAACTTCATCTTGTGAAGCTGGGTTCCCAGCTTCCAAACCAGACGAATACCCAAAATGGTAGGTTTGAGTCGGCGCTTTAGCCACTCGCACCCATGCAAATTAAAGGACCTCCCTCAATGTTAGGAGTTTCCAACTCACTCAGGATTGAGGTCATGTTACCTATGGTCATCCTAGTCAAGTGAAGTCTCAGTCATGAACGGAGTTATATGACAAGACATTAACACTTCAAGGTCAGGTCTTATACAAACTCTTTGTATAGGACGCCCCCGTTCGCATGTCCACTACACGAATGATCAGGATCAGACCATCTGTGACAAGTCACAATATTTATAACAATTCCACAAAGCAGCCTGAGTCCGTAGTGTTACCAGGATAAGGTTTCCCTCCTATATCCATATACTACAGACTATTTTGGTTGTCAATTAAAACATGACCCACTTGTATGTCACTACATACATGCTTAAGTTACATAAAGACAACCAGGGATATTAAGTTTATTGATTTGTGGTAAAATAAAAAACATCTAAATGTGCAAAGTCAAGAAGTGAAGTAAATATCATATATATTATACATCACAAGTGTTCTTACAAGGTTGTTTACAAACTACAAGATACGAGACTTTAGGGAACACTTTCTCGTGTTCATCTTTCTTGGATCAACACATTCACCTAGCACCTAGCACCATTCCTTCATTGAACCCTATATTTCACTTGAACTCATGTTTCTTCTTGTACGCATGCAGCTAAAATAGTGTAGATAACTTTGCCAGCATTTATTTAGAACCCTTCTACATCTGTTGAAATGCAAGGCTTGCGTTAGTTTGGTCTAAATCCTCGTATTCGACCCTGGACTTACTAGGAACTTGAATTAGATTTATACTTGGATCTAGCTCAGGTAAAGCTTGTACGCATTACCGAGAGATTGTAACACATCACCCAGTCTTCTGACCTAGAGAAGTCATTTACCATTCATCTTCATTTACATCAATCTTATCTTCCATCTCCACTTAAAATACACTCCTAGCGCATATCATGAAACCATGAACAAGTTTTTGGCGTCGTTGTCGAAGATTCAGTAACAAGGCTAACCAAAATTTTGTTTATATCTTTTGTAGAAAAATTTGCAACTGAAGGAGTATTACAAGCTAAGCTTATAAACGCTTTATGAGCAGGGAAAGCACTCATGAGCTCCTATACAACCCCGAAGTTGAAAGGACCTTTAGACGAAGAAACCAATCGAATCTTTGAAGAAGGTTAAGACAATAACAACAAAAACAAAAACAAATGGCAGATGAATAGGTAAACCATAAATTAGCTCAGCAATCAGCCAACGCTGCCTCAAATCCAATCCTGACGGGAACAATAGTACGCGTCCAATACGGGAGCACGTCACCTATGCTGTATGACTTTTCGCCAGGGATCATATACCTGACGCAAGACAGAACGAGATTTGAGATGAAGTTCATGATGCTCCAGATGCTTCAAACTGCAGGTCAGTTTGGAGGTGCCCGTGTTGAAGATCCACATGCCCACATGAAACACTTTCTATAAACGTGTAACTCGTTTGTGATTCCTGGAATCACCCCAGAAGCCATCAGACTTTCTTTATTCCCCTATTCTCTCCACGATGAGGCAAAACAATGGGGAAGTTCCTTGGAACATGGTGAGATAACAACATGATAGAAATTAGTGGAAAAGTTCATGTAGAAGTACTTCCCTCCAACCACTAACATAAGGAGGTATAGAGAAATTATTAACTTCGAACAAGGAGAATTTGAAACATTGAATGTCACATGGGAACGTTTCAAGGGATTAGTTAAGAACTGTCTTAACAATAGACTACCTTTAACTGTTCAAATGGAAACCTTTTATAGGAGGCTTAATCGAGCTTCTCAAATGGCACCTAATGCAGCTGCAGCTGGGGGCATAATGGACAAGTCTTACAATGAAGCTAAGGAAATATTAGATCGCATCGCCAAACATAACATGGAATGGGTAGATGATAATTGCGATGCCAGAACAGACAATATGAGGCGTTCTCATAATCTGAACAATGTTGATTCCGCAATAGCCACACTTTCTGCACAAGTGGCTGCCATGACAAACCTTTTGCAAACTTTTCATTAGGAAATGCAGCTCGCACTCAAAAGGTGAATCAGATGGATGCATTCGTACAACCCATGGTTAGCTATGTCGGATGTGGAAAAGCTCAATATTATAATGAATGCCCACAAAATTCGTAATTAGTCTGTTTTATTAAGAATAACCCATTTTCGAACACTTACAACCCTGGATGGATAAACCATCCAAATTTTTCTTGGGGAGGTCACCAACAGGAACAACATCAACTGGGAACAAACCAACAGCAGAGGCAGGGACTGCCACCTGGATTTCAGTCATCACAGCAACCTCAGCATCAATTCTTCAATAGGATAGTCAGCCGTCGAGTTAAACATTTCTGCTTGAAAATATTTTGAAGGAGTATATAGCCCAGAATGACGCATTGTTAAAGAGTCAGGCGTCATCTATTAGGAACTTGGAGATGCAAGTAGGACAGATTGCTAGTGAACTACAAAACCAGTGATGCATTGGTTTATCATGCGATGATATGTGGATGCGATGATCATACAAGTTTTCGTAACAAAGCCCAAGTATAAGCCTTCTTAGGGTCCTGGTAAGTCTAGTGTCGAACACAGGGATTACTAAATAGATATGCGACGAACTCTCTGATTCTATTGCGTGGTGATAAAGAAGCAAATGGTGATTTAATTTAGATTTTCCAATGCGATGGAGTTAAACGCAGAGCGATGAAAGGGTAGTGTTGTAACAAGTTCGATGAAGGGGTTAAGAAGAGGTTTAGCTAACATTTCTCAAGATTTTGTACAAGTCTTGCGATCATGCTATACACAAATATTAAGTACTACATTTCTCAGTGCATAATGCCACATTTCCTATTTCTAGGACGCATACGATGTGTATGGAATGTAGCAGATAGAACTTATTTCTAAGTCTCTACTCTTGCTTATGCGATCTAATCCGACTCTCTCAAGCCTAGATTCTATCTTTAGACTACTCTCTCAAGTACACCAAATGATGAATGATGCATACATAAGACAAGATGATCGCATAAATTGCATAGCTTAACTCATGCTAGTTAAATACTTCTCAACCCATTCACAAATTTAGTTACTCATGCATGGTGTGGAGAGACTGAACATAAATCGAAATGAAGTTTCCATTTTGCAAATAAAATGTTGAGTAAAAAACAACAAATGGAGTAAGAAATATCAAGCCAGGTGTCACACCCCCTCCCTAGCCTTAGCCCCTAAGACTTGGAAGGGAGCATGAGGTTACATCAGTAGTATTACAAGACAATATTCCAATTTAACATTTCCCCCTTTATCTATTAAGACTTTAACATGTTTACAATAATCTATCTAACTTTCATACATATAGTTCAATTTCCTATATTCTTTTATCACATGATCTGAGCCGTGCACTGAGAATTTACCAAGTTCTGGTATTTTGGTGGTTTGTAGACTCCTTCCTGAACGCTCCGTTTTGCCACCTGGGGGGGGGGGATATAAGAAAACATCTGGAAGAGTGTGAGCTGCTAAGCCTAGTGAGTGGTTATTTTAAAATAATAATCACCTTGCAAAACATATTTTTGGGAAATCAATCACATGATCACAATTCCAGTATAATTTATGCATGATCATGTGTATGTTCATTCAATTATAATCCTCTAGTTCCATGCTATTGGCATGTTCACATCATGGACATATTATCAATCATAACAACTTTTTATGGAAACTTTTCTATAACCCACTTTTCCTGCCAATGTGCGCATCGACAATTTTTTTCCCGCTAGTCATGCTTAGGTAACTTAACTATATTTCCCGCTGGTCGTCACCAACTATTATTTCCCTCCGACCGAGGCCGACTAAATTTTCCTGCCAAGTGCCCTTTTTAAGCATGCTAACTTATGTAGTTCGGGTATAATCTCAGTTTCCATAGAAATTCCACAAACAATATCATGGCAACAACATAACATCATAAGCATGCATTTTGCACTTACATATGCATTTATCCACATATCAACGCATAAAACTAAGTAAACACTCACCGCAAGCAAGTTTTTCCACTAAAATCACCTTGAGAATACCTTCCTGAGAATTCCTCCATATCAATGGAAATTCCTCAGTTAATACTTGTTATATTAATACATAATGTCAAAATAGCCAAAATACCATCATATAATGACCAACTTACCTTACTCCAATTTAGCCAAAATCCCAAAATTAGACTCTTTAGAGGTTATTTGGACCGTGGTAGGCAGCTGGGCGTTGGGCAGTAGGCAGGGTGGGCATGCTGTGCCGCATAAAGGGCTGACGCGTTAGGCGTGCATTACGCTGGATATGCGTTGCTTTGGGCGTGATGCGTCGCACGGAGGGGCAACTGCGCTGGGCTAGCGCGCGGGATGCATCGAGCGAGGCGTGCAGACGGATGTAGCGCTGCAAGGCGTGCGCGTAGGGTGTAGGCTGGCTGTGCGTCCGGCTGACTCAATGCCTCACCAACGCAACCTTTGCTTCTTTTGATCTCCAATTAACTTGGCAGCCTAATAACTCAAACATAACCCTCTAAACATGCTTTCAACACAAGATTTAGGTGATGGTATGAATAAATTCCTCTTGCCCAACCCCTCTATTTATAGCTATTCTAAACTCACCCCCTTGTGACAACTCAACTCCCATTTGTCTCACTTTGGAGCTGCCAACACTTAGTCTACCCAGCCTAGCCTTGAGTTGTTCTCATCTTAGCTTGCCAGCCAAAATCTGATTTTTTGCATGAAATCTCTTTCATCCACCTTCTCCTTGGGGTGATAAGACTTCCATTGCATGAAATCTTCTTTGTCCACCTCCTGCTAGAACTTTGTGTGATCCTCCTTTTGCCACCTAAATCACTTAAATACTTAACATATTTCTCTACTTAAATTGCTTAAGACTTATGCTCGTATACCATTGGCATCTTCCCTTGAAGTTTTCCATCAATTAGCCTTACCTTTTATCCTTAACGCATAGCAACTCACCTTTCCTTCATTGAAGTCCCACTTAGCCATTGCATGAGTTAGCCATCACCAACGCATAGGGTGGCCGCTCACCTTCGACGCATGGGCTGCGTGCCTAGCATGCTTACTCGACGCATGCTTCCTGCCCGTGTCCGCATGGCTCATGTATGCCCTTGCGTTGGTTGTATGCAAACCCTTAGCCATTTTTCAAGTCTTCTTGCTTTCATCCTCCATGCACTATTGCGTTCAACATGTTTAAGCCCTTCATAAGCGTTTGGACTTTTGGTCACCTTTTTGGATAATTTTAATGTTTTTCTCCCTTTGCCCCACTATCCTTACCTAGGATTTTTCTTCTCTACATTTAACCTCTCACTTTAGATTTAGTGTTAGGGTCTTACACCAAGTAAGCAATGCCTTGCTTTCCGTGGCCTTTTACACTACTCTTTATCACTTCAACTCTGTTCCGATTTGTGGACTCTTGCTCTTGCAATTGTTGGATGTCTCTCCTTCGTATTGTTTTCCGACAGTTTCTCGACCTCTTCGAAAATCGATTTCTTTCCAAGGATTCCTTTCCCTCGGCTTCGCCTCCTCGCTCTCTTTATATCTTCTATTATTTTGTTTGGTAGCATTGGGTATTTATAGATTTCAAGGTGAAGCAGCTCTTCTTACTAATGATTGCAAATATGGGCAACATTAATTTCCATACTCTGTTGCGTCGTTTGAAAGTCATCGGAAGTTCAATGTATTTGCAACGGTATGGTCTTTAACTGCTGTCAACTGTATTTCAAAATTGACCGTTATCAACTTTACGTCCCATCATGATTTATTATGTTGTCGCCTTTATGTAAGGTCTTTATACGATCGCTTTTGAGATATTTCTTGCGATTGCAAACTCAAATGCGCCATCGCGTTGTATCCTTGGATCGTAATTTCATTTGCGCCATCGCATTGTACCTGCACAGAAATAGGCAAATTAACTGCTTTTATGCGATGAGCATTAGCGACCACAATTTCTTTTAGTTTGGTGCATTCAAACATAATATTGCCTATTTTACCATCACTTTCTCCCATTGGTTTAATAATTTGAGCTTTAATAACTTGTATTTCGACCATTTATCAATCAACCACAAGGAGTGATGCCTAGCAATGCGGAAACTCTGGGAAATAATAATGGGAAGGAGTAATGTCATGCGGTGACATTACGAAGTGGTAGACCTCTAGTGGAGAAGAAGATGAACCTAAGAAATACCAATCCTTCAGTAGATGAGCACACAACGCACATAAAGGAATTTGAAGATCGAGAAGAAAGAATGCCTGAAACTATAAGTCATTCCGAACCGAGCACGTTTAACGCAGAGTCGCCTACGATGCAGCTGAATGCACCATTCCCTAGATGCCTGAAAAAGAAGAATGACGAGTAATAATTCAGGTGTTTCCTTGAAATCCTAAGGCAATTGCACATTAATATTCCTCTTATAGAAGCCTTGGAGCAAATGCCAAAGTATGTAAAATTCCTGAAGGAAGTTCTAACAAAGAAGAGAAAAGTCGGTGAGTTGGAAGTCATGGCGCTAACGCAAGAATGAATTACGTTGATCAATCATAGAATTCCTATGTTAATCAATCATAAAATTCCTAAAAAGTAGAAAGATCCGAGAAGCTTTACAGTCTATTGTTCAATTGGAGGGATAGATGTAGGTAATGCGTTGTGCGACCTGAGAGCCAACATTAGTCTCGTGCCCCTTTCAATTTTCAAGAAACTAGGAATTGGTGAAGCGTAACCCACTTCTGTGACGCTTTAGCTCGCTGATAGGACAATTACGTACCCGGAAGGAAAGATTGAAGACATTTTAGTGAAGGTTGACAAGTTTATATTCCTAGCAGATTTCATTATCTTAGATTATAAAGCTGATCGGGATGTTCCAATCATCCTTGGATGACCATTCCTTGCCACTGGGAAGGTATTGATAAATGTGCACAAGGGAGAGCTTACTATAAGCGTGGACAACCAAGAAGTAAAATTTAATGTGCTGAACGCATTGAAGTTCCCAGACGATGAACAATGTCAACTTGACAGTCCAATTAAATTGCCTGATGAAGAAGAACTGGACCAAATCTGCGAGGTCCATGCGTTGGGGGAAACCATAAGAAAATTTGAACTTTTAAGTCTGAATGAGCGGCAAACCAAACCAATGTGGCCATCCTTAGAAGAACCACCAACACTGGAACTAAAACCTCTTTCTCATCATTTAAAATATGCTTTTCTTGGATCCAATAACACTTTGCCTGTGATTATTTCAGCCAATCTTTCTTAGCCTAACGAGTGTTCTCTTTTGCAGATGTTGCAAAGGCATACGCGTGCAATCGGGTGGACGCTGACTGATATTCGTGGCATCAACCCATCCTACTACATGCACAAGATTCGGGTGGAGGAAGGGAAAACTGGATCGATCGAGCCTCAGTGCAGGTTAAATCCTGTAATGAAAGAAGTGGTGAAGAAAGAAATCATTAAGTGGCTCGACGCAGGGGTAATTTACCCCATCTCTGACAGCAGTTAGGTGAGCCTAGTCTAATGCATCCCCAAAAAAGAAGGCACCACTATGATAGTTAATAGCAACAATGAACTCATTCCCTTGTGAACTGTTACAGGGTGGAGAATATGCATGGATTATAGGAAGCTCAATGCGTCGACAAAGAAAGACCACTTACCTCTTCCCTTCATTGATCAAATGCTTGACCTGTTAGCTGGCAAAGAACTTTATTGTTTCTTAGACAAATACTCCAAATATAACCAAATCCTTATTGACCCTGAAGACCAAGAGAAAACAACATTCACATGCCCCTTTAGAAAATTTGCATTCAGACGCATGCCCTTCGGGCTATGTAACACATCAGGGACGTTTCAAAGATGCATGATGGTGATTTTCTCTGACTTTTTAGAACAAACCGTTGAAGTTTTTATGGAAGATTTTTCTATTTTCAGGGACTTCTTTCGAACCTGTCTAGACAACTTAGAGGTTGTTCTCGCACGATGCGAGGAAACGAATCTCGTTCTGAATTGGGAGAAATGTCACTTCATGGTGACTAAAGGCGTTGTCTTGGGACACAAGGTGTCCAAAGTAGGATTGGAAGTTGATGAAGCAAAAATTGACGTCATAGCCAAACTTCCCCCGCCTACAAACATTAAAGCATTGTGAAGCTTCTTAGGCCACGCAGGCTTCTATAAGAACATTAGTGAAAGGATTCTCTCAAATTGTGCGACCTCTGAATGCATTGTTAGAACTAAACAGGCCCTATATATTTATCAAAGATTGAATCGATGCATTCAATATATTGAAGTATGCGTTAACAACAACTTCAATACTGATAGCCCCGGACTGGACGCAACCCTTCATTTTGATGTGCGATACGAGTAATGCAACAGTTGAAGCCATGTTAAGGCAAAAAAAAGGAAATCCGATACATCTCATCTCTTATACGTCAAAGACATTAAACGAGTCCTGAGAACATTATACCACTATTGAAATGGAGATGTTGGCGGTAGTGTTCGACATTGAGAAGTTTAGAGCATATTTGGTTGGTGCGGCAACAACAATCTACACAGACCACTCCGCTATTAAGTTCCTGATGGACAAAAAGGATGCAAAACCAAGGCTGATTAGATGGGTACAACTATTGCAAGAATTTGATGTAGAGATCAAAGACAGAAGGAGAACTAAGAATCAGGTGGCAGTATAAGTTAAATCTTACGAGGGAAGAAGATTTGGGGAAAAGAAGAAGAAAATTCTAAGTGTTGAAAAAGGGCTTTTGGTAGTTTTGAGTTGGGCCTTAACGGGTGGAATTTTTCTAAGTATGGAAGCCAAGAGGAAACCATGCGTTGGTGTAGGGAACCATTAATGCATGAGGCTTGGTGTGTGTGGTGGCTAAATTTGGCTAAGTGTTGGAAACCTAGAACAACCATGCATTGAGGCTTGTGTGCCATGGACGCATGGTGTAATTGGTTATGCTTTGACACCAAGTGATCAGCCAAAGCCATGTTGGGTGCATGGTGTGGGTTAGCCTAGTGATGACAAGTAGATGCTAGGAATTGGCTTTGATTTAGAGGTTAAGTAAGCTAAGTGTTGGCCGAGAAGGGCTTAGGCGATGACAAGAGGCTAGGCGATGGCAAGGCAAGCCTTGGGCGTTGACGTGAGGGCACACTGGTAGTAGACAAGCGGTGAGGGCATGCGGCGTTGGCTTGAGACCTAGCTTAACCCAAGGCTTGCAATGCCATAGTGTCATGCTTGGATAGTAGGCCAAGCGATGGTGGCCAAGGATACGACCAACAAAGGGATAGGCGTTGGGAAGCTTGCAAACCATGCGATGGGACTAGGTATGTGTTGGCCATTGAAGTGTGTGGTCACTATGAGGCTAAAGGATGAAGAAGTGTGCGGCCACTATGCTATGCGTTGATCTTTAGAGGTTAGATGGGCGCAAAGTAAACCATGTGGCTAAGAACACTATGCGACTAAGAGAGGCTTAAGGAAGAATGCATTGAGGAACACCACCATGAGCACATACGAACGTATGGAAGAGTGACTATGCGACCAAGGGAGGCCAAGTGAAATGGAGCTATACGTTGATCATAGGAGACTAGGCATTCAAAGGATGCTATGCGGCCAAGAGGAGGATATGTGATGAGTTGAAGATATTTGGAAATTAAGCTTAAGTAAGTAGGAGGTGGACAAATAGGACTTCATGAAAAGAAGACTTATGCATGAGGAAAACAACTCGAACTTCATGCAAGTAGGAGGTGGACGTACCAAAGAGCATGCAAAATAGGAGTTATGTGCTGAACCATGTATGGAAAAGACAACTCAAAAGGATGAGGAAGAGGTGGGAAGGTTAAGATAGCTGAACATTGCATGGTTTGGACAACTAAGAGTGCCATGCAACCATGTGTCATGCGTTGAGGCATCCAGAAGGGTCAATAAATACCCAAACGAAGTGGAACCTTAGCCCACAACACAAATCTTCAAAGAAGGTTTAGTAGAAGTGTGTGAGGGAAATTTTTAAGGAAGATCTAGCGTTGATCCAAGAAGGCATGCATTGGTATCACAACCATGCGTTGATCAAGTGGTTCCAAGAGGTGGAGATGCTATCAGACAGTGAGGTCATGAAGTAGCATTAATTTGGAATGAGGAGTGCTTCCAAACAACTCGTGCGTTTTGAGTGATTTCAAAGCCATTTGAAAGCTCTGGGTGTCTAGTTTTCAAGGTGGGGATTCCAGAGAATAAGTTCAAAGGAATCGGGCTGGAGAGTGAAGAAAAGACAAAAGGATCGAGCACTCAGATAAACTTGGGCCAGTCTTAATGATTTAAGGATTCCAGCCAAATCATGAGAAGTTCTAATCTTATATTTTAAGGTAAGCCTCCTAGGACAATTTAGAACATGTTTGTAGAAGGAACATTCCTGAAATAACGCTCAGAAAGCTGAGTAATCTAAGCTTGAAGTTGAATCTAGAAATTTGGGTTCAAAAGGAAACCAGGGGAGACCAAGGAACTTGGAAAGAGAGAGAGGTTTCAGCAAAACAAGGCGAGTGGTATCCTTTAAAAGTCTTAAAGCATATATTTTAGAATATATGTTTATGTTGTGAATGAGTAGCCAGAACGAGAATGAGAATAGGTGGTCGGGATGGTTAGGGGGTCAACAGACCTAATTCTTGAGCACGTAGCAGAACCTCATAGGATGGTCAGGGGGCGATGAGGCCTAGCTCCTGAGCCTGTGAGAGGAACTTCGTATGGGATGGTCAAAGCGCCGATGAGCTTAGCTTTGAGCCCATAAGCGGAGATTTATGTGCACATAGGAAACATAGGAGATTAAGCGTCTATGATAAGTATTAATTTTAACTATCTACCGTGTGTGTAGGTAGGATTGAGAAAGAACTCATTCAAGACTGAGGTTCGAATGATAACCTCGTAATGTGATATGCTTTTATTTCTATAAGTTGAAAGAGATTTGTTAAGTTGTTTACCACTCACTGAGCTTTTTGAAGCTCATTCTTTTCTTCCATGTTTTCTTCCTAAGTAGCAAAAGATGAGAAGTTCCAGGGTGAAGCTAAGGTCAAAGTCTGCCACGACATAGCCACACTTCCAGTTTTAAAGTTATTGTTGTAAACATTTATAGTTAAGTCTGGGAGTTGTATAAACATTATACTGTTTGTAATAAAATAAGGTTGGCCAAACAGTTGTCGTTTATTTCCTTGGCTTGAAGTTTAATGAGGGAATGAGGTTCAGATGAACAGTAGGTATCACAGAAGGGTGGTATCTACCATCCTTACACCTTCTTTCGGTTCCTAGAGGTAGGCTCAGGAGGGGGGTGTGACAAGTTGGTATTAGAGTATAAGTTTCTGGGAAACCTGAGGTTTGTGTTTAGGAAAACCAAAGGTTTGTGTGGTAGAGTAGATTCCATAAGTTTAAGAAAAACCTGGGAATTAGTCAAAGTTAGACTAGAGGAATAGTAGAAGTGGCAGACCTAGTAGACAACCCGTGTTAGAACTCACAACGTTACTTGAAGATCCGTCGAGGAAGGTAAGAATGAATTAAGTTATTCTCAATTAGAATTTAAGATAGGAAAGTTATTTGTAGATAGTTTGGTTCGACGACTAGCTAAGAGACGGCTAGGAGAAGTACCATTGGACAGCCCAAGGAAGTTAATATCAGAGTAGCGTAGCAGAAGCGTAGTAATAGACAAGGTTATAAAGGTTTGCGATAAAGGTTGTTGTGAAACCTTAAACTGAAGTAGGTCCAAGAAAATTTCGAGGACAAAATTTTCTTAAGGTGGAGGTAATTATGAAACTCGAATCCTATTTTTTCCACTTAAGCAAGTAATTAGAGTAATTAACCAGGTATAAGTTAAATCTTATTAGGGAAGAATATTTGGGGAAAAGAAGAAGAAAATTCTAAGTGTTGAAGAAGGGCTTTTTGGTAATTTTGAGTTGAGCCTTAACAGGTGAAATTTTGCTAAGTTTGGGAGCCAAGAGGAAACCATGCATTGGTGTAGGGAACCATTAACGCATGAGGGTTGGTGTGTGTGGTGGCTAAATTTGGCTAAGTGTTGGAAACCTAGGACAACCATGCGTTGAGGCTTGTGTGCCATAGGTGCATTATGTAGTTGGCTATGCGTTGTCACCAAGTGATTAGCCAAAGCCATGTTGGGTGCATGGTTTAGGTTGGCCGAGTAATGATAAGAAGATGCTAGGTGTTGGCCTTACTTGGGAGGTTAGGTAAGCTAAGTGTTGGCCGAGAAGGGCTTAAGCGATGACAAGAGGCTAGACAATGGAAAGACAAGCCTTGGGCATTGACGCGAGGGCACATTGGTAGTAGACATGCGGTGAGGGCATGTGGCGTTGGCTTAAGACCTAGCTTAACCCAAGGCTTGGATGCCATGGTGTCATGCGTGGATAATAGGCCAAACGATAGTGGCCAAGGATGTGGCCAACAAAGGGATAGGCATTGGAAGCTAACAAACCATGCGATGGGACTAGGTATGCATTGGCCATTGAAGTGTGCGGCCACTATGAGGCTAAGCGATGAAGGAGTGTGCGGCCACTATGCTATGTGTTGATCTTTAGAGGTTAAATGGGCGCAAAGTAGACCATGTGGCTAAGAACACTATGCGACCAAGGGAGGCCTAAGGAAGAATGCGTTGAGGAACACCAACATGGGCGCATATGAACACATATGGACACGAGATTAGCGTTAAAGAATTCCTTGCACGTGCATTCCATCATATGGAGGTTCACAATACCGTCCAATCGACTGAAACCTGATCGCACTGAAAATGTGATTTTCTATGTGCCACTTGTAATCCTTAATGTACATAGTCATACTTGTCAATTTCAAATGTGTATCTTTTTCTAGTTAATCGATTCATGAATCCTTAATGTAATCCTTAAGATTGTAATATCTCGCTATCACTTACACAACTTTACTCAAGTTTGTTTCACTCTTTCTAGAAATTTTACTCAAGTTGGCATCTCTGAAAATGTCTCGCTAATCTCGCTATCACTTGCACAACTTCACTCAAGTTTGTCTATTCACAAATCTCTGGAAATGTCTCGCTCTCTCTGCAAACGTCTCGCTAATCTCGCTATCACTTGCACAACTTTACTCAAGTTTGTCTATTCATGAATCTCTAGAAATTTCTCACACTCTTTGGAAATGTCTCGCTAATCTCGCTAAATTTAATCAATTGGTTTCTATTCATGAACATTTTTGGAATTTAATCAAGTTTGTCTATTCATGTTACTCAAGTGTTTGTCTATTCATGTTAGTTTTACACTGATAATTCAAATATCATGTTAGTAAAATTGCATCAATAATATACATAATATACATGTACATCAATAATATGAAGTGTTCGTCCATAGCTGACGTGTCGACTGTAGTGAACCGCTCATGTCCGGGCGACCTACTGAATTAAATCCAAATGATTCAAATGTTGGCCGAGTGTGATTTTCTATGTGCCATTTGTAATCCTCAATGTACATAGTCGGGCTTGTCAATTTCAAATGTATATCTTTTTCTAGTTAATCTATTCACGAATCCTCAATGTAAATCTCAAGTTTGTAATGTCTCGCTGTCACTTACACAACTTTACTCAAGTTTGTCTCGCTTTCTCTAGAAATGTTAGTCGAGTTGGCATCTATGGAAATGTCTCACTAATCTCGCTATCACTTACACAACTTCACTCAAGTTTGTCTATTCACAAATCTCTAGAAATGTCTCGTTCTCTTTGGAAATATCTCGCTAATCTCGCTATCACTTGCACAACTTTACTTAAGTATGTCTATCCACGAATCTCTGAAAATGTCTCACTATCTCTAGAAAAGTCTCGTTAATCTCGCTAATCTTGCTATCACTTGCACAACTTTACTCAAGTTTGTCTATTCACGAATCTCTGGAAATGTCTTGCTAATTTTGCTAATCTCGCTATCACTTACACAACTTTACTCAAGTTTGTCTATTCATGAATCTCTGGAAATGTCTCGCTAATGTCGCTATCACTTACACAACTTTACTAAAGTTTATTTATTCACGAATCTCTGGAAATGTCTCGCTAACCTCGTCGTCACTTGCACAACTTTACTCAAGTTTGTCTATTCATAAATCTCTGGAAAATGTCTCGTTCTCTCTAGAAATGTCTCACTAATGTCGCTAATTTCACTATCACTTACACCACTTTACTCAAGTTTGTCTATTCACGAATCTCTGAAAATGTCTCGCTAATCTCACTAATCTTGCTATCACTTACACAACTTCACTTGAGTTTGTCTATTCACAAATCTTTGGAAATGTCTTGCTCTCTTTAGAAATGTCTCGCTAATCTCGCTAATCTCGCAATCTCGCTATCACTTACACAACTTCACTCGAGTTTGTCTATTCACGAATTTTAGGAAATGTCTTGCTCTCTTTAGAAATGTCTCGCTAATCTCGCTATCACTTACACAACTTTACTCAAGTTTGTCTATTCACGAATCTTTAGATATGTCTCGCTAATCTCGCCAAATTTAATCAATTTGTTGTCTATTCATGAACATTTCTGGAATTTAATCAACTTCGTCCATTCATATTACTCAAATGTTTGTCTATTCATTTTAGTTTTATACTAACAATTCAAATAACATGTTAGTAAAATTGCATCAATAATATACATAATATACATGTACATCGATAATATGAAGTGTTCGTCCACAATTGACATGCCAATTGCATCCTATAGTCACTCATCTTGTCCTAAGTGATTACAGAAGAGGAACTACTCGTCACCAGATGCTCTAAGAATTTTACTACAAATATTCCACAATCTAACGACCCATGCTGCGTGTTCGTAGCAGTAGGTCGGGATATTTTCCAACGAGACGTTTCTATGTCCGACTTCCAACGTGTGAAGTCACAGTAGTGAATAAGTGATGGTAGGGTGTAAGTCAATGGTTCAAGGCAAGACTCTAGCTTCTTCTTCGATGTCATGGACAGTAGTGAATCGAATACGAACAACCGACCTCTATTTAAATCGAATGCAATCAACATCCAATGCAGTCATATTCAGAAGTGTAGTAAATGGTTACTGTTATTCCAATTGTCAGTATGGCGAATCTGTTCCTACACATTTCAAATTGGCAATGAACATTAAAAACACATAATAGTCAACCAACATAGTCATATTCAGAAGTGTAGTAAATGGTTACTATTATTCCAATTGGCAGTATGGTAAATTTGTTCATACACATTTCTGGTTGCCTATAGAATTTATCTTTTATAAACTAAAGAAGGATATTTAGCGTATGCATCCAGAACAAGATATATGTTAGGAGAGCGGAGTTCACTGTATGTACTTGGTCAAAATTACAAAGATTGTAAACTTACGTCACACTTAACCCATGAACTTGGTTCGGTCAACTCTTGGAAAAAGGACTTGAACAATGGCCGAAGTGCGTTTTTTTCAGCCTTGCTGTCTGTATTTATCAACAATCCAGTTCATCATTTATGTGAATACTGCACATGAAACCTCATGCTAAAAGAAGTACTGGATTGTCGCTTTAAACTGTGTTGTAGGTACCTCAGGGAGAGGCTACTTAGTATCCAGACAGTTCAAAGGAAGTTGAACATTAATTTCCTTCTGTTTTGTTATTTTCTTCTTTGGTTCGACTGAAGGTGTGTATTCATCAACAACCTTTCTCTTACATGTTGTTTATCAACTCTCAACCATAACCTACAGAAATATAACAAAATGGTGAATATGTTAAATAACAAATATGAAGAAAGAGATTTTCGAATCACATAATGATCATACCTGTGAATCGAGATGTATGGTGTCAAAGTGTTTCTCAAAAGGTAAACCTCATACTCCTCAGGCTGTACAAGTGAGTCAAAATGTATAGTGTCAGGTTATACATGTGAGGTAGGTAGAAGTGGGGTAGGCGACCTAGGTAGAGACGGGGTAGGTGACCTAGGTGCAAGTGGCGTAGGTGACCTAGATAGAGGCGGGATGGGTGACATGTTAGCATTATGGCCTATCTGTGGAGTGGGGGACCTTGTCGACTCAAACACCATGGAACCCTTCATAGACCGTAATAGAGACAAAATGGTTGACAATCGTGCTTTGATGTCTCTCATGTCCGTCTCCAACTTCGATACACAACCATTCAAGCTCGATATTGAGTTATCAATACTTCGTAGGTACGAATATACAAGATGATCAACATTGGCTCCCTCCCTATGGCCCGAGACCTTTGGCTCAGAACGATCCTCCTCGAGGATAGAATGCTCCTTCTCAGGCTTAAGACGTACGTCACCCACCAGCACATCATGAAACATATTCTTGATGGGGGTGTAAGCAGACTGATGGATGTTCATGTCCGCATCAGATTCGCCGTCCCTCACTCCACCTTCTAAATTATCCCGCTCATCACCTTTCCCACCTTCAGAACTACCGTCTGAACTACTGCCACTCTCTAAACTCTCGGTGTCGGAGTGTACTTGTCTTACAACCCATATATCAATTGGGGTGTCCCGAAACTCCTTCTCAGCATCGGACATGACAAGACCCTATTTGACTTTTGTCTACATTAAGGATTGAACCTAGTAAGATGGTTAGTGTACATTTAACAACCAAATAAACATATTGTGGCTAGATTGCACTTACATTTTGAGACTAAAAAACGTCTCTCTCAAGTACTTTGAATGACACCAAGTGGGAGCATGGCCACCGTAATATACGAGGCACAACTACCTTGCTCTTTCGTGCAATGTTCCCTGCTATCGACAATAGGATCTCGTATGTCCACACCTAAATACGAAACAAGTCATATTTATGACTATGTTAATGTTAAACCAAAGATAAAGTTAAGTAACATCTACCTGGAATGCTTGGGAAAATCCTCGGAGCAAGTACTTCACAACATAATTTTTATTTCCCCTCACCTTCTCCTTGTATAATCCAACCTTATCATTCAATGCATTTCTGAGGGCGTTGAGTGTCCTCTGCCAAATAATTGTACCCCAATCAAGACTGTTGTAATAATCTATGTCTCCAACATCTTCACAAAGAGTACGACCGACAACACTCATTTGCTTGTTCTTACCCATCATTGCAACCTCTGTGTAATATACTAAGGTGATTTTAACAGCATCGTCATCATTTTCAAATACCAAATCCTTGTATTCTTCTTTCAGTAAATTCAGGTGGAATGCGTTTGAGATCGACCGATTACCAAAGTATGTCTTCTCAAGTTATTGTGAGGACTCCTCACTTCGTACAACTTGCATTGGAGACCGCCACAAACCAGTTATCAATAAAAAAGTGTCCTTTGAAAATGTGACGACCGTTCCTCTGACAAGGAAACTAATCGAGTTCGCTCCCTGCTTCTTTACTTCCCTCAATAACATATGGGGGATAAGTGGGTTGTTGAATACAAATTCAATGTCTACAAATCGCCCAAAAACTGTTCTCTTGAACATCTTTAACTGCCTTCTGGTAAGCTTCTCCTTCACAATCTTGTTGGCATTCACAATGTGGGCTAGGCTCGTTACTTGCCTGGGAAACCTACTAGCTTCATGTATTTTCAAAGCTTTTGACATCTTGAATTACTCCTGCATTGTATGAACATTCAATTTATCAGTTAGCAGGTTCGTACTTAAAAGAATCATTAACAATACATACTGTTAAAGTCTCTCGCCAATCTCGCTTATGTCGCTCTTGCCCATCTTGCTTATGTCGCTCTCGCAAAACTCGCGCTCTACCTTGTCTGGCTCTAACTATACCTTATTCGTCCTCAACCATTGCAGAACACGTCGAAAACACATCGAAACCCAAAATAAAAAATAGACGTGACTGATTAAGCCCCGAAACCCAAACAAATGAAACCAACCTAAACAGACGAAACCAAGAACTTCACAAACGAATCCAACTTAAACAGATGCAACACTACATGCAAGACAAAAATTAAATTCACTTACCCAAGACTTCAATTACGACAGTAGATGGATGATGATTTTGCAAAACAAGATTGAACGACACTACACGAGAATTTTGAGCGACTGGAATGACCGTTGTGTTTGAGCGTACAAGTATCATATAGAATGGAGGGGATTTTTGCAATCTCACATCAAGATGACATAAATATTGGGTCATCCGCCCAAATTTCTCAAATTGTGGAATTGGAAGCCACGAAATGGAAGAAGATTTTTATTCGAGCTTAAGAAAACTCGAACACACATCCCGCTCTCACCATTCACCCACAACATAAGCAAACCCACACCCACACCGCCGCCGCAAGCCTTTGTCCTTCGCCGCCCCTGATCGCGTCGGTTGCCTAGTCGATTGCCGTCCCCGTTGCCGTCGTGTTCACCGGCAGCAGTAGTTCGCGACACCCATGGCGATTTAAACGTCCACGACTTCAATCCCGCCACCAGTAGCTTTGTAGCAGCGTTTAATCTCAGCGACGCGCAGACCCACAACCCAAAAAAGGATCCCGTTTTGGATTACCCATGGCTAAAGGTGTTTAGATCTGCAAGCTCGAACCTTTTCGATCATAAACCAGCAAGCTTTGGAGCTCTTTCCTTAAGATTCAGCAGGTAATGACTAGTTTAAATCATTTTTGAATTGATTTGGAGTGCTATAAGTTAGGCTATAACACGTGACTTTACTATGTTTTCAACATCGAGCTAAGTTTGGACTCATCAAGAGTTAAGAACAACGCTGGACAAGGAGGGGTCAGTAGGCCTGCTCAGTGTATTTTTGGGGTTGACACAAATTAAAGAAGTTAAAAGAAGTCCAAATTTGAGGGTTTTTATGGACTTATCTCGAGACCAAAATAAAAGAATTAGATAAGGCTAAGCAAGAGAAAGATTAGTTTACTTGTGCTTTGTTGTTTCTTGAAGTTTATGTGAGAAAAACTAAATAGAAGAGAAGTGTTGGAATGGAAGAAGAAAAGAGGGAAAGAAATATAGCAAAATTTGGTAGATTGAATAAGGAGGAAGAAGATGATGAATAGTGAAAGGAAAAGATGTGTTATTTTATCATTAAAAGTACACCAAGGTAACAAATGAAGAAAATGCATAGTGGACTTGAGCTTGAATCCATAAAAATTATTGAAAATGGATGAAAATTAAATCTGGTGTTAATTAAGTGATGTTCTGCTCTAGTTAATGTTCTAAGTCTTGACACATTAGTGACATTATTATTTTAGGCCAATTAGAGATCGAAGATGGCTTGTGACTCAAAAATCTCATCCCAATAGTATTGTGTGGTTATTTTGCAAACACTTTTACCATTTTAACAATTTATGATTTCTTTTGAGTTTTTGAAACAAATTATGATTTATGTTTTTACAATCGATTGTGGTACTTGAGATTTCAAAGAACTTGCGCTCATTTCCTAATTATTTACTATTGAAAAAAACTTACGTGTATGATATCTTGGTTTAGCATAATTGAATTTCAAGAGATATATGTTTATGCAACCACTATATATCTTGGTGTCTTTATCTCTTGCTCGGTTTAATTTGTTGCTGCAAATTTGCCTTCTGTTTCAAGTGTTTTTAGGGTTCAGTTTTTACAATAGATCATGTATTGGTGAAGTAACAATATTTTCCCCCCATTTTGGATGCGATCATTTCTTATTCATTCTTTAGATTATGCCTATATTGATTGCATTCACAATTTTGCAGAATGATTGATTTAATGTCACCTTGCAAATTTGAGAACTTATTTGCTAATGAAATGGGGATGGAGATTTCCCCTTGGAATCTCACAAGAATTCATACATGGCGAGAATCCATCCTTGATCCATGCCCAATTTTTTAATTCTATAGGGACTGGTGTCAATTTTGTCTATCTTGTTGTCTTCTCCGTCCTTGCAAATACATTCTTCTACTTTTGAATTTTGAATTTTCAGGGTATTGAAGAGACGTAGTTGGCAATGTCAAAGTATGATTTTCCAAGGCTTCCACGGGCAGATATTGCATTGCTACTAGCAGATTACCAAATTGCTGCTGTAACAGAGCGGGACCTCCTTCATCCTTCACTAGATTTGGTTTCAGATCTCTACACACGTTTAATGATCTACCTCGACTTTCTCCATGAGTATTTTCTCAGCTTATACCCATTATTTGAACAAGTATTTGAACTAAGTTTTGAAAGAGTGAAAGAAAAAAGGTTATTTCCATGATACCATGTTAGAATTCGCTCCTTTCAGCACATTGATATCCACAAGGTTTATGTTGTGGATATGATGTCAAATAACTTGGTCGGCTTTTTCTTCTGTGCTTCGAAGAAAATTTATATAAATATGATAGTCTTATCTCTCCATCGTTTGTTGATAATAGGAATTGACGTAATCCATAATTCACGTTTGGTTTCTTAGAGAATTCAAAATTATAGAAATTGAATAGAAATTTCAGTTCTCAAGAGAATTCAAAATTATAGAAATTGAATAGAAATTGACAAACTACAAGGTAATCTAGATAAATGGAGAAGATACAACCTATCTAGAGGAGGAAGGGTGACTCTTTGTAAGTCAGTTTTCTCAAATCTTCCTACTTACTACATGTCTTCTTTCTTGATACCAAGAAAGGTGTTATCCGATTTAGAAAATTTTTTGAGGAATTTCTTTTGGGAAGGCCACAAAGGGGGAAAATAAACCATTTAGCTAAATGGGAGCAGGTGTCTAAAGCTCAAGAGGAAGGAGGACTAGGGCTGAGAGGTTTAAAAGAAAAAAATTTGGCTCTTTTAGCAAAATGGGGCTGGAGATTTATGAATGAGAACTCCTCCCTTTGGTGTAAAGTGGTCAAAAGCATTCATGGCAGCAACTTGTTTGGTTGGCACACTTCAAGCAAGGCAGGCTGCAGTCTTAAAAGCCATTGGATAAACATTTCAAGCTCGTGGCAGAAAGTGGACAATTTGGCTGTTTACGTCTTAGGTAATGGCCGCAAAATTGGCTTTTGGTTGGATGCTTGGGTAGGCAATCCTCCTTTTAAGACCAGATTCCCTACTTTATTCCGTTTAACTACCCAACCAAATGGCTCAATGTCGGATCATTGGGATCAAAGCTTTTCCTCTTGGAACATTTCTTTTAGAAGATCACTTAAAGAAGAGGAAATTTCTGACTTCCAAGCGTTGTTAAGCATAGTTGCACAAATAGAAGTGAAGGATGCCCTCGATACTCGTTCATGGTCACTGGAATCCAATGGTCTTTTTTCGGTAAAATCCTTAGCCACTCACCTCCGCAAAGCCCCTCCAGTCGATAAACTCCTCAGTCAAGCTCTTTGGAAGTATAAAAGCCCGAGGAGAATAAACATAGTTCGATGGATAATGATTTTTGGAACTTTAAACTGTTCAAGTGTGCTGCAAAAGAAGCTTGCCTTCCATTACATTTCTCCCAATAGTTGTGCTTTGTGTAAAAGGAATTGGGAAGATCTCCAACACCTTCTCTTCGATTGCGTTTATGCTCAAAACTGCTGGATTTCACTCTTCAAGTTCTTCAACTTAAGCTGGGTTTTTGGGGCAGTATTTAGAGATAACATCCAGCAACTGATAGTAGGTCCAAGCCTTAAGAAATCTCATCAAATTTTGTGGGTCAATGCAGTAAAGGCAGTGTTATCTGAGTTGTGGTTTGAACGGAACCAAAGAATCTTCCAAGACAAGGAAACTCCATGGTTTACAAGGTTTGATGCAGCCAAGCTTAAAGCCTCACTTTGGAGCTCTCTCAATAGCACCTTCGCAGATTACTCTAGCCAGGAAATCAGCTTGAATTGGCATGCCTTTCTTTCTCCGACATTTTGAAGCCTCCTTTCCAAAGGATTTTTAGCTACCACTGTTCTGTTTTATTTTGTTCTTAGGTTGTCTTGTTTTTTAATTTGTCCCCCAGTTGTAGATTGTCTCTCTTTGCAATGTTTTGAACCTTGTATTTTCAGTTGCTGCTAGTTTTCGGAAATGATGAGGATGCTAAGGGGGTGTCAACCTAGTTGAGATGTCCTGGTGCACCCACTGATCCTTTTTGTATCCTTGTATTTTGAGCATTAGTCTCATTTCATTTTCTTAATGAATAAAGAGAACTTGTTTCCTTTAAAAAAAAGGATGTCTTTGAGGATTTTTACCACAATGGTAAGCTCAACTCATGTATTAAGGAAAATTTCATTTGCTTAATCCAAAAGAAGGAGGAGGCAGTTTTGGTAAGAGATTTTACACCCTTTAGCCTATCCACCATTGTTTACAAGATAATAGCTAAAGTCCTCGAAAAGGCTCAAAAGAATCATGCCAAGTTTAATAAGTCCAACACAAAGTGCTTTCATAGAAGGTAGACAAATTCTTGACCCGATTCTAATAGCAAACTTGGCAGTGGAAGATTATAGAGTCGAGAAGAAACAAGGATGGATCCTAAAACTTGATCTAGAAAAAGCTTTCGATAGAGTTGATTGGGAGTTTCTTGAAAAAATTCTTCATGGAAAAAACTTCCACCCCAAATGGATTTCTTGGATTATGGGCTGCATCTAACCCCAAATTTTCCATATTCATTAATGGAAGACTAAGAGGAAGACTTTTGGCCACAAGAGGAATTAAACAAGGAGACCCACTTTCTCCCTTCCTCTTCCTTTTAGTCAGTGAAGTCTTAACCACCCTGGTAAAAAAAATACATGAAAAAGGGTTGTATGAAGGGTTTGTGGTAGGAAATGATAATACTCATATCTCCCTTCTTCAATTTGCAGATGATACTTTATTATTTTGTAGATATGATGATGGAATGCTAGAGAATCTCCGAAAAACTCTTGCTTTATTCGAGTGGTGCTCTGGTCAGAAAATAAATTGGGAAAAGTCAGCCATCTGTGGAATCCACATAGAAGAAGTTAAGCTACGGACAATAGCCTCAAGGTTAGGTTGTAAAACATTGCACCTTCCTTTTTTATACCTTGGTCTTCCCTTGGGTGGATACCCAAAAGGAATGGAGTTTTGGCAGCTGGTTATTGATAAATTTCAGAATAAACTGGACAAATGGAGAAGATATAATCTGTCAAGAGGTGGTAGGGCAACTTTATGCAATTCAATCCTCTCTAATCTACCAATCTACTATGTGTCCTCCTTTTTTATGCCAGAAAAGGTGATCTCTTCTATAGAGAGAATTATAAGAAACTTCTTTTGGGAGGGCCACAAAGGGGGGAAACTAAACTACTTGGTAAAATGGGAGATTGTCTCTAAAAAGCAAGAAGATGGAGGGCTGGCTCTAGGAGGATTGAAGGTAAGAAACTTGGCACTTTTAGTTAAATGGGGATGGCTTTTTATGCAAGAAAATACCTCTCTTTGGAGACAAGTTGTTATGAGTATCCATGGAAGAAGAATCTTTGATTGGCACACTTCTGGTAAGGCATCATGCACCCTTCGTAGTCCTTGGGTAATTATCTCATGATCGTGGTTGAAAGTAGAAATATTGGCAGCCTTTAAACTAGGAAATGGCAGCATAATAGCTTTTTGGCAGGACCCTTGGATTGACACTACTCCCCTTAAAAACAGGTTTCCTTCCTTGTTTGGAATTGCCACCAATTAGAATGGTTTTGTTTTGAATCATTGGGATCCTCAAACTTTTTCATGGTCATTATATTTCAGAAGACTTTTAAAGGAAGAAGAAATCTCAAAATTCCATAATCTGCTCTCCTTGGTGTCCAAGAAGGAGCTTTTAAACTGCCAAGATTCTCGTACATGGTCCCTAGAAGCCTGTGGTTCCTTCACAGTAAAATCATTAATTAAACATCTTTCTTTGGCTTCACCTCTTGACATTTGCCTTCAGAAAGCTTTATGGAAGTCCAATAGTCCTCGAAGAGTAAACATTACAATATGGATCATGCTTTTTGGAGCCCTAAACTGCTCTTCAGCCTTACAACAAAAACTGCCCCCCCATTTTCTTTCTCCCAATCAATGTGCTTTATGTAAATCAGAAGGGGAAGATCTCCAACACATCTTCTTTGACTGTATTTATTCCAGAAACTTTTGGAGATCTCTTTTTAAAAGCTTCAATATTTGTTGGGTATTCTACAACATTTTTAGAAGCAATGTGCAGCAGCTTCTTATTGGGCCTTTTCTCAAGAAATCTTCAAATCTGTTATGGATTAATGCAGTAAAAGCCTTCCTCGTTGAACTATGGTTTGAAAGAAATCAAAGAGTTTTCCAAGACAAGGAAACTCCTTGGTTCGCTCGGTTTGAGGCTACCAAACTTAACGATTCACAATGGTGCTCTCTATCTAAAGTATTTGTGGCATACTCTCTTCAAGATATATGTTTAAATTGCAAGCTTTCATCCATTTGGACTGACAGAAGCATAAAGTGAAGGGTCTCTTTTTCCAGCCCAGTGTGGTCTAGCAGCTTAGAATCTTGATTTTGTTTTTCATTTGCTTCGTATTAAGTTCTTTGAAGGATGTTTTCTGTACCTCTTTTGTCTCTTTTGTTGCTTTGTAAGAGTTACTCTTATCTTTGATATTTGAGTTAGTTTGGTTTGGACATGATGAGGGTGCTAAGGGGGTGTCAACCTAGTTGAGATGTCCGGGTGCGCCTCCTGATCCTTTGTTATGTATCTTTTTATTTCAAGTACACATCTCATGTACTTTCTTTTTATTCATTAATAAAAAGTCTTGTTTCCTTTTCCAAAAAAAAAAAAAAAAAAAATCTCTGTTAGACCGTTTTTTCATTTCTAAAGCTTGGGATGAGGAGTTTGAAAGCTCTAGAGTCAATAGACAAGTCCGCACTTTCTCTGATTATTATCCACTCTTACTAGAAGCTGGCTCAATCAGTTGGGGCCCCTCCCCTTTTAGATTCTGCAATAGCTGACTACTCAACAAGGATTGTGTCAAAATCATCGAGACAGCTTGGTCGAGTTGTGCTGCTGATGCTTGGGCCAGCTTTGCCCTTAATCTAAAGCTGAGAAAAGTAAAATCAGCAGTTAAGGCTTAGCACTTCAAATTTCAAGAAGATCAAAGAAGGAAAGAAGAGGGGCTGTTAAAAGAAATTGAAAAATGGGATGCTCTTTCTGAAAGTTCTACTCTCTCTAACAGTGAAAATGCTATTCGATCCTCTCTGAAAGTTGAATTAATGTCACTCTATAGGCTGGAGGAAATTAATCTAATTAAAAAAAGTAAGTTAAACTGGCTCAAATTGGGAGATGAAAATACGAGCTTCTTTCATAGATTTTTAGCAGTAAAGAAGAGAAGAAACTTCATCACTGAACTAGTAGATGATCAAGGGGTGCCAACTAAATCTTTTAGAGAAATTGAAAGCCTAATCCTGAATTTTTATGGTAGCATCTTTCTTAAATGCCCGGGGAGGAGGCACATACCCTTGAATTTAGATTGGCCTTGTATCAATTCTAACCATAATCTAATGTTACAAGCTAAGTTCTCAGACTCAGAAATCAAATCAACCATAAAAAACCTCGGGAAATGTAAAGCCCTTGGCCCTGATGGTTTCACTATTGAGTTTCTGTTGAAATTTTGGAACCTGGTTAAGTCAAGTTTCCACTCCACTTTTGAGGCATTCTACAAGAATGGAAGATTTAATGCTTGTATAAAAGAAAACTTCATCTGTTTAATTCAAAAGAAGGAAGTAGCAGTTGCGGTCAAAGATTTCAGGCCAATCAGTTTAACTACTTGTGACTTATAAGGTCATTGCAAAGGTGCTGGCCGAGAGACTAAAATTGGTGATGCCAAATATCATTTCTCCTTCCCAAAGTGCATTCATTGAAGGAAAGCAGATTCTGGATCCTATTCTTATAGCTAATGAAGCGGTGGAAGAGTATCGAGCTAAAAAGAAGAAGGGGTGGATTCTCAAGCTAGACATGGAAAAGGCCTTTGACCGTGTTGACTGGGATTTCTTAGAAAAAGTGTTGAGAAACAAGAATTTCAGCCAGAAATGGATAGAGTGGATAATGGGGTGTGCCAAAAACCCAATGTTTTCAGTCTTCATCAATGGTAGACCAATGGGAAGAGTGGCTGCTACAAGAGGAATAAGGCAACGTGATCCCCTCTCACCTTTTCTTTTCCTTCTGGTTAGTGAAGTGTTGAGCGCCTTGGTGAACAACTCACTCAATCCGGACTTGTTGAAGGCTTCCTGGTTGGAAAAGAAAAGGTTCATGTTTCCATACTTCAATCCGCGGATGACACTTTATTATTTTGCAAACATGACAGCTCCATGCTTGCTAAATTCAAACAAATAGTGGAGTTTTTTGAATGGTGCTCGGGTTAGAAAGTGAATTGGGAAAAATCAGCTCTTTATGGTATCAACGTGGATGAAAGCGAGCCGCTAATCACAGCTGCATCACTGAATTGCAAGGCTGACCACCTTCCTTTTTCCTACCTAGGTTTGCCTTTAGGTGGGTATCCAAAACAATTGTCCTTTTGGCAACCAGTGTTGGATAAATTTCAAGCTAAACTGGATAAATGGAAAAGATTCAACCTTTCAAGAGGAGGTAGAGTTACTTTATGCAATTCAGTCCTTTCAAATCTCCCAACTCATTACATGTCAATCTTTCTTATGCCTGAAGGAGTTATTTCAAAAATTGAGAGGATATTAAGGAACTTCTTTTGGGAGGGCCATAATGGTAGCAAGTTAAATCACTTGGTGAAGTGGGCTTCGGTGCAAAAACCTTTAGTTGATGGAGGCCTCGGACTGGGTGGCTTCAAGGTAAAGAACTTAGCCCTCCTAGCTAAATGGGGTGGAGATACTTTGATGAGGAGGACTCCTTTTGGGGTAAAATAATCAGAAGCATTCATGGTAAAGATTCTTTTAATTGGCACACGACAGGCAAAGGAGGTAGGAGTTTGAGAAGCCCTTGGGTTAGTATCTCAAAATCTTGGCTGAAAGTTGGGTCATTGGCCATGTTCAAGTTAGGGAATGGTAGTTGGATTGCGTTTTGGCTAGACCCATGGGAAGGAGTGGTTTCCTTTAATATCTTGTTTCCAAGTCTTTTCAGAATCACCATTTTTCCAAAAGGATCCGTAGCTGACCATTGGGACAGCCTGTTGGCCTCATGGTTAATCTTCTTTCACCGGTTACTTAAAGATGATGAGGTGCTTGAATTTCAAGAGTTGCTTGGGAAAATTGCAGCAAGGAGAATCTCAGAAGCATTCGACAAAAGGGTGTGGTCTTTATCAGCCTAGGGTAGTTTCACGGTCAATTCTCTCAAAAACCACCTTTCCCTCTCCTCCCCTTTGGATAAACCTCTCTTCTCGGCCCTTTGGAAGACGAATTGTCCTCGAAGGGTTAGCATCCTTATTTGGATAATGCTATTTGGCCAGCTGAATGTTGCTTTTGTTTTACAAAGCAAATTGCCCTCTAATTACCTCTCCCCTTCTATATGCCCGTTGTGCCTTCATTTTGGAGAAGATCCTCTCCACCTTTTCTTTTTGTGCTCATACTCAGCTTGGTGCTGGGAGAATTTACTGTCCATCTTCAATCTATCATGGGTAATGAGCAACGACTTCCGGGGAAATGTGCAGCAACTTTTAGTTGGAACAAGCTTTAAGAACTCCATCCGTTTACTTTGGCTTAATGCGGTTAAAGCTCTATTGGCAGATTTATGGTTTGAAAGAAACCAGAGGGTATTTAATGATAAATCTCTTGGATGCCATGATCGCTTTGAGTTTGCACGTCGTCTTGCTTCTTCTTGGTGCACCCTCTCCAAACACTTTAATAGCTACAGTATTATGGATTTCAGCCTCAACTGGAGAGTTTTTATCTCCCCTCCTAATGGCAGATCTTAGCTTCATTAGCTGCTGTTTTTCTTGTTTTTCAGCTTTGTTTTTTCTTTTGTTCCATTTACTTTGTAGTTCTCTCTCTTTCCGGCCACTGTTTGGGCCTTGTTCAGCTGTTTGTTTTATGTATGGCTTCTTCCCAACCTTAGTCAATGGTTCTCTATTCATGGAAATGATGAGGGTGCTAAGGGGGTTCAACCTAGTTGATATGTCCGAGTGCGTTAGCTGATCCTTATGTCTATGCTTTTTGCTCATTGTATAATCCTATTGTACTTTGGGCTTTAGCTCACAATTCTTTTGATATAAAGAATCGTTTCCTTTTCAAAAAAAATTTATCGTTTCAACCAAAGTATCGACCCAAAGGGACATCAACATCAAACACAAAGATTCAAATCGAGTATGTTGTAGTCTCAGAATTTGAAGAGTCTCCTTCTCGTCCACGGTCTATTCTTCCCTCATCTTCAGTTTCTAAATTTCAGAGTCTCCATCTTGAAGTAGAAGAAACTGCTCATGTAATTGAAGGCATTGGAGGGTTGAGTCCAAAACTTCTCCATTCTCTTCGTTGAATTACAAAGGTCAAAAGAGTCAATCTTCAATCGAAGCATTATTAAACCACTCGTCCAAGCCTGATTTCTTGGAGGACAATTGCACTCGGGCTTTAATACCTCAAGGCATAAGACCCTTAAGTAAACGCCATTCTTCACCCATTATTGTCCAAACCGATTTTATAATCTTTGGTTCAACGATTTCTTTTGTTCAAGGAACCTTTGCTTAGGGTTACAAGAAGCATCTCACTCAGGATTCAGATAATGAATCAGATGTTAGCCTGAGTAGCGAAGATTTTGACCAAGAAGAAGCATTATCGGAAGAGGAATTCACACCTGGTCAATTGGGGAAGCCTACAATGCACTTTTCTTACAAAATCATCAACCTCTTGTGAATAATTTACAAATATCTCCCTCCAAAATACCTTCTAAATTTTCATCTTTAGTGGCAGCATGTGGTTTTCAACTACAGGAAATAGCATCTCCTCGTGAGGTGTCTTGTAAATAAAGATCGTTTCTTGGGTTGCTAGGGACCACATTGAATCATCCAAATTGATAGCATCGAAACATTTCTTACAAAACCAACTTTCAGAATTAGTATTGATCTACAATCCATTAATTCAATTGGAACTCCAATGGAATTGGTAGGATCTCCTTGGAAGCATTTGGTAAATCAGGAGGTATTCTCACATTTGTTGGGTGATATTCGTTTATGAGGTGATTGTTTACAAAGAAAAACGTTTCCTTTGGCCGGAAAATCACATCTTTTTCTCCTTAATGGTTGGAACCATGGTGCATTGGGGGAGACTACATCATTACCAGATAATACGTTGAAAGTTCTGGGATAGGCAACCAGAGAATAAAATTTATTCAATTGGTTTAGGGGGCGTTTAAAAAAAAGAACGAACATTTTTCAACATGGTGCAGCATAATGATGAGCATTCTTGGTCTTGTTCCTCTTCTTTGGCTCTTGTACGCACAGTTTGATTTGAATTCGCAAAGCTAGTGGATGAGTATCTCTAAGTTTTGGAGTCAATTTGTGCCACTTGCGGTTTTTAGACATTAGATTGGAAGGAGAGTATTCAACATTTCTCTCAATACAAGACACTTTCTTATTCATATTGCCCTAGGATTGCTCGAGTCGAAGTCTTATCAAGTGATTCTATAGCTAAGCATTTTGATGATATTCACCTTGAGATTTCTATTCAACTAAATTGTTTTTACTTCTTCTCCAGAGCTTTAGTCTAGGGTGTTTTGGTGGGCTTGTTTTTTTGTATGCCCTTGTATTCTTTCATTTTTTCTCAATGAAAGTTGTTGATTCTATTAAAAAAAAAATGAAAGGTTACATTTCACTGTTGTTGATTATTTGGGCAGGGAAGACCAAGGACAAGTTGAGTTTGCTGCCTTGGATCAGCTTGAGAACCCTGATCTGCATATGGATTCAGTCTCGACAATGAAGTTGCTCAACAAAATAAAGCATGTCATTGCCTCTCTTGACTGTCCAAAAAAATTTACGTTGAAGGATTTGATAAAACCTGAAGCAGATAGGACAGAAATTTTCCTTAGTGCAATGCTGAACTTTTGCATTCACAAGTATGGCTTTTATCTTCTTATTTCTCGATGTTGTCTCTTGCCTTTAAGTTCTGTTAAAGCTTTGGTTTGAATAGTTCAGCGATTTATTTAGGACTTCTTCGATTGCACGCTTTGTTTCAATTCGGGTTCAAGCCTCTTCACGTCTGATATGGGTTGATTTTGTTTCTCCTTCTTAGTCATCATCTATTCTCTTCTCTTTGTATTTTTTTTAATATATATTTTTAGCAACTTATTTTGATTTTCTTATACTTTGAGCATGAAAAAAAACCCAGTGTCACTTACTATTGGTTTGGTCCAGAAGGTCTTTATGGGTTTATGAGCTTTGTGTGTAGCATTGACCAAGTAATTTCAACTTAATTCTCAGCTTATTATTGGGATTCTAGTGAAATATAAACAATTTTAAGCAACATTTTGATGAAAATAAAAGAAGAAGAAGAGAAACACAAATAGTTCACGTGGAAAATCCTAGAACCAGGGAAAAAAACCACGATAGAGACTTATTTTTATTATTGAAGTGATACAAAATACAGGAAGACTTGCTCAAATAAATAGATAGACAGAAAGCCTTAGGCCCATAGGAAAATTACAAAAAAGCCCCTAGGGAAAAACAACCCTTTTCGACACTCCCCCTCAAGTTGGGGCGTAAATATCAGAAAGACCCAACTTGCTGATACAATAATCAAAACTCTGTCTTAACAACCCCTTTGTAAGGACATCTGCAATTTGCTGATTAGAAGGAATGTAGGGAATGCATATGCTTCCATTGTCCAGTCTCTCCTTATTGAAATGTCTGTCACTTTTGACGTGTTTGGTCCTATCATGCTGAACCAGATTGTTTGTAATACTTATTGCTGCTTTATTGTCACAGAATAATTTCATCGGAAGCTCACTGTCTTGATGAAGATCTGTCAATAATTTCTTCAACCAGATTTCTTCACATATCCCTAAACTCATGGCCCTGTACTCGACTTCTGCACTACTTCTGGCAACCACTCCCTATTTTTTTACTTCTTCAACCAGATTTCTTCACATATCCCTAAACTCATGGCCATCTTTGTTTTAAGTCATAATTTAAACAGTATCTCACCGGTCAACACAATGTCATCTACATAAACAATAAGCACTGAGATCTTTCCTAAACCAGACTTCTTTGTAAACAACGTTTGGTCTGAGTGCCCCTGATCATACCCTTGTACTTTAACAAACGTGGTGAATTTGTCAAACCAGGCTCTTGGAGACTGTTTCAACACATACAATGACTTCTTTAATCTACAAACCCGATGCTTAAACTGGTTCTTGAAGCCAGGTGGAGGACTCATATAGACTTCTTCTTCAAGTTCACCATTAAGAAATGCATTCTTCACATCCAATTTTTTTTTTTTTGAAAAGGAAACAATCTTTATTAATCAATAAAAATAGTACAAGAGATGAGTACTTTGTTAATAAAGGCAAATACAAAGAAACCAATTTAAACGTCTGCCAATTTAAGCTTGTCTTGCAAAGAATAGGCTTCAAAGCATTTAGAAAGGGAGCACCAAAGAGAGGCGTTGAGTTTTGCCGCCTCAAAACGAGCAAACCAAGAAGTTTCCTTCCCATTGAACACTCTTTGGTTTCTTTCAAACCAAATTTCAACCAGCACTGCTTTGACCCCATTAATCCATAGTAAATTGGAGTATTTCTTTAGAATAAGACCAGAAAGTAATTGTTGCACATTGCTACTAAATGAAATATCGAAGACCCAAGAGGTGTTGAAGCAATTAAGGAAATCTTTCCAGCAATTGAAGGCAAAACAACAGTCAAGGAATAGGTGTTGAAGGTCTTCTTCATCTGATTTACAAAGGACACACCAATTGTGGGAGTAAAACAACATTCGGATTTATTTTATGAAAGGAAGGTCGAAGCTGTCCTTTTTTAAATCTTGAAGTAGAACAACATCCGGATTTATTTTTCTCAGGAGTTTATTTAAAACCAATCTTTTTGTTTTTATCGCCAAGGCCCCTAATGTTCCAAGAGATGATCTTCATTTAAGAATTTTGGTTCAGAAACTAAGTAGAAGAGGCAGTAATCCAATCCTGATTAGGAGAGGACAATATCATAAATTTCCAAAAAGGAATTGAGCTCCTGAGGCAAGTCAGCAAAGGTTGGGGGGGCTATATTCTCTGACTCGTGTAACTCTTCATTTTGGAAGAGAAGGTTCAAGTTCATAACAGCTTCGTCTTGGTCTTCATTATCCTTGATTTTGAGATCATGCTCCTCAAAATCCAACTCTTCATTGCTGACATTGACTATTGAGACTTCATCAAAGCCTTGTGAAAGCCTTCTTGATTCAGAGAAATGAGATCCTTGCACGGAAGGGAAAGAAGGTTCTAAATTTTTGACCAACTGAGGAGTGAGTGAAGAAGGATTAGGAAAAGAATTCACTGACCTTTCTGTCTTGGCAAATGGAATTTGAACCCTGGCGCAACATTCTTCCAAAGGGTCTGAGTTTGCAATTAAAGACCATGATTTAACAGAGGATCTTCTTCTTCTTGCAAAGTATTTGGGGAATGGTTTGAGGAGGTGTGAGCTTCTACCAGAGTATGCGTCTGAATCAACTACCAAGTTCTTCAAGGTCTTTTCAACTTCCGGAGAGATGAACTGATCAGTGGGAGGCTGAATTCCAAGAGGCTGGTTGACAAAAGTCTTCAAATTAATTGCTGCCTTATTAAAAACATGCGCTGGAGTGTTCTTAATTACATTGGACTTTTCGCTGCCCAAAGTAGGAGAGAGGGGCCTACAGGCACTTGAACCGGCCGCTTTTTCTTTTGACTTTAAGGCAGGTGACTCTTCGGCTTCTTCTGAATAAATTGTGACTTCTACTTGAGGGTTATGTTTCGAATTCCGTGGCTTTTCAAGGGGTGTCTTCTCCATTGTCAAACCGGGAATTAAAACCTCTGTAAAAATTTAAAAGGGGACTTTTCAGCTTCTTTGGAAAGATGTGAGTCCGATAATGCAGGCTGACCTTTCATCTTCCTAGACATCTGTTTCAGATTAAAAAAAACAGAGGGGTTTCTTGGAAACTCTGGTTTGGACTCTTCATCTTCAAGGAATGACCATTCATTTTCCAGCTCATTAACCATGACTCCTTCATCCTTCATCGCTTGCTTCAATCGGACTAGATCAATCGGATTTGAGAAATTGTGTATGAATAAATCATCTTTAACTAATGAGGGAGGATCTAAACATTGTATATCTCCAAAATTCAAGAAAATACTCCCTCTCGATTCATCTTTAACTTTGATCGTAACTGGCATAAATCCACATAAATTCCTAGCGACCTTAATTCTTGCTTCAGCACAGTTGATGAGGTTTAGGGTATCTAAAGCAATTTTTTCCATTCCTCCGAAGTAGGCTCCAATGGCTTCAAACACGTTTCTGTTCCAATAATCCAAAGGTAGATTTTTTATTGAAATCCATCCCCCAAAACCTTCCATAACCATAGGTCTGCCATGCTTGAGTTTGTTCCATTTTTCAAAGAGTAATTGGAAGGGGCCGATTGATTGCCATTTGCTTGGTTCATCAATCAGCTTTTCGAGAGAACCTTGGCTTAACTTGATGAGAGCTTTGTCTGCAAATAAAGGGTTAATAATGACCTCCGATTGAAAGGCCTGATTCAATACTTTTGATATTTCCTTCCAGTCATTGAATACAAATAATCTCGAGATAATTCATAGGTTGTTGAAATCTTCCTTAAGCACTTCAGAATTCTTTTGAACCCAGATGACTTTCTTGCTCTGATTAGAAAGGTTTGAATTTGGGGTCTTCCTCTGTTTGCTGCCCAATTTAGAAGAAGATTCTGAGATTTCTTTTCCTTTTACCACATCCGCAAAACTTGAACCAAATTTGACTTGAGGGCTTGACACTGTGTCTTTAGTTTTCTTTGACAGATTTGAATCCTCAATTTTTAAATTTTTTTTTTTAATCATACTAATGAAAGAGAACCATCCTTGATGCTTTAGACCTTCTGGTACGTGAAGAAGGCTTCGACCTCCAGTTGATGGCCATATAACAAACCTCAAAACCCATCCTGATGTATCCTTGAACTTGGATAAACTTGTGACTCCATCGCAAAACTTGTGACTCCATCGCAGCCTCTATCTTTACTGAGGAAATAATTGTTATTCAAGTTTGTTGCTAGCTTAGAAACCTCCTCTACCATCCAAAGCAATTGTGTCTTTGAGAGGGACAGAACCCTACAAGCTTCCATATCCTCAATGAAAAAACGATTCTGCTCAGTCCAAATACAGTAGTGATAGCCATTTATCTTACAGCTTTCGATTTCCATTGAAAGTAACTTGAATAGTAAACTCTAACCCATTCATTCTTCACATCCAATTGAAACAGAGACCAATCTTTATTAACAGCAACAGATAACAACACCCAGGTCGTATTGAGTTTGGCTATAGGGGAGAATGTCTTAGAGTAATCGATACCAAAGGTTCGAGTAAAGCCTTTGGCAACTAGTCTCGCCTTGTATTTGCCAATCGTGCCATCGGACTTGTACTTAATAGTAAACACCCATTTACATCCAATCGTCTTGTGCCCTTCAGGAAGAGCAACCTGTTCCCATATCTCATTTTTTTCTAGAGCTTTCATTTTTTTCATAACTGCAGCCTTCCACTCGGGAGCTTCCATGGCAACATGTATACTATTTGGAACCACCACCGTATCTAGGCTGGTAGTGAGAGCCTTGAACTTGGGAGATAAGTTACTATACGCCATGTAACTATGCATAGGGAACTTCATACATGATCTAGTCCCTTTTCTCAAAGCAATGGGAAGATCGAGAGACGCATCACGACTTTCCTCCTCTCCAAGTTTCTTACTGCAACCACTGTCTGATCCATGGGCCTTTCTTTAGAAGGACTTTCCACACAATCACCTTCCCTTGCACCGTTCTCGTTTTCTGGAGCCATTTCCTCAGTGTTGTTCTTTCCATCAGTTTCTTCATCCTCCTCAATCCCTTCTGTTTTTTCAGCACTATCACTCTTTTCTATATCTTTATCCACTCTGCAAGTATTAATCTCAACACAATCATTAGTATCAAAAACAGGAATGCTCATACCTGGAGCTGAGATCGAGTTAGACTCATGAACTAGAGCCGGAGAAACGACAAGTGGCACTGTTTCCTTCTTGAGATTCTTCCTGTAGTATGTTATCCAAGGGACTTGATTGGTAGGAAGAATAGGACCAACATGTTCAGGTTTAGCCGACACCTCTAGGGGAACGGAATACGTGGACCAATTAGCCTCTTCACTAGGACTCTCCCCCCTGAAGAGGACTAATGGGAAAGAAAGGCCGATCTTCAAGAAAGGCGACATCCATAGAAACAAAGTATTTCGAGACGAGGGATGATAACATTTATACCCACGTTGATGGAGAGGGTACCCAACAAAGACACATCTCTGGGCACGAGGGGTAAATTTCGTACGATTGGGACCGTGGGTATGGACAAAGACAACACAACCAAACACCCGGAGAGGTACATTGGGGATTAGCCGGATGTTGGGATACGACTCTTTGAAACAATCAAGGGGAGTGTGAAAGGCTAAAACACGGGAAGGGATGCGGTTCATGAGGTGGGCTGCAGTGAGGATAGAATCTCCCCACAGATAGGAAGGAAGATAGGTAGATATCGTAAAGGAACGAGCGACTTCTACTAGATGCCTATTTTTTCTCTCGGCTACTCCATTCTGCTGAGGAGTGTAGGCACACGAGTTTTGATGGACAATCCCTTTAGAAGCTAGGAAGTCCCAGAAAGAGTTATTAACCAACTCACGCCCATTGTCACGTGACAAAATGACAATTTTTGTGTTGAACTGGGTTTCTACGGTAGCATAGAATTGTTGGAATACAGAGGACACCTCAGACTTATCGGCCAAAAGGAAAACCCAGGTAAGTCTGGTATGGTCGTCAATAAAGGTGACAAACCAACACTTGCCTGTAGAAGTGGTGGTTGGTGAGGGACCCTAGACATCACTGTGGATAAGATGAAAAGGTCTAGATGGTTTGTAAGGTTGAGAATGAAAGGGGACATGACTTTGTTTGGTCCGGATACACATATCGCAATGTAAGGACGATATATTAATATTATAAAATAAATGTGGAAAAAGATACTTCATGTATTGAAAATTAGGATGTCCAAAACGATAATGCCATAATATAAAATCAGTTTCAGCAATAGAAAAATTTAAAGAAATAAAACTACTCCTATAACCATCCCTAGAAGAAGTATCATCAGTCAGGAAATAGAGCCCCTTATTGTGTCGGGGAGTGCCAATCATCGTCTTCAAGCTCAGATCCTGAAACAAAACAATGTCGGGTGAAAAAACAGTCTGACAGTTCAAGTCTCTTGTAATTTTATTGATAGACAATAAGTTGTATGAAATCTTAGGAACATGCAACATATCACACAATATTAGACCCTCAAACGGAGAGAGATGTCCTTTTCCTGCAACAGGGGCAAAGGACCCATCTGCTATTCTAATGTTTTCGTTGCCGGCGCTCGGGTGGTATGATATAAAATGATCAGAAGAACCGGTTAGGTGATCTGTTGCTCCTGAATCCACAATCCAGGGCTTTTTACCATTAATGCTAATAAGACTGAAGGACTGAGCCGTGCTCGAGTGTGCAATAGCACTGACCTCGATAGCATTTAAGTTATTTTGACCATCTGCTTGAGGTTGAGCCTGGGTTTTGTCATTCTTCGAGTCGCTCACCAGAGCTCGTCCAGGGCCGGACTTGTCCTGTGACTGACGTCGTCTATTATTTGGAGGTTTCCCATGCAGCTTCCAGCATCGGTCTTTTGTGTGCCATGACTTTTTGCAGTGCTCACAAACAGGTGGAGGTTTCTTATCACTGTCAGACCTGGAGGATTTTGTGGCAAAAGTAGTAGCGTCAGTAGATGTGACTACTGGATTATTTATCACACTAGATCTGTCTTCTTCTAAGTGTATTTCAGAACACACCTCCATAAGCGACAGTGTAGGACGTTGGCCCAATATCCTGCTATGAACATCGTCAAACTTTGGATTTAGCCTAGCTAGAAAATCATACACTCGATCAACTTCCTCAATTTTGGAATACTGAGTCCCGTCATGTGTACACTTCCAGATAATTTCACGGCATAAGTCCATTTCTTGCCATAACAGGGATAATTTGTTGAAGTATGATGTCACATCCATAGTCCCTTGCTTACATTCGTGGACTTGCTTGTGTAAGGTATATAGACGGGATGCATTCTACTTCTTTGAATACAACTATTGCACTGCATCCCAAATATCTTTGGCAGCCGCCTTATAGAGCAATGGTCTGCCTATTTGAGGTTCCATGCTACTCACCAGAACTGATCGTAGAAATGAATCTTCTGCTCTCCAGATGCATTCTCGAGGGTTACCAGGTTCAGGTTTTGGTATCTCTCCAGTTAGATACCCAAATTTTTGTCTTCCTTCCAGAGCCATTCTGATGGATTGTGACCAGGAGAAATAATTTTGGCCATTCAACTTTTCTCCAATAATAATTCCTGCAGAATGTCCCATTGATCCAGACAACAAATTTGCAACAAGTAAAGTATGGAAAGAATTTATCGGGTTCTCGGAATACAACTTAAGATTGGATGGCTCTGGTTGAGCACTTTGTGAGTTCATGCCAAGAATCGTCCCAAGATTCGTGAGCTGTTGCTGAAGAGATGCAAATCATTTTTGAATCTCACCAGGAAAACACCGTTCAAGGTTGCTGGAGAACCTGCTGGAATGGAGCTGTGAGCCGTGCCACTATAGTCGGATAGGGCTGGACCAATCGACGGCTGCTGTTCAATGAAAAAGCCGTGGCTGGTCGAGCCGAGAAGATCGGCGCGGCTTCCTGTCTACACCCGAGGGTTCGAAGCGATATGGGTTTGCTGTGCTGACGGCTGAACTTCGACCGATCGGACGCTGCTGAAGGTCTGGGTGCACCGTCGATAGGTTTCTTACTACGCGTGACTTGGGCGCCGTCGATCAGCTGGGCGCGACCTGATTTGTCCGTCAACGGGTTGGGTTGTCTGTCCGGCGGCATTCATCTGTTGAAGAAGATGCGGTAAGGCAATCTCCAAGTACTGTTGGACAACCTCCTTAATTGTGACAGCCATCTCGGAGTTGGTTGTCGAAGAGGACTCATCAATGGCGGCTAGGGTTTCGTCGCTTGGCTCTGATACCATGATGAAAATAAAAGAAGAAGAAGAAGAAGAGAAGAAACACAAATAGTTTACGTGGAAAATCCTAGAACTATGGAGAAAAAACCACGATAGAGACTTATTTTTATTATTGAAGTGATACAAAATACAGGAAGATTTGCTAAAATAAATAGACAGACAGAAAGTCCTAGGTCCATAAGAAAATTGCAAAAAAGCCCCTGGGACAAAACAACCCTTTTCGACACATTTCAGTTAGATGAGTTTATAAGTTCACTGGTACTTATGTTTCCCCATTTATTTTTGTTTGGCTCATCACATTATATATATATATTTTTAAAAGGAAACGAGTCTTTTTATGGATCTGAGACTAATGCTCAAGGTACAAGAGGATTATACAATAAGCAAAAGGGTCTATGGATTAGGGGACGCACCCGGACATCTCAACTAGGTTGACACCCCCTTAGCATCCTCATCATTTCCTTACGATCAATCTCAATATGGTAGAATAAAAACACAGCAATATAGCCAAGAGAATAACACTATCTGGGCTAGGGAAAACAACACCTACGTCCTTACAAGATATGGACCGTAAACAAATAAACGAAGTTAAAACTCTTGCTTGAGAAAAGAGCTCTAATTTAGACTTATGTCTTGTACCGAATAATCTTGGAAAAAGTTGGAAAGGGAACGCCACGAGGAGGCATTAAGCTTTGCAGCTTCAAAACGATTATGCCAATGGGTTGCTTTATTATGGAATAATCTTTGATTTCTCTCAAACCACACTTCCGATAGTAGTGCTTTGATTGCATTACTCCATAGCACTCTTGGGCCTGCTTTCAGCTTAGGTCCAATTAGAATCTGCCATGTATTCTCATGGGAGGACCTGTCAAATACCCATCTGATGCCAAAAATATTAAAAAGATTCTGCCAGCATTTAATAGTGTAAGAGCATTCAAATAACAGATGCTGCTGGGTTTCATTATTTGCCATACAAAGGGGGCAAATTGAAGGATACAAACGGTGGCTGGGGAGTTTTCTTTAAAGTGTTTCTGGACAATTTAAGGATCCAAAAATCATAATCCAAATTGTGATATTGACCCGGCGCAGATCCTTGGTCTTCCAAATTGCCTTTTCTAAGTCTTTTTCCAGTGGGGATGAGATTTGGAGATGATTAACCAATGATTTGACCGTCCCTTCGGGGATATCCGATAAAATTGGAACCAATGATTTGACCGAAAAAGTACCTCCTGATTCTAGTGACCAGAATCAAGAATTGGGGCTGTCTATCACCTTTTTCCTTGAGATCCGCCCAATAAGACTCTGAAATTCCTCTAGTTCATCGTCTTTCAAGAGTCTTCTAAGGAGCACTGACCATGAAGAATGAGTGAAATCCCAATGTTTTGCTACTGATCCTTGTGGTTTGAGAGCAATCGTAAATATTTTTGGGTCGAGTACATTTAGAGGCAGTTTGTCTGCCCAAGAATCCAACCAAAATCTGATTCTGTTGCCATTTTTGAGTTTGTAAAGTGCTAAGGCTTCAACTTTAACCCATGCTCTTGAAATGCTAATCCAAGGACTTCTAAGGCTTAAATTAACTTTTCCTGCTGTGTGCCAATTAAAAAAGTCCTTTCCATGAATGCTTCCAATAACTTGGTGCCAAAAGGAATCTTCATCATTAAAGTATCTCCAACCCCATTTGGCAAGTAATGCCAAGTTTTTCTTTTTTAGCCCACCAAGGCCCAATCCACCATCCTTTTGATTTCGAGAGACTATCTCCCATTTTATCAAATGATTAATTTTACCCCCTTTGTATCCATCCCAAAAGAAATTTCTCATCAATCGATCTATTGAATTAGCTACCTTTTTTGACATGAGGAATAAGGACATGTAGTAAGTGGGTAAATTAGAAAGAATAGACTTACAAAGTGTTGCTCTTCCCCCTCTTGATAGATCGTACCTTTTCCATTTGTCCAACTTGGTTTGTATTTTGTCAATGACCGGTCGCCAAAAGGAGACTTGCTTTGGATAGCCCCGCAAGGGTAATCCAAGGTATGTGGAAGGCAATTTGCCTACTTTGCAATTCAGTCTTGCAACTGTTGTGATAACTGTTTGATCGTCTAAATTAACTCCAATTAACGCTGATTTTTTCCAATTTATTTTTTTTCCCGAGCACCATTCAAACAATTCTATGATTTTCCTCAGATTATCAAGCATTTGTACATCATATTTGCAAAAAATCAAGGTATCATCCACGAATGGTAAGATAGACACATGATTATAGGTTTGTCATCACATTATATTAAACGAAGGCTACAGCTTCTTGCTTGTTAATTTGATTATAGGTTTGTTTTCTTCATGATGATTGGAAGAATGGACAAATGAAGGTAATTATATCCGCTCCGTACTTATGTTGTTGGTAATTACATCCAACTGCTCCATTTTCTTATTGAATTGGCAGGCAGTTCCATGAAGGGTGCTTTTATAAGGATGCATATTTCATTGTTTTTAAATAAGTTGCATTTATTAGAATCTCTAAAATGCTGCACGATATATGTCTATAGAAGTAGGGTTTTTCATAAATAAGTAGATAGATACATGCTAATCCTCAGAATGATTGTTACATTTCCATTTGAAGAGATGCCAAAATCAATCTCCATGCTCCAGTTATGGATGAGCTAAATACTTTTGGTGACCAGCAAAGGGAATGGGAGGTTAAAATTTCCCAGGTATTTGAATCTCAGCCCTTTTTTGTTTTTATTTTCTTTTAAATTTGAAAAATAGTGGTTATATTTGTTCCCCCTCTCATTTGGATGAACTTGTGTGTTATAGTTGAATGCAGAGATCGCAGAGTACAATGAAGCCAGAGAAAGGGAAATACCTTTTGTTCAAGAGATTGATGCTAAAGTGAAAGAACTACATCAAACTATTGGGGGACTTAACAATCAACAGATGTCATTACGTGCTTCAATCCGGAAGTTGAAAGAGAAAGCTGGAGAAATGGATGAGAAGGTTAGATTAACATTTTCTTTATAGGAAACAAAGACCTTTTTTTTTTTTGAGCAGGAAAACAAAGACTTGTATGTTCCTTATACTAATAAGATGCACAAAGAAAAAAGGAGATGAACTATCCCAAACAGAACAAACAATTACAAAAAAAAAAGGGAGAAAAAAGGATTAAAAAGGGAAGAAAAACGATCCCCAATTGGCACAAGCTTGCACAAAACCACGGGAGATTGTACCATTATTTGGTTGGTGGTAGGGTGATGAGGTCCATGGGGCAGTTTAACAGTTTTATTGAGGAGTATAATCTCTTTGACCTGCTTCTTGTGAATGGGAGATCTTTTGGTCAAATGGCAAAGCTCGGGATTGATAGCTTCTTATTCTTTAGGTTAGAGTGTTGATATAATATTAAATTTACCCTTCACTCATCAATTTAAGCTTTTGGGCCAATTGGTGATTTAACGTAGCAAGCTTTTTGGGTCAATCGGTGATTTAACATGGTTTCAATAGGAGAAGATGTTGCCAAGTGTTTTCCTAAAGGTTTTACAAAACTTTACAAAAAACCTACCCAATGAATCAAGAGACCAACTTCGAGAGAAAGTTATCAATTACTTTTTATCCTACTAACCATCCAAGGAGCTGCTGAAAATATCAATCGGTGTTTTAACTTGCCGATGTTTTCAACTTTGTTTAGAAGTGTTTTATTTGTCAAAAGTCTAAGGGCAATAGCCAACATATGAGACTCTATCAACCTCTACCAATTCCACTAACAATTTGGGAAGATCTTTCCATAGATTTTATTCTTGGACTTCCTCGAACTCGATGAGTTTACGATCAGTTATGGTTATAGTCGTTAGTTGGCTGATTTAGTAAAATATCACATTTTTCTACCTTGCAAGAAAACTTATGAAGATTAAAATCTTTAAGAAGATTGTTCTTTTCTAGGCTCCTTTTGTTTGGCCTTTATTTTTGTAAGCTGTTATATTCTTTCATTTATTCTCAGTAAAGGCTTGGGTACTTAGAAAAAGAAAAAGAAAAAGCTTAGGAAATCAAGCTAAACTATGCCGCTGTAAATTGAGAATTAAGTCAGATTCTTTCCTTGTATATTATAATTTATTCTTTCCATATAGGTTTAAAATGATAGCTTAATTTTGACACATTGATTAATAATCCACTTTTTATTATTTTTATTTTTTATAAAAGGAAACAAAACTTTTCGTTGATATAATAAAAAAGGCTAATGGTTAAAATACATGGAAACAGAAAATTCAAGAATAGATGGAGTACAACAAAATGTGAGCAAACTTATTCCAATGACAACAATTAAATGTAAGAGAAAAAAGAACCCCAAGTCAAAACTATAACTTGAAAAGGGAAAATGCAAAAGTCTTAGAAAGAGGACAACTTCCCAGACTCCTCCAACTACCAACAACTTAAAACAGGAAGAATCTTTAGCTTTGAACTTGATTAAACATGAAGTAGCTGCTGAAAATACACAAATCTGCATCTTTAAGCCTTCTAAAATAAAATAAGAGGAAGATTCAGCCAAGTATCATTCCAAAACGCTCACAGCCCTTCCCAAAAAAAAAAAAAGTATCATTCAAAATGAGTACTTTTCTTTTATGACCTTACTGAATAGGATCTAAGTTCTAAAGAATAAGAACATATCTTTTCCTATACCTAGCTTCATGGTATTAGAGTAGGGGTCTAGGAGGTCTTGTGTACAAATCCTTGCAATGTTATTTCATCTCTAATTAATATTGATTTTAAGATCACAAGTGTAGGGGAGTGTTAAGGATTGTTTTGATTGCTTGGAAGGAATAAGGATTATTGGAAATCTGATTACGGTGGAGTTTGCTAGGGAATCTGATTACAACGTCTGGAGTGCAGGGTTGGATTTGTTGGGTTTCTGATTATTGTGTTTGGATTGCAAGGTTGGGTTGGGTTGGGTTGGATTTGTCTATTTATTTTTAATTATTATTTTGACAGTTTTTCATATATATGTTTTCTACTTCGTATTACCTAAGTTAGGGTTTGGGAAAACTGAATTCTAGTGTAAAGGAAAACTTCATTTGCTTGATTAAGAAGGAAGAAGATGCTGTTTTGGTAAAAGACTTTAGGTCCACAAGTCTTACCACCTTAGTAAACAAGGTGGTTGCAAAAGTACTGGCTGAGAGGCTGAAAAGAATTATGCCAAGCATCATTGCCCCCACTCAAAGTGCTTTCATTGAAGGTCGTCAGATTCTAGGTCTCATTCTTATAGCCAATGAAATTGTGGAGGTGTATAGATCCAAAAAGAAGAAAGGATGGATCCTTATCCTGGATTTAGAAAAAGCCTTTGACAGAGTTGATTGGGCATTCTTGGAAAAGGTTTTAAAAGGAAAAAAACTTCGATTCCCATTGGTCTCATGGATTTTGGGTTGTGTCAAAAGTCTAATTTTCTATCTTCATCAATGGACGACAAAGATGAAGAATCTTTGCTTCTAGGGGCTTAATGCAAGGGGATCCCGTTTCTCCCTTCCTTTTCCTCCTTGTTAGTGAAGTATTGTGCAGTCTTATTTTTAGACTTCATAAGAAAGGGTTGTATGAAGGTTTTATAGTGGGAAAAGAAAAGGTTCATGTTCCTCTTCTTCAATTTGCTGATGATACACATACACTTCTTTTTTGTAAATATGATGATGAAATGCTAGAGAATCTTCAAAGGACATTAGAACTCTTTGAATGATGCTCCAGTAAAAAGATTAATCGGGAGAAATCAGCCATTTGTGGGATCAATATTGAAGAGGATGGTTTGTTTGCTACGGCCCCACATTTGAAATACAAAGCTGAAAAATTGCCTTTCATGTACTTAGGGTTACCCCTTGGGGGATATCCTAAGCAACATTCCTTTTGGCAGCCCATCATTTACAAAGTTCATTTGAAGCTTGATAGATGGAAGTGTTACAACCTTTCAAGAGGAGGTCGACTGACACTTTGTAATGCAGTCTTAGCAAATTTACCAACTTATTACATGTCATTAATCCTAATGCCTTGCTCAGTGACGTCAGAATTGGAAAGAATCATGTGCTCCTTCTTTTGGGAAGGGCAAAAGGGCAGCAAACTGAACCACCTTGTGAGATGGGAAACCGCTTCAAAAGCATTGAAGGATGGCGGTTTAGGTGTAGGAAATTTGAGAAACAGAAATACAACACTCCTTTTCAAATGGAATCTAAAGATCTTTTAATGAAACGAAAGCACTTTGGAGCAGAATTGTGAAGAGTATTCACAGCTTGGAACCTCATCATTGGCACACATCTGGGAAATTTGGTTTGAGTCTTCGCAGCCCATGGATAAGTATCTCGAAATTATGGAACAAATTTGAATCTCCATCACATTTACATGATTTTAGAAGCTGGTCTTTGGATGCCTCGGTTAAGTACTCTGTCAAATCTTTTTAAGGCACTTGAATTCCACATGTCACCTTGACAAAGTTATTTCAGATGTTATGGAATCAAAAAGTCCAAAAAGGATTAATATTATTGTTTGGGTATTATTGTAACGACCCTAGTTTCCTATAGTATTCTAGGATGCTACTTCATGCATGCATAGTACAATGTCTTTTAAATCATCAAATTAAAGAGCCAAACATTTTATTTAATAATGCTCAAACGAGCAAGGATGGGAAAACATAAGTAAATAATAATAAATAACTAAAGCAAGATAAAATAAAATAATTTACTAGTCGGGGTATCCCTAATTTCTACTAAAACAAATGTTTGAAATTAGGTAGTCAAATAATAAAATTGATATATTTTTGCATAATAGCGAAAGACGCCTAACTCCTAAACCAGAATTCAGAACATAGTGCTCTATGTGGAAGCAGTGAAACGTCCTAATGGCTAGGTCACGGATCTCTCTTGTCATGCGCCAGTCTGTCATTACTCTTACCTGAAAAATAGGGAGAGAAAAGGGTGAGTATAAAAATATACTCAGTAAGTGGCCCACTACTGGCCCCACTCAGTGACCTATTAGTCTATCTATTGGACCAAAAATGCACAACGACATCATAAACATAGGCATAGGCATAGGCATAAGGGGCGAACCTGAAGACACTTTCATAAGTAGTGACTCAAAGGTCACAGCATAATTACAAGGGGTGATCCCAAAAAGGACACCGTACATAAACATAGGGTGTGGCCCGAAGGCTCACATGCGATGTGCATGGCCCAATGGTATACTAACAGTTACTAAAATCTCATACGGACATAAGCTTACAAACATCAATACGTATTTAAACATAAACATGCAATCAAGGCCAGGATTCAACATTAAACTTTAACACTGTTCCCCATATTTCCATCAACTGTTTCAGTCCACTCATAACTCATACATTAACTCAACATCAGGCCTTAACGCATTATATAGCTCATACATCAGTACCCAACGTCAGATCTTAACACATTATATCCATGCTTCAACCTTATCACAGTACTTCAACCTTATCACAGTAACCTTTAATCCTTACATCCAAATTCATCACAGCAGGAATAATTCAAATTCAACTTATCGAATTCAGCACAACACCCATAGCAGATTTCATCACAGTTTCATATATGAAATAAAATATTTCACAGTAGGCCTAACAACATCCTAGGATAATCAGCAGTAAACCCCTTACCTTAGGATAACTCACTGACCAAAACAAGACCCTACTCCGCTCGAGGACTTCCTTTACCGACACACGTTCCTGAAACCGATTACAAAAATCCATAAGTGAACGTTAGCTTAGGCCTAAGAATCCCCAAATGACAATGGGCTGCCAAGAAAACAACTTACCCCCAACAGACTGCTCGGCCGGACTGCCGCGAATCGACGACAACCGACACTGTTCCGGTGAGCAAAACGAACGAGGGAAGCTCTGACGCGCGTTGGGCTTCGACTATCGAGCGGCGCGGAAGAGGCTCGCGCGAAACAGAAGAGGGCGCGGATCGGAGCAGACGGTGCGGAACAGAAGCTTGCGGCGCGGATCGGAGGCTTGTGGCGCAAAACAGAAGCAGACGGCGTGTTGGGCCTCGCGCGGAACGGACGGCGCGGCTTGCGTCGGGTCGAATAGCGGGCGGAACGGAAGAGAAGACGACCGGCGAAGGTGATTGTAGCAGGGGGGGACGGCTGGAGGAAGAAGAAGAAGAAAGGAAAGGAAGAAAAAGAAAACCTTTTTTTTGTCCTTTTGCACGCATCCCAATGCCATTTAAAACCCTACTTCTCTTCTAAAAATAACCAATATTCCCCCCCCCCCCCCCCCCCCCCTTCATGTTTTTTTTTTTTTTAAAAAAAACTAAATAACTTTGGGACGTTACACTCTTCCCCCTTTAATAAACTTTCGTCCTTGAAAGTTCTAATCCTGGAAGAGCTTTGGATGTAGTGCCCTCATCTCGTCCTCTCGCTCCTAAGAGCTTCCTCAAACTGATGATTCTGCCACAGGACCTTCACCAGTGGCACTTCCTTCCTGTGCAAAACTTTCACCTCTCTGGCCACAACTTGCACGGGCTTCTTCTCGTAACTCAAGTTCTCATTCAGTTGCAAGGGCTCAAAGTCCACCATATGCGATGGGTCCGTTAAATACTTTCTCAACATGGAGACATGAAATGCATTATGGATCGTCAACATGGAGCAGACCTGCCACCTCGCGACCTCTCTGGGTCAACCTGGCAGAGGGTTAGATCAAGAAGCGGGCCTTGAACTTCGACTGTATCCCCACTAGGACCGTCGTCCTCAGAAATCCCAGTGGAATATACGGCTATGGCTGCAGCTATTGGGAATGTCGTCACGCAGGCCGTGGTGGGACAGCTAAGGGGCATGGTGGCCGAGCAGATCGCCCAGCATGTACAATCACAGCAGGTGCCATCCTCGTCGGCCCTGTTACCACCAGTTCAGAATCAGGATAAGGCCACAAGTCGGACCATGGTAGGCCCTTCGTTGGAAGTTGGATACCTGCGAGATTTCAAGAAATACGATCCCCCGACGTTTAACAGATCCTTAAAAGACCCCACAAATGCAGAATTGTGGTTGTCCACTGTTGAGGGGATCTTCCAGTACATGAGGTGTCCAGAGGAGCAGAAGCTGCAGTGTGCCGCTTTCGTTCTCATCGACAATGCCAAGCGCTGGTGGCGTTCGGTTGAAAGAATGATAGAAGCCGGTGGAGGCCAAGCCACGTGGGATTAGTTCAAGGAGCGGTTTTATGAGAAGTACTTCTCTGCTCATGTGAGGTACAACAAGCAGGCTGAGTTCATGAACTTGAAGTAGGGAACCATGACAGTGGAAGAGTATGAAGAGGAGTTTGATAAATTGTCCTGTTTTGTCCCTGACCTGGTGTTTACCGAAGCAAAGAGGGTTGAGAGGTTTGTACAAGGACTCCGAGACGGGGTGCGAGGCATCGTGCAAGTCCTGGACCTCCCACCTACGCCGCAGCCTTCCGAACGGCAGCACGCGTGGGTTGTTCTTCAGGGATAGAGTTCCTGAAGTCCTTGACGGAGGAACCGGCCCCCGGCCAGAAGAGGAAGGTTGAGCAGAAAGCTCCGGGACCTTCGCAGAAGGTCCAGAGTACAAGCAGACCAGTAGGGAATGCTCAACGACAGGCTACGACTTTAGGAGGAGTTTGGAAGGAAAGGCCGGTGTGCAAGTCTTGTGGAAAGCGTCATTGGGGACGTTGTCTGATAGGCATCGGGACATGTTTCAGATGTAAACAGGTAGGGCATACGGCAGACCAATGCCCTAGTAGTGGTTCCGGAAGTGCGGGGGGTTAGCCCCCGAGTTCGCATCAGGGTAGTTCAAGCCGACACCAGCAGCAGGGTTGGGTCTATGCCACCAGTCGTCGGGAGGTTGAGCTCTCGGGAACAGTGGTGACAGGTACACTCCCAATCTTGGGACATTATGCCTTAACATTATTTGACTCGGGCTCGTCCCACTCTTTCATTTCGTCATTGTTTGTGAAGCATGCCATGTTAGTTTTGGAGCCTTTGGGCTATGTTTTGTCAGTGTCAACACCGTCGGGAGAAATTATGATAGCCAGTGAAAAGATAAAAGCATGTCAGTTAGAAATAGCAAACCGCACCCGCGATGTGACTCTGATAGTATTAGACATGCGCGATTTCGATGTAATTCTGGGCATGGATTGGTTGGCTGCCAACCATGCTAGTATAGATTGTTCTCGTAAAGAGGTGAATTTTAACCCTCCTAGAGAAGCCAGCTTTAAGTTCAAAGGGGCCGAATCCGAATTCCGAATCTTGGTCCGAATCTTGGGCCTGGGGCGTTACAGTTTGTTTGGTTCTCTCAATTACTACCTTACAACATAAGCTTCAGTCACACCATCTTTCCCCAACTATTTGCTCTCTTTGTTTAGCAAATAGTAAGGATGTACAACAACTGTTATTTGATTGTTCCTTCTCTAGTTCAACAGTTGCTATGCAATGTTGATGGAGTGTGGGTTAATCAAGCTTTAGATTCAAGGCTTTGGTCTTTGGATGCTTCAGGGAATTACTCGATCAAGTCAATGTCTAAACATTTGAATGTTTCTTCTCCTTTTGATGAGGAGATAGTTCATGTTGTTTTAGAAGTCTAAAAGTCCAAGATTCAACATACTGTCATGGTGATTTATGGATCTCTTAATTACTTGGTAACCTTGCAGCACAAGCTTCGGGATCAATTTTTGCCCCTTTCTATTTGTCCACTTTGTTCCGCAAATGGTGAAGATTTGCCGTATTTGTTGATTACTTGTTCTTTTCTAGCCATTGTTGGTTGAAGTTGTTCTCTTTTATCAACTTACATGGTGTTGTTGGGCAATCAATTAAGGAGAATGTCTCTCAATTGGTTGTTGGTTTGTTATTATCCTCAAAAGCACAACTTTTTTGGTCCAAAAGTCTTGATTTCAGAAATTTAGTTTGAACAAAACCAGAGAGTATTCCATGATAAGCCCTTTGATTGGTCAGATTGCTTTGGCTCAACTTGTCTCCTAGCTTCTTCTTGGTGTGCTCAATTGCGAATTACTCAATTCAGGCTATATGTCTTAATTGGAATGCATTTATCTGTTCTATGTAATTTTGTACTTAAGTGTCACACCCCCTCCCAGCTTACCCATCTAATTTAGAAAGAGGAGTGAAGATGCTAAACATCACCTTCCCTGATGACATTGAGCATCCAACTAACCAACTCATCTTGTACATGAACCTGAACAGTTACACAATGATCATTAATTTCCATTCGACATATTCCATTTCATGACATTCACAAACACATTTCATAGCTTTCCCATCTCCTGTTATATACAAACCATCAACAAAGTTTATGTACTACAGAAACACTTTTTATAACTATACAACCAAACAAGTACTTTTGTCCCACGCTCCCAAAACTCAAATACACGTGGTTCGTGCTATGTTGACTATTTACAATAGGACTTCAAAACATGTAGACCTACAATGTAGTAGTAGACCCTCGCCGTGTGTCAGTGAACAACTCGGCTTGAGTCCGGAACTTTATTGCTACCTAGAGGTGACATAAAACATTGAAAAGCATAAGCTAAAGCCGAATGAGTGGTAATTTAATATGAACATAAGTGTTCTTTTTCTAAATCATCAATAAAGTTGGTCAAATCATTCAGTAAATCATTGGCAAAGTATAAAAGATTCAGTAACATCTCAAACACGTGCTAGTAAAACAGTGGCATGATCTTATCTTATAGAAAGCACATTATAAAGCATTTAGGAGTTATCAGAAAACCATACCAACTTTGTACCCAAATACTCGTTTATAACTACGGGTTACTCTGGACAAGGAATGCTTCACGTGGTGTAAACCAAATAACAAGGTCATATGTGCACGAGAGCTGCCTCAAGGCTAAACATAGATACACACTACAAACTCAGGTTACTCTGGACTATCCAAAATACTCTGGCCACATCAGACCCTAGTAGCCCCTTGATAGCCTGGGTGGCGCTACAGGCGTAGGTTCCTTTGGACTTCTCAGTATACTTTGGCCATATCTGACTCCGGTAGCTCTCTGATCGCCTGCTGTTGAAACACATTCAAGTAGCATGGGAAAATAACCATCTCTCGTGTATAAGAATTAGTAGTTTGAAATCACTTTCACAAACCATTCAACATTCTTAAATCCACCATCAAGAGGTTTTCTTACAAAAGCATACAAATCACAATAATGTAAAATCAGGTTCCAAATTATATTTTCTTAAATCCAGCTCATATCAAGTCAATAGGAATTCAGAATTCAAGATTCAAGCATTTTTAAAATAATAATAAAGTAAAACAGATGAGTTGGTTAGTTGGATGCTAAATGTCATGAGGGGAGGATGTTTAGCATCTTCAATCCTCTTTCTAGATTAGGTGGATAATCTGGAAGGGGGTGTGACATTAAGTTTTATTGGAATTCATGTATTGGGAAATGATGAGGGTGCTATGGGTGTGTCTACCTAGTTGAGATACCCCGTTGCACCTATTGACCCTTCTATCTTTTATAATCTTGTGCTTACATTGAGATTTGTTTTTTTTGCATTTTGAGCAATAGTCTCTTTTCATTATATCAATTGAGACAATTGGGAACCTTCAAGGGTAAAAAATATCAATGGGGCATATTGGTTTCTTTTTGTTGATGACCACACACATTTGTGTTGGACATTCTTTGTGAAAGATAAATCTGAAGCCAACCAACTATTCACAATCTTTCCTAAAATGATCCAAACCCATTTTCAAACCAGTACCAAAACACTTAAAACTGACAATGCTCGTGATTTTTCAACTCTACTTTTGGTCTCTATCTTCAATTTCATGGTATAGTTCACCAAAGTTCTTATGTTCACACACCCTAACAAAATGCTGTAGTTGAACGCTGAAATACCATCTCCTCAATGTAGCTCGATCTCTAATGCTCGCTTCACAAGTTCCATAAACTTTTTGGGGTGAAGCTTCTTAACTGATGCATATCTCATAAATAGGTTGTCCTCCCGCATTCTGAAGTTCAACAATTTACTTGCACTATTACCTACCTCTTGTCTCGTGTCTCCACTATCACTAAACATATTTGGGTGTAATGCATTAGTTCACATATATTTCGAGCATTGTTAACTTGATGCAAGATGTATGAAACACATCTTTCTTTGATACTCTCCAAACAAGAAAGGTTACAAATGTTATCCTCCAATTTTACCAATTCTTTCACACCATGGATGTCACATTCTTTGAAAACCAGTCATATTTTTCCAGTTATGCGATTTTGAGGGATCATTATGATCTTGAACCAAATAATTGGGATTGTTTTCTGACTTTCCTTTAATCTCATCTTCTGAAGATGCTCCTGTACCTTCTTCTAAGCCAACTCCCATATCTACCTCCAAGTCTAAATTGCAAGTTTCCTCGTGAAGAGCAAGACAACTTGTGAGAAATTAAATACAATCTGCTTAAGTTCAGTGTTGAAATTAGGGTTTTGCGCTCTAGTGACAATTTTGTCTTTTTCATTGTATCCTAGGGTTTCCCTGTTCTCTATTTAAGTTGTTGGTCTACTGTATTCCATCGTATCAGTTTCTAATAATTCCCTTATCCCGTGGTTTTTCTCCCTAATTAGAGTTTTCCACGTAAATTCTTGGTGTGCTATTTTCTTTTCCCTACTCTATTTTTCATCATGGCATCAGAGCATGGAGACGAAACCCTGACCACCATTGAGGAAAATCCAATAGGAGAATCCCAAACCAATAACCTAGATATAACCACTGTTATCCAAAAAGCCATTGATAGATACTTCCAAACCCTTCTTCCCCAGTTTCGTGAAGACCAGCTGCTGCCGCCCTACCCACTGCCGATTAGTCAAGTTTCCATCCTTCGGGAGTGCCGCCGGCCTTCTCCTCTCAGGTCGGAGCCTCATCCCAGTCTTTGCCGCACCAAAGGACAGATGAAAGAGGTATGGGTATTTTCCAGCCACGTATGAGCAACCGAATGGGGCAGTTTTCGCCAAGTATGGATGAGTTTGGAGGGGGCGAGTCTTCATCATACCACCAGGACCAAGGAAATATAATCAAAGATCGAGTTACCCAGTTGCAGTTGCAGATTAAACAACAGAACGAGATGTTTCAACAGCAACTTGCTGCTATTGGGGAAGCCATGGGATCGAAATCCAAGATCCAATCAGATCTAAATCCATACCCTGAAAACTCGGTAACTTCGTTCCCTACTTACTCCTCAAATTTATGTTCTGGAACTATAGGCAATTCTTCTGGAATTATTATAGGGGAAAAGTTGAATGGTGATAATTACTTCTCTTGGTCCCAATCTATTAAAATGGCTCTTGAGGGCCGTCATAAATTTGGATATCTGACTGGTGAAATACCAAAATCAAGGATCGGGGGACCCCAAGAGCGAATGTAGAAAGGAGAGGATTCTTTGTTGGGATCAACTTTGATTGGCAGTATGGAACCTCAGGTTGGAAAACCTTTATTGTATGCAGCTACAGCCCGTGATATTTGGGAGGCAGCCCAGAAACTCTACTCCAGGAGACAGAATGCCTCACGTTTGTATACTCTACGTAAGCAGGTCCATGAATGCAAACAGGGAACGATGGACGTTACCACTTACTTTAACAAGCTATCTCTGTTATGGCAAGAGATGGATTTGTGCCGTGAGATGATCTGGAACTGTCCTTGTGGAGGAGTGCTACATTATTAGTCTGAAGAAACGGATCGCGTGTATGACTTTCTTGCAGGTCTCAACTCTAAATTTGATACAGTGCGCAGTCGTATATTGGGGACCAGACCTATACCATCCCTAATGGAGTTTTGTTTTGAAGTTCGCCTGGAAGAAGATAGGTCGAGAGCCATGAACAGTACACCTATAATACCAACAGATTCCGCTGCTTTCAAAACATCAGGTCCGGTACAAGATAAATAGAACAGTAAGCCACCCCCAGTGTGTGAACATTGCAAGAAACCCTGGCACACTAAAGATAAGTGCTGGAAACACCACGGTCGACCGCCTAATGGTAAGAAACGACAGCCAAGTCGGGCTCTCGTAGGTGAATCTGTTACTGAAGATACTCAGACTCAGAACCAGGAAACTACTCAGAACACTACTACAGTAGGTGTAAGTGCAATCGCCCATACAGGTACTTTTCAATCTTTTGGTCTTGTGAGTATAACTGGTAATAAATCATGGATATTAGACTCAGGAGCCACAGATCACCTTACTGGTTCTTCTGATCAATTTTTATCTTATCAACCTGGTGCTGGAAATGAAAGAATCAGAATTGCAGATGGGTCCTTTGCTCCTGTTGTTGGAAAAGGATGAGTGTCACCCTTTGTCGGCTTAGTACTCCAAGATGTGTTGCATGTGCCAAAAGTGTCTTACAATCTGTTATCTATTAGTAAGCTAACAAGAGATTTGAAGTGTTGTGTTAGTTTCTCATCTGATGATGTTGTGTTTCAGGATCTGACCTCGGGGAGGACGATTGGCACTGCCTGGCATGACAGGGGACTCTATTTCCTTATTGAAGAAGCTTCCTTTAGACAATGTGATAGAACTAGTTTGTTTTTTTCTCATTTTTCCATTTCTGAAATTGATTATATGTTGTGGCATTATCATCTTGGCCATCCTAATTTCCAGTATATGAACTATTTGTTCCCTCACTTTTTCGCAATATTAATATCTCTAAATTGAAAGTGATGTGTGTGTCCAGGCAAAACGGCCTCATGTTTTTTTCTCTTCTCAGCCCAATAAGCCGTTTAAACCGTTTACTTTATTCCATAGTGATGTCTGGGGTCCTTCACCAGTCACTACCATAACTGGGAAGCGTTGGTTTGTAACCTTTATTGACGATCATACTCGTCTAACCTGGGTTTTTCTATTGACAGATAAATCAGAAGTCATTTCAGTTTTCCAACAATTTTACAATTCCATAGAAACCTAGTTCAACGCTAAAATCGCTATTCTCAGAAGTGATAATGGTCGAGAATACCTTAGTAACACCTTACGAGAATTCCTTACCTCCAAAGGTGTTGTCCATCAGAGTTCCTGTGCATACACTCCTCAACAAAATGGAATGGCCGAACGGAAAAACCGTCACCTAGTTAAAGTTGCCCGCTCTCTTATGTTGTCTACCTCTCTTTCCTCTTATTTGTGGGGTGATGCTATCCTGACAGCAACCCATCTAATAAACCGCATGCCATCCTGAGTCCTAAAATTCCAAACCTCATTAGACTATTTCAAAGAGTCTTACCCAAACCCTAGATTTCTTTCTGATGTACCCCTTCGTGTCTTTGTCTGTGTGGTGTTCGTCTATACACACGGACCTAATCGTACCAAGTTTACCCCTCGAGCACAAAAATGCGTTTTTGTAGGATACCCTCTACATCAGCGTGGGTACAAGTGTTATCACCCTCCTTCCAGGAAATACTTTGTCTTTATGGATGTGACCTTCGAAGATCATCCATTCTTTCCCAATGGTTCTTTTCAGGGGGAGCATTCCAGTGAAGAAACCAATTGGGGTCCCAGTCTTTCTACCTTACCTGAACCTGAACCCATCCTTGATGTCAGTGTCAACACCAATGCACCCATCCTCCCAACTGAACAAGTTGCTTGGATCACGTACCATAGAAAGAATCTCAGGAAGGAAATAGCGCCACCTGTCATCTCTCCGGCTCCAGTTCATGAGTCTGAACAGAGATCAGTTCCAGGTACTAGTAGTCCTATCCCTGATCATGATAATAAATGTGATAACACTGATGCTTGTGTTGAAAATGTTGAGAGCAAAAGCAGGGAAGATAATGCCAGCAAGGATGTGATTGAGGTTGATGATGGTGCAAAGACAGATGAGTGTGTGACTTTTGAGGACATGGTAGAACCTAGAAAAGAAGCTTCTCTTATTCCCGCTGGAAAAAATGTTGAGTGGGAAAATAACAGAACCGGAGGGAGAATGCAGTATGTCAGAAGAAAATAAAGATAGAGATGAATTCCTTGATCTTTCGATTGCCCTGAGGAAAGGTACGAGATCATGTACTAAATATCCGTTGCAAAGTTACTTGTCCTATAGTAATTTATCTCTTGAGTTCAAGGCCATCACTACAAGCCTAGACACAGTGGTGATACCAAAAGGTATACACACCGCATTGGAAAGTCCTGAATGGAAAGCCGCAGTTATAGAAGAAATGAAAGCCCTCGAGAAAAATCATACGTGGGATCAAGTCAATCTTCCAAATGGTCATAAAGCAGTCGGATGTAAATGGGTATCCACAATAACGTATAAGCCTGATGGAACTGTTGATAGATACAAAGCAAGATTAGTGGCCAGGGGTTTTACTCAGACGTTTGGGGTTGATTATTCAGAGACCTTTTCGCCAGTTGCAAAGCTAAATACAGTTTGGGTCCTCCTTTCTAATGCAGTTAATAAGGATTGACCCTTTCACCAGCTTGATGTGAAGAATACTTTTCTCAATGGAGAACTGGAGGAAGAAGTCTATATGAGTCCTCCCCCAGGATTTGAGAAACAGTTTGATCACCGAGTTTGCAGATTGAGAAAGTCCTTATATGGGCTAAAATAGTCACCAAGGGCTTGGTTTGGTAGATTTACTATGTTTGTAAAATCTCAAGGATATAAACAGAGTCATTCTGATCATACTCTGTTTACTAAAAGGTCTGTATCTGGGAAAATCGCAGTTTTGATTGTTTATGTTGATGACATTGTTATTTCAGGTGATGATACTTCAGAGATTGACCGATTGAAGGCAAAGATAGCCGAGGAATTCAAGATCAAGGACCTTGGAAAACTAAGATACTTCCTCGGAATGGAAGTAGCTCGATCAAGAGAAGGAATTTCAGTTTCCCAAAGGAAGTATACTCTGGACTTGCTCAAGGAAACAGGTATGACGGGGTGCAAACTAGTTGATACCCCTATAGAAGCCAATGCAAAGTTAAGTAATATGAGTGAGCAAAGAAAGATATCCCTATAGTGAGCAAAGAAAGATATCAGCGATTTGTTGGGAAATTAATATATCTTTCTCATACTAGACTTGACATCTCTTATGCAGTAAGTATGGTAAGTCAGTTTATGCAGTCACCATACGAAGAACACATGAGGGCAGTAGAACGCATTTTGAGATATCTGAAAACTTCTCCAGGGAAAGGCTTGATGTTCAGGAAAACTGGAAAACGATGTATCGAAGCTTACACCGATGTTGATTGGGCAGGATCCGTAGTAGACAAAAAATCAACATCAGGATATTGTACCTTTGTGTGGGGCAATCTTGTTACATGGAGAAGCAAAAAACAAGGTGTTGTTGCCCGAAGCAGTGCTGAGGCAGAATACAGGGCCATGAGTCAAGGAATCTGTGAAGAGATCTGGCTTGAAAAAGTCTTGAAAGACCTTAATCAAGAGCATACCAGCCCAATGAAACTCTACTGTGATAATAAAGTAGCCATAAGCATAGCAAACGACCCTGTTCAACATGACAGAACAAAGCATGTGGAGATTGACGGACACTTTATCAAGGAAAGACTCGATAATGACAACATTTGTGTTCCTTATATTCCCCCCAATCAACAAATTGCAGATGTCCTAACAAAGGGGCTTTCCAGACAGTTGTTTGACGCTTGTGTGAGCAAGTTGGGACTTATTGATATCTACGCCCCAACTTGAGGGGGAGTGTTGAAATTAGGGTTTTGCGCTCTAGGGGCAATTTTGTCTTTTTCATTGTACCCTAGGATTTTCCTATTCTCTATTTAAGCTGTTGGTCTACTGTATTCCATTGTATCAGTTTCTAATCATAATTCCCTTATCCCATGGTTTTTCTCCCTAATTAGGGTTTTCCACATAAATTCTTGGTGTGTTATTTTCTTTTTCCTACTCTATTTTTCATCATTCAGCAAAGTCAAGATTTAAATTTTTTTTGAACAAGAAACAACCCACTTCATTAAAATAATGAAAGATGTTACAAGTGTATGAAATGAAACAAACCATAAAGAGCAAAACTATTCAAAACAAAACAAAACAAAACAAAAAGGATCAGCAAATGCACCAGGACATCTCAACTAGGTTGACACCTCCATAGCATTCTCATCATCTCCTAGAAAGAAGAACAGAAATTCAATTCAATTGCTGAGTACAATACTGGAAGACCTTGCCTATTTAAAGGCATACAACAAAAAGATAATCTGAAAATTAAAAGAAGCCACAACTAGGTTGTTACAAGATCAAGAAAGCGGGAAGATGAAGGCGTTCCAATTGAGACTGAAATCTTAGTATCTCTAAAATAGTGCACGAGACATTAGTGCACATGACTATTGCTCTAAGAAAAGGTATTCGCTCATGTACTCAACATCCTCCGTACCACTTGTTTATACTAATCTGTCACAACTTTTTACTTTTTAGAGCATTTGTGACATCACTAGCTCAGGTATAAACTCCAAACATTTTTAAGGAAACATTATATAAACCTAAATGGAAAGCAACTACTCTAGAAGAGTTGTAGGTCCTTGAGAAAAAGGGACATGGGTACTTATAGATTTGCCCTCAGGTAAACGCATAGTTGGATGTAAATGGGTCCTTTCAACCAAACATAAACCAAATGGCAGTATAGAGAGATCCAAAGCTCGCTTTGTGGCCAAAGGATTCACCCAAGCTTATGGGATAGACTATCAAAAAAACTTTTTCCCTAGTCGCTAACTTAAATACTATTCGGGTACTTCTCTCTATTGCTACAAATCTAGATTGGCCATTATTTTAACTTGATGTAAAGAATGAATTTTTTAATGGTGATCTGGTGGAGGAAGATACATGGATATACCCTAAGAATTTAAGGACAATTATACTAGAGGTACGAGTGTTCAAAAACCCGATCAACCCAACCTTAAAGAAGCACAAACACGTGACATGGATTTGATACTATAAGAACACGACGACATACAATTTCTGAAAAAGTAGGACATAACACGTTTGGGACATGTTAATTTACATATATATATACACACACACATTCATGTGCATATTTTGACATTTTATGAATGTTTAGTAATTTTAATATAATTTTCTACCAAGTTTAAACGTTAAAAGAACTTTCAGAGATGATGATCCTCCTTTCTGAATCTATTCTTGTTGACTTCTAAATTCAAACTACAATTATATGATCAATGGCTCCGTAAATTGAAAAACATTAAAAGAACATTCATCAATAGTATCCCTTTTTTCTCGTGGATGGCGCTGGACATAAGAGATAGAAAGTGTACTATTAAACATGGCATACACTTTTATTTACTGGGGTAAACTGCCAAATGGCAATTTTCATGCAACAATCCATTTAGGTTTTCTAGAAACTATTATAGTAGAAAGTATATTGCCATCCGGCAGTTCATGCAACCAACTCTTAGTGCTTACAAAGATACTCTTCTTCTTCACGGCTTTTCTTCTCATTTTTTTTGTTCTTTTGTCCACTGTACTCTTCTTGTTCTAACATTTTGCTTCTTTTATTTTTTCTCCTTTCTGTTCTCTTCTTGCTCCAACATTTTCTTCTTTCATTACTATTCTTTTTCTATCTTCTCTTTCTCCGTCCGTGCTCCTCCTTCCACTCTTCTTAACCCTGCTCTTCTTTCCTATTCTTCGTTCTCTTCAACTCTTCTTCTGCAAAATTTTCTTTTTCCCCAAATTTTTCTTCTTCCCGTGTAAAGAGATCGCCTCAAAAAACTAGAACACATGTTCATGGCGACTAAGTGTCGGAAAGCGTGACCTAGAGTGTCCTCATGTGTCCAAAAATAAAAATAATAAAATAATAGATATGCATAATAGCGTGTCAACCCAATGTCGGGAGCGTGTTCAAGTGTGTCGGTGTCTGACACATGTCTGGCACGGACACTTGAAACATTTTGCATGTGTCGGTGCTTATAGTCAAGCTTCAAAAACGAACTTTTCTGGGCTCATAGCCTAGGAGAATATTTGCTGATTCTCTACTTTTGTTCTTGCCCCAAACCAGTGTAGTTTTGGTGTGGTGGGGAGGATTTTAATCTTTAATATTATCACACTTTTGTTTCTTGTAATTTTTTTATGTGACTCATGTTTCATGCAAGTCTCTTATTGCTGTTATTTTTATTATTAATCTCTTGTTCTACATTGTCCATGAACCTTATACAGAGAGCAGTATCTTCTATGATTGTCATATTTTTTGTACATTTTGCGGATTGAATGTTGATTTCTGCTTGTTATATTTGTCAGAGATTTTTTTTTGGTTTATTTATGATGCAAACTGAATATGAATATGCTCTATCTGTTTTTAAAACTCTTGCTATCTTCTCACTGCTTCTTTTGTCTATTTTCAGATCTCTAATGCAGAATTTCTCTTAGTACAAAGTGTCCAAGAAAATGCTAATTTGCGTTCAAAAATTGTTCAATCACCAGATAAGTTGCAGGTCTTTTTTCCTTGTTTCTATGTTCTTGATGTATCCGTTATAAGAATGTTTAGTTAGTTAGTTATTTTTTAGGTGCTGTATCTAAAAGACCTTAACCAACTACCTTTTATTTACAGGTAGTCTTTGTAAAACAGTTTGATTTTAACCCATGCCTATAAATATTAGGTTCGGTCAGTATTTTGGAGATAATAAAATCATTTGAGAGTTTTTTCTATCCTTTGGTTTTACACCATTTGGTATCAGAGCAGAATTCTGGGAGCTGACGGCAGGGAAAAAGCCTACCAATGGCAATGATTCCGAAGCCATAAACAATGAAGCGGGGAGTTCCACCGCCCAATCACCAAGAACTTTAACGAGTCGCATGTAGTCCATGGAAGAATTCATTGGTGGTCTTCAAAGAATGATGGAAAGACTGATGACAAAAGTTGGTGAAATTGCAGAGGAGCTACAAATGATTAGACAACAACCACAAAACCAAGTGAATAATGCAAGAATCAACAATCCCCCTCAAGAAAGGCAAAACCCCAACGTTCGACTTGGGAATCAACCAAGAAACATTCAAGATTGGCCTGCATTACAACAAGAACAACCAAGAATGCCAAACCTTCAGCCAAGAATGCTTAATTTCCAGAGAAGACAACGGCAGTACAGTGACCCTTCAACCGAAGTAGAAGGAGAAAATGAAAAACACCTAAGGCGTTGGAGGGCTGTGGGACACCAACATCAAGAACAGAATGAATATAGAGTAAGATTAGATATTCCCACGTTTAATGGGAAAAGAGGCATAGAAGACTTCTTGGAGTGGATCAAGAATGTCGAAAGCGTCTTCAAATATGCTAATACTCCAGAACATAAGAAAGTTCAGCTGGTGGCTTTGAAATTTCGTGGTGGTGCTTCAGCTTGGTGGGAGCAATTGGAAGTAAATAGGTATCGAAATAGGAAGAATCCTATCACAAGTTGGGAGAGGTTGAAATGGCTAATGAAGGACAGGTTCTTTGCCTACCAATTATGAGCAAATTTTGTATACGTATCAAAACTTGGGTCAGGGACCCAGATCTGTGGTTGAGTACACAACATCGGCTAGGTGCATGAACTAATCTACCTGAAAATGAGCAACATCTCACCGCAAGATTCACTGGAGGGTTGCGTGTGGACATTAAAAAAAAGGTCAAGATTCAATCTTTGGGTTTTCTTTCTGATGTCATTTCTTTAGTCGAGACTGTGAAAGAAATGAATGATTCTCAAAATAAGAGAATTAATAGAAGAAATCAACGGGATTCTACGGCCACTGATGCTAGGAAAAACACTTCTCCAATGATAAGAACTCAAACCAACCAATCTCAGGGGAGTACTTCGAAACTGAAAGAGGCAGAGACATCCAACAACAAAGATCAAAGTCAAGGTGAAAACACAAAGAAGCAAACTAATCCTTTAAGGTCGTCCAACTTTTGGAAAGTGATTTAGATGTGGAAAAACAGGGCATTTGTCCAATAACTGTCCAGATTGTCGAACAATGGCAGTGGTGAAGAAGAAGATGCATTCGATTACACCTTAGATGATGAAGAAGTGGAGGAAACAAATTTCTTGGAACCAGATGAGGGTGACAGTGTTTCTTGTGTTATTCAAAGAATTTTGCTTACACCAAAGAATGAACCAAATTCTCAACGACACTCCTCGTTCAAAACAAGATGCACAGTAAAAGGAAGGGTATGTAATGTCATAATTGACAGTGGTAGCTTCGAGAATGTGGTTTCTAAAAAACTTGTTCAAGCCCTCGATCTCCCATTAGAACCACACCCGAGCCCATATGAAGTGAGTTGGATTGAGAAAGGGGGAAAAGCACCGGTTTCTCACACTTGCACCATTCAATTATCTATTGGCAACAACTATAAAGATCAAATAGTCTGCGATGTTTTGGATATGGACATCTGCCACATCCTCCTCGGACGGCCTTGGCAATATGATTTGCAAGCAATCCACAAGGGCCGTAACAATACATATGAATTCTCTTGGCATGGGAGGAAAATAGTTTTCCATCCACTTCATAAACCAGTCACAACAAACGCCACAAAGGAACCTAAAGGTCAGCTATATTGTGTCTTAAATGGCAAACAATTTATCGGACAAAAGGAAGACGTGGTCTGGGTTTAGTAGTGAAAGGACATGAAGAAATGATTTCTACGACACCATTACCTGCCACAGTATAACAACTATTTGAGGAATTTCCAAATATTAGTAACACTCTAACTCAATTACTCCCCTCTGGGACATCCAACACCAAATAGATTTCATTCCGGGAGCCTCTTTACCTCACTTGGCCCATTACAAAATGAGCCCGGCAGAATATAAAATCTTGCATGATCATATTTAAGATTTACTCCACAAAGGCTTCATCCAACATAGTATTAGCCCGTGTGCAGTCCCAGCATTCATCCAACATAGTGGTGCTAACATCTTTTCTAAATTGGATCTCCATAGTGGTTATCATCAAATTTGTATAAAACCTGGCGATGAATGGAAAACCGCCTTCAAAACAAATGAAGGTCTATTTGAATGGCCTGTCATGCCATTTGGCTTCTCAAACGCTCCTAATACATTCATGCGCCTAATGAACAAGGTTTTTCTTCCTTTCCTCAATAAATTTGTTCTTTATTTTGATGACACTTGTTTTTACTAAAACTGTTCAGGAGCACTTGAACCATTTACACACTATTTTTTCCACTTTATACAAAAATCAATTCTACTTAAACACAAAAAATATATATCTTTTTGGTACATGAAATTTCTTTTCTAGGATTTATAATAGGAAAGAATGGAATCAAAGTTGATTCAAAGAAGGTAAAAGACATTTCTAGTTGGCCAACCCCGTCAACAGTTAAAAAATCCAATCTTTCTTAGGTCTAGCATCCTTCTATAGGAAATGCATTAAAAATTTTAGCAAATTAACAGCTCCCTTAACAGACTGCTTACACAAAAACTTCTTCAAATGGTGCACAGAACAGGCATATAGTTTCAACGAAATCAAACACTTCTTAAGCCATAGTCCTGTGCTCAAACTCCCCAACTTTACCATACCTTTTCAAATGGTAGTCGACGCATGTGGCATAGGAATAGGACTAGTTTTATCCCAAAATGGTCACCCTATTGAATATTTTAGTGAAAAACTAAGTCCTCCAAAACAAAATTGGAGCACATATGAACAAGAATTATATGCCCTCGTGAGAGCTCTTAAATAATGGGAGCATTATTTACTTTATAAGGAATTTATTTTACTTATTGACCATTTTTCTTTGAAGTATCTTCAATCTCAAAAACAAATTAGCACGATGCATGCTAGATGACTCTCGTTTCTACAAAGGTTTGACTTTGTTATCTGCCAACAAGCTGGTAAAGACAACGAAGCAGCAAATGCATTAAGTAGAAAGGGAGAACTATTAACTATCCTAGCTGGTGAGGTTACTGCCTTTCACCATATCCCTGATCTATATCCAAGTGACCCCGACTTTCAAGAGATTTGGTACAAATACTCTAATAATATTAACTCCGGTGGCTTCCACATTTTTGATAATTTTCTGTTAAAAAATGACCACTTATGTATCCATAGTACTTCACTTCGGGAATCTCAAATAAAAGATCTCCATTCTGGAGGCCTAGCTGGTCACTTTGGTATTTCTAAAATGATTGACCTTCTTTCAACTCGGTTCTTTTGGTCCCAATTAAACGTGATGTACAAAACTTTGTCAAAAGATGTTTCGTTTGCCAAACTGCCAAAGGAACATCTGTCGATCTCTACACACCTTTACCCAGTCTAACTTCTATATGGGAGGATTTTTCTATGGACTTTGTCCTTGGACTACCAACAACTCAAAGGGGACATGATTCGGTAATGTTAATCGTAGACAGGTTCACTAAAACGAGTCATTTTATACCGTGTAAAAAATCTCATGATGCTGTATACATAGCTAACCTATTTTTCAGGGACATAGTTCGACTTCATGGCATCCCAAAAACTATTGTTTCAAATAGGGATGTAAAATTTCTTAAGTCATTTTTGGAAAACACTTTGGCGAAAGTTTCATACTTCCCTTAAATACAACACTACCAGTCACCCTCAAACAGACGGTCAAACAGAGGTTACTAATTGGACTTTGGGCAATTTAGTACACTGCCTATGTGGAGAACATCCAAAACAATGGGATTTAGTGCTTGCACAAGCTGAATTTGCCTTCAACTTTTTGAAGAACAGATCTACAGGGAAGTGTCCATTTGAAATTGTATATACTAAACCTCCCTTTTTAACTGTTGATCTCGCTCAACTTCCTTCTTCTGTTGATCTTAACAACGATGCTAAAGAGATGGCTGGCAAGATTGTTCAATCCCATCAAGAAGTATAAGTAAACACTTCATACAAAAAGGCAGCTGACACACATCGACGACTCCAACAATTTCAAATAGGGGATTTGGTTATGGTTCATCTTCGAAAAAAACAGATTCCCAGCTGGCACCTATAATAAACTAAAAAATAGAAAGCTCGGTCCTTTCAAAGTCCTTCGAGCGTATGGTTCTAATGCCTATCGTTTGGAATTGCCTCTAGATTTACACATCAATCCAGTGTTCAACGTAGTAGACTTGCATCCTTGTCATGCCTAAGATGACTTTCACTTGACAACTTAAAACAATTGTGGATATGATGATAGTGCTTAGGGGGTGTTGACCTAATTGATATGCCTGGGTGCACTTACTGATCCTTTAATAATTCTTTTAGATTCTTCTTGTTTAGGCAAGACAACTCGAGGACGAGTTTTTTTGTAAGGGGGGAGGAATATGATTTATCAGTTATAAGAATGTTTAGTTAGTTATGTATAGTTAGTTAATTTTTAGGTGCTGTAACTGAAAGACCTTAACCAACTACCTTTTATTTACAGGTAGTCTTTGTAAAACATTTTGTTTTTTTTAACCCATGCCTACACATAATAGGTTAAGTCAGTATTTTGGAGATAATAAAACCATTTGAGAGTTTTTCCTATCCTTTGATTTTACACCAGTTCTTTACCACCATTTTTTAAACTAGAAGTTATGTTCATATTCTCCTGTTGTGGTTTTTTTTAGAGAGAATGATCAATTGATTTCAGTATTGAGATGAAATTACAAAAAAGGCAAAAAAAAAAAAAAACATAATATATACAGGAATTAACATTCCCAATGGGAAGAAAGAAAAGATAAAATAGTTGATTTTCAGAATTTAATGCAACTCACTTCCACTCCAAGGTTTCTACACATCCGAATTCTCGTAAGTGGTCCACTGATCCTTCTGTCTCAGTAAAGAAGCAAATCAATATTTTGATTTGGATTATGCTCAATGGGAATTTAAATACGGCCAAAATTTTACAGCGGAAGTCTACAAATCAGTGCTTGCATCCTTCCATTTGTTTCTTATGTTATATGTTGAGGCAATCCTTGTCATATATTTTGTTTAATGTTGTTATGCTTCTTCACGTTGGTTCACACTTTTTCGTATTTTCAACATTCAGTGCGGAGTTTTGTTGGGTGACCCTTCCTTCCTTTTCTAAACCCCTTTTGATTCCGTATCCGATGCCAAGAGGGGAGTCTTTTGGGAGCTGGCCCAACGGGTGGAGTGTGTTGGCGTCAATTGGTGTCAATAGGGTGGAGGCTGAGGAGGCCAAAAATGTCTTGATTCCTAAAAGGAAAAAGAGCAACGAGAGGAAGTCTGGTGGGGAAGGTGAGTAAGAAGGTGGAGAGAGAGCTTCGGAAGCTCAAAAGCTTTGTTAATTAAGAGAGAAAGAAGGCTTCGAAGGAAGTGACTAATTCCCTGTCTCATCTTTCCATGTTTCTCTCTCCTCCCTCCTCTCCCCTCCTATCCAACCCCTCACCTGTTCCTCCGACCAAACCGCTGGAATCCACCATGCTTTCTCACCTTAACCTTTCTTCTATCTTTCACCATGGACCGTTGCTCTAAACAGCCGAAGCATATCACAGTCGAGAGGAAAAAAATTCTCGATTGACATAGACCCTGGTTCTCATGGCACAAAGATCCTGATAATAGAAACATCAAAAGACAAGTCTTTCTCCATAATGTTACATTGGAGCACTCTCAGTTGGCTCACCGAATCAATCAATAGTCTGCTCCTTTTTCCCCTAAATCAGAAGTTCTTTAAAGAAAGGAGAATTGATGACTGCATTGTGTGGCTTGAAAAAACTTCTAGCAGAAGAGGTTTTTCATTGGAACTTGTCAAGCTTGATTACAACGGGGAAAAAGTCGCCTCATCATTGCAGCTGGATAACAAAGAAGAGGATGGAATTTTTTCATTAACCTCACTACCTTTTATATCTCTGAAGCTAGCTGTTCCATTAATGACAGCCAACAATCATCCTACAAGGAAGCTCTAATTAAGAAGAAAGAGGGGACCTCCTTGACCATGGAAAAAAAGGAGAAAGAAGCTAGCAAGGAAACCAATGCCCTTGTCACCCAACCAATCCTCATTATTGCACCACATACTTCTTCAGCTCCTACACCCATGTTGATTCATTTTTGATACCAGTAACATCATTGTGGTCAAAAGAAGGAACTTCCATAACAGATGGTACCAAATCCTCAAAGCCATACAAGCCGAGGTCACTGCTTTCAGCGCTATTTCACCCTTTCATCCTGATAAAGCTGTCTTATGTTGTGAGGATCCTGAACAAGCAAGAATTCTAGAAAATTATAAGGGCTGACAGAAGATTGGAGCTTTCCACCTTCTCTTCTCTCTATGGAACCATGATGAGCTCTATAATGAACAAGTAATCCCATCTTATGGTGGGTAGATCAAAGTACGAGGCCTTAACATCATACGGTTGGTATATACAATACTATATGGATTGACCTCTTTTTTATGGCTGATTATCACATAGGCCACATTGCTGGAATCCATGGCTTGCTAGCAAGCCAACCGAAGAAGACCAACAAGGGTGAGGTTCCCGAGGCATTCAAAATCTGATGAGGTACAAAGCACAACAAAGCAACTGTACCATGAAGAGTAACCGGTGTCAGACAAACTACCCTTTTCAGCTCAACAATCTGACGTTGCATCAAATCCCCTTCCTCCTCCATGTACCTCATCTGGTGTAGTCAAATCATTAGTGGACCTTGGCTATCCTTGACCCTCTCAAATTACAGACCTAACCACTGGCCTATGCTCCAACTTTTCAAACCTAACCACTGACTAACCCTCCAACTCTTCTATCCTACCTACTGACCCATCCTCCAACTTTTCAAACCTACCCACTGACTAACCCTCCAACTTTTCTAACATACACATTGATCCGCTTGCAGACCCACCAACCAAGGATTTGACTAAACCACTCGATAAATTAACTGTTGAAATATGTTGAATTAGCCTTAAGGGTGTTTTTGTAGTTTACTCTATATTTGCTAAATTAGGGTTTCCCCTCATCCTATTTATATCTGAGGTTGGGTCTCTTATAAGCATGACATTAAAATAATAAAATCTTTTCTATCGTGGTTTTTCTTCCCTGAATTAGGGTTTTCCACGTAAACTCCTTGTGTCGTTTCTTTCCTTTCTATTTCAATATGGTATCAGAGCAAGGTGTTAAAACCCTAGCCTTGATAGAAGAAACTCAGTCATCAAACTTGATAGATGAAGGTACACTGGCAGACATGACTAATGTGGCTGTGATTCAAGCAGCCGTTGATCGATATCTCCAAACCATCTTAAACCCAGCGTAACCCGACCCATCTGGAGCCCCGCTGCCAGACTTCAACAACCTAGTCGGCGTGCACCTTGGACAGCTTCAATCGCCGAGCATCACCAACCCAGTCGACGCGCATCTCGGACCTCAGACTCGGCTTGGATCGCGATCGACACAGGGCTCTAGTGGATTTGCTTCAGCTGGCGCGCCGAACATCTCCCAGACGCAGTGTACCGGCCCGTTCTAGCCGAACATTGTCGATGGGGGTTCTTCAACTTCGCACACGATCGGGTTCGCTCCAGACGACTGTGGGTTCGCTCCAGCTGCCGGGTCGGGACAGATCGGCGCGTTTTCTTCAACCTCGCAGCTGATCGCCAAGCCATCTGTCTGTTACCCACCGTCGCAGCCGTCTGGGAGCAATGTCGATCACGGGCCGCCGTATTTTGCCGCCAGTGGAACTCTGGCAGTAGCCTCCTCACAGTACCATGGTGGACAACCTCAGGTTCGCTCCAGCTTCCGGGTCGGGTTAGATTGGCGCGTTTTCTTCAACCTTGCAGCTGATTGCCAAGCCATCTGTCCGTTACCCACCGTCGCAGCCGTCTGGGAGCAATGTTGATCACGGGCCGCCGTATTTTGCCGCCAGTGGAACTTTAGCAGTAGCCTCCTCATAGTACCATGGTGGACAACCTCTTCCTCATGTGTACCTAGCTCAACCTCAGTTTCGAATAGGCGATTTCGTTGAAAAAAATTCCAGGACCTATGGACAGAAACACCCCAGGTTTGAATCTCATGGGGAACTCCAACAACAATTGGTCAGTCTCCAACAACAGATGGCTGCTCTTGGAGCTAGATTGAATGGCCATGATTCTTCTTCGATTTATTTAGAAAATCCGGTATCAATGTTTCCTACTATTCCTACTACTAATCTTTTATCTGGGACTATAGGAAACTCTGCAGGAATGATCACGGGAGAGAAGCTGAATGGACAAAATTACTTCTTTTGGTTCCAAACAATTAAAATGGTTCTTGAGGGACGCCATAAGTTTGGATACTTGACTGGAGAGATACCCCGACCAAATCCTGGGGATCTTCAAGAGCGTGTTTGGAAGGCAGAGGATTCATTGCTCCAACCGATGTTGATCAGTAGCATGGAACCACAAATTGGCAAACCGTTGCTCAATTCAGCCACTGCCCGAGATATTTGGGATGCAGTCCGACGGTTATATTCGAGGCGTCAGAACGCATCCCGCCTGTATACTCTACGTAAACAGGTTCATGAATGCAAACAAGGGAGCATGGATGTAACGTCATACTTTAACAAGATGTCTTTATTATGACAAGAAATGAATCTATGTCGGGAGATCATCTGGAACTGGCCACAAGATGGAATTCAGTACTTGAAGATAGAAGAGGTTGAGCGTGTGTATGGTTTTCTTGCAGGGTTGCACCCCAAATTTGATACAGTTCGGAGTCGAATACTAGGGCAGAAACCAATACCGTCTCTCATGGAGGTCTGTTCAGAGGTTAGATTGGAAGAAGATAGATCAAGTGCAATGAATGGGTCGGATGTTACCACTGTAGAGTCAGCTGCCTTTGGGGCGAAATCCGCTGGATCTGATGGTGACAAGCAGAATAGTAAAACACCCCCAGTATGTGAGCATTGCAAAAAACAGTGGCACACGAAGGATCATTGCTGGAAACTGCATGGTCGACCTCCAAATGGTAAACGTCGCTCTCCAAATGACAAGTCGAAATCTGGTCGTGCTCTAGTGAGTGAATCAGTTGAGGGGGCCACACAACCTCAGACACAGCCTCCAGTGACCAACCTGGGTGATTCAAGTACCATATGGATCAGAACAGTTGCTCAATCAGGTAACCCTCAATCTTTTAGTTTCCTTGTTGAAGGGAATGCGTTATGGATTCTAGATTCAGGAGCGACCGATCACTTGACTGGCTCATCCAATCGATTTCTCTCGTACTATCCAAGCTCTGGAAATGAGAGGATTCGAATTGCGGATGGGTCCTTCGCTCCTGTTGCTGGAAAAGGCAGACTGTCACCATTTCAGGGATGAATTCTACAAAATGTCCTACATGTGCCCAAAATTTCTTACAACTTGTTATCAATAAGTAAAATAACAAAATATTTGAACTGTAGAGTTGTCTTCTCACCAGATGCTGCTTTGTTTCAGGACTTGAGCTCGGGGAAGACGATTAGCACTGCCCGATATGACAGAAGCCTCTATTTCCTTTCTGAAGATGCTTCCTCCAGGACCTTGTTTCGGACTAGCCTTTTATCTTCTTTTGCTATGTTAGACAAAGATTATTTATTGTGGCATTTTCGTCTTGGACATCCAAGTTTTCAATATATGCGATATTTATTTCCCCACTTATTCCATAATGTGAATGTTTCTTCGTTATCTTGTCTTGTGATGTCCGTATACGTGCTAAACAACCTCATTGTCTTTTGTTTCTCAGCCTTATAAACCTACCAAGCCTTTCCACCTGATCTACAGTGATGTTTGGGGTCCCTCAAACATCTCTACCCTGTCTGGTAAACGGTGGTTTGTAACTTTCATCAATGATCATACCCGACTTACATGGGTATATCTCCTTGCTGATAAGTCCGAGGTTCTACCTACCTTCAAACAGTTCTATACCACTATAGTAACACAGTTCAACACAAAGATTACCATTCTTCAGAGTGATAATGGTCGTGAGTTTGTCAATCACACCCTCCAGGAATTTCTAGCGTCAAAAGGGATCATCTATCAAAACTAGTGTGCGTATACTCCGCAACAAAATGGGGTGGTTGAACGGAAAAATCGTCATCTCATTGAAGTTGCTCGCTCCTTGATGATTCTAGCGTCTCTCCCTTCATACTTGTGGGGAGATGCGGTTCTTACTGCAGCCCATCTTATTAATAGGATGCCTTCTCGAGTTCTAAAGTTTCAAACACCTCTTGAATGCTTCAGAGAGTCCTGCCAGTCTACCCGTCTTATTCCTGAGGTTCCTCCTCGTGTGTTTAGGTGTACAACTTTTGTTCATACTCATGGTCCATACCGGACTAAGTTTGCCTCATGAGCTCAAAAGTGTGTGTTTGTCGGGTATCCCCTTCATCAGCGAGGCTATAAATGCTTTCACCCATCTTCTAGAAAATACTTTCACTATGGATGTCACGTTCCTTGAAGATAAACCGTTCTTTCCTGTTAGTCATCTTCAAGGGGAGACCACGAGTGAAGAGACTAACAGTTCCACATATTCCGTACCTATTAGCTTCAATCTTGAGCCTAGTCCTAATATTCCTGAACCCAGTCTACCTAGTCTCTGCTCCTGCTATTCCAGTGTTTGTCCTTCCTACTAGACAAGTGTCCTGGATAACATACTATAAGAAGAATCTCAGAAAGGAAACTCAGGAAACCCCTGGTGTTCCATCGGAAAGTATCCAAGCATCGGAACCAGCTCAAGTTTAAGATCCTGTTGTTTCAGAGGAGATTCTTGAAGAGAAGCCTGGGAACATAGAAAATGATAAGAAGAGCTCAGGGAAGGTTGAAATTTCAGGAGGTAATGAGGTACTGGACGATCCTCAAGAAGATGTAGAATTGTCTCAGAAGTCTGATACTAGAGAGAGATCGAAGAAAACTGGCAATTATGATACCACTTTGGATATGCCAATTGCTCTAAGGAAGGGAACCAGGTCATGTACAAAGTACCCTCTGCATAGTTTTCTGACCTATAGTAACTTATCTCCTGATTTTAAGGCTTTCACTACCCAACTGGATGCTCTAGCAATACCTACCAGTGTACATGCGACCATGGAAGTTCCCGAGTGGAAAGCGGCTGTAATGGAAGAAATGAGAGCTCTCGAGACAAATAAGACTTGGGAGTTGGTAGCTCTCCCAAGAGGTCACAAAACAATTGGTTGCAAATGGGTGTTCACAGTGAAGTATAAGTCTAACGGAACGCTCGAGAGATATAAGGCCAGGTTAGTTGCTAAAGGGTTCAATCAGACGTATGAGATTGATTATTCAGAAACATTTTTCCAGTGGCTAAGTTAAACACGATCCGTGTTCTTCTGTTTGTCGCGGTAAATAAAAAATGCCTTCTTGAATGGTGAGTTAGAAGAGGAGGTTTACATGAGTCTGCCTCCAGGTTTTGAAGCTAAGTTTGGGAATCATGTTTGTAAACTCAGGAAGTCCTTATATGGGTTGAAGCAGTCCCTTAGGGTATGGTTTGACAGGTTCATCGTGTTTGTTAAGTCCCAAGGGTTTGTTCAGGGGCATTCTGATCATACTTTGTTTACCAAAAAATCACCTTTAGGGAAGATTGCTGTGTTGGTGGTGTATGTTGATGACATCATTTTATCAGGAGATGACAAGACAGAAATTGCATAGCTGAAAAGGATGGCAGGCGAATTTGAAATCAAGGATCTTGGTAGTCTGAGGTATTTTCTTGGGATGGAAGTGGTAGGATAAAAAGCAGGAATATCTGTATCTCAACGGAAATACACTCTGGACTTGTTGAAGGAAACAGGAATGACTGGATGAAAACCTATTGACACTCCTATTGAGGTCAATGGCAAACTAAAAAGCATTTCGAAAGGAGTTCCTGTGAATAAGGAGAGGTATCAATGCCTGGTAGGAAAAGTGATTTACTTATCTCATACTAGGCCCGACATCTCCTATGCTGTGAGTGTGGTAAGTCAGTTCATGTAGAATCCATATGAGCACATGGAAGCAGTGACTCGAATTTTGAGATACCTGAAGTCCACCCCTGGGAAGGGCTTAGTGTTCAGGAAATATGACACACAGACCATCGAGGCGTATACTGACTCAGATTGGGCCGGATCTGTGACAGATAGAAAGTCAACCTGAGGGTACTGTACTTCTGTGTGGGGAAATTTGGTGACTTGGCGGAGTAAAAAACAAGGTGTAGTGGCCAGAAGTAGTGCTGAGGCAGAGTATAGAGCTACGAGTTTGGGAGTGAAGAAATATGGTTGTAGAAAATTTTGTCTGATCTTCACCAGAGTAGTCCGGGTCCCATGAAGCTGTATTGTGATAATAAGGCTGCCATCAGTATTGCTAATAATCCAGTACAACATGATAGAACCAAACACGTGGAAATTGACAGGCACTTTATTAAAGAGAAGTTAGACCGCGGAGTTATTTGTATTCCTTATGTACCTTCAGTCCAACAGGTTGCAGATGTTCTTACGAAAGGGTTATCGAGACAGATGTTTGAAGCTTGTATTAGCAAGTTGGGTCTTGCCGATATCTATGCCCCAACTTGAGGGGGAGTGTTGAAATATGTTGAATTAGCCCTAAGGGCGTTTTTGTAGTTTACTCTATATTTGCTAAATTAGGTTTTCCCTCATCCTATTTATATCTGAGGTTGGGGTCTCTTGTAAGCATGACATTAAAATAATATAACCTTTTCTATCGTGGTTTTTCTTCTTTGAATTAGGGTTTTCCACGTAAACTCCTTGTGTCGTTTCTTTCCCTTCTATTTCAATATTAACCCCTCCCTGCCCACCTCCATCACCATTGGCCCTCCCGCCACCTTCAGATATTTCCCATATTTCTCCAAAAAAAGGTTACTATTAGCCAGAAGCAAACCAACTTTATCCCTGGTACAAAGCATGTCACGGCTATCATCCCACACCAATCTGATTTTGATACAGATTGTTTTCTCACCAGCCCTATGGTGTGAATAAGGTTCACCCTCCCACATGGCAGGCCCTTTGCAATACGAACAGGGATCACCCTCCCACATGGCAGACCAATGGAATGAATTTGAATGAATTTCTCTCCTCCTCCTCTTCGCACAAGACATCAACCAACAAACACCATTCCTCAATTAGCTGCTTCGGCCCCTTGGCTTGAAGAATGTGGTTTGTGCATCATGACTATTCCTTCTAGGAAAAATAAAAACAAGCTCACTAAGAAGCAAAAGAAGGGTTTACATGAAATCAAGAACTTAAATTGTTCTCTATCTTATGTTAAAAGGCAAAGAATTTGCTTAGGGAGGGCCAACAAACTACATAATGATAGTTTTCTCGTGGAATGTATCAGAGGCCTTAGGTCTTGGGAAAAAGGGTGACTATCAAGCAGATTATCAACGACATCAATCCATCCATTGTCATACTACAAGAAACTAAAAGTCGAGAGACTGACCAATTTTTCATCAAACCTCTTTGGAGTTCTAGAGGTATTGAATGCACTTCCTTGGATGCCATTAGATCCACGGGTGGTATTCTTATTATGTGGAATGCAGCATCCTTCACAGTTTCATCCATAACCAAAGGTGCACGCTCCCTATTCTCTCTTGATTATGGTTTCAATTTTTTGGTTAACAGGTGTTTATGGCCCAAATTATGATTATGAAAAGGATTTTTTCATCCAAGAACTCCATGATCTCTACTGTCTGGTGGATGAAAATTGGCTTATAGGTGGAGATTTCAACCTCATCAGATAGGAAAATACCAACTATTGTAGACCTTCCCGAGTAATGTCGGCTTTCAATACTTTTATTGAAGAACGAGAACTCATTGATGCTTACCAAGACTGATAGATTCCTGTGCACAGAAACCATGATCAACAAATTCAGTGATGCATCTGTCAAAAGACTTGAATGTCCCACTTCAGATCACTTCCCCTTCTCCTAACACTTGGTAAACAACAATGGGGCCCAACACCTTTCAGGCTTGGAAGCATGTGGATCAACCATAACAACTTCCTTCCTTTTGTTGAAGATTGGTGGTACAAACATCTTCTTATTGGTCATCCTGGCCACAGATTCATTATCAAGCTTAAAGGGCTGGAAGTTGCCATTAAAGAATGAAATAAACAGATTTTTGGCAGTATTGCATTCCAGCATGACTCACTGATGAAGGAATTATCCCATATAGACATTGACATTGACAACAGATCCTTCACTGCCGCACACATTGATAGAAGAAATACTATCAAAGAACAGTTTCTCTCCATCAATGCCTTAGAGGCAATCCTGGAGACAGAAATGTAAAACTAATTGGTTTCTCAACGGTGATAGTAACACATTCTTCTACAAATTTGTTGCTGCAAAAAAAAAAAAAAAAAAAAAAAAAAAAAAAAAGGAAAAAGGAAAAGCTGCATAATAGAAATTCTTACTGATCAAGGCAACAGTTTACTTCAAGATAAAGACATTGAAGCCAAATCTATATCTTTCCACAAAAAACTTTTCGCTGAAAAGGAAGGGGACAGATTCTTGCCTCATCCAATGGCCTGGAACCCTATCAATGCCGAACAGAATTGCCTTCTTCAAGCACCCTTTACAGAGGCTGAGATATGGTTGGCTATTACGGCTTTGTGGACCAACAAAACATCAGGCCTTGATGGTTTCACCGTAGAATTCTTTAAAAAATCATATAACATCCTACGAACTTGATTTTGTATAGTTGGAGTTCCTTCTTGTAGAGAGATTCTCCTTTTTTGTGGGCTTGTTTTTTTACGCCCGTGTATTCTTTCATTTTTCTCAAAAATAAAGCCTTTGTGGAAGGGGAAAATTCTGGATGCATTCCCTATTGCCAATGAAATCCTTGTTGAATGGCACTCCAAGAAAAAACAAGGGGTAGCCATCAAATTGGACATTGAAAAAGCATTTGACGAAGTTGATTGGGATGTTTTTGAGGAATTATTGAAATTAAAAGGCTCGGCTCAAAATGGAGGTTTTGAATTATGGGCTGCATCTCCTCTACCAATTTCTCCATAAACATTAATGGCAAACCTCGTGGGAATTTCAAAGCTACTAGAGGCCTTATACAAGGTGATCCTTTATCCCCATTCCTTTTTATTATCATCATGGATTGTCTTGGTAGAATGCTATCTTTGGCAGCAGAAAAGGATTTAATTTGTGGTTATAAAGTGCCTCATACAACCATGAATATCAACTATCTTCTTTTTGCCGATGACGCCCTCCTTTTCTCCACCAACAATGAGGAAAAAATTGAAAACCTCATCAACTTGATTAGCATGTTTGAAGCTGCATCGGGCCTCAACATTAATAGACAAAAATCTGAATGTTTGGGTATCAATTGCGACAACACCTGGGTGGAGACTATTGCATCGAAATTTGATTATAAGGTGGGATGCTGGCCGACTGTATACTTGGGACTTCCTCTCTATGGTAAGCCTTCATCACTGACTTTCCGGCAACCGGTTGTGGACAAGATTACCAAAAGAAAACATTCATGGCAGCACAATCAGCTCTCAAAAAGTGGTAGACTGACGCTATTAAAAGCCACTCTTAGCAGTTAGTCAATCTATTATCGGTCTCTTTTTAAAGTGCCTTCTAAGGTGGTTGAAGACATTGAGAAATGTTCCATAAATTTTTAATGGGCTGGATGCAGGGGAAACAAATTATGTCACCTTACAAAATGGGATAATATCAAGTTTGAATGCAAGAAATTTTTGAGTGTTGTGTGGAAATTATGACCAAAATGCATCTTGGTTTCACTGTTAAGTTATGCCCATCCTGAGGCCCCAAGGCTTTTCATCTGGCTCGTCAGCTCAGAGATCCAGTTGGATGAAATGGTGTCTTCTGTTTTTGGAGCATTGTTTGTTGTGGAGAGGGAAAAAGTGCTTCCATCGAATATCTTCATTAGTGTACCTTATTGGCATTCTTCATTGTTGGTTCAACTTTGATTAGCTTTTTCTAAGCTGTTGTTCGGTTAAAAGAGTGGCTTTGCACCCAGATCTTTAAATTGGACATTTTTCTTATCAGCAGATTCACTCCTTCTCTTTGCTGGTTTTCTAATCTTTGTTCTCTCTGTTTTGTTGATAACAAAAGTTTTCTATTTCTTTTCTATTTCTTCAAGTGCTATTATTGGTTGTATTTCACTTTGTAATTGCTATTTTTTTTTTTCCATTGTAGTTCGAGCATTAGTCTCTTTTTATTTTACAATGAAAAGTATGGTTTTTCCTTTTCAAAAAAAGATTGAACTTTATGAAGGCTTTCTTTTGGAGCCTATGAGAAACTGTAGTCTCACCAATGAAAAGAAGCATGACATGATAAGATATATATATATATATATTCCATCACTCTCTTAACTCTTTTGTAATTATAACTTGCACAATGAACTAGCTTCTTGTAATTACCTCAAATCTATATATATATATATATGGGCTGTTTTGAAATGAAAGGAAAATGAGCTAATTGATTTATAGATATAGCAAAAGTTCACTATCTATCAGTGGTAGACTATGATAGAAATCCACCAGTGTAGGTCTATCAGTGGTAGACAGTGATATTTGGCTATACTTGAAAATATTTTCAGCAGTTTTACCATTTAAAATAATTACCCTACTTATATGTGTGTATATATATATTGCTTAGAGGTAGTTTGTGCAAGGTCAATATTTAAATATTGTGCACTAACTGTTCTTTCATACATTTTCTTAATAAATAAATAATGTGGTCGTTTATCTTTCTTGCTTTAAGAGGGCTTTGGAGGAGAAAAAATTAGCTAGGGAGGAAGCTAAGAATGCTGAAAAATTGGCTATGCAAGCATGTCAAGAAAAGACTGGCATTGTTGAGGTTTATTCAAAGGTAACCATTTGGGATTATGTTGATTTGGTACACTTGTATTATTCCTATTTATTAAAACATATTAAGTTGGTGCTAGAAACAACGTACTTTCCGTCTATTCATGGTTTGTCCACTCCTTGCACCATCTTAGATTTGATTTGACGACTGCTTGTTTTTTGTTAAACAAAACTTCAAATCACAACATTGCCCAATGAATTTTAACAAAAGGGAAAAAATCGTTGATAAAATGGAAAATTGTAATAGAAGTTACAAACGTCTCACATTATTAGAATACAAACAACCCAGCGAAAAAATTCAAGTGACACTCAAAACCCAAATGAAAATCATAATGAGGGGCACACGGAAAAGGTTGAGGGGGCGTTTGGGACATTAATATGGGTTGGGTTGAGTTGTATTTTTAACTCAATTAACTGTTTGGTCCACCAACTTGTTAAAGAACTCAATTCTACCAATTTCAAAAGTGTTCAAGTTTGCACATTTATCGAGGAATTCCATATTCCCTTCTTACTCACTCCTCCAATGTTTTCAATGACTTTACTTTATTGACTACCGTCTACGTCCAACTCTAGTGACATGCTTGGACAACCACCTCCAATAGCCAACTCTAGCGACCATCTCCAACGCTCAAGTTTGATGACTACCTCTGATGTCCAACTCTGACAACAACCATCGTTGGCAATATGCTTCAACGACCACCTCTGACGGACAAACTCCGACAACCACCTTCAATGACTACCACCTTGGACAATCATCTCCAGCGACCACTTTCGCCATCCAACTCTGTGCAACTACCACCTTCGACAGCCAACTTTTACGATCACCTTTGGTAACTAATTCCAACCACCAACTTCATCTATCATCTCCAATGACTAACTCGAACGACCAATTTAGTCGATCATATACTAAAAAAAACCAAAACAGACATTTGGAAAACAACCTTTAACCTTGGCGGACTATATTGATGCACTTGAATCTCATTCATGATAGAGTCTCAACCGAAGTGGGGAATGGAGCCCCACACATTATTTTGGAAAGATCGATGGCTGAAAGAGAATCCTCTTCAGAACAATTCCTTCGCATCTTTGCATTGGCTATCAACAAAAGCTCTTCCATTCAAAACTGCTAGGATGAACAACACGGTTGGCTCCTTCGTTACAGAAGGAACTTTAATAATGAAGAGGTTGAGGAATGGATTAGTCTCATGGATAACACTAATGGGGTTCAATTGAATGCCCAAAAAGATGGTTGGGTTTGGAATCTGGATTGAAAGGGCAAATTCTCTACCAAATCTCAACTCTGGCCCAAGAACTGAACACATCTCATGATGATCATATTACCCCTCTCCAAAAGGAAATTTGGACGGATTTCTATCCCAAAAAAATCAAAATTTTCCTATGGTCACTTAGCCATTGTGCTACTAAAGTATCTAACAAGGTTCAATGTACACTCATTGATAACTTGGTCGGTGAAAGTGTTTTTAAATACAAAATTGAAATGATTAGTTCACAGTGTTAAATAGTTATCTTAATATATTAGTTTAACTTTAATAGAAACACTTGGAGCTTATAGTCAAACCAAACAAACTTGTGTATAAAAACACTTTTGAGAGAAAGTAACCAAACATATTTCTATTTTTATTTTGAACAGTTCTTATAAAAAATGTATAATGCAAATGACTTTTCGAAAAACATTATGCCACTTGTCTAAAAGCTCAACCACTAATGGATACTACCATGATTGTATCTTCTACGCTCCCCACTTCTTTCGCTACTTTGATATCCACTTCGGGCATAAACTTTCATGGCTTTACTATTGGTTTACCTAAAAGGCCTCATGTTAGACGTTGTCACAGGGTTGAATCCCGAGGTGGAATTTTTCGGCCTCTTTCCCGTGCAGCCTGAGGAGGTTTCCTTAGTCAACCTACAAGAACTTGCCCGAAATGCGCACAACACGCTCAAACTCATGATAGCTCCCTAAAGGGTATTTGAACTTCACACACTCACACTTGATCTTGGCTAAACCCTGAACCTCCTTAGGCTGCACAGGAAAATGAGCAAAAAATTCCATGGGATCCAACCTTGTGACACCTCATACCATTGGAGATAATTGTCATCCCTTATATACTCGTGATCATCCAAGCACAAACACCCCTAAAAAGGCCAAGTGTCGACGTCAGACACCAACACGCCACCTGGCATGTCAATTATTTTATTATTAAAGTTTGTGTATGTGTTGAAAATAAAAGGAAGAAGGAAACACAAGATTTACGTGGAAAACCCCAGATTAAGGAGAAAAAACCACGATAGAGATTGATTTTTATTATTAATTCTGATACACAAAATACAAGAGAATAGGCCAAATAAATAGACTAGTGGGAAGCCCTAGGGTACAAACAATTACTAAAATACCCCTAAGGTTACAAGCTGTTTTTCGACACTCCCCCTCAAGTTGGAGCGTAAATATCAATAAGGCCCAACTTGCTGCACAGTAATCAAAGTTTTGTCTCAGTAACCCTTTTATGAGCACATCTGCAATTTGTTGATTTGAGGGAACATAAGGAATGCATATACTTCCGTTGTCTAGTCTTTCCTTGATGAAGTGTCGGTCGGTCTCAACGTGTTTTGTTCTGTCATGCTGAACAGGATTATTTGCAATACTAATTGCTGCCTTATTATCACAGAACAGTTTCATTGGGAGCTCATTGTCTTGATGAAGATCTGACAACACTTTCATCAACCAGATTTCTTCACATATCCCTAAACTCATGGCTCGATACTCAGCTTCCACACTACTTCTGGCCACAACTCCTTGCTTCTTGCTCCTCCAGGTCACCAGATTACCCCAAACAAATGTGCAATACCCAGATGTTGATTTTCTATCAACAATAGACCCTGCCCAATGCAACGTTTATCAGACTTCTTGAATATTAACCTCTTACCTGGTGTACTTTTCAGATATCATAGGATGTGCTCAATTGCTGTCATGTGTTCCTCACAAGGGGCTTGCATAAATTGACTAACAACACTCACTGCATATGAAATATCGGGTCTTGTATGAGATAAGTATATCAATTTCCCAACTACCCGCTGATACCTTTCTTTATTAACTGGGACACTGTTACTAGTATTGCTAAGCTTTGAATTATATTCAACCGGGGTGTCAGTAGGTTTGCACCCAGTCATTCCTGTTTCTGTTAGAAGATCAATCGTGTATTTCCGTTGGGACACTGTGATTCCATCCCTTGATCGGGCTACTTCCATTCCGAGAAAGTATCTTAACTTCTCAAGGTCTTTAATTTCAAATTCTTTGGCCATCCTTGCTTTGAGTTTTACAATTTCATCATCATCATCACCGGAGAGCACAATATCGTCAACGTACACAATGAGAACTGCAACCTTCCCTGAAGTTGACTTCTTTGTAAACAGTGTGTGATCTGAGTGCCCTTGGGTATACCCTTGTCCTTTGACAAAGGTGACAAATCTGTCAAACCAAGCTTTCGGAGACTGTTTCAACCCATATAGCGACTTTCTTAGCCGGAAAACTCGCTGTTTGAACTGATCTTCAAACCCGGGAGGAGGATTCATGTAGACTTCCTCCTCAAGTTCTCCATTGAGAAAGGCATTCTTTACATCCAGTTGATGCAGAGGCCAATCTCTGTTAACTGCAACTGATAGCAATACTCAGATAGTATTGAGTTTATCTACGGGAGAGAATGTCTTGGAGTAATCTACCCCAAAGGTTTGAGTAAACCCTTTGGCAACTAACCTGGCCTTGTACCGATCAACAGTCCCATTTGACTTGTACTTTATAGTGAAAACCCATTTGCATCCAACTGTCTTGTGCCCTTTGGGTAGGATCACCTGGTCCCACGTTCCATTTTTCTCTAGAGCCCTCATCTCCTACATAACAGTAGTCTTCCAAACTTCAGTTCCCATTGCTTCCTGTATGTTACTCGGTATCACCCCTGTATCTAAACTAGTGGTAAAGGCCCTAAATTCAGATGACAGGTTACTGTATGTCATGTAACTATGCATAGGGTACCTTGTACATGACCGAATACCTTTTCTCAGGGCTATTGGAAGATCAAGAGAGGCATCATACTCCTTTAGACTGTCAGAATTTCCATTGTGATCAGTAGTCTCCTCTGTCTGGGTTTCATCTTCAGAAATCACCACCTTTTCACCATTATCTCTAGTATCACTCACATTTTCTAGAGCTGTGTCTGAATCGTCATTCACTGTCGTCTTCCCATCTGCTATAGTGGTGTTGTCAGCACCTTTTCCTCCTTTTTCTTCTCTGCACTCGTTAGTCTCAGTACAAGTATCAATCTTATTAATTTCAGGAATACACGTACCTGATGTCGGGTTTGACTCATGGACCGGAGCCGGAGATGCAACACGTGACGCCACTTCCTTCCTGAGATTCTTCCTATAGTATGTTATCCATGGGACTGATTAGTAGGGAGGATAGGACCGACATGTTCGGGAATAGGAGATGACTCCAAGGGAACTGTATATGTGGACCAGTTAGTCTTTTCACTAGATGTCTCCCCTTGAAGATGGCTAACAGGGAAGAAAGGCTGATCCTCAAGGAAGGTGATATCCATGGAAACAAAATATTTACGAGAGGATGGGTGGTAACATTTATACCCACGCTGATGGAGTGGATACCCAACAAAGACGCATTTTTTAGCACGGGGGTAAATTTCGTGCAGTTTGGACCATGGGAGTGAATAAAGGCAACACAGCCAAAAACTCGAAGTGGTACGTCGGAGACTAAACGAGTAGTAAGGTAGGACTCTTTCAAACAATCTAATGGGTTTTGAAAGTTGAGGACTCGGGAAGGCATTCGGTTGATTAAGTGAGCAACAGTAAGGATGGCATCACCCCATAGGTAAGGCGGGAGTGATGTAGATAGCATTAAGGACCTGACAACTTTCACCAAATGACGATTTTTCCTCTCGGCTACTCCATTTTGCTGGGGAGTGTAGGCACACGAACTCTGGTGGATAATCCCTTTGGATGCAAAGAACTCCTGGAAGGAGGCGTTAAAGAATTCCCATTGTCACTTCTCAAAGTACCAATCCTGGCATTAAACTGGGTTTCCACAGTGGCATAAAATGGCTGGAATACAGAGAACACCTCGGACTTATTAGTGAGAAGAAAGACCCAAGTAAGTCGAGTGTGGTCATCTATAAAAGTGACAAACCAGCATTTCCTTGTGGAGGTTGTGGTTGGTGAGGGACCCCAAACATCACTGTGGACTAAAGTGAAGGGTTTGGATGGTTTATAGGGCTGGGAGTGGAAGGAGACACGACTCTGTTTGGCACGAATACACACTTCACACTTTAAAGAAGACATATTAATATTGTGAAATAAATGCGGAAATAAGTATTTCATGTATTGAAAGTTTGGATGTCCTAAGCAGTAATGCCATAACAGAAAATCATTCTCAGAGTTAAAAAAATTTAAGGAGACAAGGCTAGTCCTATAATCATTCCTAGAGGAAGCATCATCAGTCAAGAAGTAGTCCCCCATCGTGTCGGGCAGTGCCAATCGTCGTCCCTGAGCTCAGATCCTGAAATAAAACAGAGTCGGGGAAAATACTGCCTGACAATTCAGATCTCTTGTAATCTTACTGATGGATAACAAATTATATGAAATTTTAGGAACATGCAAAACATCCCGCAAAACCAAACCCTCAAACGGAGATAAATGCCATTTTCCTGCAACAGATGCGAACGACCCATCTGCAATCCTAAATTGTTCATTACTAGCACTTGGATAATATGAGAGAAACTGATCAGAGGTACCAGTCAGATGATCTGTCGCCCCTGAGTCAACAATCCAAGGTTTTTTTTACTGTTAACACTAATAAGACCAAAAGACTGTATATTGCCTGACTGGGCAATGGTACTGATTCCAACCGTACTCAGGCTAGTCGTATTGTCTGCTGAGGGAAACCTAGGCAGGATATTTTGTAGTGGGTAAAATGGGGAAAGAATTTACTGGGTTTTCAGAGTATACTGGTATGTTTGCTGATAAATCTTGAGTGTTCGTCCCAACAACCGTTCCAAAATCGGCAATCTGCTGTTGGAGATGGGCAAAACGCCGTTGGAGATCATTCGACCCTTGGCAAGATAGCTGTACGGACCCGACTGCCGGCGCCATTGGAGCAGATCGCTGGATCGAAGAGCCGGTCGACGTGTTTGGGCAGAAAGTCGGTGCATAAGGTTCGACCAACTTCTCCCAGGTGGACTCGACCATGAAGGGCGCTGGGTTCGTCGGCTGGGTCATCGCAACTGGTGGCTGTGCGGCTAAGTCATCGTGAAAGCGGGCGGCAGAGTCGATCGGCTGTGTCTGGAAAGCCCTGGAGTTGCGCGAGCTTGCGATCGATGGCTTATCGGCTGGGTCATCACGAAATTTCGCAGCGGAATATGCCGGTTGGGTCTGGAGCGCACGGGTATCGTACGACTAAAGATGTGGCGGTTCGGTTGGGGAAGATCAACTGGTGTTGGGACGGCTGGGTTGAAGTCCGACAGGATTTCCTCGGCCAAGGATGGGCGGCTGGAGCTAGGTCGGCTAGGGTTGAGGTGTGACATTGATTGGATGATTTTTGGCAATGCATCTTGAAGATACTGTTCCACGGCTTCTCAAACGGCTTTAGTGATGTTAGCATTTATGTTCCCACTAGTTCCAATGGAGTTTTCTAGAGGAGAATCTGGTCTATTCTCATCGATGGTGGCTAGGGTTTCGTTGCCATGCTTTGATACCATGTTGAAAATAAAAGGAAGAAAGAAATACAAGATTTATGTGGAAAACCCTAGATCAGGGAGAAAAAACCACGATAGAGACTGATTTTTATTATTAATTCTGATACACAAAGTACAAGAGAATAGGCCAAATAAATAGACTAGTGGGAAGTCCTAGGGTAAAAAAAATTACTAAAATACCCCTAGAGTTACAAGCTGTTTTTCGACAATATGCGACACCGCAGGACATGGCCAGACATGGCTTCAAAAGCCTCCTGGACATGGCAAACAACCTTTTTTTATCTTTTTTGGCTTCTTCAACGTCTTCTTCAAGAAGAAAGGCAGAGAAGAAAATAAAAATAAGAATAAGAAGAGTAATAACTAGATGGGAAAAAAGAACATGAAAAAGGAGATGAGTCGGGAGGAGAAGAAAAATGGATAGAAGAGGAAAAGATGTATGAAAAGAAGTAAACAAAAATTAAAATTAAGAACAAGGACGACATATGAAAAGACGAGACTGTATTTCTAGAAGCATTAAATGACTGCATGCAAACTGCCATTGCATGCTGTCAAATCTGGCAGCCAAATGGCATTCTTCCTCCAATTGTTGATACTTGCTTGGCTAATTTTTAACATATCTAGAAATATTGTTCCATTTTGTTTAAAATATTAAATAGTTTTGTTAATATTTTTATTTATAAAAGATTGAAGATTTTATTTATTTATTTAAAATTGTAATGGCTATGTATAATATTTTTTAATTATTCTTTTTTTTCATTTTCTTAAATCTATTTCTGCTTTTATTTTTTTCTCTCATCTGTGTTTTTTTCCTTAAATATAATTCTGTTTTTTATTTGTTATGACTTATGATGTTGGATTGTTGGTCATCTTATCTATTGTATTTTTCATGAATTGTATGGTTGTTATTTTGATGTCTTTAAAGGTAATATTTCACAGTTTGTTTATATGCCTAACATATATTTTTATTTAAAAAAATATGTGTTACCGACGTGTTGGTGTAGTGTCGTATTCATTTCGTATATTAGTGTTTATGCTTATTAGTCCAACACCAACGTACATGCACAATAAATCCTAACCTACAATTATTTATTTATTTTTTTTTTTGTGTGCATATTACACCCTACATTCCATTAATGTGAAAGTATATTGTAATTTTGTTATTGGTAAGAAACAAGAATATATTTTGTCCACCTCAAGTAAAATGGCTACATGTGAAAATTTGTAAAATATATGTGAAGGTTTGAAGTTCACATCTCAAAAGTGTTAAAATTTTGGAGAAATATGTATGCAATTGAAGGATTCAACAAAAAGTTAAAAGCAAACAAAAATAACCAAAAGAAAATCATATTTTTTTAAATCACAAAAAACTGCACCAGGTACCCCTGACTTACTCAACTTTGCATTCCAAACACAAACTTCCTAACTCCATAGAGATATTAACTCTAGACTTCAAAACTTAATTTAGTGCCTCAAACAACCCCGCTTCAGTCATCTGAGTCATTGACAACCACTCTCCGTTTTGTATTCATTCGACCTGAGGCAAAAGATATCTTTTTTTAAAAAGAAAATAAAGAAACAAAATCTTTCATTGATATAATGAAAAGTGTATAAGGTTCAAAATACAATAATATAGAAACTAAAATAAAAGTTCAACTAAAAGATATAAACTAAATTAAGCCAAGAATATGAAAGCATTCCAATTCAAGCAAATATCTTAAATAGAATAATTAAAGAAAATCTTTGAATGGGAACACCAGGATGCAAGTAGACGAGCTAAATCCATGCGAAAAGACAGAGAAAGGGCTTTATCAAGAAAAACTTGTTGATTTCTTTCAAACCATATCTAGCTTTCATTGCATTGGACCATAAGATTTGAGAAGTATTTGCCAAAAGAAGGCCCATCAAGTGCTGAAGAATATTGTCCCGAAAAGACACTCAGAGAAAAAATGTTGCAAGTTTTCACTTTGAGCCAAATATAGAGGGCACATCGAGGGAGAGACAATGTTGTTGCAACTTGTGTTGTATGGTGGCAGCACAATTAAGAGAACCGAATAGCATAGTCCAAATGAGAACATTAATTCTTTTTGGACTTTTGGACTTCCAAAGTGCTTGATAAACAACTTTATCTAATTGGGAAATCACCGTTAGATGCTTAAATAAAGAATTAACCGTGAAGCATCCGGAGGGAGATAGCACCCAGGTTGTAAGGAGTTCAAACAACACAATAGTTGCTGAAAATCAGAAATTTCCGCTTCTTTTAGAAAGCCTTCCGAAAATAATATGCCAAGAATTAATATTTCCATCCTAATATTCAAAGACAGTACCACTAGGAAATAAAGCAACTCGATACAACTGGGGAAACAATGCTTTGAAGGAAAGATCCGAAACCCAGCTATCCAGCCAAAATCTGATTCACCTTCCATTTCCCAACTTGAAAGCGGCTAGGGATTCAACTTTCAGGGGCCCCACTCCGGGTGGTGGGTGTCCAGCTTGTTCCGCTTCTCGGCAAAGAAATCCTCAAGGCCAAGTTTTGGATATATAAATCCAAGGACTTCTCAATTTGGGAAAATATGTATACAATTGAAGGATGCAAGCTAAATTTTCCTTGTACTTTATCTTTTTCTACATTTTGTTTAAGAATATTATTACTAGTCTTTCATTGTAGAAAATCTATAGACTGTGTATACATGTTAAGAGATCAGGGTTATGGACTCAACATTGATATGAAATCTTTGGTAGTTTAAAAGAAAATGCTGTTGATGGCTTCATGAATTATTGGCAAAACATTTTCAGGTTTCCAAGAAAATGTTGAAGCACCTTTCCCTGATGCAGACTATACACGAACAGGTTTGAATGTGCAAATAGCACTGTTGAGGTCATGAAAAAATTTTATTGGCTAAGACATGGGCACTTTTTCTAATAGGTGAACTCTGCTAAATCGGTTGAAAGAGAATTCAAGGCCTTAAAAGTTAAGCTAAGTGATGAGGAAGTTCAAGATAAATCGCTCCAGGTCAAATTGGTTGAACTTCAAGCAAAAGGTGGTTAGGTCTATTTCATTTATACCCATCTAACAGTGATTTGATTTTATATTTTTAAAAATTAAGCTTATAAAATCTACGTATACCTACAATTTTTTTCGTCTCTATCACATTTTTACTCTTGAAATCCTACCTAAACACAATTTTATTTTTTAGTTTTTTTTAATATGTTGGCTATGATTTTAAGAGTAGATAAGAGAAATAAATATAATTTCTAAAAACTAAAAAGCAGATTGTTACCGAAGCAGTTAATTTTAATTTATTGTTAGTGTAGAATGGAGACTTTACTTCATTGGTGTACTGCTTTTCTTGCGTTTATTCTTCTCTGTTTTCTATTCCTCTTCAGTGCACCAGTTGAAAGATTTAGTAACGCAGACAGAGAAGGATAGAGATGTGAAATGTGAGGAAGCTACAAAAGATTTGAATGGCGTGAGGTCTCATGTTGAATCTATGAGGCATGATCTAGAGCAAAGGCAAAGAAATGTTGAAGCAGTGTTCATGGAGGTTTCTTCTTCAGTCCTAGCTTTTACAATGAATCCAGTCTAGTCAACTTACTCATGCCAGGAATTCTCTTTTTCTTGTTTTACTCTTCATGTTGGTGGCAGGTTGATGTTCTGACTTCAAAAACAAATTCCGTAAGACAATCTAGTGTTCTCAAGCAGCAAGAACTACTGAATAAATGCGAGAGTATTATAAAAGAGGTGAAAGCCACAATTTCATCTGTTTAATTTCATGATTCTGTCTATTTTCCTTCTCCAATAAAATAAAATAAAATAATGATCTTGCCTATTTTTATTTATATTTTTAGAAAATGGAAAACAGAAAATCAGATTTTTGTTTTCTTTTGTTTTAAAAAACTATGTATGGTTTAGGAAATATTTCTCAACAATAATTTATATGATATAGTTACCAAACATGTATCATATATGTTTCTCAGAAATTGAAAACAATTAATAGTGAATGAGAAATGATGACTACAAGTAATTGTATGTTCTGTTTTTCTTTTATATTTGCTGAGTTGAATGTGCAGTTAAATCGTTGTGAATATATTAATTGCAGTTTCACCAGTATACAAACTTAATTGGGGCGTTGATGGAAGTGGAGGCAAAAGAGGAAGAGGAAGAGGAAGAGGAAGAGCGGACACATTTCAGTGGATGATATTCGTTGTCCATTGTAAAGGTAAATTTCTAGCAATATGTAGTCTACTGCTTTTCATTAAGAATCTGAGCTTTTGCATCAATCCATATATGTAATCCCTTCTTTCAGCTTTTACATGTTCACTATGTACCATTAATTATAACAAATCAGCTCGTGTAAGAATCGTGTCACTTACATATGCCAGTAGTGCCTCAAATTGTAAATTCGAAGATATTTTTACTGTCAGTTTGGCATTACATTACAACAGGTGAAAATTACGACAAATTATTTAAAACTATTTGTTTATATTGTACTTCAAACTTAAAAGGGTTTGAACAAAAATAATAATAATAATAATTGTTAAAATATGTTGCATTAGCCATAAGGGCATATTTGTAGTTTACGCTATATTTACTAAATTAGGGTTTCCCCTCATTCTATTTATATCTGAGGTTGGGGTCTCTTATAAGTATGACATTAAAAGAATAAAATTTTTCTATCGTAGTATTTTCTCCCTGGATTAGGGTTTTCCATGTAAACCTTGTCTTGTCTCTTTTTTTTTCTATCTTTCAATAATAATATAATAATTCAGAAGTGTTTTAAAATCGAAATCTTTTTTTGGAATCTTAAAAATACCTGAAAACATGGAATAAATGCGGACAAGTATTTCATCTAAAAGCACTAAGACTACAGTCATCTCAAATTCCCTTTTTAAGTTTGCTAATAGAAACTGAGTTGAAGGTTAAGCTGTTGATTGTGTATTTGACGAGTGGGTAAATATGTGATATGAATTTAATATTAATTTTATTGTTGAAGTGGTTTAGGGTCTGTTTAGTAGGCAGAATTAAAATAGAGATTTGAAAATGTATTTTATATTTTCAGATATGTTTGATAGCAGATTTAGAAATTGGACTTTAATTTAAATAATTGGTTTAAATGTGTTTGTATTATATTTATATAGTATAAAATTAGTTGTAGTTACTAAATATTAGATTGACTATAAATCATTATTAATTAATTTTGAACATGTACATAATTTGTAATACATTATATGATATATATTTTTATTTTTAAAATTATAGATTGAATTTATAACATGACATGAATTGTTATTTTCATAACTTGTATTGGATCACAGAATTCAAAAACATTTTTTAGGTTTGAATTGTGATTTTCCTCTCTTTCTTCTTTACCTCCAGCAAAGCTTACCACCACCGTCTGTCGACCACCCCAACAACCACAATCTCTCTCCTTTCTAGTCGCCACCTTGGATTTGTATAATTGTGATTGAAAGGGAAACTCAGGTCTGAACCCCACTGTACCTCCCATCGACTCGATCCCTCTGTATTTCAACTTAGGAAATAGTTGTAAACCCACTCATTACCACTACCATTATGAAACGCTCCCTCGTAGAAATCACCATTGCCAATTGCCATAGAGCTCTGCGCCTTTGATAATTTTTTTCCTGCTTTTGGGCGTTGTCTGAAAGTTTATTTATAGACTTATATTCAACCTGACCCATGCATTGTTTTAGGGTTTTAAGATCTAGAGATTGGAATTTCGAGGTGCTATTTGGGATTTCGATTATTTTTAGGATTATTTTTAAATATAGGAAAATGAACCAAAATATTTACATATTGCAATAGAGTTTGTGTGTCTTTGTTGGTGGAACGTGATTGTTTGAATATACGTGTGTTTTAAGCTATTTTCCACTTATGACTGTTCGAATGTAAGTGGCTTAAGTCCAATAGGTGCACTTGATGTTGATGGGACGTGCTTGGTTGGGTGGGGGTGGTTACACATCAAACCAGTGCATCATTCGTGTATGGGTACGATCCGTGTATAAACTTGTAATAGTCATATGAAAATTTGAAAGACCATAAGATTTGAAAAAATTACCTATAAGGAAATGCAAACTAAATCACTTGGAGTTATTGATTCATTGGTGCATTTTTGCATGTTGTTTTCATGAACCTCTTTCCTTTTATGTTTGCCTTCATTTTTACCTATTTGTTTGTAACTTAAAGAATTATAACGTGTGCTTTGTTATGGAATATTGGAGTTTTGTGGTGGTATTATATAATGATCCATTATTGTTACATTCTTGAAAATGATTTTCAGGTTTTTTAAGTTCACTAGAATCTAAGAAAAATACAAAAAGTTCTTCACAAGTACATTCTTTAACTTCTCGCCAAAATCCTATATTCTTTATCGATTTCTTTGACTTAATATGGTCATACAGCCGGTGGAAAAAAATTATTTACTATATATTCTACCTATTTATTAAATCTCATCTTGGTCTTATTAATTAAGTATATTTTGAGACTAATATTGGATTGAAAGGTTTTTTAGAATGTAGTAAATCAGTCTAATTTTTTATAATATTTTGGAAAGGTACACAAAAAGAAGTTAATTAGAAAATGACATTTAGTAAGAAAATGAGAAAGTATTTAGAGAGAGACAAAATTAGTGAAAAAGAACAACTTGAGAGAAACTAAGTTAGAATGATACAAAAATTTTAACTAAAAAATATTAGGGAGAATAACAGAAAGAATTTGAAATATTAAAAAAAAACAAAAAAACAAAAAAAAACTTATGAGCAAATTTTATAGAGGAAAGTCTGTGACATGAAACAAAATTTTATGATAGGCGAAAAGTATAGTATATATAGACATAAGATCAATTCTCATTTTAAAGTTGTTTTTTTTATAATAAAATATGTTGGTGTCTACCTTATATATAGTTAAAAATAATTTATTTTACTACTTTTAAATGTTTAAGATCATAAAAATTAAATTTAGATATTATTTATTTGTCACAAGTAAAATCTTATATAAAAATTAAATACTACTTGACAAGGAAATAAGTAGCAATGAAGTGAGTTAGAGCTAAAAGATTTTAAGAATGATTAAATATCTGCTTCCAAACTAAGTTTTCAAACCAAAATGAAGAGTTGCAATTCTCCATGCATTAAAAGACACATTTTCACCCAAGAATCGTTGTGAATCTGAAAATCCAGATTCAACTACACATTTAATGAATATGTACTAATTTAATTTCATGTATTTATATTTATGATAGTTGAAGGGGTTCTAGATGAATTTAGATAATATAGGCGAAAGGTTGTGTCATTTCATAGTGTCTTTTTAATTAGTATAAATACTTAAGTACTTTTGTTATTTGAAGGAAGAACTGGATTTTGAATGAATTTTTATAGAGTTGAATTTCTCAAGGTTTATGCTTTCTTTGTATTCTTGTGTTAGAATGCATGTTATAGAACTTTTAATCTAGTCCGATCAATTCAATTATGAGAGTTCGAAACCTTGGAACAAGTTATCATTTTTTTTTAATCTTTGATCAAATCTTTCCAAGCCAAGTTTATTTTAATTTTCTTGGGGTTGTTATCAATTTGTTCATTGAAGTTATTCTTATTATCGTTGTGGGAGGTCACTTTAGCAAAGGAGAGTTCTAAAATATAATTAAAATAGTTTCCTTTATAATCTAGTTAAGTTTATAATCGCGGTTGTTTCCGCCCGATCTTTCTGTTTGGGGGTAAGTTTTGGTTTCTTTTGATAGCCCATCGTCATTAGTTATTCTTGGGCCAAAGCTAATTTACCCATGGAATTTTGTGGTTGGATTCAGGAACTTGTGGTGGTGAAGGAAGTTTCCAAGCGGAGTGGAGGTTCGTTTTAGGGCAGGTTGGTATCCTTAGGTAAGTGGATGCAGTTTTAATGCTTTTGTAGGTTGGGTTATGCTACTGTATTTTGTGTCAAACCGTTGTTGTGGTTGTGTGGCCAGGTTGGACGGTTCATTTGGAGAATTGGGGGTTCGTTCAAGTGTGTGGGTTTTATTGTTTTCATGATTGTATTTAATTTCCTCGTGTCAAACTTAGGTAAGCGGTTTACTAATGGTTTGCCCTCGAACCTAAGCATGCTTACCACTGGTTCTGTTTGGAATGAAATATCTTGATATGTCTGTATATGGATGGATGAATTGTGAACGGTTATGTAGTCTTCGCATGTTTTATGATGTTGGATGAATGCTTATGTCTGTATGAGATTTCAGTGACTATTAGTGTTGCCATTGGGCTATGCACATTGCATGTTGTGAGTCTTCGGGCCCGCACCCTATGCTTATGTACGATGTTCTTGAGGCCACTACTTATGAAAGCGTGTCTTCGGGTTTGCCCCTTATGCCTATGCCTATGCGTACGAATTGTTACTTACAAGAGAGATCTGTGACCTGGCCATTTGGACGAATTGTTACTTCCACACTTAGTTTCATGTACTAGTGTCTGGTTTAGGAGTCAGGCATTTTAAAATCTTATGAAATATTTCTTGATTTTATTTTAAAGTTGGGTTAGGGGTACCCCGAACGGTATTTTCAGATTTTCCATTCTTTGCTTATTTGAGCTTTATTTAATGAAATAAAAATTTTATCGCTTTTATTTAATTATTCTTCGAGAAAATGTATTGCCAAGTCTATGCATGCATAAAGTAGCGTCCTAGAAACATACTAGAAATTTAAGGTCATTACACGATAGTTGACTAAAGCTAGACGATCGTGTAAAAAACAGCTGAGGAGCTAAACGATCGTATAGACGATTGAACGCAGAGCTAAACAATCGTGTACACGATACTTTAGCAAAATCTAAATGGTCATAGAGGTAAGAAGAAAAGACACTGGAGTTTAAGTGGTTCGGCAAAAGGCTAGTCCACTGTGCAAATTGGGAGGTCCTCTTTTATTACTCTTCAAAGTATTACAGAACAAATGTCTTGCTCTCTCGATTTCTTATTCACTCTTCCATTAATCTCACATTCTTTTCCTTTATATATGGGCAGGCAATTCGGTCAACGATGAAGCTATGGTGGTTACAAAACTTAATAGAAATAGGTTGACAACGGTTCAACTGCCAGCTGCACTTCTTGATTTCGAGTCTTTTTGTAACAATCTCCATCTTTATAAGCATCCAGAGTTCCTTCCCTCTTTGCTTCATTGAGTTGACTTGAGTTAACATTTTTCAAGTAACTCGAACTCGAGAAGGTCCAAGCATCTGCCAAACTTGTTTAATGGAACAGTTTTGGTTAGCATATCAACTGAATTACTAGAGGTATGAATCTTCACTACCTCAACTCCCCTTTCTCAATCTATTGTCTAATGAAATGATATTTAAGATCAATATGCTTGGTTCTGTTGTGAAACTGTTGGTTCTTAGATAGGTATATTGTGCTCTGGTTATCACAGTAGATTCCGACTTTTGTTTGTTTTATGCCGAAATCGTTTAGTAAACCTTTCAGCCACAAACCTTCCTTTACAGCCTCCGACGATGTGATGAACTTAGCCTCTGTTGTGGAAAGGGCCATAATAGGCTACAAAGTAGCTTTCCAACGGATCAAATTGTTCCCCCATAGGAAAACATAGCCTGGTAGGGAACATCTTTTGTCCAATTCCCCTGCATAGTTTGCATCTACATAACCATAAACTTCACCATTGGATAGCTCATTTTGTCTATATAAGACTCTTGCCTCCTTGGATGAACATAGATACCTTAGTATCCACTTGACTGCCTCCCAATGTCTTCTACCAGGGTTTGCCATGTACCTACTGACGATACTTGTTGCATAGGACAAGTCCGGTCTTGTAGAAGTCATAAGATATATAAGAGATCTCACTACTTGGGAATAAGGGACAACCTTCATATGGTTCAAATGCTCTTCATCTGTGCTCTTTGGACTATTGGCAGCTGAAAGCTTGGAGTGAGGTGCAAGAGGAGTACCTATTGGCTTAGCATTTTCCATCTTGAACCTCTGTAATATCTTTGAACAATATTCAGATTGATTAACAAGTAATCTGCCATGTTTTCTGTTCTTTCGATCTCAATGTCTAGAATCCTCCTTGACTCCCCTAAGTATTTCATATCAAATTCTTTCTTAAGAAGCATTTTTTTCACTTGCCTCAATTCTTCTTTGGATCTCCCGGCCAGCAGCATGTCATCTACATAGAGAAGTAGATAGACCAGTTTCTTAAAGCTACTAGAATTTGTGTAAACACACCAATCATATGAGCTCCTTTTGAACCCCATCTTGGAGATCACCTCATTATACCTCTCATACCAGCATCTTGGTGATTGTTTGAGGCCATATATGGACTTGTTCTACAAACACACTAGGTCTTCTTCTCCACTTTTCACATAGCCTTGAGGTTGCCTCATGTAAATTGTCTCATTCAACAGCCCATGTAGGAAGGCTGTCTTTACAGCCAATTGGTCTAACTCCAAATCCTTTTGCACAACTAGGGAAAGAAGCAAACGGATGGAAGTATGCTTCACAACTGGATTAAACACCTCATTGTAGTTAATGCTTTCCTTTTGAGTGAACCCCTTAGCAACAAGTCTAGCCTTGAACCTTGACTTTTGCACACTTGGAATCTCTTCTTAGTAAATCTATTTGCATGAGATAGGTTTATACCCTTTAGGCAAAGGTACTAGTCTCCAAGTGTCATTTTGATTGAGGGGCTTCATTTCATCATTCATAGCCTCAATCCATTGCTTAGCATCTGGGCTATTTGTTGCTTCTTCAAAGCTGGAAGGTTCATTATTACTCAAAGAAATGATAGCACTCAATGCTATACTAGCAAAATCAGACTCTTGGTATCTTGCTGGTGGTACAATTATTCTTCTAGGTCTATCTCTTGCCAATGAATAGTTGTGTAAGTCCCCATATATCTCAACTTGATCACTTGACACATGCTCACTGGTTTCAGCAGCCTCATCACCTTCTAACTCTAGGTTTTGAGAGGAAGTAAAAGCTTCATGATCATTTTGAAGCTCCACCTCAAATCTAGTGCTACTAGTCTTTGACATTGTAGAAGATGGTTGTTCTGACATCATGAACATCTCATTTTCTCTAAAAACCCCATCTCTACTGTTCACACACTTCTTTTCAACTGGATGCCACAACCTAAAGCCCTTTACTCCTGGTGTAAAGCCTAAGAACATGCACTTTACAACCCATGGTTTCAACTTCCCTTGGCTTCGGTGCACGTAGCCAAACACTTTTAAGTGTTCCAGGTTAGGTGGCTGCCCTGTCCACCTCTCTTCAGGAGTCTTCAGCTCTATTGATTGATGAGGACATCTATTAAGAGTGTATATGGTGTAGGAGACAGCTTCAACCCAATATTTTTCAGGCAACAAGGCATTGAACAGCTGACATCTTACTTTTTCCAGCACTGTTCTATTTAAGCTTTCAGTTACTCCATTTTGTTGAGATGTGTACCTCACGGTTCTATACCTTACTATGCCATGCTTCTTGCAAAAAAAATTGAACTCCTCTCCACAAACTCTGAACCGTTATCAGTTTTCAAATGTTTAATTTGTTTAGAGGTATGTTTCTCAATCAAGGTCTTCCATTTTTTAAATCTATTAAATACTTTATTTTTGGATTTTAAAAAATAAACTCAACTCTTCTTTAAGTAGTCATCTACAAATGAAAGAAAGTACCTTGCTCCACAAAGAGATGGAGAGTGAGTTGGTCCCCACAAGTCTGAATGCACATATTCAAGGTTTTCCTTTGAAGTGTGTTGTCCTTTGGAGAATTGTTGTCTTGTTGCTTTGCCTAATATACAATGTTCACAGAATTTAAGGCTATCTCCAACACTCTTGGTAGAATTCCCTGTTTATATAGCACTTTCAGCCTCCTCACACTGATATGAGAAAGCGTTTTGTGCCACAAGTCATCTTTAGTAGGTTCCACATCAGTTGCTAACAAAGTCGAGTGTGTCATTTGAAGGATCTCTTACCGAATAGTTCCATAAGCACGTTTAGATCACTCTGATCTCACAGTGATCGAAATACAATAATAAACATTCATACGTATAGTTATGCAAACAAATCCTAATTAACGGCATGCTATAAACAAGACATAACAAGGGAGAGAGTGTCATATCAGTTGAAGACAATCTTCAATCTTTGGAACTCAACGCAGTGGAACCCTCCACCCGATCAACCAACGCCCAACAGCAGCATCGACTACAGCAGCACGAACAACCGCACGAACACGAACGTCGCGGGGACGACACCACCAGAAAAGAGCCCCGGGTATTCTCGGAGTGAAAACCCAAAGTGTGGTCTTTGGTGAATTTGGTAGAGGAAAGAGAAAATCCAGATCGTGTAGGTGATAAGCAAGTGGGAGAGAAAAATGTGCTATCGTATAGCACGATGCTTATTGTTTAGGAGACACTACACGATCGTGTAGGTTGTACTGAACGGTCGTTTAGGAAATGGTATACGATCGTTTAGCAAACTTGACACACACTATGATCGTTTAAAGAAACTATATGATCGTGTAGGAACTAGTGTGCGATCGTTTAGGCGGGAGGAGGACGATCGTTTAGGCGGAGAAGGACTATCATATAAGCTAAACACTGGTTTTTGACTTTATCCAAGCTACCCAGAGGACCTAATGGACCTGTAGCTCAAAGTTCCAATGGTCTGTGTATAACTGACTAAACTCTTTAGCCACGAGATCCACCATTAGTTAACTGTCAGACATTCCACTAAAGATCAACAACTGAACTCTTCTTACACAAATATATTTCTGTGTCCATCGGATATAACCAATCATGAGTACGATGACCCTTCACAGATGCTTGTAAGTACAGCTAGGTCAAATTACCGTTTTGCCCCTGTAGTTACATCTCACTTCTTAAGTACCACTGATTCCTCTAATGAACAATACAACATAGTCCAACTATGTGTGAACACCTCTTTGGCCAAGAGAAGGTGTGTGGCGCCACATCGTTCAAGCCCTGGAATCAGCCCTTAAGGGAGCTACCTATCTATTTACCCCTGCCTCAGGGAATGAGTGAATTCCATCTTGTATAGCTGAGTTCTCAGCTCCCAAATCAGATGAATTTTCAAAAGGGTAGGTTTGAAACGGTGACCTGGCCACTCGTAACCATACAAGTAGGTTTGAATCGGTGACTTGGCCACTCGCAACCATACAAATCAAAGGACCGCTCTCAATGGCAGGAGTTCTCAACTCACTCAAAATTGAGGTCATGTTACCTATGATCATCCTAGTGAAGTGAAGTCTCTGTCATGAACGGTGTTATATAACGAGATGTTAACACTTTGTGGTCATGTCTTATATAAACTCTTTGTATAGGACGCCCCCACTCGCTTGTCCCCAACACGAATTATCAGGATCAGACCATCTGTGATAAGTCACAACACTTGTGACCATTCCACAAAGCGGGCCGCATCCGTAGCGTTACCAGGATAAGGTTTCCCTCCTATATCCATATACTACAGACCATTTTAGTTATCACTCAAGACATGATCCACTTGTATGTCACCACATACATGCTTGAGTCACATACAGATAACCAGGGATTTTATGTTTATTGGTTTGTGGTAAAGCAAATAAAACAAGCAACTGAGCAAAAATACAAGATGTGAAGTAAATATCATATATTAACAACACAAGCGTTCGTACAAATTGTTTACAAACTACAAGACACGAGACTTTAGGGCATCAACCCCATCAATCTCCCACTTGACCTAAAGCGAAGTGGGGTGTACAATAAACTAGTACAAAACAATAAACTAGGGCATAAAAGCCCAGTACAAGAAAATCTCCCACTTGCTTTAGTCCAACCACGGGCGATCCTGTAGACTCATGCTCCGTAGGTGACCCTCAAACACTGTAGCCGTGAGAGCCTTCGTAAACGGGTCAGCAACATGAAAATGGCCTGGGTTAGACTGATCCATCTCATCTTCTCAACCTCTTGAGGTGTCTTAGGACACATGTCCGTAGACAATGTGACTCCATTCCTGAACGGTAATTGGCCCCTGTTGAAGTCTTGCATCGAGTACTTGAGCAACATCTTGTCCATGTACGATGCCTGAGACAGTTCTAGCACTTTGTTCTTACGATCTCGAAAGATCTGTATACCTAGAACAAACTGAGCCTCTCCCAAATTTTTCATTTGGAATTGGGTCGCTAGCCAGTTCGTAACTGCAGTCAGTAGACCTACATCATTCCCAATTAGTAGGATATCGTCCACATATAACACTAGTAAGACTACTAGAGCGTTGATGATCTTCTTGTAGACACAAGGTTCATCAACGTTTTGGTCAAAGCCATACGACTGGATCGCAGTATCAAACCGTATATTCCAAGATGGAGACGCATGTTTCAATCCATAAATGGATCAATTTAGTTTACAAACCTTTTGCTCTTGACCTTGGGCTATGAAACCCTCAGGTTGCACCATATAAATGGTCTCCTCAAGATTGCCATTCAAAAAGGCCGTCTTGACGTCCATTTGCCATATCTCATAATTATAATAAGCTACAATGGATAGGAGGATACGGATTGACTTTAACATGGCAACAGGCGAGAAAGTCTCCTCATAGTCGACTTCTTCTACCTAGATATAACCCTTTGCCACAAGTCGAGCCTTAAAGGTCTGTACCTTCCCATCACCACCTTGTTTGTGCTTGTAGATCCATTTACAACCTATAGGTCGAACCCCATCAGGCTGATCTACAAGATCCCATACTGAGTTGAATTACATCGACTCCATCTCGAGATCCATGGCCTTAACCCATTCATCCCGGTCAACATCCTCAATTGCCTTCATATAAGACAACGGATCCTCAACGTCGTCATCTGCTACCATAGCAAGGATTTTCGTGAAACCTAGATAGCGAACGGGTGGGTTCGCAACCCTCCCACTACGTCGAGGTTCTCTTAACTCTTGAGGTGGAACTGACCTACTAGTTGAACTCCCATCAACAACTCTTGCTGATGTAGCAGGCTCTTCAACAACTCCTGTTGAAGTTTCAGTGGAAAGCTCACACAACACGACTTTGCTTTGTGAACTGTGCTCCCTTATATGATCCTCCTCCAGGAAAGTAGCGTTTATTGAAACAAACACCCTATTTTCCATCGGTCATAAAAATAACCCCATCGTGTACCTTTGGGGTAGCCTACAAAGAGGCATAACCTCGACCGTGGTTCCAACTTCTTGGGATTAGCCTCAAGCACATGTGTAGGGCAACCCCAAATGCGTAAGTGACGTAAACTAGCTTTACGCCCGTTCCACAACTCCATAGGTGTTCTTGCAACATTCTTGGAGGGAACACAGTTGAGTATATATACCGCAGTCTCCACTGCAAAACCCCAAAACGAGGCCGGTAAGGAAGCGTAACTCATCATCGAGTGAACCATGTCTAACAAGGTTCTATTTCTCCTCTCCGCTAAACCATTCTGCTGAGGTGTACCCGACGCTGAGAGTTGGGAAACGATTTCATGTACTATCAAATAGTTCTGGAATGCCGAATCCAAAAACTCTCCACCTCGACCCGATTGAAGTGTTTTAATTTGTCTATCCAATGTGTTTTCAATTTCAACCTTGAACTCCTTGAACTTTTCAAAGGATTCAGACTTTTGTTGCATAAAATAAATATACCCATACCTTGAGTAATCATCAGTGAAACTGATAAAATACTCATAGTCACCTCGGGCTCGCACATTCATAGAACCACAAAGGTTAGAATGTACTAACTCATGAGGCTCCTTGGCTCTATAACCTTTTTCAGTAAAAGGTCGTTTAGTCATCTTACCCACAAGACAAGATTCGCACACTGATAAAAAAATTTCTTCTAACTCACTTAGAAGTCCATTCTCATTTAGTCATCATGTAGGTTTTACTGAATGATCGTTTAGGAAATGATATACAATCGTTTAGCAAACTCGACACACACTACGATCGTTTAGAGAAGCTATGCGATCGTGTAGGAACTAGTGTGCGATCGTTTAGGCGCAAGGAGGACGATCGTTTAGGCGGAGAAGGACTATCATATAAGCTCTCGAAATGCTTAAGCGATCGTTTTCTATTCTACCAACGTGTGCTTCACTTTTTCTTTTGGATGACGATTCAAAATGAAACAATTTCATTTTTATTTCATCGGTTACAATAACTGACTCATTCCCACTAACCCACATCCAAATGTGATTTTTGGGTTAATTATCATATAATTAATCAACTAAAATATTAATAAATATAATCATATTATATTTTTATCCTATAGTTTGATATCACATATCAACTATAGTATTTTCTCCTCTATTTGATATAAATCATATTTATATCTAATTTCCTCCAAAATAATGTATCTCATACATTTAGCCAATTATATCATATATAATTAACTAGTCCAATTATGTCATATATAATCAAACTTTCTCTTGTCAATTTGAACATTTCAAATTAACCCAAACACTGGTTCTCGACTTTATCCAAGCTACTCAGGGGACCTAATGGACCTGTGGCTCGAAGTTCCAACGGTCTGTGAATAGCTGACTAAACTCTTTAGCCACGAGATCCACCATCTGTTAATTGTCATTCATTACACTAAAGACCAACAGCTAAACTCTTCTTACCACAGATATATTTCTGTGTCCATCGGATATAACCAATCATGAGTACGATTCACAGATGCTCGTAAGTACAGCTAGGCCAAATTATCGTTTTTCCCCTGTAGTTACATCTTACTCATTAAGTACCACTGATTCCTTTAATGAACAATACAATAGAGTCCAACTATGTGTGAACACCTCTCGGGCCAAGAGAAGGTGTGTGGCGCCACATCGTTCAAGCCCTGGAATCAACCCTTAAGGGAGCTATCTATCTACTTACCCGAGGAAGGAGTAAATTCCATCTTGTGTAGCTGAGTTCCCAGCTCCCAAATCAGACGAATCCCCAAAATGATAGGTTTAAATTGGTGACCTAGCCACTCGCACCCATACAAATCAAAGGACCGCCCTCAATGGCGGAAGTTCCCAACTCACTCAAGATTGAGGTCATGTTACCTATGGTCATCCTAGTGAAGTGAAGTCTATCATGAACGGTGTTATATAACTAGACGTTAACACTTCGTGGTTAGGTCTTATAAAAACTCTTTGTATTGGACGCCCCTGCTCGCATGTCCCCAACACGAATGATCAAGATCAAACCATTTGTGACAAGTCACAACACTTGTGACCATTTCGCAAAGTGGGTCGCATTCGTAGCGTTACCAGGATAAGGTTTTCCTCCTATATCCATATACTACAGAGCATTTTGGTTATCACTCAAGATATGATCTACTTGTATGTCACCACACACATGCTTGAGTCACATACAGATAACCAGGGATTTTATGTTTATTGGTTTGTGGTAAAGCAAATAAAACGAGCAACTGAGCAAAAATATAAGATGTGAATTAAATATCATATATTAACAACATCAACCCTAATACCAATTGCACATCCTTGATGACATATAAACCATTTACCTTGGTTGCCACCAAAACCACTTTAGATTCCTTATGATTTCAAAGGTGCCTCCCACACCCCTATATTCACAGCCTATGGCATCGAACATCCCCCAAAAAAAAAGAGATTCTTCTTCAAAGTTGGTACATGCCTCACATGCCTCACATTCCTCATCAATTTGACTGAACCATCCTGCATCTTCAAGGACACAGACCCTATTCCCACAGCTCTGCAAGTGTTATTGTTTCCCATATAGATCGGTCCACCATTCCACTTCTTATAAGTGCAAAACCATCCCTTGGATGGTGTCATGTGGACTGAGCAACTAGAATCTAACACCCAATCTTGAGTCTCCATAATATTCTAGTCTCCACCTTCTTCAATAGCAGCTAAGGCATCTGAATAGACTAGGGAATTATCTCCTACAGCAACCTCGATCTGTTTACCCCCCTTATTCTGTTGGTTCAATTTTCTCTTCAAGGTATAGCAATCATTTTTCATGTGCCCCATCTTGTGACAAAAATGGCACTTTATTTTGGACTTATCACCATTGTTCTGTTTACCCTTCCCATTCTTCATTTTCTTCCCCTTTGAGAACAAGCCTTCTCCCTCCTAGTTGATCCTTCCTATTCATTTGCAATTCAAGTTCTCTGATTCTCACAGCTGATATGATAGCTTCTGTAGTAATTCTTTCTCTACTGTATTTCAATGCAGTCTTCACATCTTTGAAAGATTCTGGTAGATAATTCAATAGTATGAATGCCTCATTCTCTTCTCCAATATTATCTCTAATTGATCTGAACTCAGAAGACAGTCTCTTGAACTCATTAAGATTATCCATGAGGGACTTTGTTGCATCCATCTTATAAGTGAAGAATCTTTCCCTCAAGAAAGCTTTGTTGGGCAGATCTTTGTTGAGATATATCTCATTCAACTTATTCCATAGGGCATAGGCAATAGACAAGTCGACAATGAGCCTCAAAACACTGTCTGTGACATTGAGAACAATGGTTCCATATGCATTTGATTCAATAGTCTCTTTGTCAACCTCAGAGAATGTTTCAAGGTACTTTGCAGGGTCCGTAATGGCCAAGAGAGCCTTCTGCTGCCCCAAGACTACTTTAATCTTTTCTTTCCACAGTTCAAAGTCTGTCTTGCCATCGAATTTCTCAATCTTATATCTGGTAGTTGCCATTCTTGGTCTTCAAGATTGACTATTCTGAATCAAGAATTCAAATCTTGGAGTTGTCTTGAACTGTTCATTGAGCTCTGATACCACTTGTTGTCCCAGATGACAAGATCTTTTCGTTAACAATCACAAAACACTCAGATATAACGGTTGATAACAATTCAAGAGTCAGGGGAGATTCTCAGAAGTTTAAGTGGTTCGGCCAAAGTCCTATGTCCACTGTGCAAATAGGGAGGTTCTCTTTTATTACTCTTTAAAGTATTACCGAACGAATGTCTTGCTCTCTCGATTTCTTATTCACTCTTCTATTAATCTCACATTCGTTTTTCTTTATATATTTGCAGGCAATTCAGTCAATGATGAAGCTCTGGTGGTTACAACACTTAATAGAAAGAGGTCGACAACGGTTCAACTGCCAACTGCGATGTTCTTCTTCTTGATTTCGAGTCTTTATGTAACAAAAAGAGAGAGAGAGAGAAATAGTGATGTTGAAGGAGAAATTTTGGACCAACCACAAATTTCCACGTCGTTTACTAAATTAATGATGAAACTCCAAAATATTAAATTTGGGACCAATTAGGAGTTACATATGCCCCAAATTGAAGTTAAAGACAAATTTCGATGGCGCCACGTGGTTTCATCATGTCCGTTGAATTGGATAAAATTAACTTGGTCTAATCTAATATTATTATTATTTGGGTTAAAGTCTCCAAACCCAAAAATAGGTTGAATTTGACCCAAATGTCAAATCAAACCCAAATCCAACTAATTGGACCCAAGAGTCATGCTTATGGATCAAGCAAGCCCAAATCCAACTAATTGGATCCAAGAGCTAGGCCCATGGGTTAACCAAGATCAAGCCCATGAAACCATGTCATCTTCCAAACTATAGGACTTTTATCATGTCATCTTCATTTCATTCTCTTCTTGACTCATTGAACTAACATTATATAAAACTTTGGTCTCCAAATTATTTTTCGGTTCTTGTGAATTTCTAGTTTTTGAAGATGTAATGTGAATGCTATTTGAATCTTCTTTGCCTTGCTTCTTGTAATTAGTCCTTTAAGTACATGTAATGGTTCAATGGTTGAATTCACATTACAAAAGGTGGATCCTCATGACTCGTTGAAAGAGAGGAAAGTCGAATTCCGCCCAAAAGAAGTTGCGCTTCCATCAAAATTACAAAAGAGGAAGCAAGACTAAAAAAAGCAAAGAACAAAGAAGGCATGGAAACCTAAGATCATGCAGAAAGAAGACAAGGACTTCCCCCGACTTCGACGACCGATAACTTTGGCAGAATTCCTCCAAAAAAGTTTCCTTGATAATCGTTCAAAGGAAGTATTAGAAATTACTGCATGTCACGTTGTGGGCATAGTAGAAGTCGACAATAATTATATAATTGCTAAAGAAGTTGACAACTCAAAAGAAAGGGAGCAAAGAGTTTCTGTTTCAATCGTATCAAGCCTTCAACTACTCGATCTTCAGTCTTTCAAAGATTGAGTATGGTCACGATACAAGAAGGAAACCAATGTCCAACGACTACTACTCGAACTTCAACCTTCAAAAGGCTAAGTATCTTTACATCAAAGAAAGATCGACCTTCAACATCTTCTCTTGATCGTCTCAAGACAACAAACAATCAATATAAAGGAAGGATGAAAATTTTTTAAGGCAACATCATTTCACGAAGAAAACAACAGTGAGAAGATTCACAGTCGTGTTCCTTCATGAATGAAGAGGAAGTTGTCTGTTGATATAAATGCATAAGGTTCCTTGATGGTGAAGCCAAAACTTATCATATTGACGAATCATACAAATGAAGAGGATGATCAAAGCCATGATGAAATTAGAGCTTCTGAAATTTAAATGTAGAAGCTCCTTATCGCAAGAGCCTAAACTGCATGTTGTTCCTGGCTCGCATGAGCTTAAAAGATGAATAGCAAAAAAAAAAAAAAAACTCTTTGTGAACTACATTATGACTTGTATTCATTATAAAGGTAGGTAGGCAGCTTGAAAGAAACTTTTAAGTTTAGTCCAAACAAAAAAAAAAAAAAAGTTGAGCTACGTCATGACTTGATCCCATTCTTCAAGGAAACGTGTGTAACTTAAAGAAATTTAAGTTCAATCCATCAGAAAGGGTTCCACGACCACTTAAATATGACACTATAAGATTGATGTTGATCATCCCGATTAAAGAATGACACTCCAGATTGAAAATGTTCATCCCTAAGGGGCAACACAACAAATTGAAGATGTTCATCCCTCGTAAGGAGCTAACACAGTAAATTAAAAGTACACTTGGTATGGCGCTTTGCTTCCTCTTCGAAGTCAATTTTGGAGGCTTCATCACTTCCTCGTTGAATTCAAGTTTGAATGTTTCGTTGCTTCCTCTTCGAAGTTCAAGTTTGGTGCGACTTCCCTGCTCCCCTAAAAAAATATTATTCCCTGCAGCTTCATTCCTTCTCCAAAAGTTATTGCAATTCCGCCTCCTTTACAAAGATGTTGGCGCTGCTTCTTCATCTCCAAGTTCGAGGATCAGACTATTGCTTTGATGGTTGCATTGTTGTTTCTCCATCTACGAATTTGATGGTTGCACTGCTGCCTCTCCGCCTCCAAGTTCGAGGGTTGCATTATTGCCTTTACAACTCTAGGTTCAATGGTTGTATTGATGCCTCTCCATCTTCAAGTTCTGAGGTTTCGTCGATACTCCTCCGTCTTCAAGTTTAGAGGGTTTGTTGATGCGCTTTCATCTTCAAGAGGCTTCGTCGATGCTCCTCCATCTTCAAGTTCGGAGGCTTTGGCGATACTCCTCTGTCTTCAAGTTCAGAGGCTTCGCCGATGCTCTATCTTCATGCTCAAGTTTAGAGGCTTTGCATTGTTATCTTCATACTTAAGGTCGTGAAGTTAATTAAAATATATATTATATATTTAAAAATAAAAAAAGAAGGGTGATAGAAAATTGTAAAGAGATTTGTTAAAATAAATCACATCAAATGTAACTTAGAAAAGAAAAAAAAGAAAGAAGAAAATAAAAAGAAAATAAAATAAAAGGAAAAGAGAAAAAGAAGAGAGAAAAGGAAACAAAAAGGAAGAAAAAGGAAAGAAAAAAAAGAGAGAAAGAAGAGGAGGAAAAAAAAAAAAAAAAAAAAAAAAAAAAAAAAAAAAAAAAAAAAAAAAAAAGATGAAGGGTGAGAATAATGCAGAGGTTTGAGGTCTTATTTATAAAGCTTCCCCAGGTTCCTAACAAATTAGAAAATTCAAATCAAATAAAGATTTAATTTAAAATATTATATTTTGATTAGATTTTTTAATATGATTTTATCCCAATTTTAAATTAATTTTTTTAAAAAATTAAATAAATTCCCTATTTAATTTGATTTTATTAGATTTTGTCCTCAAATTTATCTTCAACCAATTTTGACATATTCCAAATTTTATTCAAAATCAAATTTAAATTGTGGATAAAATCTCAAATTAAAATTTGGTCATATTTCAAATTTTATTCAAAGTCAAATTGTTGAACTTTGAGATTAAATTGTAGATAAAATCTCAAATTAAAATTTGGGTATCTTCCAAATTTTTATCAAAATCATTATTATCCCTATTTCCAAATCAAATTGGGAAAAGATCTAAAATTCATCCAAATTAAAATTTGGTCATATTCTAAATTTTATTCCAAATTCAAATTATTCGTCTTGAGTTTTTATCTTCAATCAAAATAAATTGGAGATAAAAAAAAATTCTCAATTAATCTCTCATTAAAATTTGGGCATATTTCAAATTTTATCTCAAATTCAAATCATCCAATTTAGCTTTCTATTCGCAAAGTCAAATTAAACTAGACATAAAGGCTCAAGTATCTTAAATTAAAATTTTGGTCATTTCAAATTTTATACTAAATTCAAATTTCTAAATTTTTATCTTCAAATCAAATTAAATTGGGAATAAAACTTAAAATTTTTCTTAAATTAAAATTTTGGTCATATTCCAAATTTCATTTTTAAAATGCAAATTCTTAAGTTTTTATCTTCAAATCAAATTAAATTAGGGATATAACTTGAAAATTTTTTTAAATTAAAAATTTGACGATACTCCAAATTTCATTTTAAATTCAAATTTTTTATGGTTTTATCCCCAAATCAAATTAAATTGGGAATAAAGCTTGAATTTTTTCTTAAATTAAACTTTGGTCATATTCCAAATTTCTAAATTTAAATTTTAAGTTTTTATCTCCAAACCAAAATAAATTGGGATGAAAACTTTACCACGATTTTTAATCAAACTTATGTACTAAATTTAAATTCATAGTTTGGTCAAGTCCCAAACCTGTATCTATATTCCATTTATCTTTTTTGAGATTCATCCACTCATATTCGTGCATAAATCTCGAAAGGGCATTTATTGAAGGAGAAATTTTGGACCAACCATAAATTATCTGTTACAAATTGTAAATTTCGATGATGCCATGTGGTTTCATTATGTTCGTTGAATTTGATAAAATTAACTTTGTCCAATTTAATATTATTATTAGGGTTAAAGTCTCTAAACCCAAAAATAGATTGAATTTGACCCAGATGTCAAATCTAGGGGTGTTCATGGGTTGGGTTTCGGGTTGTAAATTTTTCTAATCCAAATAACCCTTAATTAAAAATGAACCCAACCCAATCATGAAATATTTAGGTTGAGTTGGTTCGAGTTAATCGGGTCATTTATTTAAAATTTTGTTCTAAAAATAAGCAAAACGTAAATATGTAAAAATCTAATTTGATTATTTTCATATATTGAATTAAGATTAATAACTCAATTTCAATTTATAGAGTGCAAATTTTCTTTCTAAAGTGCAAATAAACTAGTTGTTAAATAATAAATTCTTCAAAAAATATTGGAATTAAATAAAATTAAAATCAATATATGTATAAATAATTGTGTTATAAGTAATAAAAAATATATTTTAAAGTTAATAATAAATTCGGGTTGGTTTGGATTATATTAGGTGAACCCATGAACCAACCCAACCCATAAAATTTTCATTTATTTGAACTCAACCCAACCCAAGCTGCACAGGTTGGGTTGGGTTGATCGGTTTTTTCGAATTATCGGGTTTTTTGAGCATTCCTAGTCAAATCAAACCCAAATTCAACTAATTAGGCCCAAAAGTCATGGTCATGGATCAACCAAGCTCAAATCCAACTAATTGGACTCAAGAGCTAGACCCATGGGTCAACCAAGTCCAAGCTCATGGAAGCCCACCTGAGAACTCTATAAATACAAATAGATAAGCTCTCCTCATTTTTAGAGGTAAGCAATTCTACATTCCAAATTCTCCCAACAATCAGAAGATGCCCAAACTCAAGCTAACCACGAAAGTGCTTTGAAGATACAAGCATTCTGACCACACTTGAAGGCTGAAGACCTTTGAAGATACAAGCATTCTTCCAAGACTCTAAGCTCAAGAACACCCACAAGCTCCGCTTCTATATATCAAGTGTATGCATTCAACCGAAAAAAAATAAGAGGATTAAGTACTAGAGACCAAACCACATCGCATCAAATCAACATCAACATCAAATACAAAGTTCAAATTGCATGAAATAAATTTCTCCGAAAACTTTGTGCAAATAAGTGAAATTCAACCATAGATTGAAGCAAAGGAATATAGAGAAATTCAAGGAGGGAGGTGATGAGTAAATGATTTTCATTCATTTACTAATAATAAAAGCATATTCAAATTTTTTTTTTTCAAAGTTTAGAGTATTTTTTGAAATTGCATCACTTAACAGGGAAGTCACACTTTAAGAGAAATCACATACCGATATAGAAATCAAAAGCCACGCTTTTGTGGAATTGAAGGAGATTAGGGTTAAGAAAAGGAAGCTCTTTGAGAGAAATATGTTCAATTGACTAATGGAGGAAGATGGTTTTCATCTTTCAAAATTAGCACATTTTTCTAAAACTCCTCGAAATAGGTTTTTCTTTCGGCGTATATTGGTCGAGATTGATCACCAAGATTGTTTTGGACTTTCTCGATGAAATCTCAAATTTTTCCAAATATTACGTGATCTTTCCAAATTTTATACTAAATCTTATCGCTTTTCAAATTTTCTTCCAATTTTTGTATCTTTACCCAAAATTATATAAAAAAATTTCAGATCTTTCGCTCAATTTCTATTTCAATTATATGAATTTTCAAATTTTCAAATGGATTTATCTTGCAATGTCATTTTAAATTTTAGGAAGATCAAATTTAACAAAAATATTTGAAAATTTGTTTTATCTTGGACAAAATTTTATCGAGAAAACTTGATCTTGGTGTTCATTCTGGACAATTTGAAACCACCCTCTTTGATACGTTAACAATTTTAAAGGTGGGGTATAAATGAAATGAACTTTAGAAATAAAAATAGCCTAATTAAAAGTTCAAAGGCTACCTAAAGTATTGGGTCTTTTGTATAATTTAACAGTTTTTTTTTTTAAGTAAAAGATTAATTTATTTTGTTGATGGATGAGGGTGGTCTCTAAAATTAATTGATTAGTCATTGATGGCATGGTCCAAACAAGCGACAGATTTTAAAGGATCGGCCATCTCGGCAGTTTCCACGAAAATGGTCTGTCTAAGCCCGGAAGCAGAGGTACACGCGTCGTGTCTATATTTGACTAGGACATACAGAATAATCCATTACATTATATTAATTTGTGGCAAAGTAATTGTTTTTCTTTTTATTTATTTGGCCCGGGGCGGGGTGAATCCTGTGACCGTCCTGATTATTGTAGGGATCAAATTTAGTTTATTATTTTCGTCTTTGTCATTATGAGTACGAGATATTGATATGGTTAAAAAAGTAATCTTGTCGGCAGGTGCTGCGATTTGTAGGGTCCAATCTATCCGGCTGATGAACGGTCAACCGTCAATGCGGGCCTCCCTCAACCAACACTGATCATAAAAGCACATGTAGCTAACGTGGCAAACTGTCATAACAGACAATAACTGTGACCTCGTCCTCTTGTCTCGGTTTGGGTGTGGCAATGGAAATGACATTCGACTCCCCCCCCCCCCCCCCCCCCCCCCACCCTCTTTTCTCTCTCAAATATGCAAATTAACTCCCCTCCACCCTCTTTTCTCTCTCCAACATGCAAATTAACTCTCACAAGAATGGCTAATGCCAACTCGGGCTGAACCCTTACAAAAATTACTGAATTCACACCCCCACAAAAGGTTGAACTAAAAAAAGTTCTAGTTCTTTATATATATATATATATATATACGCGACATTTTGTTGATAGAATCCCTTAAAAGAAATGTGGTTTGTTGTATATATTTATATAAAAATAAAATGTAGGTGTAAATTATTTTCAAGAATTATTTTTATATATCTCTGTTGTTACAGTTCACATACGCTCAAGCCAGCCATTTTATGTAGTATGTTGGGTTGTTTTTTTGCTTTCTAATTTTAATACGTTTATCGTTCTCCATTTAATAGCTAAAATTTTCTCTTTTGGCAAATATATAATCAATGAGAGAGACAAAAATAATTTACCAAGCAAAATGGATATCGGTTGCTATTTTAGTAAAATTTTTATTTTGTTTTATTTGTGTTTGGCTTGATAAGATAACCTTTCAACTTTTGACGAACAATTTTATATCGAATAGAATTAATGATGAAGTTTAATATATATCCTAAAAACTAATTTAGGATATTATAATTAATTTTGTGACCAACGTCTAGAAATCATACAAATTAATCAAGTAACAACGAAAATCTCAAGTAGGCTACGAAATATCATCAAAACTCAATACTAAAATGTATATCATAACTAAAAAAAATAATAAGGGGTATTTGGGGTGACAGTATGATCAGTTGATATGAACTCAAGTTAGTGTTTGGAGGGCTAATTTTGCATGTCATTAATATTTTGTACCTATATTCACCAACACTCAACCCATTCACCACTAATGTCCACGAGACTTAATTGCAGCCACATTTGACCTCCACTGTCGACAGCCAACTCGGACGACCTTTGATGGTGAATACCTCAACCAACTCGGGCGATCATTATTTTAAATTATCAGTATTACAAAATTGGGCTTTGTTGACGCACGAGTTTTTTTGTTTTGAGCTCGTGACATAAAATCGTCAATAAAACCTTAATTTAGAGCTTAAAATAACTGTTAATTTAAAAACTCATATATTGATGGTTATAGAACGTAAATAAATACTTATTTTAAGTTGACGCATAAAAACGTTAATAAAAGCACTGTTGTTGATACAAAAGTATGTGAATTCCCAGCTTTTTTTTCTAATTGTGTCATAGTATTTTATAGTCGTTGTTTGTAGTAATTTGACATTAATTAAAATAGTTTTAGCATATAACAAATCAAACGAACTTATATATAAAAACAAGTTTGAGAAGGAATTGCATACATATAAGTGTTTTTATTTTGCATTTATCAAAAGTGTTTAAATGAAAATGACTTTTTGAAAAACATTTTTTGTTCAAGTTAATCCAAACAGAAGCTTGTATCATGGAAAAAAGATAAGTATGAACTAGAGTTTAGGAGGTAAAAGGAAGTTGTTCGAACATATCTATCATATAGAAGATTTGAATGGACGTTTATGTACTTCTTCTTTTTTTTTTTTTTGTAAGTGAACTTGGTCATTTGTTGGTCCATATCATATATATATATATATTTGTATTATATAAATGGGTCGGAGAATGTGGCTTTTGTTACATATTTTTGTGTCAACCATATAACATGATCATTAATAGGGTCATTATAGTACAATTAATTTTGAGGCTAAATCTAAATTTTATTCCAATGAATCCAACATAATTTTGTCCAACGTAATTATAAATAGTCACAAGTACAATTTTGTAAATTGATTGCTTAAATTAAAAAATATATATTTGAAATGCATGATCCAAAAGTAAACTCTAAACCTCATTACCTAAAACTCCCAAACGATACATGTGTACTTTAAAGAAACAACAATAAAACAAAGTCTAATCTATAGTTTATTTAAAAGATATATATATGTAGAATTATTGAATAAAAAGGGTTTCAAACAAAAATAATCACCATAAAATCATATATATTAGAAAAAAATTGTAGTGATACTCCTGACATATAAACTCAACTCAGCACTCTAAATATCTCAAACACAAACATATGAATTTCAAACATATAAACTCAACTCCACGTCTCAAATAATCCCTAAATGATAAAATGAAACAAGCTACATATTTGTACACGTCAACGGAGATTTCAAAGGTAAGTTTAACTAAAATCAAGTACAAAGGTAATAAAAATTGTGTTTCTAGAATTTATTGATTATCATGTATTATTGTTGGAACTGGATGTCGATCGTTGTGCCATCGATAAATCCATTGCCTTGAAAGCAAGATCGACGCAACCTCAGTGCTAAATCACCAAAACCAGTTGCTTACCAATGTTAACACAATTCCTGATCTTTGACGTACACTCGTCGGAAACCAGGTTAGAATCGATGAAAAATTGCTCAGAAAATAGTAGAGAGTAGAAGTAAAGGTTGGAAATCTTGAAAACAAAAAATTTTCTGCCTTGATCTTGCATAACTTTCTTCTTTATAAAGTAGATGAGGAAGAAGAAAAGGACAAGAAAGCGACTAGTTCTCAATGGCTATAAACGGCTAGTTTTCAATGGCTATAAATAGCTAGTTTTCAATGACTATAAACGATTAGTTTCCAACAGCTATAAACGGCTAATTTTTCTACTTTTGTATTTACTATAGACCTTAACCCAAATTCATTTCCAACAATCCCCACAAATGACCAGTATAGCAAAGCAACAAAAGAAAAACTTTAAAACCTTGAAAACTTTAAAACTTCAAAACTTAAAAAATGTTTCTGAGCAAAGTTAGGAGAACAAACTTAAGCATCAATATCATACGATCTGAACTGATGCATAGTGAAGTAGGGCAATAACTTTATTAGAGAAAGTGTGTTATCTCTTGAGCTTTCAATAACTACGGTTGAGACCCCCAAAACACGTTTTACTCCTTAAATTTTCAACGATTCTATGATTAAAAACGCGCTATTTAAGGTCATGCACATAGAACTTCGGGTCAACGTGAAAGCTCTAGAAAAAAACCATTAAATTTTTCCATAAAAGGTGGCCATACCTTCACAATCATGTTAATTGCTTAATCAAGTCTATCACAATAGACCACTCAAAAACTGAGCTATGAAGACTTCACATCTAGTCCATACCAAGAGAAACTTCATCAAGTCTGCCAAAGAAAAATCACTAAAAAAACTAAGCTATGAAGATTTTGCAATTATCCATCAAGTCCACACCAGGACCACCCAAAGGAAGGGCTATGGAATTTTTAAAAGTTTTAGTTCTTTCCATCAACTCCGTACTAGGACCACCCAAATGAAGGGCTATGGACTATCAAGTCTATCATAATAGACCATCCATATAAAGGACTATTGACCATCAAGTCTATCGCAATAGACTACCCAGATAAAGGGTTATGGACCATCAAGTTTATTGCAAGAGACCAACCAAATAAAAGGCTATGGACCACTATATTGATTTGAGTTTCATACTTGTTGAAAATTCTAGAATTACTCTCCTTGATAGGCTTTTAGTGAGAGGATCTGCAAAATTTATCTCAAACCTTACAATGAAATAATCCTCCTTTCAGTAATTGTTTCTCAGCTCAATGCCTGAGGCATATATGCCTCCTCTTGCTATCATACATACTATTCTTGAAAATTGTAAGGGACTGGTACTAATGGTACATCTCCCAGTAGACTTTTAAACCACTCATACTGATGCATCCCCCCCCCCCCCCCCCCCAAATGGTGCATCTAAATTACTCAATCTCTTGTCCTACTAATTCTAGAGCAATAGATCCAGACTCCATGGTGAACCTTGTTATACAAGTCTGTTTTGAAGACTTTCATGACATAGCTCCTCTACCCAATAAGAACACATCCACTAGTAAAGTTTATTTCGTCATTCTAAGTTAGCTAGTTTGCATACACTACCCTTCTAGTATGGTAGAAAAATGTTAAAATGCAAACAATAATCTATTGTACCATTAAGATACCTTAATAAACGACGAAAAACAATCAAATGATTTTTAATCATAAGTCTATTATAGTTCATAAAAGCATAACACTTCCTATATTATTTGCATATTCAGATCGAGAAATGCTATCTTCCTTTTTTTCTTACGATTTATATTAGCATCATAAGGTGTTCTTATAGGAGCTTCATCAAAGCAATCAAGTCTCATTGTTCAATGTATGATTGATATAAAGAAAATCCATTTTCAGTTTTCCTTATCTTACACCAAGTGACACATCATCCTCACCTAAATTTTTCATTTCAAATTGTGAGGACATAAATAACTTAGTATTAGTACTTACATCTATATTTGTATCAAAAATCAGTATACCATCAATATACAAACGGATAATCACACAATCGGCTCAAATAATTTGAGTAATGCATGTATCAAAGGTTATTAAAAAAATATTCACATAATCAGCTTAAACAACTTGAGTAAATACTTCTTTACATCCATGCAATGTATTATTCAAATGCCATCAAGGGTTTATAATGGCTATTTTAAATATTTTAGTCATATGAGAATATGCATCAAAATATTTAAAAATTCATTTAAACCTAACTATTTTGTTTCCTTTCAAAAATTGAAGATCCATGTTTAATTCATAATGTCTCTTCAAAAGTTGCTAAATTATATAACAACCATAAATCATCAATCTTCGTTTTCTCTTTTCAAGATCCTAGACATGCTCAATAAAGACTTTCAATTAATTGAAATTATATATATGTGCACCTATGTACCCATGATCTTATCTAACCATTGTGGGACTTCGGTTGTATTCTCAACAATCCTCTCCTTGAACAAAGGACCAACTGAGCCTCCCCTAAAGTAGTCATCCATTCATCTAACTCTTATCTAGGCTAACTTCTTTTCACTAGAGCATATTGCCTATCCGATATGGTTCAACCATGAATCACACCACGACTTCTTTCGAGGTTTCACTACATCTTTGTTCGACACTTAAGGATTATATCAACATGATTAAACTAGGATTACGACTCTGATACCACTTATTAGGGATAAAAACTCTCCAAATATATGATATTGTATCTACTTTGGACATAAGCCCTTGTGGCATTACTTTTGGGTTTGATCCCAAATAGTCTCATATGAACGAAGATAGTTGTTGTAACTTATACACGCATGAAAAGTCCTTATAAAATATCAACATATTTTATAGCTTAGACAATATCTCAAATTGTCATCAATTCTACAAACTTCCACATAAAATTGATCAAATTTACATATTTTCATACTACAAGCAAGCTAGGTGATAGTCAAAATAATGTTATAGGGTCAAACTCAATTTAAAAGTAATAATAATACTTTTCAACTTCATGAAATTTAATGGCCAAATATAACAATTTAATCCTGCATAAACTTTTCTCAAATATAACACACATGGAATGTTATTTCCATTCATGACAACATGATAAATGGACTTGCTCAAGTAAATCATAGTAACATCCCATTTAGAATATGAAAAGCAATACAATAACAACAATAACATTATTTTCTTATTGCACTTGTCATGAGACGATTCATTAATTATGAAATATTCAAATATATATTGAATATCATGCTCAAAGATAGCAATTAAATAAAATTGTCAAATTCTCATACTTTATATAAAAATTTGAAATATATATCATTGAGATTAAAAATATAGGAAATTCAACATATATTAAAGTCCATTCAAAATCAACAAAAGAAAACTCGATGATTTTGGATTTGAATCAAGATTTTAATCAAATCAAGAAAATCTCACTACCATCGTCATCCAAATTAACAATAATTTGAAATTTAAAAATTGGATGCGATTGAAATGTCCTCACCTTAAAGCCATCATATTTAATGATCAACAACTACTAGACTCACACTATAGATTTTATGTAGTGTTGCAAAACCTAAATTTCTTTTAAAAAAAAATAAGCATGTCTATCAACCAACATCAATCAGTCCATTAATTTAATCAACATAAAGTGAAAAATCAATATGTTGAGCTCTCCCAAAATTTTCATATCATGTCTTCAATTGGATGATATAGTCAACACACCATTTCAAAAATAAGTATAGAATGAAATTCATTTATAAGGATCAATAAATTAATGATCACATTCTAGTTCTAAAAGATTCATTATAAATGTAAGGTTCGAAATATAAGTAAAGCACACCCATTAATCATGTTCAAGCTAAACTGAAAACAAAAATGAAACATAGTCAACACTACATCAAATATATAGTGTGAGTCTAGTAGTAGTGGAAAAGCCTTCAATTAGTCAACAATATAAATGTATTCACAAAATAGAAAATACCATCAGAAAAAATTGAATTTGGTGGAACAAATCACCAATCAAATTACTTTCAACATATTTAAATCAAATCAATAAAATATTATTGTCATCAACATCTAAATTGACAGAGATGATTAACCACAAGACCCAATATCATGGTACAAAAACCACATATTCCAAAACTCTATGACAAGCACAATCAACATAAATCAATTTACTAATTTTCTAAGTACAAATGAAAATACAATATGTTGAATTGTCTCAGTAATTTCTCAAATCATTATAAAAATTAGTGCATAATTATTTGGGTCATTATTTTCTTAAGTTATTCTCCAAATATCTACTTTCCATCCTTTTTCATAATTTTTCTTTTTAATTTGAAATGATAAATTTTCTAATTTCAAATATCCTTGCAATCTAAAAACTAGGAATTCAAAATATAATCTCTCTCAAGATTTCTTTCCAACATAATTTAATTCATTTCGGTGACTCGTGATTATACCTTTCTATGAATTAGGCTATATCCCCTACCAGATCATCATTTACCTTCATAAAATATTTAAAAAAAAAAAAAAAAAAAGAGCAAATAAGGAACTACAAACAATTGAGACATTCTTTGTAAGCAGAGTAATAGCTAAGTTAGGTTTCAAATTCTCATTTCAATGGGATCCATTTGCAGAAAGAGCAAATTAGATAAACATTAAATATCCAACACAAGGTAAGAACATATGCAACAAACTCTGAGAAAGTATTTAACAAAGTGGAGAGAGTGATTGAAGAAAGGGTAGCAGTGCATCAATTTAACTTTAACTTTTCTTATGAAAAAATATTTTCTTTAACAAAGTGGATATCCAACACAAGGTAAGAACATATGCAACAAACTCTGAGAAAGTATTTAACAAAGTGGAGAGAGTGATTGAAGAAAGGGTAGCAGTGCATCAATTTAACTTTAACTTTTCTTATGAAAAATTCTTGATCTTTATTTCCTCGGAACATGGCACCATGAAGATCGGGCGAACAACTTCTCGGATTGAGATTAACCAAGACTGCAAGCAAAGGAGATGTTTCAATTTTGGACAGATACGAGAACTCTGTAGATTTAATCGATATTTGATAATGATTTTGAGTGAAATTTTGCTTTCATATTGTTATTGTTGGAACCGAATGTCGAACGTTGTGTCGTGGATAAATCCACTATCTTGAAAGCAAGATCGGCGCGACTTTGGTGCTAAATCGCCAAAACCAGTTGCTCCCCAAGGTTAACACAACTCTCGATCTTTGACGTGCATTCGTCGGAGACCATGTTGGAATGATGAAAAATTGCTCAAAAAATAGTAGAGAGAAGAAGTAAAGGTTGGGAATCTTGAAAACAAAAAATTTTCTGCCTTGATCTTGAAAAACTTTCTTCTTTACAAAGAAGATGAGGAAGAAGAAAAGGACAAGAAAATGACTAGTTTTCAACAGCTAACGACTAGTTTTCAACGGTTATAAACAACTAGTTGTCAACGGCTATAAACAACCAGTTTCCAACAACTATAAGCGACTATTTTTTTCACTTTTGTGTTTGCTATGGGCCTTAACCCAAAGTCATTTTCAACATCATGGACAATTATATAATATGATTTAATTGTTAAATTGTATTTCATATTTTAAAGTTTGCACCTTCACATATGGTATTTGAATAAAAATTTAAATCATGTATTTTTATTGAGGAAAATTACAAAAACTATTCATGAAGTGTGAAAGTTTGCAAAATTAAATTCTCAACTTTCAAAAATATAAAAACTGAAGCTCATGATTAATTCAACACCTTTGCAAAATATATAAATAAATAAATAAATAAATAATATATATATATATATATATAAAAAAAGGGAGAGGGGATTATCGATTCCCCCACCCCACACTTTAATTACAATTCCTTTCAAAAAAAAGTTTTGTGTGATTTGGGGAAACACGAAACGTCTTTCTCTCTAGGTTTTACCGTTGCTGCTTCTACGGGTTGGTGCGGTTGACCTTCGTGGGTCGCCGCTTTCAGACAACGCCGGTCGTCTTCGTCGAGGGTAGGCTTCCGTCTGTCGTCTTCTACGGGTTGATTCAAAGTCGCGTTCATTCATTCGTTGGTACACCACCGAGGTTTTCGTTCGTTCGCCGTGTTTCGTTCGAGGTGTTCTTCACGACTGAGCCAATTTGTTGATAGACGGTGAGGTTTGAGATGGTGACGATTTTAGATCTAAGGTGTTGGCAGGCAGTGACGGTGAGGTGTTCTGTTGGTACGTTTTCAGTCGCAACTTTGATCTGAGGTTCGGGCATTGATAGATTTGAGGTATTGAGGTGTGGGTTTAACCACGGAGAAAGCTGGTGACGATGATAAGACTGAAGAAGAAGAATGGAGGTTGAGTTGCTCGACAACCCTTTCGTCTGCTTAGGCCGGAGATCGATTTGGGATTGGGTGCTCGTTCTTTGGAGGTAAAGGATTTTGGGTTATCTAACGGTCGTTCGGAAGAAAATCGGAAGAAGCCTCTGTCGTACGAGGAGTGTTAAGTTGAAGAAGCCTCTATCGTCTGACTTAAAATCGGAAGAAAATAGGGTTGCGATGGATGAACCAGGTGGGCTGGGTATTGAGTTAGTTGATGGGCAAGGGAGTTTGGGCTCGTGTAGAGTTGGGGCTCAGGAAGTGAAGGGTGTGTCTAGAAGCCTTGAGGGTGTTAGGGGCCCGGATGAAAATCGGGCTGTGAGGGGTGTTGGGTTGGGCCTTGAGGGAGTTGGGGTGAGTAGGCCTGTTGTGAGTGGGTTGAGGTTGAGTGAAAAGAGTGGACTGGTGCAGGGGGAACTAGGGAAAGGGTCGAAAGGCGTGGGGCTTTGGTGGGTGGGCTGCGTGGTGCTGGGCCGGAGTTGGGAGGTTCGGGGGGGCAGAAGTCAGATAGTGAGGAGGTTTCACGGGCTGGTCTTTTTAAAAGTAAGGGTCATTTAGTGGACACACGGGAACTTCGTGAGTGGGAGGAGCCAGTTCCCAAAATCGATTTAGCTAGGGGGTTTAGTCCAAAATCGGACAGGTTGGAGGAGGGGTGTGGTTCTGGTGGTTCTGGTTCCGGTGTGAAAGGGAAAAATTCGTGGGTGGCCCTTTTTGGATCTAAGTTGAGGGGAAATTTAGAGTTCATTCCCCCATTGGTCGAAAATGATAAAGTTATTGTTGAACCTTATGAGGAGATTATTGATGAGGGTGTTTGTTTGTGGGAGAAATCTTTGGTTGGTCAGTTTGTGGATGCCAAAATCTTGTATTATGTTATTTGTCGACTTATTCAGAGAACTTGAAGACGCGTAGAGATGCCAACTATTACCTTGTTGGAGAACAGTTTATTTATCTTTAAATTTCAGAAGGTAGAGTCACGGGATTGGGTGCTAGAGAATGATCCGTGGCACTTGGGTGGCAAGCCCATCTTATTATGACAGTGGTCCTCAGGTATTGTTCCTGAAATCTTTGTTTTTTATTCTGTTCCTATTTGGATTAAACTAGAGCATGTTCCCCTGGAGTTGTGGACTGATAGAGATTTAGCAATGTTAGCTAGTGTCGTGAGTAAACATGTCTCTTTTGATGTTGCAAGAAGAGAATGGCGGCGGTTATCGTATGCAAGGTTTTGTGTTAAGGTGGATGGTGATTCGTTAATGCGGGGTCAGGAGTTTATTATTATAATAGTGTATGAGTGAAAACCTCATAAGTGTACTTGTTGTGGTTCCTTTGGGCATACTGGGGCTGTGTGTGAGAAATAGGGTGTGGAAATGGGTCAGAAGTTGTGTATTGTAGCGGTTAATGAGGGGTTTTGGGAGAGAATGGGGGAATTGAATGTGTGAGGAAGGGACAGACTTGGGTATTGGTGCGAGGGGAGTTAGCCCAGTGGATGGGAATAAGGGCGTGGGGAGTGATGACGAATTTACTATGGTTAGTCGTCGTAGGCATGATAGAAAAGGTGTAGGGCATAGGGGTGGCAATGGGTCACCGGGTTCGGCGCCTTTGAGGAGCAAGATAGTTTATGGGTCCCCTGGAATTATGGAGTTTGTAAAGCATGTTAATGATCATAATCTGTGAAACCCGGATTTCCATTTTCCCTACTTAATCCGAAAATAAAAGGGATTAACTAAGTGAAAGTTAAATTCTATGTTGAAGTGAAGGAAATTTCTAAGTGTTGAATAGATTTTCCTTGAGTAGTTTGAGATAAGCCTTAACTAGTAAAAATTGGGTTAAGTATAATGCTAAAAAGAAACTATGAGTTGGAAGCCAAGGCAAAAATGACTAAGTATTTGACAATGTGTTGGTATGGTGCCATGCGTTAGCCATGAAGCTTTTAGAGGTTATTTGGGGCGTTGAAGGAAGCCAAAGTGTGGCCAAAAGAAACGCATGCGGCAACCAATGCCTTGAGAGGTTAGAACAACGCATGTGGTGCGATGGATGCATGGATGCGATGGTTGCAGCAATACTAGTACTATGTGAGGGCATGCAGTGATGCAGCCGAGGGCATGCGGTGATGTGGCCTATGGTATGCGGCCGATGGTATACGTGTATGCGGCCGAAGGAATGTGTCGGTAGTATACGATGGAGGCATGCGGCGATAGAGGCATGTAGCGATGCTACGCGATGGATGCGGCAGTGTTACGCGATGGATGCGGTGATGCTGCACAATGGATGCGATGGCATGCGACGATGGATGTGATGGATACGATGGATGCGACGGCCTTGTTAAAGTATGAGCTAGGCGATGGAACGAGCTAAGGAGGACGCATGGTGATTTTTCCTTGCGTTGCTAAGGCTTGCGGTAATAAGGTTCATAAGGTTGGTTGCGTTGGTCATAAGAGATGCGTTAGCAAGAACCTAGGCGTTGGTGAGCTATGCCTTGAGGTGTTGAGTTGAGAACCAAGTCGACCTAAAGGTTATTATGCGTTAGTGATGTGCTATGAACCAAGGACATCCGAGGCATGTGGACGCTGCGCCAATTTGTGGTGTCCAAACATAGGAATGTTGCGGCAATTGGATGGGCGCATTTATGGTTAGATGAACGCATATGAAGGATGGACGCATTTAAGGACATCATCCGGACATGTGGCTTGTTAGGAAGAAACCTTAGGCCTTAAGCAAATGAGGTGGGTGCATAAGAAAACATGCAAAGTTGAGGGCTATGCGTTGGTAAAAGGGGAGCAAGACACCTTGGGTTGCGATGACGCAGGGTTGCATTAATAGTGTAAGGAAAGAACATTTGGACATGTGGCCAAGTAGGAGGTGTCGGCCTTAGAGATATCTTGGACGCCTATAAATAGGGCCAATGAATTCAGATGAGAACTCAAATTCTCTTCAAATGACATAAAGAAGAGTGTATTTGGAGGAGACTACGCGTTGATAGTAAGACCATGCATTGGTCAAGAGGTTCCAAGAGGGGAAGATGCTGACGGACAGGAAGGTCTGAAAGTAGCATCAATTTGGGACGAGAAGTTCTCCCAAAATATTCGTGCATTTGGAGTGATTTCAAAGCCACCTGAAAGCTCCAAGAGTCTAGTTTCATGGTAGGGCTGCTGAAGAATAAGCTCCAAGGAATCGGGCTGGAGAATAAGGAAAAGACAGAAGGATCGAGCTGTCGGGTAAGCTTGGGCCAGCCTTGATGTTTTGAGGATTCCGGCCAAACCACGAGAATAAGCTAAGATTTTGAGGTAAGCTTCCTGAAACATTTTAGAGCATATTTGTAGAAAGAATTAGCTCTAGATAAAGCCTAGAACTATGAGTAATCTGAACTTTAAGTTAAATCTAAAATTTAGGATTCAAAAGAGGAGCCCGGGAAGATTAAGGAACTTTTAAGAGAAAGATTCCTATCCTTACCAAGGTGAGTGGTACTTTCCTTTAAGTCTTAAAGCATATATTTTAGAGTAAATTGTATATGCTTATGTTATGAATGAGTACCTAGCATGAGAATGAGATTATGTGATTGGGATGGTCAAGGGGTCAATAGACCTAGTTCTGAGCCCAAAAGCAAAACCTCATGGGATGGTCAGGGGTCCGAGAGGTCTAGTTCCTGAGCCTGTGGGAGGATCCTCGTATGGGATGGTCAGAGGGCCGACGGACCTAGCTTCTGAGCCCATGCGCGGGGAGCTATGTGCACATAAGAGACATAGGGTAAACGCAAAAGAGAAGCGTTTAAGTTTAGTAACAGTTAACTATCTACCGTGTGTGTAGGTAGACAACATACTCATTCTAATTAGTTATCAGTTTAGCTATCTACCGTGCGTGTAGATAGAAGTTGAGACCAGACTCGTTCAAAGCTGAGGTTTGAATGTAATCTCGTGTTTATGATGTGCTTGTTATTTATGAGTTGAAATAGACCCTAGAAGTTGCTTACCACTCACTAAGCTTTGTGAAGCTCATTATGCTATTTCATGTTTTTCTTCCTAGGTAGCGAAAGGTGAGGAGTTCCAGGGTGCTGCTAAGGTCAAGGTCTGCCACAAGCCACAGTTACACTTCCGGAGGGTTTTACAGTTGTTGATGTAAACTTTGTAGTTAAGTCTTGGAGTTGTATAAATGTTACATTGTTGTAATAAAATGGGCCTACTTAATCAGTTGTTGTTATCTCCTTGACTTAAAGTTTACTCAGTATATTAAAGAGGTTCAGATGGGCAGTAGGTATTACAAAATGGTGGTATCTGTGATTCCTCACGCCTCTCCTCGGGCTCAGAAGTGCGGGCTCGGGGCGAGGTATGATTAATCAATTTGATGTTTTGTGTGATGAGGGGGAGACTCGTTAGCATTGGCACTAGTGCAGGCAAATCTTGATCTGTTGTTTGTTATGAATAAGATGTTCGGGAATTCGAGCAAAGGCCCAGTGGGAGGTGGTAGGTGTAATTTCTTGCAAGGTTCATGATTGGGTGTTTCTGGAATGTTAGGGGGTTGAATGACCCTGTCAAGTGTAAGGTGGTGTCAGACTTTCTGGCTTCCTCCTCTATTATTTTCTGTTGTTTACTTGAGATAAGGGTTCGTCGCGAGAATTTTGGTATGGTGATGGGTAGGTTTGGTGATGCTTGGAGTAGTGTTGTAACTATAGTGTGTAGGAAGTTGGGAGGATTTGGGTGATATGGCGAAAGAGTTCTATGATTTTTCTATTGATGTCAGTGGGGATCAGTTCATTTCTGGAACCTTCGTGGATGTTGTTTCTAGTGCTAGGGTACATAGTGGTGTTGTGTATGCCTTTAATCACCTGAGCGAGAGGAGGAACTTGTGGTCTCAGTTGATCGATGTGTGTGTTTCATGGCAACTTCCTGGAGTTGTTTTGGGGATTTTAATGCTATTCATAGTAGTTCGGAGGATTTTAGTGGTTGCCCTAGCTTGAGGGAGATGGAGAAGTTTGATGGGGCGTTACTGGAGGCAGATCAAGTTGAGTTGGGTGTGACAGGTAACTGGTTTACTTGGACTAGTAAATTTTAGGGGAATGGTATCTTACGCCAGTTGGATCGATGCTTGTCTAATGAGGCGTGGAAGGTAGCTTTTCCGTATTCAGAGGTTAGGGTTGGTTAGTGGGGGATTTCTGATCATAGCCCTCTTCTGGTTTCTACAGAGGAGACGAGGAGTAGGCCGCCTTCTACATTTCGTTATTTTTCTCATTGGGCGGAGGCTGAGGATTTTATTGATACTATCAGGTCAGTGTGGAGAAGGTCTGAGGATGTGTCTTCTATGGTTAGCTTTGTGCGAAATTTGAAGGCAGTGAAGCGAGTTTTTCGTGCATCATTTGGTAGGCATATCTCTGTGTTAGCTGATAAGGTACGAGCAGCTAGGCAGGTTATGGAGGCTGCTCAGGCTGAGGTAGAAAAGGATCCTGCTTCAAAATCGGTGTGTGCAAAGGCGGCTTGGACCACTGAGGTGTTGTGGTTAGTGGTGAGATTGGAGGAGGCATTGCTCCAGCAGAAGGCTAGGGTGAGGTGGCTGGAGTTAGGTGATATGAACATAGCTTTTTTCATCGTTGTGTTCGTTCTCGTCGTAGTTGCAGTGGTTTATTTACGGTCGTTAATGTTAGGGGGACTCGCCAGATGGTGCATGACAGGGTGGCAAGGGTGGTGGTAGAATTCTTTCGGGGTTTTTTAGGGTCTCAGCCTGTGGGGTATAGGGATCTTACTACCCGAATTGGGAATATTATGCAGTTCAGATGGTCCGAGGAGGGGGTGGAGGCACTTGGTCGACCAGTGAGTTGAGATGAGATTCAAAAGGCTTTATTCTCGATGAAGTCTGGGAAGGCTCCTGGGCCTGATGGGTTTTCGATGGATTTTTACAGAGCTGCTTGGAGTGTGGTTGGGGATGATTTTTGTGACGCTGTGCTAAGTTTTTTAGACCTGTTACTTGCCTGGTGGAGTTAATTATACTGTTATTACTCTTATGCCAAAGAGGCGGGGAGCTGAACGTATAGAGAAGTTTCGTCCTATTTTTTGTTGCAATGTTGTGTATAAGTGTATCTTGAGGATCTTAGCTGAGAGATTGCGGTTGTGGTTGCTTGCTTTCATCAGTGGTAACCAGTCTATGTTTTTTCCAGGTAGGTCGATTTTCGATAACATTTTATTGTGTCAGGAACTTGTGGGGGGGGGGGGGGGTGGCTATAAGGAGAGTCAGAGGAAGTTGCTGTATGTTGAAGAGGTAGACCTTCAGCAGCGTATGAAATGGATGAGAAATGGGGAGTGGATAAGGTGGAAAAAAGTGTTTGTAGAAGAAAAAATGAAAATGAAAAAAAGTTGTATTTAGTCAATTGGGATTTTATGTTTGGTGTGTTGTTGGCTATAGATACACCCCTTCAGTTTGTTAATTGGGTGAGGGCTTGTGTTAGTTCGCCTAAGTTCTCTGTGATGATTAATGGTTACCATGAAGGGTTTTTTCCTGGTAGGAAGGGGTTGAGGCAGGGGGATCAGTTATCTCCTTTTTTTTTTTTTTTTTTATGATGGTGATGGAGGTTTTGTTTAGGTTGTTGAATAAACCTCCTGTGTGGTTTAGGTTCCATGATCGGTATGAGTGTGTGGACCTGACTCATTTGGTTTTTGCAGACGATTTGATAATTTTCTGTGCAGTTGAGAGAGATTCTTTGGAGTTTGTGAGGCAAGTCTTAGCAGATTTTGCAGGGCTGTCTGGGTTAGTTGCAAATATTAGGAAGAGTACCATGTTTGTTGCGGGTGTGGAGTCTGAGGAGGCGGAGGAACTAGCTGCGTTTATGGGTTTCTCTCTTGGTTTGTTGCCTATTAGGTATCTAGGTTTACCTTTATCGGCAGGTCGGTTGAGGGCTGTAGATTGTGTGCCTTTGATACAGAGGATTATAGCTCGTATTAGAAGCTGGGCAGCGCGGACCCTCTCCTTTGTTGGGAGGTTGCAACTTGTTAGGTCTGTTTTACAGTCCTTTCAGGTGTTTTAGTGTAGCATCTTCGTGTTGCCTGTGTGATTAATCATGAGGTTGATCGTCTGTTAAGGGTGGAAACGGTTCGATTTGGTTCGGTTTGATGGTCAAATCGAACCGAACCGAATTTTTTAAAAATGTGAAACCGAATTGAACCGCATATATGCGGTTTGGTTCGGTTTCAAATTCGGTTTTAGCATTTTTAAAAACTCCATGTTATATTCTTTTTTAATTAAAAGCCGATTCGGTTCGGTTCAGTTTTAAATTTGATTTTATTATTTAATTTAAAAGCGGTTTGGTTTTAAATTCGATTTTACTCTTTTTTAAATATATAAATAAATATATATATATATATATATTAGTTAAAAACGGTTCGGTTCGGTTTCAAATCGGTTTTCGAAAGTGAAACCGAACTGAACCGAATTAATTCAATTTCAAAATTTCTTCAAATCGAATCGAATCGCATTTTTCGGTTTCACTGAGTTTTCAGTTTGGTTCGATTTTTGGAAACGGTTCAATTTTTGCAGTTTGAATGACCACCCCTATCGTCTGTTACGTAGTTATTTATGGAAGGGTAGTGCGGTGAGTCGGGGTGGTACACAGGTGTCGTGGGATGAGGTGTACTTACCATTGGGAGAGGGGGGGTTAGGTGTGAAGCATGTGGTCTCTTGGAACCAGGCTATTATTATGAAGTTTCTCTGGCTTCTCTTAATTAAATCAGGATCATTATAGGTGGCGTGGGTGGAGGCGTATGTTTTGCGTGGGCAGTTTTTGTGGGCTGTTCGAAGTGAGGTTGGGAGGTCTTAGTGCTTGAGGGCTATCTTGCGAAGTAGAGATAGATTCAAGCATCCAGTTCGTTTGATGGTCGGCAATGGACGGTCTTGTTTTGTTTGGTGGGATCCTTGGCTGTCGAGGGATGTGATTTTGGATTCATACGGGTCTACGGTGGTTTATGATGCAAGGAGTAGTTTAGAGGCGCGGTTGTCGGAGTTCATGAATGATGAGGGAGGTTGGAGGTGGCCCATAGTGTCTTGGGAGCTACTTGAGATCTAGGGTCTTATTCAAACAGTGGGGCCTAGGGTGAGGAGGGAGGATTATTGGGCTTGGGTATCGGATGCTAGTGGTCGATTTTCTATCGCTAGTGCGTGGGAGAGTTTGCGTCCTCGTCATCCTAGGGTGTCTTGGGCTGGTATTTTATGGGCAGGGGGTGGTATTCCGCGTCACTCCTTCTGTGTGTGATTAGCTGTGAGGACAGGTTGGGTACGTGGGATTGGTTGAGGAGTTGGGGTGTGTTGTCAAAAGGGGGGGTGTCTTCTGTGTGGGGGAAGTGTGGATCGCGGGATCATTTATTTTTTGAGTGTGAGTTTGGGAGAGAGGTGTTGTCTGGAGTATTGCATCAGTTGGGTCCGTCGCATCAGGTGACGGGTTGGGATGTAGAGTTGAGTTGGTTGTGCCGAGTGGGGTCGAGTAAGGGGGTGCGTAGTAAGTTATTCCGTGTTTTCTGGTGTGCTTCCATATACTACATCTGGCAGGAGCATAACAAGCAGCTGCATGGAGGTCGACCGAGGTCGGTGTCTGCTCTAGTTCACCTTATGGTCTCTACGGTTAGTGCTCGTACTGCTTCCTAGCGGGTTGATCTTTTTGGTCTTATCTAGTGTATTTACGGATTTTTTTTTTTTTTTGAATTTTACGTTGTTCTTTGTTTTATTGTTGACCTTAGTTTTTGGGGTTTTGGGTTCTTTTCTCTAGCTTTCTCTCGGGTGGTTTGCGAGTTTGCGTTTATGTGTTGGTTTTGTTCTGGTCTTATCTTGTTAGCTTTGTTTTGATTTTGTTGCCCTGTCTTTGCTTGCACTTTGCTTTGATGTCTTGATCCTGGGCTGTGAGATTCCCCTTGTTGTTGTATAATAATATCACCTATTCTTAAAAAAAAAAAAAAAAAAAAAAATGAAGCTCATGAGCTATCATAAATGTAAAAATTGAATCCATTTTAGACAACTTAACTCTAGAATGCCAAAATAAACTTGACACACATAATAATATTGACATAACCTACATCCCAAGTGGTCAGAGGTTTAACCCCTCACCTATTGTTGTACTTTAAAACAAAAAACCTTTACTCTCAAATTTTAGTATTTTCTCTCTCCTCCATCCACATTCTCTCTCTTCCCAACCTTTCCTTCTCTTGGTCTTGGGACTCGTTTGGATTGACTTAAACAAATATATTCCAAACATACCTTGTCAATAATTCCTCTCCCTTCCACCAATCATATGCACTCTCTCTTTCTCTCATCTTCCTATTTTTTTTTTCTAAAACCACCAACAAATACGCAACCCTAGGGTTTTATAGCTTTCTTCAGAATTTCCCTCTTTCTTTTCTATTCTTCCAATTTTTCTTCATCAGGTTCCATCATTTTTTTTTAAGTTCTTGATCCCAACAACAGACCCCAAATCCGCCCTCTCACTTCTATTAATTTAACAACTACAGTCTTTCGTAGTGTATTCAGATGGTCAAAACCAAATCCAATACCCCACCGCGCCAAGAATGGGCCATTGCTAACAACGATCTTATCGTCGGTGTGAGCCACATGTTTTATCAAATGCAATCAATACATATGAACGGAAAAATTTAGATTAAACAAAATAAATTCAAATTCAAAGCATACAAAATTTTAAATAAAAAATTTATAATAAATTTTAAATTAATTATTAACATAATAATAATTGAAATAATAAGCTAACTAAATTACACTAATTTATTATTAATTTACCACACACCATAACTAATTTTTTTAAGTACCTTAAACCACACATTTTATCAAATAAAAAGATAATTGTCCAAATTTGAGGTTTTGTTTACCACAATAAAGATAGAATATGAGGAAATGTTAAGTTTATGTCCGTTTTGATATTGACGTTGGAGTTGAAAAGAGTAAAAGGAAAAGAATATCGAAGTTGGGGTTGGATTTGATAACTTCCTAAAAAAAATTAAATGGTGGTTAGAGTTGGTCGTTAGTCTATTATCACCAATAATCAAGGCCCCTGATCTCCAATCCTAGCAACCGTTGATCGGCGGCCAACAATTAGAAACCGTGACCAACAACTGGAAAAGTTTTCTTTTCTTTTTTTTTTCCTTCCTTTCATTTTATAAATATATAACTATGGTGAAACGAAATGTCATCTTAATTATCATCGGTGCTAACATACTGACGTCCCTTAAAAGGTCAAAAGAAACTCGAGTAAAAAGGCTACACGTGGCAATCGCCCCTCAAATTAAATAATAATTACATGCAGTGCAGGGATAAATAATAATGATGCGTGTGAAGAAATGTGATGAAGAGGACTGAGGAGGCAGAGGACCACATCACAAAAATGGAGGTGCCATATATGTCTACCTAACGCAGTATCCTCGTCGACGCTGACATATGTACACATCAGACAGGTACATGCAATCCAATCACAGTCAGCACCACGTATGATGCCTGAAAACAAAGTGGCCAAGTCTCATTTCCCACCTTCCTTTTTCAACTTTTGACAATAACAACCAACCCTTCTTCCTCTCTCTCTCTCTCTCGTTTGTTTAGTATTATTACTTTTAAATTTGCCGTAAATGGGACGCACATGACTCGAATCCAATTCAGAACTGTTCAAATATTTAATTTTAGCGTAGGGCCCTTAGAGAGACCAAGAGAAGGTGTTCAGATATCGAGACCAACGGCGCTCGGTACTTGCTCCCACGTTTCTCAACTCAACTCTCTCCGATTCCTCATTTCCTCCCCTGCCGTTGTGTCTGATATCTGGATGCGTGAATCTGTAGTGCGTTCTATTTTTAAAATTAATAAATAAATAATAATAATAACAATAACAATAATAAATGAATATTGAAGAATTACTATTTCTTACCTAAGAGGTGAAATAGTGAAAGTAAGGGTGGAATACTAAAGAGTAAAGAGTTAAGAAATTTAAGGGAGTTTTGAATTCATGGGCCTATAGTGATAGGAGTTGATAAGATATAAAATTGATGTTTCCTAGTAGTGGGAGGCACCAAATCCTTGGATCAAACAAGGAAATTGAGTTTACAACTTCTATTTTCAAACTCTCTACTTCACATTTCTTTGGGCCAAGCATACCCAAAAAGTTTTAAATTTTGCAAAACTAACTTCTTTTTAAAAAACTTTTTTCTATAATTTTTCTTACTTTTTTAGATTTTACGTAGAGAGCCTGGTATAATGAAAATAACATTTTATCCATCATTCAACTGTCTTCAATTTTACTTTTTACATAATACAATTTTAAACTTTTTATACCCAACTTCAGTTTTAAAACTTAAACTCTTCAGTTTTTTTCTTTTTTTTTTTTGTCATGTTTTTGGCAAGTTCCAACGTCACTTTGTTGCTCCGTGGATTTAGTATAGGCCAACATTAACGTAAAACAAAAGGGAAGAAGAACGCACCTAATCACTCGCCTAAAGATTGAGGAGGAAGCCTAGAAGCAAGACTTGGGAGAAGAGGTAAACATTGTACCAAGAATGTCCGCCTCAACTACTGTAACACCTAACCAAAAATAAAAGGAACCAAGAGGAAAGGTTAAACCGTGGATCCAACAACCACAATAAGAAGAAGTAGAAACCATCCTAAGGAGAAACAGTACAATTTCTTTGCTATAACTGCAGTAAATCTAGAAATATGGCCAGGAACTATAGGAACGGGCATCATCCTGCTGAGCAGGCGAACCTGAAAGAAAAGCCATCAATAGTCATGATCACAGAAGTAAATGTGATCGGTGCCTCTAAAGAATGGTGGATAGATACTGGCGCTGCACTCCATGTCTGTCATGACCTTAGTCTCTTTAAATCTTATATTGAAACTAAGGATAAAAACATACTGTGGGGGGATCACAACTCAACGAAAGTTGCTGGAATCGGGGAGTGGAGCTGAAGTTTACCTTCGAGAAGACTCTCACTTTGAAGGAAGTTTTGCACACTCCGGAGATAAGAAAGAATATGGTATCGGGCTATATCCTTAACAAGGTCGACTTAACTCAGACAATGGTGGCAGATTTATATACCCTCAAATTAAATCTATACTTAAATAAAACAAAATCTTCTGTTTATATGTTATGTTCATTTAATATTTGACATGCTAGGCTTTGTCATTTTAATAGAGGATTAATTAGTGATATGATTAGAATTTATCATTTTAATAAAAGATTAATTAGTAATATGATTAGGTTGGAAATGATTCCTAAGTTATCTATGAATGAATTTGATAAATGTGAATATTGTAGTCAGGCTAAAATAACTAAGACTTTGCATAAATATTTAGTTAGGGAATCTAAGCCTCTAGATTTAATTCATTATCACTTATGTGAATTCGATGGTGTCTTGACTAGGAATAGTAAAAGATATTTTATCACGTTTGTAGATGACTGTTCTGATTTCGCGTCCATATATTTGCTGAAAAATAAAAGTGATGTTGTTTATGCCTTTAAAATTTTTGTGACTAAAGTAGAAAACCAATTTAACCGAAAGGTTAAGAGACTTCGTAGTGATAGGGGAACTGAGTACGACTTAGATAGTTTTAATGAGTTCTATAACTCGCATGCAATAATATATGAAACGACTACACCCTATTCTCTTGAATTGAATGGGAAAGCCAAAAGGAAAAATAGAATTTATCTGAACTAGTAGTTGCTATTGTATTTAATTCAAGAGTTGCATCTTATTGGTGGGGTGAAATTATCCTTACCATGTGTTATGTCCTAAATAGAATACCAAAAATCTAAAAACACAACTTCACCCTATGAAGTTCTTAAGAATAAGAAACCTAACTTTTCATACTTTAGATCGAACTTGGGGGTGTCTATCCTTCGTAAAAATACCAGACCCTAAAAATAGAAAGCTTGCTAGTAGAGCATATGAGTGTGTCTTTATAGATTATACTGTAAATCGTAAAGCCTATAGGTTCTATGACCTAGTAAACCAAGTGATCATTGAGTCAAATGATGCTGACTTCTTTGAGGATATATTTCCTTTTAAATCTAAGAATAGTGGGGGTTCGAGTTCTAGTAGTCTACCACCTATTAAAAGCCTAACTTGTAAAACCCGAACCCTACTTTCCCTTTTTAAAATGTTTATTGTTGAGTTTAGTAAAGTAGGGGGGGTTAAATATTTAAGTTGGTTTGGAATTGTTGGAAATAGGTAAAGGATAGATTTGAATAAGGAAAATGTTTAAGTATGAGAAACTTGGCTCTCGGGTACTTATTAAGCTAGCCTAACAAAAGAAATTTTGGCTAAGTATTGGCTGTGAAAATGGTGGCTGAGCATCGAGTAAATGTTATCGTGCATCGAGTATGTGTGATAGAGGAAGGATCGTGCATCGAGTATGTTTGATAGAGGAAGGATCGAGCATCGAGCAAGCCATCAAGCATCAAGTATCCCATCGAGCATCGAGTTTTTCCATCGAGTATTTTTCAGAATACCATTGAATTTACCATCAAGTATTCTATCGAGTATCAAGTTTTGCATGAGCGACCAGCTTTAAACCCTAATTAATCCGGACAGCTGGGTAAATCTAGGGGCCCTAAGCCACTAGTGGACAAGGTGGCATGATAGATTTTAACGTAAGTGTGTGTAGCCGGTGGTATAAAAAAAGAAAGACAAACTTCAAAAGACCGGTTTGTATGACTCCTCTTGGCAAATCAACAATCTTGGTACCGTTGGAAAGCTTTGTGAGTCTAATTTCTGAAACCGAGCCATTGGAAGGAAGTTTCAACGGAAGGCCAAAGAAGGAAGGAAGTAGCGAAGGGTTTCGTTTTCGAACGAATCCGAGCCATCGACGAATAATTTAAGATCCAGGCCGAACCATATGGAATTTCAAGTTAAAAATTTAAGGTAATATTGTTATCACCATTATAAATAAGTTTGTAGAAGGAACTTTTGCAAGATAAGGTATGGGGTTTGAGTTACATATTTTGGAAGCTAAACCTAGAAATTATTGAACAAGTAGGCAGCTACGTGGATTAGGGCCATTGAGGAAGATTTAAAGCCACAGATCAAACCACGAGGTTTTTTAAGCTGAAATTGAGGTAATGTTGTTAACACAATTCTTAACATGTTTGAAAACAAAATTTTCTTAAAATGAGTTTTGGACTTTGAGTTATTGACATTAGAAGCTGCATCTTGAATTTTTTGGATGAACAGGTAATTACTTGCTAAACGTGAGTTTGACACCCTAAAAATCCTACTAAGTATTAGGTGTGGGCATTAGAAAGGAGGCGACCATCTGAATCCTTTTAAATTCGATTAAGTACTTGACGCCCTAAGGTAAGTTACAAAGAATTAAAAGCGACTTGTTGGGGACAACGATCATTCCTCCCTTTTTTGGAACACATTGACGAGATTGACCTAGTGATGTTAGAAATGGGGGAAATAATGCCTACGTTCAACCATTTGATGACTTCCTTCTTAACAACTTCCTTCATCGCAGGGTTCAGTCTATGTTGATGCTCGACAGATCCTCATTTTCCTTCCTTGAGTCTTATTTTGTACATGCAATAGGACAAACCGATACCCTTGATGACTAGCCAGGTTAATTAGAGAATTCCATGTGACGAGGGTTTGATTAGATTTGAGGAAACAATGACTAAAAATTAATACGCAATGGAAAGAAACAAAATTGACATGCAAAAAAGGTTGGATTAAATCAATGAAAAAGCCTTGGTATTAGTATATATGTTTTATACTTCTATCATTAGGCACTAATTAATTTTATTAAATCTGTGAACTCCTCAACCTATTAGAAAATCTAACAGCCCAATTAACCAAATTTGATATTTAACCACATCAACCTAATTCAATTTACAACTTTTCTTTCTTAGTGAAATACAAATTAAAACCGAATAGCATTATGAAAGGGTTCAATTGTTGAGACATACTACAAGCCGGATAGCCATATCTTATAGTATGATTAATTGAGAAAGATTAAATCGAGGCATGTATGAGTTTGATTAGAAAAAGTCTAGACTTTACACATGCAATCCTAATTTGTGCAACTAAATCAATCAATTTTTGCATAGGCTATGACGATTTTGCAAAAGAGAATTTCAATGAACCAATTTGTCAAATCAATTCAGAAAAATTCCATTAAAATTAAATCAAATCATCCTAAAAAGTTCACAATGATTAGGTAAATTAACTAGAAATCCTTCAAGAATTTAAACATACAACTAATCCCAAGAAAAAGTTACCTAGCCTTGCATAGACATATCGAAAAATCAATCAAAGATGTAGAAGAAAGTAGGCTAAATATGATGAAATTTGCACAACAATTGACTCAATCGGCTCCCAAAAATGTCTTCAAACTCTAAATTTCTTCACACCTCTCGGTTGAACCCAAAAACAACAATTTATAGGTTTGGCACAGGGTAGCAACGCTAGGGAGAATGTTGTAACGTTGTGACGACATAGATCATAGCATTGAGGAAGCGTCGCAACGGGGCTCTGACACTTGGTTGCACGCATGATAGCTCTCAAAAAGAGTTATTATTCCTAGCTTAATTCATGCTCGTTATCAGATTTTATGTGTTTATTTTCCTATTTTGTAGGTAACAAGCAATTAAAAGGTAAATTAATCGTTTGGTGAAGAACGGGGTACATTTGAAGTAATTTGGAGTTGATTTGAACATCCGAGCTTCAAAGGAGTTAAAAAGACCAAAATTCCATCGAGTTCCACCAAGTATGATCAGCCATCGAGCATCGAGTATCGAGTCGTCAAGCATTGAGTAGCGAGTATCTGATAGTGGACTCAGCGTTGCAATGCTACTCTAAGCGTCACGACGATCTGGAGTACAATCATCGTCAGCGTCCCAACGCATCTCAATGCTTGAACTCCAACGCTTGAAGATAGAAGCATCAGTGTTGCACCGCTTCTTTAAAGCGTTGCGACACTCCGACGATTGACGGACATGGATCGGAGTGCACGCGTAAATGAGCGTTGGACTTGTTGCTTGATGCTTCCCTTTTGTCGCATCAATGTTGCAATGTTATTCCAAGCATTGCAACACTGTATTGATCATTATATATTCTTCCCTTGGCCTTAGGTCAAACTATGTCAAATTTAGGAGGCCGAAGTAAAACTTCATCCTTCTTCCTTTTCCTTCAATTTTCTGTACTTTAGTAATTTATTGAGCAGATGCCGGATTGTAGCTTCTCATCCTCCATGGGAAGGTAATATTTTGGTTTCTTAGTTTAGGGATTCAAAGGAACTCGATGTAATTTTGTGAGAATTCAATTTAATGATTTATTCAAACTTGTTTATGGGTTTTGATCTGAATCTATATATATGAATTGCATGATTTTGATTGTTGATTGATGCTCAATAATTTTATCGAGTGATTCTAATGCTTTGTAATTACCTTGTAATATCTAACACATATTTATAGGCTAATTCCATTGAAAGCAATAGGTTAGTTAAGCAAAAAGGATTGCTCCTAGCAATCTAGAGAAAAATCGTATTGATTGTTTAATTAGACGTTGGAAGTTAAACACTCATCTTAGCATAATCTCCATATCTTAATGTGATTCGTTAATTTGTATGGAACGGATTCGTTTTCTATACATTTTGATTAATTAGATAATTAGGACCATTGGTTGGGATTTCAATCAATTGGGCTAAGAATAAGCAAGAAATTGAAGTCATAAATTGGATCGATGATCTAAATTACATTGGGCAAATCCATTCCTCTAAACTAAGACATCTCGGTTAATTGTGCTTCTATCTTTACTTTTCTTGCATTTTTATTTTCACGCATTTTAAATTATCCAACCATACCAATTCTCCTCTATTTACCACTTTAATTGAAAACAAGCTTGATGAACTAATCTTCCGCGCTTTCCTGAGGTTCGACCCCATACTTGCCACTTGTACTACCAGTTAGTATAAGTAGTTAGTTTGATGATTTATAAACATTATTTGCATAGGCATGGGTTTACAAATGACGGGGAATTCGTCGACCTGCTAAATTGACATCGTTGTCAGGGAAGCCAATCAGTTCTTCTTAGTTAGTTTTTAGTTAAAGTTTCTTTTGCTTTGATTTCTTTTCCTTTTATGTCAGTTGAGCATGGCAGGATTTCTGAATCAATCTTCGACATCCAAAGATCAAGTTGCAAATTTTGATGACGAGATAAGTGGCCTTCGCCACGAGCTTACCGAGATGACTTCCTTAGTTGGCCATTTAGTGAAAAGGAGATCGCAGAAGTAGAGGTGTGTCGGAGTTGCCTTCTCGAGGGGCATCCCTCATAAGCATGCCCTAGGTTGCAGTGGATGCGAGCACCATGTGGATGAAGGAACTCTTATTCAAGAGTACCTACGAGCTGAAGCAGATCTTTCCAATTCATTGTGACAGAATTACCACATATATTCAAAATATACTAATATGCATTCATAATGCTAAAGAGATCAAGAGATTATACCAGATGAAGATTTCTTCTTCACAACGAGTCTAAAACCCAATCGTCTACCTCGAACAATCACCACTCGAACAGAAGGAAACAGATATGACACCACCACTTAGAGCTCTCAGTATTTTTGGAGTGAGAATCCAAAGTGTGGGCTTTGCTCGGATTTGATAGAGGGAAGGAGGAAGAGAGACCATACTCAACGATCAAGCAAGTGGGAGATAAGGTCGTCTATCGCATAGACAAGATGCTTGATCGTTTAGGTGAAGTATACGATCTTGTAGGAAAAAATAAGCGATCGTCTAAACGATCGTGTAGGAAAGGGTAAGCGATCGTCTAAACGATTGTATAGGAAAAGGGTGAGCGATCGTCTAAACGATCGTGTAGAAAAAACTAAGCGATCATCTATACGATTGTTTAGTAAATATCGGGAGCTAAATGATTGCTTAGGAAAAGGTAAATGATCATTTAGTTAATAGTGTACGAAGGTGTAATCGGTAAGCAATCGCTTAGCAATATCGTATATGTAAACAATCGTGCAGACACTATCGTATAAGCACTAATTTTATAAGCGATGACACTCTCTTTAACACAATGTCCGCGCCTCTCATGCTTAACACACCGTCAGCTATTTATGCATCTCAAAGTGATCTTTCAATACACTCATCCGTTATTTAGAACAGAAGAGACACCGTCCCACTTCCTTTATAACTGTCTAATGAATGTGATCTCATCATATTCATAACATATAAATTAATATCATATATTAATTATAATATTTTTCTCTACTAGATATAAATCATATTTATATCCAATTTTCTCCAAATTAATGTATCTCATACATAAAGTTAATTATATCATATTTAATTAACTCGTTCGATCATATCACATGTAATCGAACTCCCTCTTGTCAATTTGAACATTTCAAACTGACCTAAAACTGACTCTCAACTTGTATCCATGCTACCAAGGGGACTTTATGGACCCATGGCTCGAAGCTCCAACAGTACGTGAATAACTAACTAAACTCTTTAGTCACGATATCCATCATTAGTTAACTGTCAGGCATTCCACTAAAGACCGACAATTGAACTCTTTTTGCCATAGATATATTTCTATGTCCATTGGATATAACCAATCATCAATACGATGACCCTTCATAGATGCTCGTAATTATAGCAAGCCAATTTACCATTTTGCCCCTGTAATTACATCTTCCTCCTTAAGTACCACTAATCCCTCTAATGAACAATACAACATAGTCCTACACTGTGTGAACACCTCTCAAGCCATGAGAAGGTGCGTGGTGCCACATCGTTCAAACCCCAGAATCAGTCCTTAATAGAGAAATCTATCTACTTACCCCTACTTTGGGGAAGAAGTGAAATCCATCTTGTGAAGCTGAGTTCTCAGCTCCCAAATCAGACTAATCCCCAAAATGGTAGGTTTGAGTCGACGCTCTGGCCACTCGCACCCATGCAAATCAAAGGATCGCCCTCAATGGTAGGAGTTCCCAACTCACTCAAGATTGAGGTCATGTTACCTATGGTCATCCTAGTGAAGTGAAGTCTCAGTCATGAACAGAGTTATATGACAAGACATTAACACTTCGAGGTCAGGTCTTATACAAACTCTTTGTATAAGACGCTCCCGCTCGCATGCCCACTACACAAATGATTAGGATCAGACCATCTGTGACAAGTCACAACATTTATAACAATTCCACAAAGCGGGTTGCGTTTGTGGTGTTACCAGGATAAGGTTTCCCTCATTTATCCATATACTACAGACTATTTTGGTTGTCACTTAAGACATGATCCACTTGTATGTCACTACATACATGCTTAAGTTACATAAAGAAAACCAGGGATATAAGTTTATTGGATTGTGGTAAAATAAAAAACATCTAAATGTGCAAAGTCAAGAGGTGAAGTAAATATCTTATATATTATATCACAAGTGTTCGTACAAAGTTGTTTACAAACTACAAGATACGAGACTTTAGGGCGCAAACCCCAACAGTGGATTTGTTGAGGAGGGGTATTATGGTCCTTGGGACTACGAGCCTCACCAATCTTGGTAGGGGGAGTCCTTTGGCCATAGATACTCAAGATAGGAACAGAGCTTTGGCGACCAAGATTTCACAACACCACACCAGTCGACTCACACTCAGTCTTCAGGTTCAGGTATGTCTTTAGAGGCTTTGGCTATGGAGCTTGCTGATAAAACTTTTAAGTCTGAGCAGGACAACCTCCGTAGGCAGCAAGAGTTCAAGCGCATCTAACAAGAGAGTCTTTACCACGAGGCATAGGCTAGGACTGACTTGCAAAGTTTGAGTGACGTTGTTGCTAGGCTTGCAACTTCAACTGGGAGGTCAGACAAGTTGTTGCCAGATCATTCCTTTGATTTTCCAGAGACTCAGAGGCATGAGGTAGTCCATGTCGACACGGTGGAGGAGCATGAACCGCTTCTTAGAGATTCGTGCCTAGGTATGAATTTGGAGTTTTCAATTTTCAAACTTGCTAATAGTTCTCTTCAATTTCAGCAGGATCTTTAAGCTCAGCGACAAGGATTGATCACCCATGTTTTCCAACTAACGGAGGCCACATAGAGACTAGAGAGCACATCAGAGCAGTCCATTATCTATACCTCAGAGGTTGAGTTCCTTGCGAAGTGCTACTACTTTAGTGATGATGAGGACATCATTCAATGCTTACCAGTTTGTGAGGTTAAGGAGAATTATGAACCTACATCTGACGACATCCAGGTGATAGAGTTAGAGGTCAAGAGACCTCGCCCTATTCTGACTCCTGGTATTTTATATATATTCAAGTTTTGTTCCCCTAGTCTCACGAGTCAGTTGTGTCTTTTCTTTCTTTCAACTCTTTTGAGTCACTTGAGTCTTTCAATTCTTTCTTTTTACTTTTTTACCGTATTCTAAAAAATCAAAATTTGACCTGTCCGGTTCTCTTCAGAAGATGAGAAACCTTATAGCCTTACCAGGCTATATTGACTCATCCAAGAAAGGACCAGAGAAATACGAGAATTTCTTTGTGCCTTGACAGGGGACAGGTCATGTCGAGCAATCGACTTTAAAAATTTGTCCTTCTTGGAGAGAGCTAAGTGAAAAAAAATTATTGCTTTTTTTTTATTATTATTTGTTTTCTAGATTATGTTTCTTTTTGTTTTTGTAGGGACAACCTAGAAGAGAGGAGAGCATCTTTTTGGAAGGCGAGTCTACTATTACCACCATCCCGTGTGTGACATTGTTATCAGGGAAGATTTTCTGTTCCCTTGTCTTTATTTTATTATTGAGCTTTACTTAAGATACATTGGGGACAATATATTATTTTAAGTTGGGGATGAGGTACCTATCGAGTAGTTTTTATTAGCTTGGGGTCCTTAAGCATTGTACTCGGACTATGTTGTGTGCTTGATTGTCTTGCTGCTCTATTGTTATCATGATAGTTTATGACGCACTCTTTTTGTGATAAAATTTGCATGAAATAACGTTAGGAAAGCATGATCATGATTTTTAGCCCAATTTTAAAAAATAATCTTATCTCTCATGCATCTTTAAGTCATTGTTTTGCGAAATTAAAGTCTTGCATGCTTAGAATTGGGTTATCTGGTTTGTATTTTTGTTGTCACCTTGAAAGGTCCACCTTTGACTTAGGAGTAACTATGCTTGTTTTAGAGCAAAACTAGACAGAGTAGATAAAGGGCTTACGTGAATTAAAAAGAGAGAGAGAGAGAGAGAGAATAAAGAAAAGCAAATTAGTTACAATTCTTGGGGGGGAAAAAAGCTTAAAAAATGAGGCATTTGCTAGCGTGTCTGCAAAAAAGAAAAAAAATAGTGTACATGTGTGTGTGTGCATGAATAGAGGTGAAAAGAACTACCTCTGCCGTGTTTAGTTAGGACTTGCGAGAAAAGAGTGATAGGTTTCCGACGGTGGGGTGTGAAAGTTAGCTCTCTAAGTAAAAGAAATGCCTTTATGTTTTGTGTGTGTGTGTGTTTAGGCATCCTTGTCTTAGTGTTTCCCTATTTTTTGCAAGTGTGATATGTCCAAGGACGATAACCAAACCAGAGTAAGGGAAAACAGGATGTGGACCTTATAAAACCTTTCAGGTTGTGCAAGCTTAACTAGAAAGACTCTAGGCTTACTTTTGCATGAATAAATAAAGAATTATTTTTTAAACTTGTGCTTCATTGATTGATTATAATTGAATTTCGTTCTTGGTTACAAATTTCATTCTAATTGACTGTTGAGGCTGGAGTAGCAACATTGCAAATTAAGCTAGCATGTTTTTAATTATTTTCTACTTGATTGTGTATTTCTACCTTGCTCGAAACGAGCAAGAATTAAGTTGGGGGTGTTTGATAGCTCTCAAAAAGAGCTATTATTCCTAGCTTAATTCGGGCTCATTATCAGATTTTATGTGTTTATTTCCTTATTTTGTAGGTAACAAGCAATTAAGAGGTAGAATTAATCATTTGGTGAAGAACGGGGTTAATTTGAAGCAATTTAGGGTTGATTTGAACATCTGAGCTTCAAAGGAGTTGAAAAGACCAAAATGCCATCGAGTTCCACCAAGTATGATCAGGCATTGAGCATCGAGTATTGAGTTGTCGAGCATTGAGTAGCGAGTATCTAGAAGTGGACTCAGCATTGCAACACTACTCCAAGCGTCACGACGCTCCGAAGTTGATTCATTATTAGCGTCCCAACACATCTCAACGCTTAAACTCAGAACCATCAACATTACAACACTTCTTTAGTTTGGTGAACTAATCTTCCGCGCTTCCTTGGGGTTCTATCTTTAATTTTATTTTCACACAATTTCAATTATCCAACCATACTAATTCCTCCCCCCCCCCCCCCCCCCCCCCCTCATTTACCACTTTAACTGAAAACGAGCTTGATGAACTAATCTTTCATGCTTCCCTGAGGTTCGACCTCAGACTAACTGTTTGTACTACCAGTTAGTATAAGTAGTTAGTTTGGTGATTTATAAATATTATTTGCTAGGCACGGATTTACAAACGACGGTGAATCCACCGACTTGTCAACACGCGGAGAGAAGAATCATCCGTTCAAGTTCGTAGCGTTGCAATGCTGGGGTGAGCATTGCAACGCTAACCATTCTTCTTTTTAGTGTTGGGTAGGCGCGTTGGGGTGGCATCACAATGTTGGTGTTGTCTATCTTCGGAGCGTTGCAATGCTCGGAATAGCATTGCGATGCTGCCCTGCACACTAGTATACTACCTTCAAGCGTCAAGCAAGCGTTGAAATTATGCAATTTAGGAGCGTTGTGACACTAAAATAGGATACTTTGGTCTTTTTGACATCTCCGCTCAGTTTGGTGCATCAGACTTCAAATTTTCCATTCTTTTGGCCCGATTTTTCACCTCTGCAATGTACTTGCTCCATTGGATCAATTCTCCTACAAAATAAAACAAATAAAACAAATAAAACACAAGAATCATCCAAATTAGAAGAATTAAGGACATAAAATTAGCTCTTTTTTAGAGTTAACACTGACATTTGTTCTAACGTCTCTATGAGTGGGATATTAATGTACAATTGTTTTAACACTTCTAGAAAGCATTGAAATTGGTATTCATCATTTTTCTTTCTTAATCTTTGTGGGAATGGAGGTAGTTGTACCAAATTTAATGTCGTTGATGTAGAAGTTGTTACAGATGCGTCTTTGTGTTTCTCTTGAGCTTCGTGCGATGGCTGAATGTTGCTTTGATCAGACAAATATTTTTATGCTTCTTCGGTAGCTTTATTTGACTTTTCCTTCATGATTTTTATTGTGATGTGTCCACTCCTCAATGTCACTGCTTGACATTGTTCTTTTCATGAATTCCCCACATTGCGAAGGATCTCTGTGGTGCTTGGAAGTAAACCTGGTGGTCTATTCTTCAATTCCTCTGTGATTTGTCCCATTTGGATTTCAAGGTTGCAAATTGACGTCACTTGGTTTTGGAGGACTGCTTCATTCTTTTGTATATATTCCTTTAATAAATTTTCCAAAGATGAGGTGGTTGGTGGTTGAGATAAGCTTGCTGCTTTTTGATACACATTCTGTCTTTGATGGAACCCAGGTGGTCCATCTCTAGAGGCGTTGTGAGGGTTGGCTTGTGGTTGTTGATTTCCTTCCCATGAGAAGTTGGGGTGGTTTCGCCAACCAGGGTATTGTGAGTTACATGAGCATACCTCAAAAGAATGAGGTTCTTCACAGAGAACGCAACTTTCATTAGTCATCTGTGTAACTACGTGCAATTGCCAATTTCTTGCGCCAAATTTGGTTATGGTCATCGCCTGTAGTAGGTTAGTCATCGTGCTCACCTATGTTTGAAGCGATGCGATGGCTTCATTTCTCTGTCTGTCATTTGACCTTCAACCATATTCATTTTCTTTCCAATCTCTATGATTCTTCAAGATTTGATCAAGAATGTTTTTAGCTTCAACATACATTTTGTTCAATAGTACGCCTATTGCAGCAACATTTACTGTTGTTTGCGATGTTGAGTTTAAACAATAGTAGAAATTTTCCATCTATAATTTGGGATAATAGATCTATACATTTTGTTCAATATGGATTAATCCACTAACATTTAGTGAATTTGGGATAAACCCATTAACACATTTTAAAAAATAATTTTAATTTGATTTTCAATCTAATTAATTTTACTTTAAAAATAGATTAGACAAAATCTAAAATTTAATTCTGAAATTGAATTTTATAAATTAAAAAATGATTTATTAAATTAATTAATTAATTAATTAATTAATATCAAATATTAAATTAATAAAACACCTAATCCAAACATGAATCTATTCATGTAATGAATATTTAATCATTGTTTAAATATTTTGAACTCTCCAATTACATTTAATTACAATAAAATCAAACGTTTAATTAATCAAATATAAATATTCAAATCCTAAACTGAAATTGAACATTTCAAATTCAAACCCTAAATTGAAATTTGAACACTTCAATTTCACTCAATCTTCTAATCCAATATTTAATATTTTACGAGCTAGTAGAGGGACCTTATGGACCTACAAATCATGAGCTCCAATAATTTGAGATTAATTGATTAAACTCTTTAATTCGAAATATTCAATATTCATTAACTACCGAGACATACCATCATAGCTTGATAGTTACACTCTCCTCACTATATATATATATATATATATTTGTCCACTTGATTTAACCATGATAAGTAAGTCAATCCTTCACAGGTCGTTCGCATTTACAACTGGGTCAAAATTACCGTTTTGCCCCTGTAAATACATCTTGCTCCTTAAGTCTCCACTGATCCTCTATTGAACAATTGGTAATAGTCCAACTAAAACCATATCTCTCTTGATCATGATAGGGTAGATAGTGGAAGAGACGAGATCGATATGATAGTGGACAGACTATATGGTTTTAGTTAAACAACACTGTCATATCCTTCACAGGTCGTTCGCATTTACAATACTGCTCAACGACGATATGACAGTGGAAGAGAGGAGATCGATATCATATCTCAATGACCAAGTAAAGCTCAAAACAAATCCACCATAACAAATTTCTATTACTTTTCTTCTTCTTTTCTACGACTTCTTGATATTAATTGGCAGTGTATTTTATTTTTTCAGTCTTTCTTACTAAACATCCTCCCTTTTTCTATTTCTTTCGAAAGAAGAAGAAGAAGAAACTCACCTTGATTGAGAGAAGACTTCATTGTGAGAGTCTTGAGTATTGGTGACAGTAGAAACCCGCTGAAAAAAAACAACCAATGCAACCGAGATACGAAGGAAGATTGATGCCATCATGAAATGGAGAATGAAAACTTGATTCTAAAATTCTTTCAATAACATTATGAAAATGAAGAGATGAGACCAGATAAAAGTAGAAAAGTTTGTATTTATTATTTGAAAATTTTGTAGTTATAATGTGAAGGAATGTGTCTGTACGAAGTAATGCAATTTTGTAAAGGGTTGTATCTATATGAAGTGATGCCAAAAGAATTCAAAAGGTGTGATATTGTATGTAAAATAGAAAATATTGAATGAAGGTAAAATAGGAATATTTAAGAGATATAAGGGCAAAAATGGATGACAAAAATTCTCCCCTCATTGGCCCTTTTGATGTAGTATATATATATATATATATATTGAAAAAGAACATATAAGTTATAGGGTAATTGCAATTTGTAATATTTTTAGAGATAATAAACAAGTGTATGATATAATTTTAAAAAAATTGCAAATATAGTAAAGTCTATTAGCCATTCTAGCGTTAATAGACTCTTACCAGCGATATAGTCTATGACTGATAGACTTCTATCAACAATCTGGTATATCACTGATAAACTATCTAAATTTTGCTATGTTTGTAATTTTCTTATATCTGACAATACTTTGGGTCTAATTGCTATATTTGCAACTGCGAGTTATAAGTTACAATTATTGTTCATAATTTATTTCAGTAGTGTTCAATAAAACCTGAGATATCTAAAAAAAAAAAAGAAAGAAAACATGGGATATCTTAAAATAACATTTCTTTTAAAAACAAAGACCATTCTCTTTAAATCAACACAAGCAAATAATGTCGTGGGGGTGCTAATAATTTCTCATAAACAAAAGATGCTTGAACCATTAAAATTTTATTTGTAAATTTTTATCCTATTTTGTTGCCTATTCATATCCTCCAAATTAATCAAGATGGGTAGCCATCTACTTTTTTTTCTATAGACAAATAGTGACGAAAGAATATGAAGAAAACAAAAAGATAAAATTATGTTTTTAGTTATTGAGTTTTAGAAAACGGGTGAGTTTGGTCCCAGTTTGGTCCCTAATTAATGTTTTAGTTTGACCAATTTAATCCCTTTTAAAGAATAGGTTTAAAAGCCCTTAATTATTATTAATACAAAGTTCTTATTTATTATTTTAATTCCTACCTTAATTATATAATTTTATTATTATTTTAAATAGTGAAAATAATATTTTTAAATTAAAACGTAAAAATAGTTGCTCACTCATCTCTCTACTCAACTCTCCTCCATCCACCAGGCACCAACTTTAATCTCCCAGGCATCCATCCGTCCCCCATTTTCAATTCCTGACATTCAGAGACTCCCTTAAGTTCAATGCTTCTCAAATCTACTATGAAAATCAGCGGCTTGTCCTCTACCATTGTCAGTGGCCACAAATTCCACAACGTGCTCCAGAAATTGAATTCAACTCCTCCCCATTCGATCCCGGGAAAATGGCATAGCGAATGAAAAATGGTTTCTGTCTGCGTACACTGCTGACTGCTTCAATTGAAGGAGCGGGAGGGAGACTAGAGAGTGCAGTCCTCGCTCCAAAGGTTAATTTTAATTAGCGCTATCAGATTAAGGAAGGCGGTAAAACGCTCGTCCTTATTTATTTTAATTTTTTTATATATCCTACCCAGTACCCAGTATCCCTACTCGGGAGGGAGAAATATCTCTCTCTCTATATTTTTTGTTTTATATTCATTAATTGTGATTGCGTCATTGGATTTCGCTGTTGATCGGAACCTTAGGGATTGCGTTGCGCGATATGTTATATAAAGGCACCTATGTATTGGCAATGTCATTCATTCTCATTTCATCATCCTCTTGCTTTTCCAATTTCCAGACACTTTCTTCCTATCCTTCCCTTTCTGCCTGCCTACATATTATTGGAGAAAGTAAAAAAGGAACCACCGCATTTTCTCTCTCACCCCCCGTGTCAACGCAGCCATACATTAAACATTTCTCAGTTGCTACTTCAGTAAGTTGATTTCGTCTCTGATTATGGAAGGAAATGATTGTAATTGCATCTTTTGTTCTCGTTTTTCAGAAATCTTTCCTTCATCACAACGTCTCTTTTTCCTTTTTCTACAAGGTCATCCGAAGGAAGCCATTTTGGAAATCACTTATTTCAAGGAAAAAGAAGAAAAATACAACAAAATGAAGTACGTGCTGGTAACTGGTGGAGTTGTAAGCGGTCTCGGAAAAGGAGTTACCGCAAGCAGCATCGGTCTGCTTCTCAAGGCCTGCGGTCTTCGCGTTACTTCCATCAAAATTGGTCTCTTTCTCTTCTACTCGTCCTTCTCTTTTCATCTTCATCATCTTTGCTTTTGAACCGTTTCACACTAGGTTCACTCCTCTTTCGCGGATAAACGCTGCTCAACTTCAAATTATATCGCCTAGAGTTCCCTGAGACACAACATTCTCCTTTCCCCTCCTTTTACGTTTGTCCTTTGTTTCTCACTTCAAATGGTTGGACAATTTTCAAGTCACCTCTATTCTTCTTGTCATACATATTCTTCTTCTTCTTCTTCTTTTTTCTCTCTTTTTTTGGGGGGGGGGGATTTAGGCAACGCCACCTTCCGCTTCTCAGTTCTTCAAAAAATTAACTAAGAATATATATTGCTACCACTACTGCATCGTTTGTCTTCATATATAACTTTTCAGCATCGACATCTAACAAATTGTTCAGTGCTTGATAGTATTTCTTCTGTTATGTCAGATCCATACTTAAATACAGATGCGGGAACGATGTCCCCCTTCGAACACGGGGAGGTTTTTGTGTTAGATGACGGTGGTGAGGTATGCGAAATTCCCCTTTTTATGCCCATTTTTTTTTTCTTCTTCTTTCCTTTTCTCATTTTTCTTCCATTTTCTTTCGATTTATGGTTTCTAACGTCAGAAAGTATTGATAAATCAGACTCTGTTATGCTAACTTATCTATAAATATAATAGTTGGAGTGGACTGTTGCGAAGTCCCCTTATGATTGGCACGCGAGATGATGATATTAAAAAAAAAAAAAATGTACACGCTAATGCTTAATGCGAATTGATTGATATGAATGGGGCAGCGCGCGCATAGATTTATTGGGACAAAGAGTCCGTACACGTGCTGGGCTTTTGCTTGAAACTGGCCGTGGCCTTGTCAAATCTGATTTGCTTTGTTGTTGTACCTTCAGGTGGACCTTGATCTCGGGAACTACGAGCGGTTCCTTGATATCAAGTTGACCCACGATAATAATATCACTACAGGGAAGATTTACCAGGTAAGTTTTTCTTATGCAAATTAGTGATATCTCCAGTATGTATATGAGGTAGTGATGCAGGATGATCATTAATCCTAGATGTGGAATTAACTGCTAAAGTCTCTTTTCGGATCTGGCAGTCAGTTATCGATAAGGAGAGGAAAGGGGATTATCTTGGAAAAACTGTCCAGGTATTTCTTTCTGCTAGTTTCTTGAGTAATGTTTTAATGTCGATAGTTTCTGGCTACGAGAGTAATGCTTTATTACTGTTCAACTATTTGCATCTTTTTAACCTATTGGCCTTATTTCCTTGATTTATAGGTTGTTCCACATATTACTGATGCAATTCAGGAATGGATTGAGCGTGCTGCTTTGATACCAGTGGATGGCAAGGATGGTCCAGCTGATGTTTGTGTGATTGAATTGGGTGGAACTATTGGTATACAATGAGGATATTGATTGATATAGCACAAACGAGTTTATTCCTGACACTTATTTAGGTCCTAATCATTGTTGGTTGCAGGAGACATTGAGTCCATGCCATTTATTGAGGCACTTGGACAATTCTCATACCGTGTAGGTAGGAAATTTTTGTGTGGGGGAAGTTACTGTCAATAGATGCTACTGTTTGGTCTTTCTAATCTCGGTTCCATTCAGGTTCTGGTAACTTTTGCCTGATTCATGTCAGCCTTGTGCCTGTATTGAAAGTTGTTGGAGAGCAGGTAAACTCTCTCCATCTCACATTATACGGAAATGGAATGAAGTGCAGCATTTCTACTTGATTTGGCACTTAACTAATTTGTTGTTTAAACTTAATTTCTGATTTGGTCGGCCTTTTGTTATGTCCAGAAAACAAAGCCAACTCAGCATAGTGTTAGGGGACTACGAAGTTTAGGCTTGACCCCACATGTTTTGGCTTGTCGCAGCACAATGGTTACCTACTATCTTATTTATGTTTCTCAACCATGGGCATATATCTGGTCGACTGCAGCATTTTTTCTTTGTTATTCTGGCTCAAGGTTCTACTTGTTTCAGGTTCTTGATGAAAATGTGAAGAGGAAACTTTCTCAGTTTTGCCATGTTCCGGTATTAGCATCCACTGCATATTCATTTGGATCTATCAACCCTTTTTGCCTACTTTTACATTATTCTAAAAGTAACTTCTTCTAGGTGGACAGCATCATCACTCTTTACGATGTTCCCAACATCTGGCATATTCCTTTACTTTTAAAAGTAAGGCAGTTTCATATAATAAATGATATTTTTTTTTTAGCAGATGCAAATATTGATCTTCTTTGCTGTCCTATTAGGATCAAAAGGCGCATGAAGCAATCTTGAAAGTGCTGAATCTTCACAGGTTTGTTTGATGAGCTCAATTATGATTGCAACACACATCGAGATAGATTTGTACTCTTTCATTTTCTTGCACTCATACTCTCTGCCATATGCAGCATAGCTGGTGGCCCCGCTTTAGAGGAGTGGACTGCTAGGGCTGAAATATGTGATTCACTACACGAACCGGTGGATTCCTACTCTCCATTGTTTTAAATTCAGGTTTTAGCTTGTCCACTTGTTTTTTTTTTCTTTTTACATTTGTTTTAATATTTGCCATTAACAGGTTCGTATTGCCATGGTTGGAAAGTATACGGGCCTTTCAGATTCCTACCTTTCTGTGCTGAAGGTACAACCAGACAACACATTAAGATCTTAATTCTTAATATTATAAGACTGGAGTATAAAAAGTACCTGGACAGTTTAAAGAGTAGAATTGTCATTTGTGCATCCATTATTCTAATATTTAGTTTCAAGAGTGATTGTCACTTTCACACACTGTGGATAACATTGACTGTATCCCATGCTTTAAGTTTAAACTATAAATTACACTTGAACAAGTAACAGCAGGTCAGATTACTGAATTCTACAAAGCCAATGCCTTCACTGAATTCTAAAAATATCAATTGGCCATACTTAGCATAAAATATTACAAGCAGTGTTTTAAAAAGTGCCTTCATCTGCTGAGTGCACTGGTCTATTGCCTTAGACTCGGCAACTCATACCATTGTTCACCTCAGTGTTACTCATTTGATAAATTTGGGAGTTTTTCCTCCATTACATTCCATGTAAGATCCCTCATGAACATTTTTTGATGTAGCCTAAGAGATAAAAAGGAGAGAAATCTCCAATAATTATTCAAAGTTATCAATTAAAAGTTATCCATATGAGGAGGCAATCCCTCTATTTATAGAAAATTAGAAAACAAACTAATCCTAATCCTAATTAATGAAAGAAACTAATCCTAATCTTAATTAATCAAGAAAACTAATCACAATCCTAATTAATTGAGGATTTGACCAAGATGCCTTAATTTACCTTAATCCCACTCTATTATTTTTTGTTCTGTTTAGCTTCATCTTCTTTTTTTTGCCTCTATCCTCTTCTTCCTTTTTTTCTTTGAAACGGAAACAAGACTATTCATTGATAATAATGAAAGAGCCCAATGCTCAAAGTACAAGAGAGAAAACAAAGTGTTAACTTCAAACATGCCAATACAATGCCAATACAGGCAATAACCAAAATACAACATAAAGACAAAAACTCTCAAGAAAAATTCCCACCATCCAAATGAACACATAACTAAAGAGAAACCCACCATCCAAATGAACACTTAAACTCGAACAAGCCCGAAATAAAAAGATGAAAAGCTTGCAAAGGTTGAACTTGAAACTAATGAAGACCCATTTGATTTTTTTAAACTCGTGCATTTTTCTATCTTTTTTTTCCGAACTTCTTTTTCTCTTTTATTATGCTAACATGTGAAGAAACATCCACAGCATGTGGTAAAAATCGTCCCTTTAAGGTATTTTATTTCCATTTTTTTAAGAATATATTTTGCTTTATCTTTACTCAAGATAGTATCCTCCCTTGCACCTAAAAGGTAATTTTGACCATGAGTGTTGTATAAGCTTCAAGAAGAATGTCATACTAAAATTTGAAGAAAGTTGCTGTTTGCTCTTTCGCTATGGTCTTAACCTAGGAAGCACGAATACTTCTAGTTATGCAAAGAATCGATGTCAGATACATATTAGACACGCGGAAGATATGTGTTTGATACGTGATTTGAAGTATCTGATTTTTTACCTTTTTTAAAAAAAATTTCAGATATGCCTATCTGCTTCTAGATACGTGAAGGGGAGATATGCTGGTTTTTTTTCCCCCAACTTTAAGCCCAACCCACAAACCATTTTATTTAATTGCGTCTTTCAGATTGATTTTAAAATCATCAAAATCACTTTTTTCATTTTTAAAATCACTCGAAAACACACTTTTAATTATTCAAAATTAATTTAGTTTTCAATTTTACATTTTTAAATACAATTTTCATATTATCAAATTTAGATTGGAAGGATTAAACATGTTTCACGGTGATTTTGAAAATGATAAAAGTGATTTTAACTATTTTAAAATTACTCCCAAACATAAAAGTCCACTTAAATCAAGCAATCCAAAAAAAAAATAAAAAAATAAAAAGGATAAAAACATAAAGAGTTAAAATAAAAAACCCGAAATTTAATTAAATCTTCATTCTTCTCTTCTCTCTCACTATCTAAATCATTGGGCATTATCATATATATATATACACACACATACATATAATAACGTATATTCAACGTATCCATATCTTAGTTTTTTATAAATTGGCATATCGCCGTATAGTATCGTATCTGTATCCGCATCTTTGCTTCTTAGGTCTTTAACATTTGGATACCATGTATGGCATTAAGGATTCAATACGCTGTTTTATTATGTTGTCATAAATAAAATGGTTTTATTTTTTTAGACACTTGTGCAGTATGTGTGGTTGTACATCATTACATGGAAATGGCAGACTCTATAAACTCGTGCATTTTTCTCTCGTAGCAAAATGTTTTAAGCTTCCTTGAGTGCATATTAGAAATTGAGCTGCCAACGTTTTGCATTGTCCCTCTTTAGCAGTAATATTAATCACCCTTAATTTCCTTAGTTTTTCACTGCAATTTCTAGTTCCTATCAGTTTCTACAACGGTTTTCATGTTTACGGTGAACAACATACAATATATAATGAAATACAGCTTTTGTAGGCTCCATAGGCTTCTCTATGGATATCATCTATCCTAGCTTTTTAGATATATTCCTTTGTTCTAAATTTTCTGAGCTTGGATTTCTTGTTATTTTCAGTTCATTTTCCTTCCGAATACAACTCCTTGGCTTACTTTTATTGTTTGAAAATTATTCATTAATGAAATTTCAATCCTGTTTTCTTTATTTTTAAAAACCTACAGTATGAATTTGTTAAAAGATAGAAATAGAAGACACAAGGTTTACGTGAAAAACCCTAGAACAAGGAGAAAAAACCGTGATAGAGAGTCTCCTTTTTATTATTTTTAACATCACAAAAAGATACACGAGGGTTCTTATTTATAGGCTCTAACAAGCCTTAATACAAAAAAGGAAAGAAAATTAGGGTAAGATTAATTATTATCATACCCCTGGGATTATAAACCATCACCTAAGTCCCTTAGTTTCGACACTCCCCCTCGAGTTGGGGCTTAGATGTCAATCTGACCTAACTTGCTAACACATGAGTCAAAATTTTGCCTGAATAACCCTTCAGTAAGAACATCAGCAACTTGTTGATTTGATGGAACATACAGAATACAGATACTGCCAATTTCTCTTTTATAAAGTATCTATCAATTCCACATGTTTCGTATGATCATGTTGTACTGGATTATTGGCTATGCTTATAGCCACTTTATTATCACAATAGAGTTTCTTCATCGGTAAGACACCATCTTGATGAAGATCAGGTAGTACTTTTCAACCAAATTTCTTTACAAATTCCCAAACTCATAGTTCTGTATTCAGCCTCAGCACTACTTCTAGCAACATCACTTTGCTTCTTACTTCTCCAAGTGATCAGGTTACCCCACTCAAAGGTACAATATCCTGATGTAGACTTTTTGTCAATAACTGATCCTGCCCACTCAAAGGTACACGGGAGGGCATCCGATTGATGAGATGAGCTGCAGTAAGTACATCTCCCCATAGGTACGAGGGTAAGAATGCAGGTATCATGAGAGATCAGACTACTTCAATGAGGTGGCGATTTTTCGCTCAGCCACCTCATTCTGCTGAGGATTCTGGTGGATGATACCTTAGAGGTTAAAAACTCACGAAGGGACTGATTAATAAATTCACGTCCATTGTCACCTCGAAGAATGATGATTTTGGTATTGAATTGAGTTTCGACGGTAGTGTAAAACTGTTGAAATATCGTCATCACTTCAGATTTTTTTGTAAGAAGGAACACCCATGTAAGACGGGTATGATCATCTATGAAGGTGACAAACTACCGTTTACCTGACACAGTTGTGACATTAGACGGACCCCAGACGTCACTATGTATCAAGTGGAAGGATCGGGAAGGTTTATAGGGTTGTGAAGTAAAGGAGGCTCTGGGCTGCTTATACAAACTTCACAAGACAAAGACGACACATTCACATTACGAAATAAATGGGGAAACAAATATTTCATATAAGTTTGGATGTCCAAGACGAAAGTGCTATAATAAATAATTAGTTTCAGAAATAGTAAGAGAAGACAATAAACTAGTCTTAGACAATCTCCTAGAAGAAGCATTATCTGAGAGGAAATAGAGCCCCCTATTTTGCCGAGTAGTGCCAATCGTCTTCCTCGAGCTCAGGTCCTGAAATAAAATATCATCTGATGAGAAAACAACTTTGCAGTTCAAATCTCTGGTTATTTTACTGACCGATAGTAAATTGTAAGATATCTGTGACACATGTAAAACATTCTGTAAAATTAATCCCTAAATCAGAGATAAGTGACCCTTTCTAGCAATGGGGGCAAAAGACCCACCTGCAATTCGTATTCTCTCATTTCCAGCGCTTGGATAATAGGAGAGGAATTGATCAGATGATCTAGTTAAGTGATCAGTTGCTCTTGAGTCTAGAATCCAGGATACATCCCCCTCAACAAAGAAACTAAAGGACTGAGGAGTACCTGATTGGACAATATTGCTGGTTCCAACTGTACCTGGATCCACATGGCTGGCCGCCACTTGGGGAGCATCATCAACCGTTTCACCAACGAAGGCTCGACTGGATTTAGACTTATCATTTGGAGGGCGCCGCTTGCCATTTGGTGGACGACCATGTAATTTCTAGCATTGGTCTTTTGTGTGCCATGGTTTCTTACATTGTTTACAAATTGGTGGGGACTTTCCATTCTGTTTGTCACTTTCTGACCCAGACGACTTGACTCCAAACGCAACAGAGTCTAAGGTGGTGGTTGCCAAACCATTCATAGCGTTGGTTCTATCCTCTTTTAATCTGACTTCGGAGCAAACTTCTATCAGGGACGACATCGGTATCCGTCCCAAAAATTCGGCTCCGGACACCATCAAATTTTGAGTTCAAGCCAGCCAGAAAATCATATACGCGGTCAGCCTCCTCAATCTTCGAATACTGAACCCTGTCGACTGGGCAATTCCAAACTACTTCGCGACACAGATCTATTTCTTGCCACAATAGTGACAATTTATTGAAATAGGACGTTACATCACGAGTCCCCTGCTTGCACTCATATACTTGTTTCCTTAATGTATAAAGTCGTGAAGCGTTCTGCCTCTTTGAATATAGTTTTTGGACAACTTCCCAAATATCTTGAGCTGATGCTGAATAAAGTAGGGGCTTCCCGATCTGGGGTTCCATACTGTTTATCAAAATCGAGCGGAGGAGAGAATCCTCTCCCTTCCATATACGTTCCTGAGGATTCCCAGGGTTCGGTCTTGGTATCTCCCCGGTTAGATATTCGAACTTGTGCCATCCCTCGAGGACCATTTTCACAGATTGAGACCAAGAAAAATAGTTCTGGCCATTAAGTTTTTCTTTGATAGATATTTCTGTAGAATTTCCCACAGAACCAGACATAACGTTTGCAATAGGTAAAGTAGGGTAAGCAGTTACCAGTATTTCTGAACATAATGGAAAGCCCGAATATGCATCTGGATGAAAGTTAGTCGAAGGAATTGCCGTGGATCTAATGGCTGCCCCAAGCGCAGAAATCAGTTGCTGCAAATTTGCCAGTTGCTGTTGAAACCCTATGGTCCCACCAAAACCCACTGTGGGTTGTTTCTGCCTATAAACCCCTGAAAAAACGGTCTCTGCTGGTGTGGGAGAAGTGACCGGCTATACAAAGAAAGAAGCCTGATGAATTGGCTGGTCTTGTTGGATCGGGTTTGGTTGGACCAAGTTTGGCTAGATGGGTTGGTTCGGCTGGATCGGGATTGGCTGGACCAGTTGGTTCGGCTGGATTGGTTGGTTCAAAGTGCCGGGCAGAAGCGATTGATGGCACGTCTGGGCTGTGATTGGAGGTTGTGAATGAAGACCGATTGGGCTGTGACTGGGCAGAAGTGAAGGCTGCGATGGAGGACCTCCAACGGTGGCTGGAGCAATCACTTGAACGGTTGCGCGACAGATGAAAAATGACCAATTGGGGATGAAAAATGGCCAATTGGAGGCGCCCCACTGTACGGCTGCATGATGGATTAAAAATGGTTAGTTGGGTCTGTTCGATCAACGGCTACATGCCTTACGACGGTTGGATCTGTAACGGCCCAAGTAACGAGCGTAAATATTGGTCGACGGTAGCCCTAATTTCAGCACTTTGGGAATTGTCCATTGTTGTTCCATCCCTTGCTAGGGTTGACGACTGAATTTTTTCTATCCTAGCTATAGTCTCATCACCGTGCTCTGATACCATATTGAAAAATAAAGAGTAGAAGAGAAAACACCAAATTTACGTGGAAAACCCTAGACCAGGGAGAAAAAACCACGATAAGAGTTTTTTATTAATTTTTGATACACAGTACACAATACAAGAACATGTATATATAACCAAAAGTATGAAACCCTAGACTATAGACACCACGTAAAAAGACTAAAATGCCCATAGGGCTTAACAACATTTTCAGCAACTGCAACAGAGAGGAACCCATATTGTGTTTAACTTCGCTATTGGAGAGAGTTTTTGAATAGTCTATCCCATAGGTCTGAGTAAACCCTTTCGTTACAAGTCTGGCCTTGTACCTGTCTAGAGTTCCATCAAATTTATACTACAGAGTAAATACCCACTTGCACCCAACTATTTTGTGCCATTTTGGGAGAGCAACAAGGTCCCATGTATTATTTTTTTTCAAGAGCTCTCATTTCTTCCATAACGATAGTCTTCCACTCAAGAATTTCCATAGCCACCTGTATGTTTTTTGGTATTGCTATTGTGTCAAGACTGGCAGTGAAAGCCCTAAACTCACTTGGTGCCCTTTCTTAAGGAAATGGGCATGTCAAAAGAAACATCATAGTCCCCAGGTTTGTCTGACTTCTCATCTGCTTTCCCATCTGTAGTAGGATTTTGATCGCATCTTTCAGCCTGAGATAGAGTCTTACTCTCGTGTTCTTGTGGTAGTCTCATCATTGTCAGCTACCTTCATATCTGGAACTAACACATTAGTCCTGTCATTCTCAGTTACATCAACAATATCATCCTCAACACATAAGTTGTTATTGTCAGGGACACATTCGATAGTACCTTGAGCTTGTGTTGGTTCAGATTCATGGACTGGAGCTGGTGGAATAGTAGGGGACACTATTTCCTTTCTAAGATTCTTTCTGTAGTATATTAGCCAAAGGACCTATTTAGTAGGTAGAACAGTGTCATGGGAACTCAAGATAGGTTCAGGAAGAACAATAGAGACTGGGGATGTTGATCCGTTAGTCTTTTCACTAGTACTCTCTCCCTGAAGATGACTAATAGGGAAGAAGGGTTGATCCTCAAGAAATGTGACATCCATGGAGATGAAGTACTTTCGGGAAGAAGGATGGAAGCATTTATAACCTCGCCGGTGAAAGGGATACCCAAGGAAGACACTTTTGAGCATGCGGGGTAAACTTAATTTGGTTAGGGCCATGACTATGGACAAAGACAGAGCACCCAAAAACCCGGAGAGGAACATAAGGAATAAGCCGTGTGGTCGGGTATGACTCATTGAGGCATTCAAGAGGAGTTTGGAGATGGAGAACACGAGAAGACGTTCGGTTGATAAGATGAGCTACAGTAAGAACTGCATCTCTCCACAAATAAGATGGAAGAGAAGTAGATAGCATGAGAGATCGGGCAACCTCGAGGAGATGAAGATTTTTCCTTTTAGCCACCCCATTCTATTAAGGAGTATAGGAACACGAACATTGGTGAACAATGCCTTTAGAAGACAAATATTCACGAAGGGTATTATTGAGAAATTCACGACCATTGTCACTTCGAAGAATAGCAATTTTGGTATTGAACCGAATCTCAATAGTGGTGTAAAATTGTTGAAATATCGATGAAACCTTTGATTTATCAGTGAGTAGAAAGACCCACGTAAGACGGGTATGATCATCGATAAAGGTCACAAACCACCGCTTTCCTAAAGAAGTGGTAACACTAAAGGGACCCCAGACATCACTATGAATAAGAGCAAAGGGCTGAGAAGGTTTGTAAGGTTGAGAAGGAAAGGTGACCCTATGTTGTTTTGCACAAATGCACACATCACAAGACAAAGAAGAGACATCAACTTTATTGAATAAATGAGGAAATAAAAATTTCATATATTGAAAATTTGGATGACCAAGGCGAAAATGCCACAACATAGAATCTTTTTCTGAAGTTGAAAAATAAGAAGATAACAAACTAGTCCTATAGATGTTCCTAGAAGAAGCATCACCATCAAGGAAGTAGAGTCCTCTATTGTGTCGGCTAGTGCCAATCGTCCTCCTCGAGCTCAAGTCCTGAAAGAAAAAGTTATCCGGTGAGAAGGCAACTTGACAGTTGAGATCTCTGGTTATTTTATTAATAGATAAGAGATTGTAAGATATTTTAGGTACATGCAACACATTCTATAAAGTTAAACCATGGAAGGGAGAAATATGACCCTTGCTCGCAATAAGAGCAAAAGACCCATTTGCAATTCTGGACTTTTCATTACCAGCACACGGAAGTTACGATAAAAAGGTTATCCGATGACCCAGTTAAATGATCTGTAGCCCTTGAATCAAGTATTCATGGTTTATTGTCATTTATACTTAGGAGACTTAAGGATTGTGATGTACCTGATTGAGCTATGGTCCTAAGGGAAGAGATAGCAGTCATTTGACAATTCATTTGAGGTTGTGGCTGAGAAGTACTTGCAGATTCACTCACAAGAGCCCAACCAGATTTTCGTCGACGACCAGATTCACTCGTCAACTTGTTTACGCAAAGTGTAAAGACGAGACACATTCTGCCTCTTAGAATATAATTTCTGAACTGCATGTCAGATATCTCGAGCAGTTGTAGCATACAACAATGGTTTCCCTATCTGAGGCTCTATACTATTAATCAGCAATGATCATAGCAAGGAGTCTTCTCCTTTTCAAATGTACTCTTGAGGGTCCCCTGGTCTAGGTTTAGGTATCTCATCAGTTAGATACCCAAACCTATGATGCCTCTCGAGAGTCATTTTAATGGACTGAGACTAGAAGAAATAATTCTGGCCATTTAACTTTTCTCCTGCAATTAAGCATGTGGGATTTCCTATAGAACTAGACAAATAGTTTTCAGTAGTTAAAGTAGGGAAAGAAGTTACCGGATTCTCTGGATACATCGGTAGACCGGAAGGAATGTTTGAATTCAATACACTTGAATTTAAGTTTGTGGAAGCTCCTGGGGCTGCCTCAGGAGCAGCGATTTGTTGTTGAAAACTCGCCTGAAGATTAGCTAACTGTTGTTGACTATAGCTCGTAGCCGGCACATCATGCGCGACTAGTGACTTGCCTCTGTGGTGGGCAGAAGACTCAACAACACCGACTTCAAATTCCTGCGATTGGATGAAGCGGCCACCGACGGCGGCATTGGGGAACAAAGCGGCCGCACTAGGGTTTCCAATCGGATGTTGCAGCAGATGTATGTGCAGGGATTTAAGATACCGGTCAATGGCGGCTTGGACAGTAGAGGCGGCGGCGGCAACGGTGGCTGCTGCAGTCGGAGGTTCCATCGGCAACGGTGGCGAAAGTAGGGGTGGTGAAGACCTAATGTTATCTTGCACCAATTGGTTTTCGTCGACGACGGCTAGGATTTTGTCACCATGCTCTGATACCATGTTGAAAGATAGAAACAGAAAATACAAGATTTACATGGAAAACCCTAGAACAGGGAGAAAAAACCACGATAGAGTCTCCTTTTTATTATTTTTAACATCACATGAAAGCTACACGAGGGTTCTTATTTATAGGCTCCAACAAGCCTTAATACAAAAAAGGAAAGAAAATTAAGGTAAGGTAAATTACTATCATACCCCAGGGCTATAAACAATCACCTAAGTCCCTTAGTTTCAACCTAATTATATTTCTAGCTCTGGGTCAACCTAGTAGTTGGTAACTAATATTACCTCATTGTTTGAGAGGCTATTAGTACTTTCATGCAATAGAAAACTTTTATGTGTAATACACGTATTCTTAATTATAATACAACTTTATTTGATAAAGGTTTTTATGTTTTTTTTCAAACTTACTTTTAGAATTTTAGCCAATTTATAAAACAAAACACTTTTGTTTGTCTTCCATTTTAAGTACATGTACAATTCCTTGGCTTCTTTTACTGTGTGGAAATTATTCACTAATGAAATTTTAATACAAAACAAATCTTTAGTATCTGATAAATCTCTAGAGCTGGCAAATAATATTACAACTAGAAAGTTTTTATTTTATGGCTCGTATATTGTATTTTTAACCCATTTAAAAATTCTCAGATTTTATTTGATAATGATGTTACAATCTTTTTTTAAAAAGTTTTTTCTTAGATTTTAGTCCCGTTTTTTTTTTCTTTTTACCTATTTTAAAATTTTAATTTTAGTGTTATGAATTCAGGAACAATTTTATTTGACGTGATTCATTTTAATTTTAGGACATAAGTATTAATTTAATTTTCATAGAGTAACATAATAACTGAAACATAAATTGTCATTATTGAGGCCCGAGGGCTAAATTGTCACTATTGAAACTGAAGGTAGATTTGAAATTTAAATTTTATATAAAGGACAGGTATCCTGCCTTTTAAAATAGTGAAGATAAAGATCTATATGCTCTTAGTTTTTTTATTGGAGTGTTTGACTACATTTCGTTTTATGGTTCACTTTCCATAGCATAATGTTTGTGTTGAAGACAATTCTATGATAATTTTGTGAACTTATTTGTCCGTGTTATGTCTTTAATGTGCCGGAACATGGTACTTGTCCAGAAGGTGCTAATTTATTTGCTCCATTGTTTTGGATTTTAAGTTTACGTCATCTTAGCTTTAGAAACAGATATCTGATACAAAATGCAATACTCTATGTAGGCTCTGAAGCATGCCTCTCTCAGATGTTTAAAGAAACTCGTCGTGGACTGGGTTCCAGCTGGAGATCTTGAAGATGCTACGGCTCAAGAGGTTTTAGAGTTGAATGCTTGATGTTTTCCCCATATATTTATTTCCAGCAGCGTGCCTAATGCAGGGGACTTTTTGTACTGCAGAATCCAGCTGCTCATAAGGCTGCATGGAAGCTGTTGAAGGTGTGCATCGTAAATGATTCAAGGATACCAGGCTTGCTGCCTTGCATACCTCCTTTGGATTTTATTATTCTTTTAGTTTGGTAGCTCTGTTGTTAGACACACTAATTAGCCATGATCTTCAGGGTGCAGATGGTATACTAGTTCCAGGTGGTTTTGGAGATAGAGGAGTGGAAGGGAAAATCCTTGCATCGAAGTATGCTCGAGAAAACAAAGTTCCATTCCTTGGCATATGCCTAGGAATGCAAATTGCTGTCATTGAGTTTGCACGATCTGTTCTTAATTTGAAAGATGCTAACAGCACTGAATTTGATACGAGCACAAAGAATCCATGTGTTATATTTATGCCTGAGGTATTTTCTAATGAAGTTTTTTTCTTTGGGGGGCATTGTAGTGCTTATTCCTTCCTATATATTACTCTTTTTAATCTTATGCTATTATCTCAGGTTTCTAAAACACACATGGGTGGAACCATGCGCCTTGGTTCTAGGAGAACATATTTTCAGGTTATGGATTGCAAGTCTGCAAAACTGTAAGTACTTCTGTTTTGAATTAGATGAGTAAATCTTTGAGAGCTCATCCTAAATAAATGCATAATATTCTATTCAACTCGCCTAATAGTTTCCAAGTATTTGAAAACAAAATAATAATAATAATAAAAGATGATTTAGGTATTATTGCTAATTAGAGGCACGTGATTTCAAATCTTTCAGGTATGGGAATAAAAGTTTCATTGATGAGAGACATAGGCATAGATACGAGGTAAGTTTAAATTACTTTTGATTTTCTTAATTTTCTTTAAATAGTAGAAGCATTTAACTGAGGAAAAAGGGAAAATTGAATATGGGCAGGTTAATCCTCATATGGTATCACGGCTTGAAAATGCTGGACTCACATTCACTGGCAAGGACGAAACAGGTCAGCGCATGGAGGTATGATTTCCTACCTTATAAAATCTTATGCGACAATGTTCACATAATCCCTCTAAAATGGTTGGTATGTTAAATGTTTTAGATTGTTGAGTTGGCTTGTCATCCATACTTCATTGGTGTTCAATTCCATCCTGAATTTAAATCAAGACCGGGAAAACCTTCAGCATTATTCTTGGGTACATTCTCTCTCATCCCTGATCGCATTATGCTTGATGTTAAATATTAGTCTTATGCGAGCAAGTAATTTGTTGTTTTATGTTATTTAGATGAGTATTCCTACAAAAAAGAAAAAAAATGTTATCAATACTATACTACCTTCTATAATGGAATATAGGATTCCACTCTCCTTCAAGGACCTTTGTTAGGGTGACATTAGGATATGTCGTTAGATGAGCAGTTGAAGAAACAGCATTTTATTCATCATTAACAGAGCAACTTTTGATGTTGTATAGTGGACTCGAGTGACAACTTAGTAAGTTTGAGCATAAAGGTTTCAAATAATATGGCACTGTTAGCTGTCTGAAGGTAATAACACTTGGTTTATTATGAGAGTTTTCACCGTTTACATTTCAACGTAGTTTGATTTCATTGTGGTTCCTATCATGTCACAATAAATTGTGGAGGTGCTATATTGATATCTATGAAACATGGCACTCAAGTTTGGTTAATGTGCTCCCTTTTCATTGTTCAGATTAACTAGTGGAGGTGCTATCTTTTAATATATCTGTGAAACATGGCATCTAGTTTGGTTAATGTGCCCCCTTTTCATTATTCAGATTAACTAGTGGAGTTTCTCTTTTAACATATACATGAAGCACTAGCCTTCTCAAGTCTAAGCAAGAGACGACTGTGAAGTTCATGTGGGTTGCCCGCCTTTTTTCTGGTGCTACTAGCCATGTGCACCTTTTTATTGACATGAACATATATGTTCATTATACATCCACTGTTATTATGGAATAAACCCTCGATCAAAATTCTTCATCCTTTTTGTTTTTTTTTGGATTTAGCATAGTATAGAGTGGGAAATGAAGTGAGGCTCGATAGACTATAAGCTTAAGGTTCTTATGTTAGTTCTCCTTTAATACTTCTACAAGCTTCAACAAGAATTTTCGTTTTTTACTGGTTCTTCTTCCTCTCACATTCATCATTTGTTCAATCTTCTTCAAAAGATTGCATGCCCATACTCTAATATTTTTCTTTCAAAAAGCTATTGGCTGTTACCCATCACGTTCCCTTTTAATTTTTAGGGCAAAATGCATTTTTGGTCCTTGAGGTTTGAAGTTGATGTCTATTTGGTCTCTGGCGTTCTAAATGAACACTTTAATTCTCGAGGTTTGAGAAATAGTTCTAAATGATCTCTGAAGTTACTTGGACCGTTAGTTGACTAACGGCAAAATGGATGTGGCCATCAAATATGATTAGTCAGCTAAATGATTTGGCAAAAATTATTGTAGTATTGTTTTTTTTTTTCCTTTTTTTTTTTTAATGATTGGCCTCCCTCGCTCATTTTCCCCCTCTTCACCCTCCCCATCAACCTTCCACCACCATATTTTGCACCTTTTCTGTTGCCATGGTTGTGACTGGTGAAGAACGAAGGTCTACTTCTGCACTCTTGTTCTTTTCACCATTACAAAATTTCACTGTATTTTTTGTACAGAAAAAATAGTATTGGTCATATTTTATTAGAAAAAACGAAAATTAGACGTGGGAGCAGTGCTGACGGCTTGGAAGTTGGAACTAGAGGCACCGTGCATGAGTTCCAAAGTCATACTGCTGAGGTTGACTAACAGATAGAGGGCACAAAGCAGTAATTCAATTTTTTCGCTCCTCTATCTAAACATTAAAGAAGAAAAAGAAAATAGGAAAACAGAGCAATACCTTCAGAATGGAGTAAAGCATGGTGGCCTTGCCTTCTGAGCTTTTATCTTCAAGTTTACGTAGGTTTTTTCGCACAAAAAATAGAGTGAATTTTGGTATTTTGCGAAGAACCAGAGTGAGGAAGTTGGGGGAGAAAGACCTTTGTTCTTCACTAGCAGCGACCATGGCAACGGAAAAGGTGCAATATGGTGGTGGAAGGTGGAAGGAGAGGGTGGACACGGGAAAAGGAGAGAGGGAGCTGTCCACAAAAACAATATTATGATAATTTTTGCTAAATCAGCTAGTTAACTAATCATATTTAACGGCCATATCATTTTTCCATTAGTCAACTAACGGGTGAAACCTCAGGGATCAAAAGGGAATTTTTTGACCTAATTTTTATTATTGCTATTTCTTTATTGTGCATGTGTGGAACATTCAGGCTCAAGTGCATAATATCTGACTTGGAGGATACCAAGACAGATTGTTGTCTGAATCAAATAATGATGTAATGTATTAAAAAATTCTCAAAATAAATCATTATTAAGAAAATGTTAATCGTGATACTATTGTTAATGGATTCAAACTACTCACTAAATAGTTTAAAAAAGGGAAAAAGAAAAACATACATCTTGTAGTAGTTATGTTTACTTATAATAGAAAGTTGAGTAAGAACGTAAAAAGTAGGTCTTACTTAGTAAACTTTTTTGGGATGATAATATTTTGTCGAATTTTCATTATTAATTATATAATTGAAAAACTTGATAGTTGAAGCGTCCCAAAATACGAGGAATCATGATAGATCTGAATCAAATAAGTTAATGGATTTGAGTTAGAGTTTTAGGACCTTTTTTTTTTAATGTTCTTAATTATTTAAGCTCATCTGTGTTTTCTTAATTAATAATTAGTTTTTGTTTGAATATTGAATGATTTTTTAACATTTCCATGTCTTATAATTGTTGGGTATTTACTTGTTTTATGAATATTTCTTAAAGTGTGCGTCTCGCCTTAAGAGAAGTTATCGGTGCAATTCTTGCTTTCAAATGGGCAAGGACCTGTCTCTTTGGAGTGTGCCTTGTGCTTCAAACCATTGGATGGTTAACATCTTAGATTTGATAATGTGTTGTGCGCATTACACTTTTAACACTAAAATTTCTTGGTAACGTGCCAAAATACTTATTAAGCACATTAGGCATGAACTGGCCTCTTGGTCTGCTTGTTGAGTGCATGAAAAAATATAATGGGCACATGTTAATGTTCTAAGGAAGTGGTAGTTGTCATTACACAAATAAGTTAGAAGGTTCTTAAGGTAGAAGGTTCTTTGATTGTATATTTTTTGTTTTAACTGAGAAAGGGTTTTGACACTTCTTTCCTTAGTGTAGAATTGTCATGGATTAGTCGGCCATACGAATAAGGAAATAGTATGGAATTTTTCTTTGAGAGGATTTCACATCACGTTAGCTATTTTATTCATTTTAGATTTTTGATTACTTAAAATGTGGGGCTATCGTGAGGAATGAGGATTACTTTCTTATTGAAAAAAAAGGTTCTATTGTGATGTAAAAGAAGAAAACATTTTTTTTTATTGATCTTGCAACTTAAATTGGTAGGCTAGGCTTCCTTTAGATATATTATTGAGATGGATGGGAAGATGCACTTGGAAAAACATGTTAATAATTCATGCGTTTTTTTAAGTATTAATAATGAAATGATCAACTGACATTTTTATTTTGTCATACAGGACTCATAGCTGCATCGTGTGGCCAATTAGACTCTATCTTAAAAAGCTCTGAGAGTCGGAAGAAAACCACGAAAAACGGGGGCGTTGAAGTCTTCAGAAATGGTAACATGAAAATGACTGCGAATGGGCTATCTAATGATGCTTATTTCAATGGCAATGGATTGCACTACTGAAGGTTGGTGAATTTCTTTGCGAAGTCTTCTCGAGTGTTTTGCTGATCTTATATAGTAATTATACCAGGATCGCCTGTACAGTCATCTGAGTTCGGATAGGAATAGGTTAAAGGTCTTCCATCAGGAAAGAGAGTTGTATCCCAATCTTTTATAAGGGGTCAGCTTCTTCCCCCCAAAAAAGAAAAAACTATAAGTTGTATTCCAGTAAGGCGCTGTTTCGAGCGTGTCTTTACCTTTGATTCCCATCCGTTAGTACTAGTGGACGACTGGAAGTAGAGGCTAGTTTCGCATTAGGGCTTTTGTGTAGCCAGCTTTCTTTGTACCATAAAATTTAGAATGTAATGTAACCACGTGTTCACGTGTGGTTTAAAAACATTGAGTTTAATAAATGTGTTTGAAAGACATCCAGATTCTATTTCTGAATTGTTGTCGGATTTTAAACAATCCAAATTAAGAGATCATCTTAATATTTTTATTGTAAACAGCAGTTTATTGTCAATTAATATTTATTAATTAACTATTACTAGTTTTATGATTTATAAATATAGTATCAAAATATATTTTAGGGGAATTTTTATGAATAAAAAAATCCAAAAAATATTTACATTTCATAGCAAAAATTCCAAAACTGTTTTGAGTGTAAATATTTTTAAATATTTTTTTTTATGTTAAAAAAGGTCCCTACATTTTATATAATAATTTAAATTATAATTCAATTTTTGAATCTACATACATGAAATATAATTGTACTTTTATCATCTATGAAACACAGATACGGTTACACGATATGGATATGAATCGATACGGCGATTCTTCAATTTCTAAAAAACAAGATACGGATACGTTTAATGATATTTCATGTTTATATATATATTTTTAATATATATACTTTTAAAAAACGAGGATACTGATACATTGAAAATACATTTTCTTATTCTTAAGAAATCTAGGATATAGATAAATTTATCATACAAGTTAATAATAATAACACAAAATAGAATACAAACACTGAAATACAATATAAAAAAAGCAACATCTAAGATGTTGAAATATAATAGTTAATAAAATGTAATAGAAAAGTGACTCATATTACAAAGAAGAAGAAGAAGATTAGAGGGAGAAGTATGAAGATAAATGAAGAACTTCTTTATTAAATTATTAAAGGTATCCAAATGGTTTATATTTTGGTGGACTTTGTGGGGACTCAAATGTGAAGATGAAGATCAGATGATTATAAAGTTTGGTCTTTTATTTATTTTTTTTCCTTTTAGTTTTGGACTCGAATAGTGAGTTTTTTTAAATAGGTTGCTTAGTTACGTTAAATCACGTGTTATCTAGGAAGTATCTTGAAGTATCAGTATCTGATACGGATTCTTTGGGCTTGAGGATATTCTAAGACAAATCTTAGATCATCAACTACCAGTATTGTGTTTAGATTTGATTTCCATGCCAAATAATTATCGTCATTTAGTTTCTCGAAAGCTAAGAGTTGAATTATCGAGCTATTCATGCTAAAAAAGATAAACATATTCTTTTAGAAAAACTATAATCAGAAAGAAACCAATTTAATTTAGCAAAAAAACTAATAATGTACCCTTCATTATTATATTTTACAATGATATTTCAAAAGTTCAGAATAACCTCCACCGAAGGGTAGTCGATTATTCCTCTTTTGAACCTAGACAATCTTGACTAGATGTTAACCACAGAATAACTCTTTATTCTTATAGCACTTTAGTTATCGCTACCTTGGTCGAGAATATACTAACATCTTAGTAATTCTTGTAAGTGTAACCTTCCATTTTTAGATTTCAGAGACCAGAATCAACATGCTCCCGAAAGTGGAAAGTCAATATGAAAACTGATCTAAGAGAGCCTATCCAAATTTGGAGTTCGTGGTGTTTCAAATCCTATAATACAACCTTCCGAAGGGAAAGGTTGCTCCAGGGCAGACATGCAGGCGCATTATAGGAATCTCACAGTGCGACCTAATGGAAGAGACTGTGGGATATGTTGTTATATACTCCTCACCCACTTACTATGAACTACTTCCCCTATTCACCTTGATATTGATCCATGCAAACACTCTCCGAAGGGAATCTACTCCTAAGCATAGCGTAAAGCCCTGTATGGACCTCACAATGTGAACTCTTAGGGACGCTAGAGCTAAAAGTACACTACTTCTCTCTAGCTGAAGTGTTCTATAACGGTTTAGGATATTAAAAAAAACTTAGAGATATATTTCGGCTAAACTAAACATATCATAAGTCTAGGTGATAGATCCATGTATAACTCTTATACTGGATTTTAACCTATGATGTCTAGGTGATAAACAAATTTTATTACCTCACATCTCTCACGCATGCTCATTAAAACTAGGGTTATTTGACTTAGATGCCAGTTTGATCTCCAGGTAGGAGGTGTTCCGTAAACCTTCATCTTAAGAACCCCCAACCTTAGACAAGATCTCCCCGGGTAAGTAAATAACTCTTTGTTTAACAAGTAATCGACCTATTCAAACTCTTTAGAAAAGCCAATTATAGATTTTACCTTTGTTATAGATTTTAAAGTCTAGGTTATTTTATAACAATTATAAAAATAAAAATAAAAAAAATAAAAAAAAATTATAACCATTATAACCCTAGAATCATACATCTATAACATACATCCATACTCAATGATCATGCTTTAATATAACACTTTATATTAAAAAAAACTTAATATGCATACTATATACATTATAACAATTATAACATATATCAAATGCATGTACATGTTAACCTATGGTGGGATTTTAAATCTATATAGCATACTATATGCACAACAAGATTCAAAAAAATAATTAAAACATACATCAACATGCATAATTAATTAAACACCTTAAAATAGATTGGTTTTGGCTCTTAAATTAAGCCAACAACTAAATTATTACAATAATAATTTGGTGTAGTACAAAAAATCGCTCTTGAACCAGCTTCAAACACTTTTGAATCAACTCAAACCGGCCAAAAAACTCTCGAATCGACCCAAAAACTCGAAAAAACCAGGTTGAACCGATCAAACCGGCTCAACAGAACCGGTCCAGACAGTCTGGACCGGCTGGTCAACGCTTGCAGGGCGGTCAACGGATGCTGGATCGTGGGTCGGCTGGAGCGGGCGGAGCGCGCGAGTCAGATCCAGGAAACGGGTCGGGTCTAGAAGCACTGTCTCGGGTCTGGTGGCAATTTCGAGTCTGTGAGCCAATTTTCTCCAAATTTGAAGTTGTCATCTTTCCCGGAACCGAGCAATTACAGACTAATTTCAACTCTAATGACTCTAGCAAATTTACAGACCCTTTGTCACACATTAATGCTCATAAACATGTGAGCAATTACAAATTAATACTACAAAAAAAAAACTTAATTTAATTGCCAAAACCTAAAAATCATTTTAGTTTCTAATCTAAATTTTATCTAATAAATTGATACCCACCACATGCAATTGAGTAAAATTAAAACATGCTCTGATACCATATGATGGAAAAATAGGCATGTGCAGCAAAATTGAGGACCAATTTTACTCTAATTGCACAAAAATAATATACAACCCTAAATTAATTAATTGGGGTTTTTTGAAATATTACCTTTGAAGCTCCCAAAACGCTTCTATCTCCACCCGAACACGAACCAAACAACCACTAGAACTGACCTACTATCCTCTGGACTCAGAACCGGTTTGTGGGACCCGATAGATGAAGAAACCGAGAGAGAGAAAGAGATGGAAATAGGAGATGGATTTTTTTTTGGTTGGGTTTGGGTTTTGATATTTCTAAAAAATGGTAATTTTTTCCAGCCTAATTTAGAAACTAATTTCGGCAAAATTGTCAAAAGTCCTCTATCCAAATTGAAAGCCCAAATTTATAGAAAAAAAAAACCATGCAAAAATTGCATGAAACAAATTCATAAAAACTCAACACCTCAAAATCCACTATCTAAGTGGGCTTGATGTCTCCACTATAAGCCAACACCTAGCCTACTATCTTGTTAGTGGAATTATCCAACAAAAAGTTTGGATTTTCCCACTAACTTTAGTCAAAGGGCAAAATGGTCATTTTGTCAAAGTCAAATTTTAACCAAAAAGTCAACATTTTGACTTTTTATGACTTTTTTCGTGTTGACTAATTTTGACCTCTCGAGCATGAATCCGTATTCAGTTTCTTGAAATTCAAATCACATTTGAATATAAGGCCCGTCATAGTTTGACTTTTCAAAGTCAAAAGTCAATTCTTTGACTTTTTACATCTTTGACCATTTTCATCATTTCCGAGCTTCCGAATATGAACGTATTCATATTCTTGATATTTAAATCACATTTAATCATTAAAGCTGTATCTCTAAACTGAAAATTGACCACTATATCACATATACTTGTCGGTTTCTCTCTCTTCACCTAATTCGAACAATTCGAATCATTCTATCATACTGTTCTAAGTTTATTCCATATGAGCTAGTAAGGGAACCTAATGAACCTATAGATCATGGGCTCCAACGATTCGAGATTAGCTGGCTAAACTCTTTTAAACAGAACTAATCAACATTCGTTAACTAACGGGTCATTCCACTATAATCCCGTAGTTGCACTCCCCTCACTATAGATATATTTGTGTCCATATGATATAACCATGATTAGCAAGCTAATCCTTTACAAGTTGTTCGTAATCTCGGCTGGGTCATAAAAACCGTTTTACCCCCAAGACTACATCTTATTCCTTAAGTTCCACTGATCCTCTAATGAATAATTGGTTTAAGGTCCAACCTATAAACCGAACCCTCTCGAGCCAAGTAAAGGGTGGGGCCCCTTGTTCAAGACCTGGATTCAATACTAAAGGGAACAACCTATCTATTATCTCTATTAAGGGTAGGAGCTTGCATCCTATGTTCCCAGCTATCCACCTGATCTTACCCCTGAAATGGGAGGTTTATTGGGTCAGCGATAATGAGCTGCCCTCACATATGCAGATCTAAGGATAATTCCGAGTGAACAAAAGTTCATAGTTAGCTCAAGATTAAGATTAAGTTACCTAGGTCATCAATTAACGAAATAGTCAGTTTTATACATAAAACGACATTTAGAATGTAAAAAGTGTCTATTTCATGGTTCAATCTTATGTAAAATCTTTACATAGGATGCCTTCACTTTCATGTCTCCACATGAACAGTTTAGGATCACATCGTTTGTACTAACTACAAAATGGGCCGCATCCATAGTGTCCCCAGAATAAAGCGCCCAACCTTATTCATATACTATAGACCATTTTGGCTATATATTTGAACTTGATCCACATTTATGTCACTACATAAAGTTCAAACTTAAAATTAATAGCCTCGGATCCTTAGTTTATTGGATTCATGCATATAGAATTTAATTTTACTAAAGATTTTCAATAACAGCTTTATTGAACAAGAATATGATATTACAAACTACGAGTTTTAGGACATACTTATTATTGATTTCATAAATTGTATGGAAGTCTAAATCCGATGAACTAAGACCCATGACTATTGTATGAGTACTTGAACTTTATGTGGAGACATAAGAGTGGATCAGGTTCGAGTAAATAGTCAAAATGATCTATGGTACATGAATAAGGTTGGGCACCTTATTCTAGTAACACCATTGGATGCGGCCTACTCTGTAGTTGTTACAAAGAGTTGTAAAGTGCTACATATGAAGTGATCCTAATTCATCATGTTATGACATGAAGAGGGGGCGTCCTATGCAATGAGTTTTCATAAGATCAGGACCAAGAAATAAGTCACTCTTACTTTATAACGTTGTTTACTGTTTAAGACTGACTATTTCATTTAGATGACCTAGGTAACTCGATCTTAATCTTGAGCTAACTATGAACTCCTGTTTATTCGGGATTGCCCTTAGATTTGCATAGGTGAGGGTTGACTCAACAACACCGGCTCAATAAGACTCCCATTTCAGGGGTAAGATCAAATAGATAACTGTGGACATAAGGTGCAAGACGGAGTTCATACCTACCCGATTTACGGATAGGAGAAAGGTTATTCTCTCAAGTACTGAATCCAAGTCTTGAACAAGGGGCCCAACCCTCTCACTGGGTTGAGAGAGTTTGGTTTAGTGATTGGATCAAAAACTAGTTGTTCATTAGAGGATCAGTAGGGACTTGAGGAATAAGACGTAATCTCGAGGGGTAAAACAGATATTTGACCCAGCCATTATTGTAAACAACCTGTGAAGGGTCGACTTGCTGATTATGGTTAAATCATGTGGACATAATATATCTACAGTGAAGGGAGTGCAACTATGGGATTTAGTGGAGTGACCCATTAGTTAACGAATGGAGATTAATTTGGTGTAATGAGTTTAGCCAATTAATCTCGGAACGTTTGAGCCCATGATCTGTAGGTCTGCGAGGTCCCCCTACTAGTTCGTAACGGACTAGCTCTAGAATAACGTGATAAGTTAATTTGAATCGTTCAAATTAGAATTAAGGGAATTAGTAATTATATGAGATATAATTTCATGTTTAATTTGAGAATTAAATGGAATATGAGAATTTATATTTAATAATTAATTTATGAAATTAATTAAAATTTTCATTTTTAAAAACAAAATTTGATTTTGTGATAAAATTGGAAAAAAGAAAAAGAAAAAACACAAAATGGAAAAAGAAGTTTTTCCATTATCCATCACCTAAGTAGCTCACACAAAGTGCATTCAATTTTTCCTTGTCTTCTCCAAGCATGAATTACAACTCATGAAACTCTCTCCTTTGCATGTTGATCTGCAATATAATGAAGAGATTGGAGTGAAAATCGGGCATGCAATCTATAGAGAATTTCAAAGAAAATTCGGGTTGAAGAAAGGGTTCTTCAACAAGATTACTGTAGTGAGCATTTCTCCTTTATCCCTTGATTCAAGCTTGTTTTGAGTCCCACAACTAAATCTAGAGCAACAAGAGAATAGTGGGTAAGATCTTGAGGTGGTCTGCAATAAGATTTAGAGAAGATAACAATTGGAGAAGGAGCTTTGAAGAAGTTCTACAAGAGGTACGTCTTGAAACGCACTTATTTTTCTACAAGAGTATGCTTTATATTTTGCCAAAATTAGTGAATTAAAGTGCTTAGATGATCCTTATACTTTCGCTGTTACTGAGACAATCCTACAATGGTATCAGAGCATCTTGTAAGCATTAAATTCGATTTAATTTTGGTTTGGTGGGTGTTTCTCATGAAAAATATGAAACTGATGCGCTGGTATGGTTTTCCGAGTTTTGGTATCTTAATTCTCTTTAACTTCTCATTTAAATTTGTAATTGACTCTTGTTTGATGAGCTTTTATGTGTTAGCAAGAGTCTATAATTTATTTGGAGTCACTAGAGTTGAAATTAAGATGTAATTGAAGAAATAAGTGAAGAAGGTCGAACTGCTGTTCCAGTTTTTTCAGCTTCTGCTCAAAATCGTTGTTCAGGTTCATGTACTAAGTGATCGTCTAGCTCTAGATGCTACCCGATGTGAAGAAAGCTAGACGATCATATAGAAAAGGGCGCTGGTCGTTGTGATGTTGAACGCTAGACGAACGTATACTTGCGTGAGCTAAACGATGCATTCAATTTGCTATATGATAGCACTAAGTGATCGTTTAGTTTTGGCGTGGGAACTAAACGATACGTTGAATTTACTATACAATAGTACTACACGATCATTTAGCTACGATGCGCGATAAGCGATGCGATGAAGTGCTACGCGATAGCGCTGAGCGATCGTTTAGATGCGGAGCTAAGCGATCGTGTAGACGAAGTGCTAAGCGATGCGTTGAAGTTTCTATGCGATGGAACTAAACGATCGCTTACCTACGATGCTGAACGACGCAGTGATATTCTATACAATGGAGCTAAGTGATCGTTTAGCTACGCCAGATACTAAACGATGACATGAAGCGCTAGACGATGGTGTTAAGCGATCGTGTAGTTCTATATGATAGAGCTAAGCGATCGTTTAGCTTTGGTAGACACTAAGCGATTGTGTAGTTCTATGTGATGGATCTAAACGATTGTTTAGTTGTGGCAAACACTAAGCAATCGTGTACCACTTCACATCACAAGGCGATGAAGCTAGATGATGGCCTTTAGTGCTACACGATCGGCCTTTGCAAGACTTTGAGGTTGGACCAAGAGCAGCCGGTTCAATCGATTTTCTCAAGATCCAATCCGGTTCAGCCTAAAAGTGTTTATGGTTGGTCCCGTTCAGACTCATCCAATCCAATTCAAGGTGCTTGGGTTCGGTTTGGAGTGGTTCAAGCGGTTCAAAGACAGTTTTGAAGCTGATTGTAATAGTTAGGCTTCTGTTTGCCTGTTTTTTCCAAAACTAAAACCATATCAGTCTGTATTTAATTATTTATGCATTTGATGTATGTTATAATTAAATAAATCTTGTATGTGCATATAGTATGCCATTTAGATTTAAAATCCCACCATAGGAAGCATGTTACATGCATTAAAAATATGTTATAAATATTATAATATATAGTATGCATATTAGGATTTCTTGTATTTAATATAAATATTATATTAAATATTGAATGCCTTATGTATGTTATGGATTTTTAGCATGTCTAAAAGTTTTATAAGTTGTTATAAAATTGGGTTAGACATTTAAAATCCATAAATAACAGTTGCATGCTCATGTAGGTTGACCACCTGTTTTAATTGTTAAAACTTATAAAACCTAGGTTACAAACTCAACTGGTATATAATCTTGTCTAAGGCTGAAGGTACTTAAGTTGACGGTTTATGGAACACATCCTACCTGGGGATTATGGCTGAATAATTGAGCATTGGTAATTGGTTTTATGAGCAACGTGAGTGATGTGAGATAATAAAATTGTTTATCACCTAGACATCATAGGTTAAAATCAAATTATAAGAGTTATACTTGGATAAACCACATTGACTTAGGGTTGTTTTATTAGTCGAAAAGAACCTAAGTATAAATCTACTCAATAGAGCACTTCAGTGGCAATTTAATAACTTCTATATGATAAAGTTATTAAAAAACTTCAGTGGGAGATTAATAATATATACGATACGTTATTTTTAGCTCTCACGTCTCTAAGAGTTCACAATTTAGATTTAACTGGTACTTCATGTCACCTTAAGAGTGACCTCCCTTTGGAAAGTATTTTTTTTTAGCTTAAATCTAGATTTCAATGAATAAGAGGATGTTGTTCAAACATAAATATTCGATAAATAGATTTCAACTGCCACGTCTCCGCATAGTTTACACTGTGAGATTTATATGACGCTTCGTGTCACCTTGGGAGTGACCTCCCTTCGGAGAGTGTTTTGTATGAGTCAATATTAAGGTAAACGAAGGAAGTAGTTCATAGTAAGTGGGTGAAGGATATGTGTCAATATATCCTACGATCTCCTCCATTAGTCTGAACCGTGAGATTCCTATGTTACCCCTGCTGGTTTGCTTTAGGCGGCCCCTTGCTAGTCGTTTGAACGACGGCTATCCCTTCAGAGGGTTGTAACATAGGATTTGGAACAACCCAGACTTCAGTAAAATGAATAAGGTTTTATAGTTCCGTCTTGGATATTGTCTTTAATTTCGGAGGTAAGTTCATACCGTTCTATAAGATTTGAAAATAGCGGGTCACACTTAGAAGAATTACTATGTTGTTAGTAAAGATCTTGACAAAAAACGATAACTAAATGACTATATGAATAAGAGTTATTCCGAAGACAATAGGAATAAGAGTTATTTTGGGGATATTGTTTAGTCAAATTTGTTTGTTTTAAGTGAAAAAGTATGTGACTACCTCTCGGTAACATATATTCTGACTCACTAAAATATCGTTGCAAATAAATAATAGTTATGGGTACATTATTACTTTTTGCTAAAACTTGATCTTGGATTTAGTTACAATTTGCTAATTAGAATTTGTTTGACTTTTATCAGCATGTCGAATTCTTCTGTAATACTCGCTTCTGATGTACATAATAGTAAATTCAAATCAACAAACAAATTACTAGCTGTTGATTACACAAAAGAGTTTTAATAGAGGAATGTTCTCTATCTCCCAACTCATCTGAAATTATGAATTATGTAAATGAGAATGTTGAATTCGAACAACAAGATAAATATGATTTACTTGTTATCGAAGCATGTTTAGTGGAAAACGATAAAATCTGGATAATTGATTCAGGTGTCGCTAATCATGTATGTAATATCTCACAGGAAACAAGTTCCTGAAGATAGCTAACCGAGGTGAAACAATCTTTAAGGTATGGACCGGGGAGATTGTTTCAGCCAAAACAGTGGGAGATATGAAGTTATTTATAGGAGATAAATACATTTATTTGAAAATGTATATTATATTCCTTCTATGAAAAGGAATCTAATATCTGTATCTTGTTTGCTAGAACAAAATCATAAAGTTTACTTCGAAAATGATGAAGTGTTCATCAAAATGGGAAATAAACAGATTTGCTCTGCAAAATTAGAAAATAACTTGTACATGTTAAAACCAACTGGGGTCAAAGCTATTTTGAATATAAAGATGTTTAAAACTACTGGGACTCATAAGAAGAGGAAGATTTCTCCAAATGGCTATCTTTGGCACTTGAGACTGGGTCACATAAATCTCAACAGGATTAAGAGATTGGTTAAGAATGGTCATCTAAATAAGTTGGAAGACAGTTCATTACGACATGTGAGTCCTATCTCGAGGGTAAAATGAAAAAAAAAAATCTTTTTCTGGAAAAGGTCTTAGAGCAAAGAACCCCTAGAGCTGATTCACTTAAACCTTTGTGGGCTTCTAAATGTTAGAGACGAGGAGGGTATGAATATTTCATCAGTTTTATAGATGATTATTCCAGGTATGGGCATGTTTATCTAATGCACCAAAAGACTGAAACTTTTGAAAAGTTCAAAGAGTATAAGGTTGAGGTTGAGAACCAATTAGGTAAAAAGATTAAAACACTTCGATCGGATCGAGGTATTGAGTATATAGACACAAAATTCCATAACTATTTGATAGAACATGGAATTCAATCTCAATTCACAGCCCTTGGCACACCTCAGCAAAACGGTGTGGCAGAAAGGAGAAACAGAACCTTGTTGAACATGGTTCGTTCCATGATGAGTTACGCTCAGTTACCAAATTCTTTTTGGGGACACGCAGTTGAGATTGCAGTGTATATTTTGAATATAGTTCTCTCGAAAAGCGTTTATGAAACGCCTTACAAGCTCTGGATGGGACGTAAAGGAAATTTACGTCACTTCAGGATTTGGGGTTGTCCAACACTTGTGTTGGTACAAAATCCTAGAAAGTTGGAACACCGTTCGAAAATGTGCCTATAGGCTACCCAAAAGAGACAAGAGGTGGTCTCTTTTATGATCCTCAAGAAGATAAAGTATTTGTATCGACAAATGCAACCTTCTTGGAGGAAGACTATATAAAGAATCATCAACCTCACAGTAAGCTAATAATAGAAGAAATGTCCAAAGAAACGAAAAATGCATAAAAAAGAGTTGTTGATCGAGCAATGATAACTTGTAGAAATACAAGTTGTTAAAGCTCAAAATATTAAAACAATGAGAGAAGGCGATAATAAATAAGCAGTATTACGATTGAACATGCCAAATTAAAAGCAAAATCGTGATCGCTAGCTCTCATTACATAAAAGCAAGTTACTGAGTTAATCTTGTATTTCTGTGCAGGACCAAGGCGATAGCGCGACCTCCTAAGTTGGCGATCCAATGGAACAAGGCAATAGCGCGATCTTCTGAGTTGGCGATCTAATGGAACAAGGCGATATCACGATCTTCTGAGTTGACAATCCAATGGTACTTCAAAGACGATCGCGTGATGACCTTACATAAGGTTAGTGGCCTAATGTGATAAAACGTGATGGGATGTGAAGCCGATAGCGATCAAATCATAAATTCAATTGGCAGCTGTTGAAGACCATACCATTGCAAATTCATTAAACCTCCGGTAGGGTATGAAAATTAATGCTGCCCATCCACGCAATCATTAGTGAGATGAAGAACTGTTTTGTCTGGAAGTCTATAATACCATTCAATGTTACCAAACCATATAAGGAATTCTTAAGGGGAAATCATTTTCGGAGAGGTCGAGAGACTTCCGAAACAACACGGAAGAGAGACACCAACCCACTCCTAACGCTTATGAGAGCAAGAGTTACAAATTAGAAAAGGATTGCAGTGCTAAAAGTCGTGTAAATGCCAGAGGAAGCAAGACACTGCTTACCTGGCTTAACAATTACATCATCTATTGTTTTGTACTTGAGCATTTTATTTGCAAGAATGGAAATTACATTTCAATCTATGTTCATTCTTTTCACGGCATACACGAGTAGCTAAATTTGTGAATGGGTTGAGAATTACTTAGCTAGCATGACTTACTTTATGCACTTCATGTGATCATCTTGTCTTATGTATGCTTTATTCATCACTTTGAGTACTTGAAAGAGTAGTCTAAAGACATAGAATTTAGGCTTGAAAGAGTCAGATTAGATCTCATAATCAAGAGTAGAGGAGACTTAGAAATAAGTTATATCTGTTGCATTCCCTAGACATTGCATACATCCTAGACATAGGAAATGTGGCCATATTGAGAAATGTAGTGCTTAATATTTGTGTATAGCATGATTGCATGACTTGTAGAATATCTTAAGAAATGTAAGCAAAACCTCTTCTCAACCTTTTATCACATATTTGTTACAACACCTCTCTTCTATCGCTTTGCATTTAATTCCATCGCCTTAAAAAACCAAATTCCATCACCTTAACTACTTAAACTTAAAATAGCAATAAGATCAGAGAGAGTATCTGTCGCATATCTATCTGAGTAATCCCTGTGTTAGACCCTGGACTTACAGGACCCTAAGAAGGCTTATACTTGGACTTTGTTAGGAAAACTTGCATGATCATCGCATCCACACACCCTTTCATCGCATGATAAATCAACGCATCAAGTTTTTGGCGTCATTGTCGGGGATTATGGTATAGATTGCACTAACATCAAACCTCTTTGATCTTTGCAGCTTTTAACCTTTAGAGTATTGCCATTCCACCTGTGAAGGAAGAAGTAAGCGTCCTATGAGCGAAAGAAATACTCTTGAGCTCGAGTATGACCTAGAAATTGAAAGAACTTTTTGCAAAAGGTAGAGAAACAGACGCAAACGGTAAGGAAGAGCTCGTAAAATGGCCGAACAACCTGAAGAATGAGTAGCAAATGAAAACAACACGATGGCAAATCCCATCCTACTGAAAAATGATCGCAATAGACCCATCCGGGACTATGCATCACCAAATCTATATGATTTCTCCCCAGGAATCATGAGACCAGCATTGCATGGATCAAGGTTCGAGATGAAGCCAATAATATTACAAATGATACAAACAACGAGACAGTTCAAAGGACGGCGTGGTGAAGATCTGCACGCCCATCTACGAAGCTTCACTGAAATCTGCAACACTTTTGTGTTCACTAATATTTTCCCAGAAGAGGTTCGATTCACGTTATTTCTATTTTCACTATGCGATAAAGCAAGAAAAGGGGCATATTCTCTCGAACCAGAAGAGATAACGTCATGGGAACAAGTTGTGGAGAAATTTATGAAAAAGTATTTCCTCCCACAAAAAATGCCAAAAGGAGGAGATTGATCACCAATTTTGAACAAGAAGAAGATGAATCGCTCAGTGATGCATGGGCGAGATTCAAGAGGCTAGTACGTGACTGCCCACACAATACATTACCTGATTGCCTCCAAATGGAGATTTTCTATCATGAACTTAACTCAACATCGCAGATAGCTGTCAATGCGGCAGCAGTAGGAGGTCTTCTGGACAAAACATATGATGAAGCAAAGAATATTCTTGATCGCTTCTAAAAAAACCATGAATATCGGCAAGAAAGCAATCAAAGAACGAAGCCTAAAGAAGGTAATCAAGTAATGGTGTCATCTCATCATTACAAAATTAGATGAATGCGATGATAAACTTGCTGCAAAGCATCGCAATAAGCAATTCAGAAGCTCGAAATGGGCAAGTGAATGCGATAGAGCAAACAAGCACCAGCTGTGTCTTATGTGAAGAATCACATTCTTTTGAGGAATGCCCACGAAATCCTCAATCAGTTTACTTTGTAAAAAACAATCCTTATTCAAACACTTATAACCAGGGGTGGCGAAATCACCCCAATTTTTCTTGGAAGAACAACCAACAACAAAGCAGTCAGCCTGTGGCTCAGAGAGAAGGACCGCCAGGGTTCTTCCATAGATCTAATGGACAACAGCAAGCTAGTAGTTCTCGACCACCATCATCATCATCCCTGGAGAACTTGTTGAAGGAATACATCGAAAAGAATGAAAAAGTCCTTCAAAACCAAGCTATATTCATCCACAATTTGGAAATTCAAATGGGATAAATTGCGGGAGAGCTAAAGAACAGACCCCAAAGGACATTGCCTAGCTCAACTGAGCTTCCACACAATCCAGGGAATGTCGGGAAAGAACATTGTCAAGCAGCCACTTTAAGGAGTGGAAAGGCGGCGATAGAAGTCAGTAAAAAGCCTGCAAGACTGAATCAAAGGTGCAACCTGCGATTGAATCAAAGAAGCCTCTATCGCAGACTGAATCAAATAAGTCTGAAACAACCAGGGAACCAGAAGATGCGATCACCTCTAAGCCTCCAAACCATGAAACACTGGAAGTACCTCCATTTCCTCAAAGACTAAAATAGAAACATAACGATGAAGGCCAGTATCAGCGCTTCTTGGAAATATTGAACAATTTCACATCAATATTCCATTAATAGAAGCGATAGAGTAGATGCCTATGTATGCGAAATTTGTGAAGGACATTGTCTCGAAGAAGAGAAGCACGGGAAGATTCATCATGGTGGCATTGACACAAGAATACAACACTATAATTCCACCAAAGATGCATGACCCAGGCAGTTTCACAATACCCTAATCAATAGGAGGAGTCTATATTGGCCAAGCATTATGCGATCTCGGGGCAAGCATAAACTTAATGCCCCTTTCAATTTTCAAAAGATTGGATGTGGAACAGCTAACACCCACAACGGTGACTCTTCAACTAGCCGATAGATCCTTGGTGCACCCTGAAGGGAAATTAAAGGATGTCATGGTAACAATAGACAGACTCATCCTACCTGCAGAATTCATTATCTTAGATTATGAGGCAGATAAAAATGTTTCAATCATATTGGGATGACCATTCTTGTCTATTGGTCGTGCTCAAATAGATGTGCATAAGGGAGAAATCACAATGAGCGTCAACGGAAAGAAGCTCAGGTTCAATATTATCAAGGCAATGAAGTTCCCAGATGAGGATGGCTTATCTGATTCCGATGATGAACAAACTTGCGTTGGAAATTGGGAATCCGAGGAAGAGAATGAAGAAAGAGAGGATGCTATAGCATCCATTGAAACTTTCCATGCGATAACAGAGATGTTGAAGAATGATGAAATGCTGAATTTGGATGAAGAAAGAAAAGCACAAAAGCCCTCTTTAGAGCAACCACCTACACTAGAACTAAAAACTCTACCAACCCACTTGAAGTATGTATTTCTCGGCCATAATGAAACCTTACCAATCATCATATCCTCTATGTTACCTAAAGAAAAAGAAACCGCGTTGATCAGTGTTTTAAAAAAATATATTAGAGCGATCAGATGGATGCTCATAGGCATCAGAGGCATTAGCCCAACGTATTACATGCATCGAATCCGGCTTGAAGAAAATCAGAAGGGCTCAATAGAACCTCAACGTAGACTGAACCCTGCGATGAAAGAGGTTGTCAAAAAGGAAACAATCAAATGGTTAGATACCAGCATTATCTACCCCATCGCAGATAACGTTTGGGTTAGTTCCATGCAATGCGTTTCCAAAAAAGGGGGGATGACAGTGGTTCCTAATGCAAACAACGAATTGATCCTCATGAAAACCATCATGGGTTGACGGATTTGTAAGCAATAAACGTTGTGGACAAAGACTAATGGATTAAAGCCATGGACCTTGAAATGGAATCTATGTATTTCAATTCTGTCTAGGATCTTGTAGATCAACCAGAAGGGGTAAAACCCATCGGTTGTAAATGGATCTACAAGAGAAAATGAGACCAAACTGATAAGGTATACAGCTAAACTTGTGGCAAAAGGGTTTACCCAAAGAAAGGGGGTAGATTTTGATGAAACCTTCTTTCTAGTTTCCATGATAAAGTCTATTAGAATACTCTTGTCCATATCCACATTTTATGATTATGAAATATGCAAATGGATGTCAAGACAGCATTTCTAAGTGGCTATTTTGAAGAGAGTATCTATATGTCTTAACTAGAAGGGTTCATACAGCAGGGTCAAGAGCAAAAGGTTTGCAAGCTTAATCAATCCATTTATGGATTAAAACAAGCTTTTAGATCTTGCAATATGAGATTTTACGCTGCGATCAAATCTTATGGCTTTGAACAAAATGTTGAAGAACCCTGTGTATACAAGAAAATTTATCAACAAAACTGTTGCTTTTCTAGTGTTGTATGTTGATGATATTCTACTCATTGGGAATGAGGTAGAATATCTAGCTAACGTTAAGAGATGGCTAGCTTCGCAATTCCAAATGAAAGATTTGGGAGAAACACAGTATGTTCTTGGAATCCAAATAGTTCGGAATCGCAAGAACAGAACATTGGCATTATCTCAAGTATCTTATATAGACAAGATGTTGTCTAGGTATAAAATGCAAAATTCCAAGAAAGGATTTTTACCTTTCAAGCATGGAATTCACCTGTCTAAGGAACGGAGTCCTAAGACACCTCAAGAGGTTGAGGAGATGAATCCAATTCCATATGCATTTGCAGTTGGGAGTTTGATGTATGCAATGTTGTGTACTCTTCCCGATATATGCTATGTCGTAGGAATTGTCAGCAGATTTCAGTCCAATTCTGGTCATGACCATTGGACTGCTGTTAAAAACATTCTCAAGTATCTTTGAAAAACGAGAGATTATATGCTCGTGTATGGTCCTAAAGATCTGATTCTTACTAGATACACCGATTCTAACTTTCAGACCGATATTGATTCGAGGAAATCAACTTCGGGGTCGGTATTCACTCTTAACGAAGGAACAGTTGTATGGAGAAGCATCAAGCAGAGTTGTATTGCAGACTCCACAATGGAAGCTGAGTATGTAACTGCAAGCGAAGCACCAAAAGAAGCAGTATGGCTCAGAAAATTCCTGACAGATCTGGAAGTAGTTTCTAATATGCATCTGCCTATCACTCTCTATTGTGACAATAATGGAGCAGTTGCAAAATCAGAGGAACCACGAAGCCATAAAAGAGGAAAGCATATCGAGCGGAAGTACCATCTCATCAGGGAGATTGTACACAGAGGAGACGTAATCGTCACCCAGATTGCTTCCAAAGACAACTTAGCTGATCCATTTACGAAGGCCCTCTCGGCTAAAGTGTTCGAGGGTCACCTAGTAGGACTAGGTCTACGAGTTTTGTATCACTAAGGCAAGTGGGAGAATTTATGGGTATTGTAATGCCCTAGTGTATTTGTATATTTTATTCTCTCCATGTAAACTCAACATTGTCTATATTTGTATATATTGATCCACTGGAGTTTTAGTCCAAGTGGGAGTATTGTTGGGTTTTATGTCCTAAAACTCGCAGTTTCTAAAATGATAAACATATTCTATAATCAATATACTTATTATTGATTTTATAAATTGTATGAAAGTCTAAATCCAATAAACTAATACCCATGACTATTGTATGAGTACTTGAACTTTATGTGGAGACATAAAAGTGGATCAGGTTCAGTAAATAGTCAAAATGATCTATGGTACATGAATAAGGTTGGGCACCTTATTCTGGTAACACCATTGGATGCGGCCTACTCTGTAGTTGTTACAAAGAGTTGTAAAGTGCTACATACAAAGTGATCCTAATTCGTACATATTATGGCATGAAGAGTGAGCATCCTATGCAATGAGTTTGCATAAGATCAGGACCAAGAAATAAGTAAATTTTACTTTATAACATTGTTTACTATTTAAGACTGACTATTTCACCTAGATGACCTAGGTAACTCGATCTTAATCCTGAGCTAACTATGAACTTCTATTTATTCAAGATTGCCCTTAAATTTGCATAGGTGAGGGTTGGCTCAATAGTGCCGGCTCAATAAGACTCCCATTTCAGGGGTAAGACCAGATAGATAGCTGGGGACATAGGGTGCAAGACAGAGTTCACACCTACCCGATTTATGGATAGCAGAAAGGTTGTTCTCTCAAGTACTGAATCCAGGTCTTGAACAAGGGGCCCCACCCTCTCACTGGGTTGAGAGAGTTTGGTTTAGTGATTGGATCACAAACTAGTTTTTCATTAGAGGATCAGTAGGGACTTGAGGAATAAGACGTAATCTCGGAGGTAAAACAGATATTTGACCCAGCCATTATTACGAACAACCTCGGAAGAGTTAACTTGCTGATTATGGTTAAATTATGTGGACATAATATATCTACAGTGAGGGGAGTGCAATTATAGGCTTTAGTGGAGTGATCCATTAGTTAACGAATGGAGATTAATTTGGCCTAATGAGTTTAGTCAATTAATCTCGGAACATTGGAGCCCATGATCTGTAGGTCCGCGAGGTCCCTCTACTAGCTCGTAATGGACTAGCTCTAGAATAACGTGATAAGTTAATTTGAATTGTTCAAATTAGAATTAAGGGAATTAGTAATTATATGAGATATAATTACATGCTTAATTTGAGAATTAAACGGAATAGGAGAATTTATATATTTAAATATGATTTAAATATATAAGGATGGATATGTGTTAAAATTAATTTAATATTTGATATTAAATTTATTAAGTTTTATTTAATAATTAATTTATGAAATTAATTAAATTTTTCATTTTCAAAATCAAAACAGATTTTATAAATTTAAATTTTGATTTTGTGATAAAATTGGAAAAGGTAAAAAGCAAAAACACAAAATGGAAAAAAAAGTTTTTTCATTATACATCACCTAAGTAGCTCACACAAAGTGCATTCAATTTTGCCTTGTCTTCTCCAAGCATGAGCTGCAACTCATGCAACTCTCTCCTTTGCATGTTGATCTGCAATATAATGAAGAGATTAGAGTGAAAATCGGGCATGCAATCTATAGAGAATTTCGGAGAAAATTCAGGTTGAAGAAAGAGTTCTTCAACAAGATTACTGCATTGAGCATTTCTCCTTCATCCCTTGATTCGAGCTATTTTTGAGTCTCACAACTCAATCTAGAGCACCAAGAGAATAGTGGGGAAGATCTAGAGGTGGTATGCAACAAGATTTGGAGAAGATAGCAACTGAAGAAGGACCTTTGAAGCAGTTCTACAAGAGGTATGTCTTGAAACTCACTTGTTTTTCTGCAAGAGCATGCTTTATATTTTGCAAAAATTAGTGAATTAGAGTGCTTAGATGCTCCTTGTGCTTCCGTTGTTGCTGATACAATCCTACATACCCCACGGGTAAGAACGGATCCCAAGATGGAGAACCGAGTATTTGATAGGATCACCCAGAGATTAGTGGCGAGTGTTGGATCAATTTAGACAAATTTAGAGAAGACATACGGCATCGAGAGGATGAAAGCTTTAGGTGCCACGACGTTTGATGGAGCCACAGATCCAACAGATGTTGAGGTCTGGTTGGACTTTATTGAGAAATGTTTTAGTGTTATGAGATGCCCTGAGGACCGTAAGGTCGAGTTAGCGGTGTTTCTGCTACAGAAATGGGCTGAGAAATGGTGGAAAGTGATGGAGGCCAGGAGGAGCAGTTCAGAGCTATGTCTTGGTCTGAGTTTAGAAAAGTATTTGAAGATAAATACTTCCCTAGTTCTTTCAAGGAAGCATAAAGGGATTAGTTTCTTGGGCTAACTCAGGGATCAATGGCGGTCGCTGAGTATGAGTAGAGATACAAAGTTATCTCAGTATGCCCTTCCAATCATTGCGAAAGAGAAAAAGAGATGTAGGAGATTTAAGAATGGCCTAAGGAAGTAGATACATACTCCCGTTACCTTTACAGGTAATTAGGTGGATTTCACTCAGTTAGTTGAGACAGCTACCAGAGTTGAGCGAAGTGTAGTGAAGTTAAACCAACTCTAGATATGCTCTCAAATTAGGCGATCGTTACATTTTCACACTGATTGCGAATTTTTCAAACCTTTTTTTGCAAAATGAAACAAATTTTCATTTTATTCTTAGGTTACAATAACCGACTTCGGATTCTCTCACTAACACACGACCGAGGAGGGGTTTTCGGCCAATTATCATGTAATTAACCAATATAATAATTGATGAATATAATTATATTATATTTTTACCCTATAATTTGATATCACATATCTACTATAGTGATTTCTCCTCCACTTGATATAAATCATATTTATATCTAATTTCCTCCAAAATAATGTATCTCATACAGTTAGCCAATTGTATCATATATAATTAACCAGTCCAATTATATCATATATAATCAAACTCCCTCTTGTCAATATGAACATTTCAAACTGACCCAAACACTGATTCTCGACTTTATCCAAGCTACCCAGGGGACCTAATGGACCTGTGGCTCAAAGTTCCAACGGTACGTGAATAGCTGACTAAACTCTTTAACCACGAGATCCACCATCCGTTAACCGTCAGGCATTCCACTAAAGACCAACAGCTGAACTCTTCTTACCACAGATATATTTTTGTGTCCATCGTATATAACCAATCATGAGTACAATGACCCTTCACAGATGCTCGTAAGTACAGCTGGGCCAATTTACCATTTTTCCTCTATAGTTACATCTCACTCCTTAAGTGCCACTGATTCCTCTAATGAACAATACAACATAGTCCAACTATGTGTGAACACCTCCCGGGCAAAGAGAATGTGTGTAGCGCCACATCGTTCAAGCCCTGGAATCAGCCTTTAAGGGAGCTATCTATCTACTTACCTCTACCTGGGGAAAGGAATGAATTCCATCTTGTGTTGCTGAGTTTCCAGCTCCTAAACTAGAAGAATCCTCAAAATGGTAGGTTTGAATCAGCGACCTGGCCATTTGCATCCATACAGATCAAAGAACCGCCCTCAATGGCAGAAGTTCCCAACTCACTCAGGATTGAGGTCATGTTACCTATGGTCATCCTAGTGAACTTAAGTCTCTGTCATGAACAGTGTTATATAACGAGACGTTAACACTTCATGGTCAGGTCTTATACAAACTCTTTGTATAAGACGCCCCCTCTCGTATGTCCCTTACACGAATGATCAGGATCAGACCATCTATGATAAGTCATAACATTTGTGACCATTCCATAAAGTGGACCGCATCCGTAGCGTTACCAGGATATGGTTTCCCTCCTATATCCATAGACTACAGACCATTTTGGTTATCACTCAAGACATGAACCACTTGTATGTCACCACATACATGCTTAAGTTACATATAGATAACCAGGGATTTTATGTTTATTGGTTTGTAGTAAAGCAAATAAAACATACAACTGAGCAAGATCAAGATGTGAAGTAAATATCATATATTATACAACACAAGCGTTTGTACAAACTATTTACAAAATACAGGGCACGAGACTTTAGGGCATAACTTTTATATATGTGTGAAATAACCAAGCAAACATGCTATCATTCACCCTTATACTATAACAATTATAATATAAAGATGATGCATGTCAATGCTATTTATGCATGCATAAATATAACTCTTATATTATATGATGCATGAACATGCTCTTACATAATTAAATCATGCTTCTCTAAATTATAACATTTACAATAAAGAGATAATGCATGACCAATGCATAACATAAGGTTGGATTTATTATATGTGTATACCATATGACATATAAAAAACATACATCGCATGTAAAAAATTAAGGATTAATGGACCGGGATGAGCCTTTACAAAAAACCGGAATGAAATAACCCTATCTATTACATTTTTCATCGAGTGAACCGGGTCTTGAACCGCCAGGAGGACTCCATCGTATAGTAAACATTGAAAATAGATGATCGCCCAGCGCACACTAGACGATAGGCGCAAAATCTAAACGATCGCTTAGACGACAACGAGGCTGCAAAGCCTGATCGTCTAGGCGATTGCTTAACACGACGAAAGGTAAATGATTTACTATGCGTTACTAAGCGATGAAGTTTGCTGAGCTAAACGATCATCTAGTGCGCGCGCGCATTAAACGATACGTGAGCATCCCATCGTCTACATGACCTGATACTCAGCGATCGCTTACCCCTTTGTGTACACGACCCGATCAACCCTTGATCGCCTCCTTCCTCGAAGAACTGCAACCCTTGCTTCGATCTTCATCACAAACAACTCAATACTCAAACAGACTTTGAATTATAGACTCAATAACGATTATTAATGCCCAAAACGCAGGGACCTTTACAAACAATCGAAAATGTAAAAGAATTAAATCAAACCGAGGCTAACATCCACGAAAACATCCATTAATCCGCACATCCACAGCAATTTAACGATTAAATAAAGCAGACATGCACCCACCAAGAATGTATATGTAATTCATTGCAATAATGAAATTGGAATATCGGAATCTGACTCTGATACCAATTGAAGGAACTCTTAACAAAGAGCATCCATGAACGCGTTCGGATCTTTCTGATTTCATCGTGACCGAAAAACAACACATATATTCCAACAGACAGTTATGCAAATTGACACTAACTAACAACATCTTTCGACAATAAAAACACAAGGGAAAGAGTTCTCATACCAGTTAAAGACCCTATTCAAACGTTGATCTCAGACGCAGTGGAAGAACCTCTATGCGAACCCTATCGCCCAGCAAACCAGTTCGTCTACACGAACGGCAGCAACTCGAACAAGCACAAACAAGTGAATAGTGGGACGACATCACCAGTTGGAGCCCTTGGTATTCTCAGAGTGAGAATCCAAAATGTGGTCTTTGGTGAATTTGGTAAAGGTTGGAGAAAAGACAAATCGTGTAGATGATAAATAAGTGGAAGAGAAAAAGAGCTATCGCATAGCAGAGATGCTTATCGTTTAAAAGAAGCTACATGATCGTGTAGGTTTTACTAAGCGATTGTTTAATAAAAGGTAGACGATCGTTTAGAAAACATGGCACATTATACGATCGATTAGGAAAGCTTAGTGATCGTTTAGGGACGGGTGTGCAATCGTTTAGGCGCAGGTGTACGATCGTTTAGACGATGAGCGACTATCGTATAGGCTCTCAAACTAGGCGATCGTTACGTTTTCACACCGATTGTGAATTTTTTGAACCTTTTTTTTGCAAAATGAAACAAATTTTCATTTTATTCTTTGGTTACAATAACCGACTTCGGATTCTCCCACTAACGCACGACCGAGGAGAGGTTTTTGGCCAATTATCATATAATTAACCAATTTAATAATTGATGAATGTAATCATATTATATTCTTACCCTATAGTTTGATATCACATATCTACTATAGTAATTTCTCCTTCATTTGATATAAATCATATTTATATCTAATTTCCTCTAAAATAATGTATCTCATACACTTAGCCAATTATATCATATATAATTAACCAGTCTAATTATATCATATATAATCTAACTCCTTCTTGTCAATTTGAACATTTCAAACTGACCCAAACGCTGATTCTCGACTTTATCCAAGCAACCCAGGGGACCTAATGGACCTGTGGCTTGAAGCTCCAACAGTACGTGAATAGCTGACTAAACTCTTTAGCCATGAAATCCACCATCCGTTAACCGTCAGACATTCCACTAAAGAGCAACAGCTGAACTCTTTTTACAACAAATATATTTCTGTGTCCATCGGATATAACCAATCATGAGTACGATGATCCTTCACAGATGCTCGTAAGTACAGTTGGGCCAATTTACCGTTTTGCCCCTGTAGTTACATCTCACTCTTTAAGTACCACTGATTCCTCTAATGAACAATACAACATAGTCCAATTATGTGTGAACACCTCCCGGGCTAAGAGAATGTGTGTGGCGCCAAATTGTTTAAGCCCTGGAATCAGTCTTTAAGGGAGCTATCTATCTACTTACCCCTGCCTCGGGGAATGAGTGAATTCCATCTTGTGTAGCTCAGTTCCTAGCTCCCAAATCAGACGAATCCCCAAAATGGTAGTCTTGAATCGACAATCTGGCCACTCGCTCCCAGACAAATCAAAGGACCGCTTTCAATGGCAGAAGTTCCCAACTGATGGAACGAGACATACACAGCAGAATAAGGATCTAATTACACTCTAATTGCTTTTAATTTAAAGGAAAAAAAAACATGCAATTGAAGAAAAAATAGTAAATTAAAAATTACCTTTGAAGCTCCCGAAAACCGCTTTTCCTCGCTAAATCTCGATCCGAACTCTTTCGAACCACCACTAGAGTTGACCTACTATCCTCTGGACTCAGAACCGGATTGTGGGACCTGGTGGATGAAGAACCCGAGAGAGAGAAAGAGATGGAAAAAGAAATGGATTTTTCTTTTGGTTTTGGGTTTTCTTTTTTTTAGCCCAAATTTAGAAAATATTTTGGCAAAAATGGCAAAAGTTTTTTCATCCAAATTGAAAGCCCAGTTTATAGAAAAAAGCCATGCAACAATTGCATGAAACAAATCCATAAAAACCCAACACCTAGAATCCACTATCTAAGTGGGTTTAATGTCTCCACTATAAGCCAACACCTAGCCCACTATTTTGTTAGTGGAATTATCCAACAAAAGTTTGGATTTTCCCACTAACTTTAGTCAAAGGGCAAAATAGTCATTTTGTCAAAGTCAAACTTTGACAAAAAGTCAACATTTTGACTTTTTATGATTTTTTTTGTGTTGACTAATTTTTGACCTCCCGAGCATGAATCCGCATTCATTTTCTCGAAATTCAAATCACATTTGAATATAAGGTCGGTCAAAATTTGACTTTTCAAAGTCAAAAGTCAACTCTTTGACTTTTTACATCTTTGACCTTTTCCATTAATTTCGAGCTTCCGAATATGAACGTATTCATATTCTTGATATTTAAATCATATTTAAACATTAAAGCTGTATCTCTAAACTGAAAACCTGACCATTATATCACATATACTTGTCAGTTTCTCTCTCTTCACCTAATTCGAACAATTAAAATTATTCTATCATATTGTTATAAGTTTATTCCATCATACTGTTATAAGTTTATTCCATATGAGCTAGTAGGAGAACCTAATGGACCTATAGATTATGAACTCCAATGATCCGTGATTAGCTGGATAAACTCTTTAGACAGAGCTAATCGACATTTGTTAACTCACGGGTCATTCGACTATAGTCCCGTAGGTGCACTCCCCTCACTATAAATATATTTGTGTCCATATGATATAACCATAATTAGTAAGCTAATCCTTTACAGGTTGTTCATAATCTCAGCTGGGTCATAAAAACTGTTTTATCCCCAAGACTACATCTTGTTCCTTAAGTTCCACTGATCCTCTAATGAACAATTGGTTTAAGGTCCAACCTATAAACCGAACCCCTCTCGGGCCAAGGAGAGGGTGGGGCCCCTTGTTCAAGACCTGAATTTAGTACTAAAGGGAACAACCTATCTACTATCCCTATAACGGGTAGGAGTGAATTCCGTCTTGCACCCTATGTTCCCAACTATTCACCTGATCTTACCCTTGAAATGGGAGGCTTATTGGGCCAGCGATAATGAGCTGCCCTCACCTATGCATATCTAAGGATAATTTCGAGTGAACATGAGTTCATAGTTAGCTCAGGATTAAGATTAAGTTATCTAGGTCATCAATTAACGAAATAGTCAGTTTTATACATAAAACGGCATTTAGAACGTAAAAAGTGACTATTTCATGGTTCAGTTTTATGAAAACTCATTGCATAGGATGCCCCCACTTTCATGTCTCCACATGAACGTTTAGGATCACATCGTGTGTACTAACTACAAAATGGGCCACATCTATAGTGTCCCCAAAATAAAGCGCCCAATCTTATTCATATACTATAGACCATTTTGGCTATATATTTAAACTTGATCCACATTTATGTCACTACATAAAGTTCAAACTACATTAAATAGTCTCAGGACCTTAGTTTATTGGATTCAAGATTACAATTTCAATAACAATTTTATCGAAAAACAAAACAGATTATGTTTATTAATTTACAATTTACGAGTTTTAGAACATAAAATCCAATATCAACTCACTCAGGATTGGTGTCATGTTACCTATGGTCATCCTAGTGAAGTGAAGTCTCTGTCGTGAAAGGTGTTAAATAACGAGACGTTAATACTTCGTGGCCAGGTCGTATACAAACTCTTTTGTATAGGATACCCCTGCTCACATGTCCCCTGCACGAATGATCAGGATCAGACCATCTGTGACAAGTCATAACACTTGTGACCATTCCACAAAGCGGGTTGCATCCGTAGCGTTACCAGGATAAGGTTTCCCTCCTATATCTATATACTACAGATCATTTTGTTTATCATTCAAGACATGATCCACTTTTATGTCACCACATACATGCTTAAGTTACATACAGATAACCAGGGATTTTATGTTTATTGGTTTGTGGTAAAGCAAATAAAACATACAACTGAGAAAATCAAGATGTGAAGTAAATATCATATAATATACAACACAAGCATTCGTACAAACTGTTTACAAACTACAGAATATGAGACTTTGGGACATCAACCCCAACATTACTATGAACTATTTTCCCTATTCACCTTGCTAATGATCCATGCAAACATTTCACGAATGGAGGTCACTTCCAGGGTGACATGAAACAAAGCATGAATCTCATGGTGTGAACTCTTAAGGACGTGAGAGCTATGAACAACATACCGTATATGTTATTAATATCCCAATGAAGTGTTCTGTTGTTGTTGGGAAAATCTTTACTTAGGTATATTCTGGCTAATAAAACAATCTAAGTCTAGGTGTTTTTCCAAGTATAACAATTAAATTTGGAACTAACCTACGATGTCTAGGTGATAAACCAATTTTTAAAACTTCACACAGCTCACACATGCTCATGAAACCAAGTTAACAACACTCAATTATTCGGTCATAATCCCCAGGTAGGAGGTGTTCCATTGACCGTCAACCTAAATAACTCAAGCCTTAGACAGGATTATATACCAGTTGAGTTTGTAACTACAATTTTACAAGATAACAACCTATTTTAACTATTAAAACAAGTTGTAAACCTACATGAGCATGCATTTTATCTTTGTTATGAATTTTAAATGTCTAACCCAATTTTATAACAACTTATAAAACTTTAGACATGTTTTGCATCCATAACAATGATCAAACATTTCGGGATTTAAAATAACACCTTATATTAAACACTTGAAACCCTAAACATACATATTATATATTATAACTCCTTATAACATGCTTGCAATAGGCTTCCTATTGTGGGATTTTAAATCTACATGGCATACTATATGCACATATAAGATTTATTTAATTATAACATACATCACGTGCATAAATAATTAAACACACACTAATATGGACCAATTTTGGCATTTAAAGCAAGCAAACGACCCAATTATTATTATAATAATAAAAATGGCTCCAAAGAGCTTTTAGATCATTTGAAATACCCCGAATCGAACCCGAACGACCCGAATCGGACCTCCAAAGCATCAAATGGGTTGAAACGGTCTAGAAAAGGGTTGAACCGGACCTCCCAGACTCGAACCGGCTGAACTGGTTTGCTTGAACCACCGGTTGGGTCACACGTGCATCTTCTAGACTGAGATGAACAACGTTGCGATGCTGCATCCATGCGTTCAAACGCCATGGGTTGGTTCCTTCAAATCTAGGTTGAAAGATGAGTAGCGTTGCAACGCTTTAGGGGTAGTGTTGCGACGCTGCCTGGCAGTAGCTTCAAAGCTGAGTTTCTGCTGCTGACCTTCCTTGCTTCTTTCTTCAATTACAACCTAATTTCAATTCTATTGACTCTAACAAATTTATAAACTCTTAATCACACATTAAGGCCCATAAACAAAGAGATAGTTACAATAATTAACGCTTAATTGTAGAGAATTTGATACCAAAACTGGAAAAAACTATATCAGTCCACCATTTTCATACATCTTATAAAAAACACCCACCAAGCTAAAATTAACACGAATTGAGTGCTTAAATCTTACTTTGATACCAATTGATGGAAGTAGCAAGCATACAATGGAGGAATCCAGGAATATTAAGTACTCTAATTCATCAATTTTAGCACAAAATCAGCATATTCATAGAATATCAAGAGGGTTTCAGAAATACCTTTAAAGAACTCCTTTTGATCCACAAAATCAGCAACAATCTCCTTAGCAACAAGGTGTAGACCATCAATAGATCTTTCCTACTATTCTCTTGGACCTTTGATTGAGTTATGAGACTCAAAATAAGTTGATTTTTAGGGAATCTTTAGGAGAGAAGATGACATTTGCTAAGGAAAATCACCTTGCATGCCCTAGTACCTTAGTTAAATGAACTGAGTTTTATCCTATTATTTCATGCATACCAAAAACACATCAAGATGACAGCTTCTTCTTGGAGATTTTTAATGGATTTGAGTGGAATGGTGAGTAAAGTGGGAAAAACCCACTAAAATTGGAATTCTCCATTTCCGATTTTAAATTCAATTTTTCTTTAATCAGGTTTTCAGAAAGTTCAATTAAGATTAAAATAGAATTTAATATTTGAATTTTCCAAAAAAAAAAATCAATTTTCTAATTTTGAATAAAATTAATTCAAATAATTATTTTAAAATAAAATTAATTCTTTAATAATTAATTACAAAATTAATTATTTTAATTTAATATCAAATATTAAATTCATTAAAGACTAATTCCATAATCATGAATACCTATTCATGTAATTAATATTTAAATCAAATTTAAATATTATTTGATTCTCCAATTTCGTTTAATTCAATAATTAAACATGTAATTATATCATAAATAATTACTAATTCCTTTAATTTGAATTTGAATGTTTCAAATTTACTCATCACGCTATTCTAAGATTTATTCCGTTTATGAGCTAGTAGAGGGACCTAATGGACCTATATATCATGGGCTCCAAGGATCTGAGATTAACCTGCTAAACTTTTTAACCTAATTAACCAACATTCGTTAACTACCGGGTCACTCCATTAATACCCAGTAGTTGCACTTCCCTCAATATAGATATATTGTGTCCACTCGATATAAGCATAATTAGTAAGTTAACCCTTCACAGGTTGTTTGTAATAACGCCTGGGTCAATAGCTGTTTTACCCTTGAGATTAAGTTCCACTGATCCTCTAATGAACAATTGGTATGAGATCCAATCATGAAATCGAGTCCCTCTCGAGCCAATGAGAGGGTGGGGCCCCTTGTTCAAGACCTCGAGTCAGCACTTAAGGGAACAACCTCTCTACTATTCCTAAAAGCGGGTAGGAGTGATTTCCATCTTATACCCTATGTCCCCAGCTATTTAGCCAGTCTTACACTTGAAATGAAAGGCTTATTAAGTTGGCGTTGTTGAACCAACCCACCCATGCAAATCTAAGGATAATGTCGAATAAACAGGAGTTCATAGTTAGCTCAGGATTAAGGTTACGTTACCTAGGTCATCACTTTGAAATATTCAGTCTTAAACAGTAAACAACGCCATAGAGTAAGAGTGAATTATTTCTTGGTTCGATCTTATGCAAAATCTTTACATAGGATGCCCCCACTCCTCCTGTCTCCACATGAATGAATCAGGATCACTTCGTTTGTAGCACTTTACAACATTTGTAACATCTACAAAGTGGGCCACATCTGATAGTGTCCCCATAATAAGGTACTCAGTCTTATTCGTGTACTATAGATCAATTTGGCTATCTACTCGAGCTTGATCCACTCTTATGTCTACGCATAAAGTTCAAGTATTCATGTAATTGCCATGAATCTTAGTTTATTCGATTTAGTCTATACAAGTGCAATTTACATATTCAACAACAATTTGATTGAATAACTGGCAATAACATCTTTATTGAAAATAGAATATATTTAAAAAAAAATACAAACTGCGAGTTTAGACATACAAACCAACAATGTGGTGCTGTGTTGCAAACTTGGTGTTGAACTAAAGCGTTTTTGGCTTTAGCTTGTTTCACCTTTCTTTTTCATTCATCTTGTGTCTAAATGTGTCATATTTCATACTTTTTCAAGGATTGTTAGTTTTATAATCTCATGATCGCAAAGTATAATTATTCGTGTTGATTCTTTGTCAAACTGATACATTTTCCTTTTATTTTTCTCAACTGTTCTCAATAGAAAAGCAAAATAACTTGTATTTCTATAAGTTATCATATATGTATATATATATCTTAAGGACATACCTGGCGATGACAAAGAATCTGTTATTGGCCAATGGGACACTTTGGACTTATATAAAAAGTCAATCTACAGAACCTAAAACTTAGGCTCTGATACCAGCTGTAGCGTCCCGATTTTCTAGGATGGGAATTAGATCATTACTACATGCAAACATAAATCTCAAAACGACTCTTTCACAAAATTTAACTAAATCCAAAAGAATTTCATAAAATAACTACTATTATAAAATCTATAAAAGAACATAAAATCACTATTCGGGGTACCCCTAACTCAAGTTTGAAATATATTATTTAAACAAATAAATAAAGGAATAAATAACCAAAGAGTAATAAATGTTTGACCCCTAAACCAAAACATGTCAATTTAAGATAATAAATGAAAGCAATGTCAATTCCCAAGGCCTGGTCATGGATTCCTCTTGTCATTCGTCGTTTTGTCTTTTCCTTTACCTAAAAAAAATTATAGATAAGAGAGTGAATATAATGTTGGAGTGAATGTCCTAAATCGAGTGGATCTTATAGTTTGTAAAGATAAATTGTATATCTAGTAAAATAAGAGGTATTTTATTAATGTTTATACTACATTAATTCAATCCAATAAACTAAGATTAAAGGTTATTTTTTTAAACTTTGTAGAGACATACATGTGGATCATGTTTAAGTAATAACCTAAATGGTTTGTAGTAGATGGATAAGGCTAGGTACCTTATCTTGGTGACACTACGAATGCGACCTGCTTTGTAGATGTTACAATAGTTGTAAAGTGCTATAAATGATTTGATCCTAATTGTTCATGTGGAAACATGTGAGCAAATGTATTCTATACAAATAGTTTGTATAAGACCAGACCGCGAAATGAATAGTCTCTATATGACACTGTTGCTAGAAGAGGCTTACGTTTCACTAGAATGACCATAAATGGCTTGACCTTAATCCTAAATAAGTTGTGAACTATTGTCTATGAAGACAATCCTTTGATTTGTATAGGTGAGAGTGGTTTTGTTAGCTGACTCAACAAGCCTACCATTTTGGGGATTTGTCCGAGTAGGGAGCTGGGAACATAACTACACAAAATGAAATTCACTCATTTCTCGACCTTAAGGAAAGAAGATAAATTACTCCTTTAATAGCTGATTTCGGGTCTTGAACATTGAGGCCTCAACCTCTCATTGGCACGAAAGGTGTTAGTTTATAGCTGAACTATAAAATATTTGTTCATTAGAGGGATCAGTGGTATTTAAGGAGTTAGATGTAACTATAGGGGAAAATTGTATTTGACCTAGCTATAGTTATGAGTAATTTGTGAAGGGTCAACTCACTGTTGATTGGTTATATCCGTGGACATAAAAATAAATCTACAGTGCGAAGCGTGCAACTATCGGTCTTTAGTGGAATGACCGATAGTGATTGAAAATTGATTAATTTAATTAAAGCGTTTAATTAATTAATCTTATATCATTGAAGCTTCTAATCTATAGGTTCATAAGGTCTCCTTGTTAGCTCACTAAAAGATATATAAGAGGAATGATTTGAATTGTTCAAATCAATTGCATGTTAATGTGATTAATATAATATGGTTAATTATAGATGTGATATATAATAAAGAGAGAATAGTATTTGAATAAGATTCAAATATTAAAAAGATGTATACATATAAATATGTGATAATTATATGTTGATTTTATATTAAATATGATTTAATATAGTCATTTAATTGATTAATTAATGGTTAATTAATTAATTAATTAATTAAATTTTTAGAAGTATAGATAAATAAATATGTGATTTTTATTTATTAAATAATTATATATATTAAATTGGATTTATTATATATGGTTATTTAATTATTGGACTAATTAATTAAATAAAAATTATTTAAGTAAATTAGAAGTAGATTAGGAATAGGAAAGACTAGGAGAAAAGGGTCACTTCCCCTCTCTATAAATAGGTCTTCATGGGCCATGTTTATGACAGTTGAATTGGGAATTCTGAATCCTAGTCTCCTACTACTTCTCTCAAAATCTCTCTTATTTTCTCTACCACTTCTTCTCCCTCTTCCAACTCTCGGAAACTACACATCCATTTTTTGGGATCTTAGAGAATAGCAAGGTTTCACTTACAGTGATGTCCCTTGATCATTGAATAGACGTTCTATAAAAGACGCGAAGGGAATTGTGAAGAATTTGGGAATCTACAAAGGTAAGCTTTAGCTCTTCCCTCTTTTCTTCTCCTAAATGCATGCTAATTTTGATTGTTTATCCATTATGTTATTATTTTTATACCATATTTTGTTTATGTAAAATTGAAAACAAAATTCCAAGGCGATCACATGCTTCCGCTTGAGATTCGATCCCTTCATATAAGAATATCCAATCAGTGACCCACTACTGGGCCCACTAAGTGTACAAGTTAGTATCCCTATCACGACAATGGTGTGCATCCGGACGTAGGCATAAGGGGCGAAACCAAGGCACATTTTCATAGGTAGTGATCCCATAAGGACACCGAAACATACTCAAGGGATGAACACAGTCCGATAGGGGCGCTAACAGCCACCATCAGTCTACATGCAACATACATCGTCCAAGTTCATGTCAAGCCACAATATAATATAATAATCATAGTAACATATCTCATGAGTTTCCAAAACAGTCTCAATAGTTCATCCATCGATCAAACATAACAAAACCTTCACATAATATCATATTTTGCATAACATAAACACAGGTTTCTAGAACACCCTCAATAGTCCAACTAAAGCAAGTTATAGCAATTCAATGCTTCAAAATAGAATCATGCTTTCAGTATTTTCACAATCCTAACGTCAACTTGGGTTCGAGGCGAACCAGTAGTAAATTACTTACCTGATATTAAGCTCTAGTAACAAGCAATTTAACTTTCTTGAAATCCTTGAATTTGGAATCAAGCCTATAACATAAACCAAGTTTAGAACTATTAATCTAGGCCTAGTTCCAAACACCTAATTTCCCAAATAATTTCCAACTAACTTTGAATAATCGTACCCAAAGTGTGGTTCGGTTTAAATTCACTTCAACACTTCCAAATCAGCACAACCAAAAGCAAAACTGCCAAAGTTGATCTTTAACTCAAATAGACAACAACTAAATCTCCACCTCCTAAATCACCATGAATTCCACCATTAAGACCAAATTCTAGTGGGTAATCAATATTAAAAGAAACCCACACCAACAATCAACAATGTCCTACCCAAAGTATACCGAAAACTCCTAAAACCCCCTCAAAGCTGTTGGATAGTGATGAGAACGCCTTCAAAACTCCAAATTAACCCGCCTTTAAAACTCCAAATTAACCTTTATAGGTAAATTAAATCTTGGTCAAAACCTAAACCAATATTAATGAGCATTTCAAAAACAACCAAAAACTTACCCAAATCTCAGGATTCTAGCGATCGAATAAAGGAAAGGACGCAGCTGGATGATGTGGTCGAACAATGACTGAGCGGCTCATACGAGTGACGGCTTAGCGGCATACACGAATGGCGGAACGACTGAGTGATGTGCACAACGAGATCTGAAACACGAACTCCGATGACGACAACATGACTTGAGAAGCTGGGCATGAAGGACTTCAACGCAACAGAGGCGTGTGAGCAGCTGGACGAAAATAAAAAAAGGGGGCGAGGCATGAACACGATGAGGATGAGAAATTTTTTTCCCCTTTTGCATGCACACGAGATAATTACACACACATATATATATACTTTCTTCTCCTTTTACCAACCCTAAACCTAATCCTCCACTTAAATAATAAATATATATACATATATATCATATACTTTTTCCTATTTCTTTCTTAAAACTCCATAATTTCCTCATCAAAACAACGACCCACATTGAATAAAATTCACAACTAACTAAAGTCCAAGTCTTCAAAAAAATTTAGCATATATATTTAAATTGGATTTCTCTCTCTCTCTTAACCCCATAACTAAATTCCATTTTTAGTTCTGACAAATAAAATTCCCAATTATAGATATATATCATACACTTTTTCCTATTTCCTTCTTAAAACTCCATAATTTTCTTATCAAAATTACAACCCACATTAAACAAAATTCACGACTAACTTAAGTCCAAATCTCCAAATTTTTTTTACCACATATATATAAATTGGATTTTTTTCTCTCTTAAACCCATAATTAAATTCCATTTTTAGTTCCGACAAATAAAATTCCCAATTAGCTCTAGATAATGCAAATTGAATTTACCCTAAAATGCCACGACGTCACACATTGTAGGTGCATTTCAATTAGTCATTGCACGTAGCTATTTTACATCATATTTGTCATATTTTGAGCATATTTCAAGTCAAGCACACAGGTATTTTGTCACAACAATATATTTTCACTAGGAGACTAGCCACCCATCATTTTCTTTGTTATGTATCGTCTACTGATGTTGTACTCCTATTTTTTGTATCTAGACCCAATATTTCCACCACTGATTATTACTTTTTCAATTATATAACCAAACATTGTCGATTTTTCTACATTTCGTTTTGAAAATCCAAATAATTTACCCAATTTTGTTCATTCATAGCACGTATTGTTATAGAAGTGCAACAACATATTTGTGATGCATTATTGGGAAATTGGCTATACTGAACCAAATTGACATATCGTACAATTTGGGAAGTGTCATTTTGTTAAAAAAAAAAGAAGAAACAAATTAGGGAACTTATCGTTGTCCACACTTCATATCAAATCAACACAAGGATCTAATGCATTCTCTAGATGAGTCAGAACAGAAGCAGCCTATGTGCCATTCGTACCAATCCTATACTCCTTAAAGCTCTCAAATAATTTTCATGTTTTGGTTGAACATAAGAGATCATTTTAATATTAATAGACAATACATAAAATAAACTACGTCATACTCGATCAAGGTTAAGGTATCCAACATGTATTAGTATTGGACTATCACATGTATAGGTTTCTTTTTCTTTTTTTTTTTCTTTTTTTTTTTTTAAAGTTTAGGGTTCTTTTTAAGGGTTTGGGCTTTTTAGGGTTATTTAAGGTTTGTAACTAGTTTTGAGTTTCTAGTGGTTTGGGTCTTTTAGGGATATTTTTGGGATAATGCTTAGTGTTTTTTAGGTTTAGGATTTTTTAGGGGCTAGGGTCTTTTAGCGTGATGATTGAATAGTGTGTGAGTTACTTTGGTGTAAAAGATTTGTTGAGAAAAAATCGGTCAAGTATAAATGCACATCATCAACTAGTAAAATGAACACATTTCAAATATCGATTCCTTAGAGACCTTTTATCAAATTTACTTTTAAGGGAGAAAGTGTTTTTAAATTGAATCGTGAGTAACCAAGTAATATAGTTGAGAGAATGATTGATAAATAGAATCAAATAAACTTTAACAAAAGAGAAGGGATTTAATTAAGTTCAACACCTAAGTTGAGTTCTAAAAAAAATGTGTCTACATTTTTACCACATTCTACCTTATGTTATGAAGGAGCCTCTATGATAAAAGGAAATGACCGAGAATCTTTACAATAGTTTAGAACACATTTTTTAATTAATGTCACGTCTCTTTGAGAGACGCAACCTAACATTTGACCATTAATTGAATTGCATTTAAAGTCGTTTTCGTTACAACAACTCTCTTTTTGTTGCATTTTTTTAAGAGGCAACTCAATAAAAAAAAAATTGTCATTGTAACAATGGTTTTAAGAATGCCCACAATTTTCATGAATTTTTGAAAAGATTCGAATTGAACACTTAATTCAAATAACTCCAGTTATAGACTGTTAAATAATTAATTAGATTGTATCTTAAAAAAAAAAAAAACAATGCTTTAAAATAAAATACATATTTTTATAGAAATTTTCACACAAAAAAAATGTCAAACTATTTAAAAAATAACAAAAAAAATATTAATAGATGCTGACAGCAATGTATCATATAATATCAATGATAAACTTCTATCCGTTTCTATTACTAAAAGTGACAGACTTCTATCAATCTCCATCCATTTTTATCAACTAATATTAAAAATTTGGTATAAATAGTTTCCTATTTTAAATCCTCCTATTTTTATTCTTATAAAATACTTTTCTGAAAATTCAGCGATACATTTTCTCCTCATACTCTATGCGGAGTTCACAGTATATAACATATATGATGCATATTATAATAATGAAATAAATTACCAGGCGAAGCGTGAGTTCTGCAAAAGAGAAGGGCGTCGCATTTGGGCAGCCTCGAAATCTTCAGTCACACGACGTTTTGAGATTCCATTCCGGTCTTCAGTTTGGCAATTCTACATCTGTAAGACTCAGTTGCAGGGAGAGTCACCAAAAAACTGCAATCGATGATACTATTGCAGTCCCACTCCAGATTTCTGCTCCAGACTTTGTTAAATCGGGTGCACAAGTAGGTTTTTCTTATTAGTACTTATCTATTTCTAACTGATGGCATATTATATGTATTCTACCGCAATTGGTTGCTTCCTCTTAGTTCTCTCTACAATCTCCTATTTTACTGTTCAAATAATTTTAATCCTACCAAAAATAGGTGTCCCATAATACTCTTTGTTTCATCCATGAGTGCTCTGTGTCGCTTGAATTCGTATTCCAAGCCTCTTCTCCAATTTCTTAGAATTAGGTGTGGTGAATGTTCCGGGTCATTTTGGAGATGTTTGGGTTTAGCCTCCCTCTAATACTCGCTGATTGGGCTGAAGTTTTGTATAATCAGACTGCCTTCTTTGAAAATTTCTGAATGTGGTTACCTAGATTCAGGCTAATTGCGCAAATTGATTTTGAGAAAATTAATTATTGTTGTTAGTTTATATCTTTTGGCTCTAGTTAAAAAATAAGAGAGATTCATCTTCTTCAAGGTGGACTATGTGACAAGGTAATCCGCGCGAAGTTAGAGATGGAAACAAAAAACAAAAAACAAAAAACAAAAAACAAAAAACAAAAAACAAACAAATCTTAAACTGCACATTGGAGTAAGGGCCAAATCAAAGCTTCAAAATGCCAGGAGACTTGATTGGTTTTCATAACCTCAAAATGCTTGATTGAAAAATCAATTTAAAAATTTAACTTCTTTTTAGGAATCAATCATGCACTAGTACTGTATTGATGAATTTACAAAATAATTGTATTCATCATGTACAAAAACTACAATTACAATGAAGGAAAGAAGACTAACGGGGAAAATAATTTACAAGAAAAAAGTGATAAGTTGCAAAGGAGAAATAAAAAGAGAAAAATACAAGGTATTTTTGAAACTCTTGTTTGCCTTATCCAAAGAAGGATAAATCCAATAGGGTCAAGGATTATAGGCCTATTAGTCTTATCACTAGTGTTTATAAAACTTTAGCTAAGGTTCAAGCTGATTATTTGAAAAAAGACCTCCCGTCGACAATTTCTAAGATGCAAGGTGCTTTTAATGCTGGGAGACAGATTTTGGATCAGTCTTTGATAGCCAACGAAGCCACTCGAGGAGTACCGTGCTCTAAAGAAAGAGGGGCTGGTTTCATAATAGACTTTGAGAAGGCCTATGTTCATGTGGATTGGAATTTTCTGGATAATATTTTGGAAAAGAAAGGGTTTGGTTATGGAGAATGTGGATGACGGATGTGGGGCTGTACGAGGAATGTGAGTTACTCTTTCTTTATTAATGGTTGGCCAAGGGGGAAAGTTTGGGCCTCAAGATAGGGGGGATCTGTTATCCCCTTTCCTTTTCCTATTGCTGTTGGATTTTTTTTTCTTTTTTTGAAACGGAAACAAGACTATTTCATTTTATTGAATTAATGAATGAGTCTAATTCTCAAAGTACAATGAAACAATTAAAGATAAATAGAGAATACAATGGAAGTTTTGGAACAACACGAACAAAAAGCGAGATAAAAGAACGGAAACTTAACTAAAAACAAAAACCCAAAGAATAAAAGATTTCCAAACGAGTAGTGTTCTGGCAAAGTAAAAACTTGAGAATTGATAATCAGTAGGTGTGTTGGGGCTAATATTTTGGAACCCTTCAAGGTGGGAGAGTAAAAGGTGGCCTTATCTCCTCTTAAAGTTTGCTGATGATACTATATTTGTTTGCTTTGGAAACAAGGCTGTCTAAATCATATCTTGGGGTTCTTTGAAGCTATGTCTGGGCTTAAAGTCAATAGAAGTAAGTGTCAACCCTGCGGTATCAACTATGACAAGGATAAGATTAAGAGTTGAGTTGAGAGGATTGGTTGTTCCATTAGTGAATTCTCCTCTTCTTATCTTGGTCTACCTTTAGGTAGCAATCCCCAACCCTCATCTTTTTAGAATCCTGTGGTTGACAAAGTGAGAAAAGAACCGGCTTCATGAAAAAAATGTTACTTTTTCTCTCTGGTTAGATCCCTTGTTATGGTCTGCAAGGAGACATACTTTGATTCAATCGGTTATTAGTGACATCCCCATCTACTTCTCTCTATTTAGTACCCCTATTAAGGTTTGCAAGGAAATCGAAAAACTTATGTGTAACTTTCTTTGGGAAGGAGTGGATGAAGGAAAGGGGTCGCATTTGGTTAGGTGGGATGTTGTTGGGAGGTTGGTGAACCGGGGGGTTAGACATTGCTAGCCAAATGGCTCTGGGGTTTCCCTTTGAGCCTAATGCCCTTTGGCATAAGGTTGTCACTCACATGTATGGGTCTCACCCTTTCGAGTGGTTGTTAGGTGGGGTTAAAGGCACCTATTGGAATATGTGGAAGGATATTTCTTAATATTGTTTGTTGTTAACTATCATGAGTTGGTCTAGTCGTAAATAAGGGAATATCCCCTTGATAGAGGGCGAAGAGGTCATGAGTTCAATCCATGGTGGCCACCTACCTAGGATTTAATATCCTACGAGTTTCTTTAACATCCAAATGTTGTAGGGTCAGACGGGTTGTCCTGTGAGATCAGTCAAAGTGCATGTGAGCTGGCCTGGACACTCACAGATATTAAAAAGAATATATTGTTTGTTGTTTGTATGTGAGTTTGGTAGAACTAAGTTCTTCATTAGATGGAATGTCACCACCAACTATGTCAATTCCCCATGTCTAGCCTTGGACTTTGACCAAGATTGAGAACTCCAAAACTAAATGATGTAATTTAATTGACCAGAATGACTAATATTTTTCTTGTTGATTATAGCCTTGAAAAAGTGGTGGAAGTGGATTATAACTGGGTGGAATTTGATGATGTGCGTTACCATGTACAGGTAATTTTTCTTATTTTATTTTCATTATTTTGAAGCTTATTGAAATTTTTTTATAATGTCTATGATTGAGTTGAATTGTTTTTCAGGTCTCAATGAAGAACCCCCATCTCTTCCTTCTATCCGTATCATTGCCCATCCCTTCTGCAGATAATGTTTTTTGTGGCGGGCTTCCATCTGGAGCTATTGAAGCTATTAAAGCTGCATATGGCATACTTGTACAGATTCTTGATCCTCCAAGAGATGGTTTTAATCTCACATTAAAATTGAATCTTTCGAAACTTCCTCTTGATGAAGGTTCATTGAGTTTTCCTTTTAAGGTCATTATAAATTGTTATGGATATAAATATATAATTTTTTTTTTGAAAGGAAACAAAAATTTACATTGAAATAATGAAAAGAGGCTAATGCTCAAAATACAAGGAAACAAAAAATTCGAAAATAGATGAAGAACAACAAAAATGAGAGCAAATACATCCAGATGTCTATAATTAAGCGAAAGAGAAAGGCCCCCCAAAACTACAACTTGAATAGAGAAAATACAAAAATCTTAGAGGTAGAACATCAAGCTTCCCAGCTACCAACACTTTAAAACAAGAAGAACCACCAGCTTTGAAATTGTTACGGATATTGTACCTTGTATTTTGAGCATTAGTCTCTCTTCATCTATTCAATAAAAAGTTTCGTTTTTCTTTTCTAAAAGAAGTTGTTATGGATATTGCAGAAAAAAAGGCGTATTGTTTTATTTTTTCAAGATCTTTTATTGTTTTCTGTATCATCATTTACGCTTCCTAGCACCTGGGTGGGTTTCACTACTGCCTTTGCATAGAATATACTAGTTTGGGAAGTTAATGTTTAGAAATTTTCCTTGAGCTCAATTGAGAAAAATCATAGGTAGGTATATGTTAGAGTATTAGCAGAGACATATTAGTAGTGGAATCATGCTAATTACTTAGGGCGTTCTAGATATAAATATAGGGAGTTAGGGACATGATTAAACAAGACTGGAAAGTAATTTTGGAGAGTTGAAGCCTCTCAAGTGATTGGGTAGGATAGTCTAGACCTCATGAAGTGGTTAGAGTTGACTAATGCAAGCCCAAAACATCTTAAAATGGGATAGGGAAAAGAATCAAAGCCGCAAAAGAGCTAGGAAATACCCTCTTTGGAAAACCACATAGCATATTAAAGAATCAAAAGGCAAGACCCCAAATCGATTGGGACTTTAAGATTTCCTGACAGCCAAAACAAGGCAATCGCCATTAGACTGTTAAACTCAGAGATCGAGAAGGAATTTCCTGCATCTAGAGACCACAAATCTCACGATAGAAGTTGGCTGGAATTAGAGGAAAAGACATTGGTGTTACTACTGCATTAGACTATGTTTCAGATGACTCGGTTGGCTCCACTTTGAAATAAATTATTATAAGCTTTTGCAAATAAATTCTCTAATAATAGCTCTTATTGCTTTGGTACCTCTGTGATAAGTTTGTCTTCCTCAGTGAACACGAGCTGATGAAACCCAAAATTGGTCTGAAATTTTATTCAAAAAGTTATCTTCCAACAACTTTCAATAAGCTATTTATAACTTGTATCTGAATGGAAAGGTTATAATAGAAAACCTTCCTAAAATAAAAGACCTCAAGACACTAAACAAATATTAGTTTGTAACTATAACGATCTAAAAAGAAAGTAAAGAATTTCCCAAGACTTTAACACTATCCCAAGAATACAATTATCTATTCCAAGAATGTCAAGAATCACTCAAGACTAAAAAGATTATACAAGACTTGCATCAATTCCACCCGTACAAAAATTAACTCGTCTTCAAGGTTAAGTTGCTAAGGAAAAGGAACGAGGGGCATGAAACTCAGTAAGATCTGCAACGTTGAAAGTGGGATGGATGTTCAATCTTCAGGGATGCTCTACCCAATAAGCATTGAAGCCGATTTCTTGTAAGACGCGAATAGGATCAATCTTCTTTTGGTGTAAGTTTGTTGTGATGTCCAGTGGGTTAGCAAGACTTTCTTAAATACACCATTACTAAGTCACCAATAGAAAAGATTTACTCTAGATGGTGTTTATCAGTAGCTACTTTGTACATAGAATTGGCTTTTTCCAATTGAGCTCGAACATCATTATGTAGTTCAACGATTCTTTCTGCCATCTCCTTAGCTTGTTCACTAAAATCAATAGAACAAGGAAGATTATCAAGATCAACAATTGATGTAGGGAGATGAGTATAGACTATCTCGAATGGTGACCATGACTTCCTTGTTGATTTGTTCTTCATATGATTAAATGTGAACTCGGCCTGAGCTAGAGAAAGGTCCCATTGTTTGGGGCGATTTTCTCCCAAGTGTCGAATGAGGTTGCCCAATGTTCGATTTGTGACTTCAATTCGGCCATCTGTTAGTGGGTGCCTAGTAGTATTAAACTTGAGATTGGTCTCAAACTTCTTCCAAAATGTTTGCCAAAAGTAACTCAAAGATTTCACATCTCGATTTGAAACGTTGGATTTAGGAGTGCGATGTACTCGAACTATTTCTTTGAAAAATAAGTTGGCAATGTAGAGATGTTTTCTTACATGGAAGGAAGTGGGACATCTTACCAAAACAGTCCACAACTACAAGCATTGAATCTTATCCTCATCCTCTTTGAGTTTTAGGAAGGCCAAAGAAAAAGTCCATAGAGAGATCTTCCCAAATTGTGTGAGGAATAGGTAATGTTGTATACAAGCCTTTTGACGTAGACTACGAATCTTGGAGAATTCTTGAAGGAAAAGTATTATTCATTCATTGTCCAAACATGAGGGGGAAGACCTTCAACATTTATTCTTTGATTGCTGTTGTGCTAGTAACTGTTGGAGATCCCTTTTCGAGTGCTTCAACATTAGCTGAGTTTTTGGTAATGACTTTAGAGAGAACGTGTGGCAGATTCTAGTTGGGCCAAAATTCAAGCAAACTCTAAATCTTTTGTGGGATAATGCACTGAAAGTGGTACTTGCTTCCATGACAAGGAAACTCTTTGGTTTGTTTGTTTTGAGGCGGCTCAATGCCTCATTGTGGTGCTCTCTATCTAAGTCCTTTGCGGCATACTCCATACAAGATATTAGCCTGAATTGGAGTGCTTTCATCCTCTCGGGCAGCTAGGAGATTGAAGCCACTAGCATCTATTTCTTGGATCTTTTGCTTTACTTTATTAATATTAGATTTGTAGTGTTGGGAAGTTTTCTGTATTGATCTCTTTCTAAGGCTCTTGTAAGTTCTATTTTCCGATGTCAAGGTTGGTTGGGATGCTCCTTGAGCTTAGTGGATTTAGACTAGGTTTCTTTTTGGATATGATGAAGGCACTAAGGGGGTGTCAACCTAGTTGAGATGCCTGGATGTGCCTGCTGATGCTCAGCTATTCTTTCGTATCACATTGTACATTGAGCATTAGTTTCATTTCATTTTCTTAATGAAAGGGTTTGTTTCATGTTCCCAAAAAAAAAGAAAAAAGAGTGGGAAGACTCTCAGTTATAGAGTTTTAATACAAGTGGGGGTAAAAAGGGAATTAACCTAGACTATTATCCAATTACCCAATTAACTTCATTCTTGTTGCATCATTCTACCCCTTCAAAAAGAAAACTTGTCATCGAGTTTTAAAAAGAAAAAAATGAAACAATCAAGAAATAAAATAAACTTGTCCAACGGAGTATGGCCAAACCAACCTCCTACATCTTGAACAAAAATATTATGAAAAAAGCCCAAGACATATAATTTTCATCAAGTTCATCATGACTCCAAGCGTTGTAGTTGTAGGTGTTCGAGTACCCGTTGACCAAACTAGTATTTTTAAGCAAAGGAAAATCCTCCTTCCTTAGTGAATCGATAGCCTTCACCTATTGTACAGAAAGGATGTTCGTCCAATAGGAGTCATATCAACCTAAGTTTCTCTCAACTTCTTTCCATCCCCCATAGGCCTGGATAATAGCAAGGTGGTCAATTTTCATTCTATAATCCAGATCTTGGTGCCAAGGTTGATGATTCATGTTTTGATGTTGCCAATCTTGAAATTCTAGGATTGGTCATAATGTTAAAAATGTGGGTGATGATGGTGACCATGATTGTAAGTTGGATATGTTTCTTGAAATGAGAGGTATCTGTTTTAATGTTCTTGAAATTGATTTCCCATTTCTTCATTGTTTCTGACTACATTAAAATGTTGAGGTTCAGGATGCCTTTGTTGCCGAGGTTGTTTTCACCCATTTTGATGTTTTTGCAGCTTGGTCACTCGATCATGGACTCGATGTTGGTTGCCTTGATGTTCTTGAAGAACAATAGTTTGTTCTTGGTTGGGCTGAATGCCCGCTTGATCTTGAAATGGTTCTTGAACCCATTCTTTGACATTCTTGAATCGGTGTTGTTGTTCATGATTTTCATATGGAAACCGAGAAAACATTGCCAACCAACTTCTTCTTCCTCTAACGTTTCAGAATCAAAACCAACCACATTTTGTGGTATTTGTTTGTTGCTCGGGAAGGAATAGTAGGTTCTACCTTGTCCATGAAATTGTAAGGACCGTTTTCCTTGATTTCTTTGGTCATTTTGAAAAAAGTCCTAGTTTTTCTCCAAACATTTTTACCAATTTTTTTCTTGGTGTCTCAGATCTTGAGCTTGTTGATCTTTGGTTTCCTGATAATCTTGATTTTCCGCCCTCTCTTCTTGATCTTTACCTTTGTTTTTAGACATTCTGCCAAATTTTTTAGTTAATTTCTCCAAAGCCTGATAAATAACTACGATAGACTGCTCAATTACTGACAAACTTTTAGTGACTGACCGTGGGGAGGAGGAAGATGCGTCCACACCAGTTGGAGGAGAGGGGTTCTTGACAACCATCAAACCCTTTCACGAAGGGGCTCTGATACCAATTTGATGTAGAGTATGAATCTTGAAGAATTCTTGAACGAAAAATATTATTCATTCATTGTCCATATATGAGGGAGAATACTCCTATTTATAGAGAGTTTTAATATAAGTGGGGGTAAAAAGGGAATTAACCTAGACTATTACCCCATTACATAATTAACTCCATTCTTCTTACATCACCTGTGTTTTGAGATGATCCTTTGATGTCTAACAAACATAGCATACCTTTGATGTGCTCTCTAGTTTTGCTTTTCTTTTTGGAGATGGTTTGTTAGATTTTAAGAGTTTGCTTTTTGATGTCCTCCCTTTTGTAATTTCAATAGTTTTTTTTTCTTCTCCTTTGTTTTTCCGCATTTTCTCTATCCTCTTGAAGATTATTGTATATTTGAGCATTAGTCTCTTTTCATTTTATCGATGAAAAGTTACGTTTCCTTTTAAAAAAAGAACATCGCTTTACAAAGTTAGTTACATCACGACATAGTTTAAGCTAGTAAAAATGCTTAGAAAGTAAATCAAGAGTAATATCTTGACCAAAATGTCCTCCTAGTCTGCTAGAGTGAATTTCTTTCCATAGTGCTTCCCGAAGAGAACCAAAAGGTATGCATAATTGGTTTCCCTTGAAAAGGTACCCATCTACTAATTGAAAGCCACTCAAATGAATGTGAACGAGGCAATTCCAAATATTGGCAAAATCGGGATCAGTAAAATAATTATTAGGAAATTGTTCGAAAGCAATAACCTCCACTTTAATAATGGAAAGTGGTTGGTTTTCACAACTGAGTGCATCAACAGCTTTGTTGACTAAATTTGTGCTTGATAACGAAGTCAAAACGTTGGATGAAAGTTGTCCAATGGGCATGCATGCGACTGGTGTGCTTTTAAGTTTTATGTATGCAGAAACTTCAAAGAAAAATGGTTAGTACATAGGATAAATTCCTTGCCAATCAAATAACGTTCTCATATTTTAAGAAGTGAATAGGATAAATTCCTTACCAATCAAATAATGTTCTCATATTTTAAGAACTCTAACAAGTGAGTAAAGTTCTTGCACATAGGTACTTCATTTTGCCCTTGAATCACTTAACTTCTCACTAAAGTATTTAGTTGGGCGATCATTTTGAGATAATACAGGGATCAAATCCCAGCATTTTGAGGAATCATGGCATTCATTCATGTGCTTCAAAAAGAGAATGCCTTCCCTCGCCTCCCCATCACCGGATTCTCACCGGTGACGATGACACCTTCACCACAACCCCATCCTCTTCTCCCGCTGCTCTACCAATATGCCTCCGACCAAACCAGCCTCCATCTCCATAGACCGAAAGATCTTCTCCATTGAATCCGATGGCCGCTACCGCGTCTCCCCATCCGTCTGACTGAAACCACAAAAGACCGAGCTTATTTTCTTGCCCCGCACTGGCAGACCCTCTCTTAAATCAGATCGACCTTTTCCTCTTTACTGAATGCTCCGCTAAACCTAAAGTTCTTTACGGAGTTTCAATTGGATGATCAGACATTGTGCATTGAGAAATCAAACAACCGACAAGGGGTATTGGCCGAAGTTGCTAAGCTTGATAACAATGGAGGTATAAATAAGATTCTGGTCTTTATTGGTGAAGGAAGAAAGGGATGGAGAGCTTTTTATTCCTTGATTTGCTCTTTCCTAGACAGAAAGGAGGGTCCCCCACTACCACTACCACCTCCTTTAGTTACGCCGTCCAAACCCTCAAAGGAAGCTTATCCTTTAACCTTTAAAGAGGCATTAAAGACAAAACCTACTTTATTTCAATCCAATGAGGCTGGTACTGCTGTCAATCCCTCTTTGGCCTCATCTCACGCCACTATTCACTTCAGCACGGCAGTTATTGTCACAAGGCAATGCTTTCACGATGATTGGTATAGCATTTTGCGGGCCTCTCAGATCCATGTTTGTGACAGATGTGCATTAAATCCGATTGAAGTCGACCGAGTTCTCCTTAGCTGCGAGGATGAAGAACAAGAAAAAGTCCTGAGGTCGATCAAGGATTGGTACAAGGTTGGTCCGTTTTCCCTCAAATTCTCCCCTTGGAATAATAGCTCGGAAAAGCCAGCCCGATGGTCCCCTGCTACAGCGGCTGGATCAGAATCAGAAACTTACCTTTGGACCGTTGGGATGCCCGTACTTTACAGTTCATTGGGGACATTTGTGGTGGTTTTATGGAAATTGCTAAGAAAACTCTTTCCCGTTTGGACCTTTTAGAAGCATCGATGAGAGTTAAGGACAACTCCACTGGTTTCATTCCGGCCTCCGTCAGTATACCGTCCTCATCAGCGTCCCCTATTTTGGTACAAATTGACTCGTTTTTTTAACAACAATCACTTTTCTATGTTTTGTGGCCGGAATCCATGGCTCCCAGCCCTCAGACGGTCGTCCCCCCTCTATAGACGTGGCTTCCGAGGTGCGTGACGACGAGCACAAGGGTCTCCTAGGACTGTACCCGATGTCAGCGTCTGCCCTCCCAATGCAGGTACCAGCTTCTGACCCCATACATCCCTTTCTGATCAATCCCAGAGTCAACAACCTTTACCAAACTGTCTTCCTTCCTTGGTCAATTTGACTTCCGCCTCATACAAGTACCCTCTTGTAACCAGCCCGTCCGTTTCATCCATAAAGCCCAATCCTAAACCTTTTACCTCGCTCGAGCTCATCAACCAGCCCGCTCCTTCTGGGCCTCCCATTTCTTCCCCCATCCAAACCCAACTTTTGTCTTCCCCTACCCAGTCCTCCTATCCTCAGATTAACCCCCTTCCAACCCAGCCCTCGCAAAGCCCCCCAACCATTCTGGCCTCCCCTCACAAATTGCCCATCACTTTACATAACAAGAAGTCCTTCTTTGTTCCTGGCACTAAACACAGACCTTCGACCTCCTGCCTTTATATCTCCGACCATGACGACTTAGACCATAGACCTCTCCCCCTATCCTCAGCTCCTCCATCTGCATCCTCCCATCATTCCCCCCCTGCAGCTTAGCCCTTCAAGGCTCGATAGTGGGAACCTCCCTCCTAGCTGAGAGTGACTTAGAGCCAGAAAACACTGTGGTCATTAGTCCATTAGACCCTATTATCCATCTTCGGCTTGCAGTTCCCTGGCTGCTGGAACACAATTTGTGCATTACAGCTCTTCCATCCACCTCAAGAAAGTCTAAGCGCTCTCACAAGCATAGCAAAGGTATTAATGAATGGCTTTACTCATCTATCAATTATGACAAGGACCAAGGCCTACCCTTGTGGGACGAACACCCCTATATGATCATTTTATCCTGGAACATTCAAGGTATCAAGGCTTGGGAGAAGCGTGTGGTTGTGAAAAATTTCATCTTAAAACACAATTCGACTATGGTCATTCTTCAGGAAACCAAGCTGGAAGTTGTGGACCGTTTTACCATTAAGTCTCTTTGGGGTTCTAGACATATCAGTTGGTCTGTGTTGGAGGCCTCGGGTTCTTCAGGGGGTATCATTCTCATGTGGAATGATCCATCTATCGTGGCTGGTGAGGTCTTTAAAGGTCTCTACTCTCTCACAACTCAGTTTTTTTTGGCTGACAGTTTCTCCTTTTGGCTATCTGGTATATATGGCCCTTCTCGGGCAAAAGACAAGCCTCTCTTTTGGCAGGAGCTGTCTGATCTTCAATGGCTGTGCACGCAAAATTGGATTTTGGGGGGAGACTTCAATGTTTCTAGATGAACCCATGAGAGAATCCAGCGGTAAGCCACTCTTGGCTAGCATGAAATCCTTCAACTCCTTCATTGTTGGGGCTGATCTTATAGATATTCCTCTACAAAATGGCTTCTACACCTGTCAGGTCATAGACACTACCCGGTTTTCACACTCATTGACCGCTTTTTTATCACGGATACCGTCCAACAAAAATTTGCATACACTACCTCCAAGAGATTGGAGAGACCAACTTTCGACCACTTCCCTATCCTACTATCCATTGGTGTTGACAAATGGGGCTCTACCCCTTTCTGCTTTGAAAATATGTGGCTGCATCATAAAGATTTTGGAGACCTTGTTGATCATTGGTGGAGGAATACTCCTTTGATCGGGCACCCGGGGCACGGTTTTGTTAAAAAGTTGAAGGGTCTAAAAGAGGTCCTAAAAGCCTGGAACAGAGATATCTTTGGCTGCATGCACACCCAAAAGAATCAGATTATTGGGAAAATCTCGTTACTTGACGGTATGGAGGAGTCATCGGGCTATTCGCCTATCTTGAGAGCTCAAAAGAAGAGCCTAAAGGCTTAGCTTATCTCAGTGGTGGCTAAAGAGGAAGGCAAAGATGCAAGCTCACTTGGCTTAGTGAAGGTGACTAAAACACCAGGTTTTTCCATTGTATTGTTGCCACTAGGAAAAGACTAAATACTGTCCTTGTAATCATTTCCTCTGTCGGTAGTAGTCTTCTCTTAGAAACTGAAATTGTCGAGGAATTCCTGAGTTTTTTCACAAGTCTGTACACAAAGAAGAATTTCTTTGGGATCTAGGCAGACGTGTCCTCTTATTATAGAGAACAATGGTTTATTTAGGCCATCATTTTCTATTTTCTTTGAAACGGAAAAGTTTCTTCATTGATATAGCGAGTGAGACTAATGCTCAAAATACATGGACAATTAAAGGAAAACAAAAGGCCTTAGATAAGAGGACCCCAACACACATACTCGAGGAAATTGAAAAACTGGAAAGCTTGGTAGAAGAAGATGAACTTCACAATGCAGATTCGAATTTGAGACTGTCTTTGAAGGCTGAATTACTGGAAATTTTAAAAGTGGATGAAAGGAACTTGATACAAAAAAGTAAACTCAATTGGCTGAAACTTGGGGATGAAAATGCCAGCTTTTTTCATCGATTTCTAGCGGAAAAAAAAAGAAAGAATCTGGTTTTTGAGCTAACCAATGATCAAGGCACTTCAACTACCTCCTTCGTGCCGTCAGGTAGATTTTGGACCCAATTCTTGTTGCAAATGAAGCGGTTGAAGATTATAGATCCAAAGGGAAAAAGAGTGGATTCTTAAATTAGACATGGAAAAGGCGTTCGACTGAGTGGATTGGACTTTCCTTGAAAAGGTCTCGATTGGTAAAAACTTTGATCCAAAATGGATATCATGGATGATGGGGTGTGTCACTCATCCAAAATCATCTATCTTCATTAATTGAAGACCTTGAGGCCGGACATTAGCTACAAGAGGCATTCGACAAGGGGATCCTTTATCATTGTTTCTTTTCCTTCTTGTAAGTGAAGTACTGAGCTTTTGGGAGGGGCACAAAGGAGGGAAAATAAATCATTTGATCAAATGGGAGGTAGTTGCTTGGAATCAAAAGGATGGAGGTTTGAGACTTGGCAGTTTAAAGGTGAAAATTTTGTCATTATTAGCCAAATGGTGGTGGAGATACTTTAATGAAGAAAATTCACTTTGGCATCAAGTCATTAGAAACATTCATGGAAAAGACTTGTTTAATTGGCACACATCCGGGAAGTCAACCTAAGCCTTAGAAGTCCTTGGATCAATATATCAAGAACCTGGGTAAAAGTAGAAGCCTTAGCAACATACAAGATTGGCAACGGCAGTAGAATCAGATTTTGGTTGGACTCTTGGGTCGACAAACTGCCATTGAATGTGCTATTCCCTAAAATATTCAAGGTTGCCCTTAAGCTGCAAGGGTCTGTGGCAGATCATTGGGACAACATCCATCTTTCATGGTCTGTTTTCTTCCGAAGACTCCTAAAGGATGATGAGTTAGTTGAATTTCAGAATCTTAATGGGATGATATCAGGGAAAATTTGGATAGCCCAGACAAGCGCTATTGGTTACTAGAAACCGGGGGAGCCTTGTTGGTTAAATCTTAAATCATTGGTTAATCACCTCAAAATCTCACTCCATTAGAAAGAGGCTTGGAAAAGGCAATTTGGAAGACCAAGAGCCCACGCCAAGTTAACATAACAATTTGGATAATGATTGTTGGTGCTTTGAATTGCTCGGAGGTACTACAAAGGAAGCTCCCAAAAAAAAAAGCTTGTCTTCTACAATCTTTCATCTCTGTTCTTTGAGTGTTCATATGCTGTCAATTGTTGGCAGAATTTATTAAAGACCTTTGGCAATTCCTTTGGAGATAATATTGTGCAGATTCTGGTGGGTCCTTTGCTGAGGTCAGGTTCCAAAATGCTCTGGAACAATGCCGTCAAAGCACTGTTAACGGATATGTGGTTCGAAGGAAATCAACGAGTTTTCCAGGGTAAAGCAACGCATTGACAGGATCGCTTCGAGGCTGCAAGGCTTAATACCTCCTCATGGTGTTCCCTCTCCAAATACTTTGAAGATTACTCAGGGCAAGACATAAACCTAAATTGGAGCTCCTTTTTTATGCAAGATTGTTAATTTTAGTATTTTAATTAGCTTTCATGTGATGTACCGGTTTAGATGTTGGTAGGCTTACATTCGTTGTATTTTGTGAGGCTTTCTTGGCTGCTTTGCCAGTTTCTTGTTGTTTGTAGACTAGGTCATTGGACATTTTGTTATTTGGTTTCACTACTTGGAAATGATGCGGGTATTATGGGGTTTTAACCTATTTGAGATACCCGAGTGCACCTTCTGATCCTCTATTTTGTACTATCTTTTCATTATATAAATGAAAAGTTCTGGTTTTGTTTAAAAAACAAAATAAGAGGACCAAACAAAAAGAAAAAAAAAACTGTTATAACTCTATTGTTAAGGTTTTCCATTCTTGTAAATATTTTGTGATATTTTACTTTTCTATGCTTTGTACACTTGTATATATTCATATCTTTGGTGAATGAATAAAGTATTCTGATTCTCTCTCAAACCTAAGAGTTTTACATGGTATCAGAGCTCTCTAAACAAACTTAGAGTTTTGTGAACCTTAGGGTTTGAGAATTTAGAACGCATTTGTGATACGTTTAGAGTTTTGTGGAGAGGCGAGTTTAAACTTTTGCTCACAGTCGCCATCTTTGGTTCGTTCGTCGTCGGAAAAAAAAAGCTAGTTTTTCGACACCGCCCAGTTCGTCGAGGAGCTCAGCTGCCGATCTACAAAACCCTAAAGTCAGGATTCCATCTGACCAGCGTGTGGGGCTCACGCGCCGCTTGTTCCATTCCGCCGTCGGTCCCCGCACCGGCACGTGTAGGCACGTGCACCATTTATTTTGGTTCGTCTTTTGTGGGTTTCCTCAGTGTTGTTGACTCTTCTTGGTGGTGTGTTTGTTTGGGATATATAGATATACTCACGGCTTGTAAAGATATCTCTCTGGTAAATTAGGGTTTGATTCTCTGCTGTCCGGTGTCTATTTTTTGAGGTAATGTTTGATAAGAAACCAGTAGTCATGTCTAAGATTGTTCCTATGGTGTCAAAAGTAACTGAACACAAGTTGAATGGATCCAACTACTATTCATGGAGACCGAATGTTCGTCACTTTATTAGGAGCATGGAGATGGATGATCACATCACAGAAGAGCCACCAATTGATGCTAATAAAAAGATTTGGTGGTAGGACGATTCAAGAATGCTTCTACAAATCAAGAATTCTATTGACCATGAAATCGTTGAACTAGTAAACATTGCGAATCAGTCAAGGAACTATTGGAATATTTGGATTTCATTTATTCAGGGAAAGAGAATATTAATAAAGTGTTTGATGTTTGTAAGACTTTATTTCAACCTGATCAAGGAGAAAAATCTCTTACAAGCTACTTTATGGAGGTTAAAAATACATGTGTGGAATTCAATACCTTGATGGCAATCAGCACGGATCCAAAAGTTCTAATAGCTTAACGTGAAAAGTATTTATCATGAGCTTTTTAGCAGGTCTTGCACCTAAATATGAGATGGCCAAAGATCAAGTGTTGTCAAGCTTAAATATCTCATCGTTGGAAGAAGCTTACACTCGAATACTTCATATCGAGAAGATACAAGCAGTTACATCATCTGATTCTAGTAGTGCTTTGATTGGGCACACAAATGATTTTAGAGGTAATAAGGGGATTGAATCAAATAGCTCCAAAGGTCATCTCAATAACCAAAGATCAAATCTAGGAGGTGTTTGCTATTATTGTCATAAACCTGGCCATACGAAGCATGAATGCAGAAGATTGATAAATAAGGGTCAGAGGATGCCATCACCCTCTGCACATGTCGCCTCTACTCCTGATAATCTTGACAAGTCAATTATGATTTCTGCAGAGGAGTTTGCTAAATTTCAGCAGTATTAAGAGTCATTGAGGGCATCATCTTCTACTCCCATTACGGCCATCGCAGAGACAAGTAACATTTCTAAATGCCTTCTTTCCTCCACGTCAAAATGGGTCATTGACTCTGGCACTACAGACCATATGACAGGTAATCCCAGTTTATTCTTTAACCTTTGTACATCTACCTAATGTCACTATAGCTGATGGAACCTCCACTCCTGTTTTAGGATTAGGAATTGTCCATTTTACTGAATCAATTTCTTTGTCATCAGTTTTAAATTTACCACATTTCTCGTTTAATTTGATTTCGGTCAGTAAACTCACTCGTGATCTTCATTGTTGTCTCCTTTTTTTTCCTGGTTATTGCTTATTTCAGGATCTTATGACGAAACAAACTATTGGTAAAGGGCGTGAATTTGGAGGTCTTTACATCTTTGAACCACAAACACCTACGGCCATCACATGCTCAAGCGTGTCGTCTCCCTTTGAAGAGCATTATCGTTTGGGTCATCCGTCTATCCCTGTGTTGAAGAGTCTTCGTCTACAACTTCAACATTTGTCTTCTTTAGATTGTGAGTCATGTCAGTTTGCTAAATTTCATCGTCTGAGTTTGTATCCTCGAGTCAATAAACGAGCTAATGCTCCTTTTGAATTAGTTAATTATGATGTTTGGGGTCCATGTCCTGTTGAGTCCAAAGGAGGGTTTAGGTATTTTGTTACATTTGTCGATGACTATTCTCGTGTTACGTGGTTATATTTAATGAAAAGTCGTTCTGAGTTACTTTCTCATTTTCGTAACTTCCATGCTGAAATTCAAACTCAGTTTAGTGGTGCTCTTCAAATCCTACGGAGTGATAATACTAAGGAATATTTCTCTAATACACTCAAGTCTTATTTAAATGTCCATGACATTGTTCATCAATCTTCTTGTGTCGATACTCCATCTCAAAATGGGGTTGTAGAATGAAAGAATCATCATCTCCTTAAGATAGCCAGAGCTTTGATGTTTCAGATGCATGTTCCAAAATCCTTTTGGGCTGATGCTGTTTCCACAACTTATTTCTTAATAAATCGCATGCACTCTTCCATTCTTAAGGGTGTGATACCTTTTCGTACTTTATGCCCCAAGCAACATTTGTTTCCCATTCCACCTAAAATATTTGGTTGTACCTACTTTGTTCGGGATGTTCGGCCTCAGCATACCAAGTTGGATCCAAAGTCCTTAAAATGTATTTTCCTTGGTTATTCCCGTGTTCAAAAGGGGTATCGACGTTATTGTCCTAGTCTAAATAAATATTTCATCTCTCCTGATATCACGTTTTTTGAACATACCCCATTTTTTTCATCACCATCTTTATCTTCGAATAAGAGTCAGGGGGAGCATAAGGAATTAGAGGATGATTTCCTTGTCTACACAATTATTTCTCCTTCCGATCCTCTTCCTGATTCATCTCTACCTGTGGCTACCTCTACTCTTTCACCCATCGTTAAGGTCTATACTCGATGACAACCTCCTTCAGTTCCATGCCCTGTACCAATCTTCTTCGTCATTGGATCCAGAAATGAGTGATGATCTTACTATTGCTTTTCGTAAAGGTAAACGTACATATGCTCATCCTATTTCCTCTTTTGTTTCATATAACCATTCATCGCCTTCCACATGTTCATTCATTGCATCCTTAGAGTCTGTATCCATCCCTAAAACTGTTTATGAGGCTTTGTCTCATCTTGGTTGGTGTGCCGCAATGGAGGAGATGACTACCTTAGATGATAATTGTACTTGGGATTTAGTTTCTCTCTCTGCAGGAAAGAAGGCTATTGGTTACAAATGGGTGTTTGCAGTTAAAGTCATTCCTGATGGTTCTATTGCTCGGTTAAAAGTGCGCCTTGTAGCGAAAGGCTACGCACAAACTTATGGCGTCGACTATGCTGATATTTTTTCTCCTGTAGCAAAAATGGCATCTGTGAGGTTTATTTCATTAGCTTCAATCAATCATTGGCCTTTACATCAACTTGATATTAAAAATGCATTTCTTCATGGTGATCTTCAAGAATAGGTGTATATGGAGCAACCATCAGGGTTTGTTGCTCAGGGGGAGAATGGAATGGTGTATTGCCTTCGTAAATCCTTGTATGGATTAAAGCAGCGCCCACAAGCTTGGTTTGGTAAATTTAATCAGGTGATTGAAAGCTTTGGAATGCGGAAGAGCACGTCAGATCATTCGGTCTTTTTTAAGAGATCTGAGGGTGGTGTCATCTTGTTAGTCGTATATGTGGATGATATTGTGATTACTGGTGATGATGCTTTAGGTTTCCAGTCTCTAAAGACCTTTCTTCATAGTTAACTCCATACTAATATTGAATGTTTCTCAGATGCCGATTGGGCGGGATCTAAAGAAGACAGAAGATCAACCTTAGGGTATTGTGTTTTTGTTGGTGGTAATTTGATTTCTTGGAAGAGTAAGAAGCAAAATGTGGTGTCACGTTCAAGTGCGGAATCAGAATATAGAGCAATGGCACAGATGTGTGAATTGATTTGGATATATCAACTTCTTGTTGAGTTGGGATTTGAAATCACCACACCGACAAAGTTGTGGTGTGATAATCAAGCAACACTTCATATTGCGTCTAATCCAGTATTTCATGAAAGGACTAAACATATTGAAGTTGATTGCCATTTTGTACGTGAGAAAATTCAACAAGGGTGGGTATCTACAGGATATGTGAAGACTGGAGAACAATTAGGAGATATCTTCACGAAAGCATTGGATGGAAGACGTATAGATTATCTATGTAACAAGTTGGGCATGATTAACATATATGCTCCAACTTGAGGGGGAGTGTTATAGTTCTATTGTTAGGGTTTTCTATTATTATAAATATCTTGTTATATTTTCCTTTTCTATGCTTTGTACACTTGTGTATATTCATATCTTTGGTGAATGAATAGACTATTCTGATTCTCTCTCAAACCTAAGAGTTTTACATAAACCATACAACTCAATTCTAACAAAGAAACAAAGAAGTAACCATAGGCTGGAAATAACAAAGAAAGATCTCCAAATATTACATAGGCCTTGAATGGAAAAACGTCAAAACGCTGGTAAAGAGTGCACCAAATAGAAGCAATCATCCTGACAAACTTGAGAAAAACCAACCAAGCAAAAATTAACAAGAAGCAAGGCTTTCAAACCAAAATCAGCGAGCAAGGCTTTGATCGCGAAAGCCCAAAACAACTGAGGGAAAGACTTCTGAGCTGGATCAAATAGGAAGCTATGAACCATGCCTTGGAAATCAAATTCTGAAATACAATCCCTTCCTCCACTAAAGAAATTGTAGCATCTCTTTCCTTAATAAACAACTGACGACCCCTCTTCAAATTGAACTAACAACAAAACCGAGCAATCAACCCAATTTTAGACCTAAAACTTCAGCCTTATAGAAGCACCCATAAACCTTGAAACACATGAAGAACTTGGCATCAACCCAACTGTAAACCACAAGCTTCAACAATAGAGACAAGATGGGAAGGAATTTTGGAAGCTTGCAGAAGAGCAAAACAGTAAGCTCTAGCCTCCTCTAACCTTGAAACATCTTTTCTTGAAACCAAGCGTTGAAATCATGCCCAAAGTCAAAAAAAAAAAAAAAAAAAAAAAAAATCATGTCCAAAGTCATTGACAAACTCTGACTCTTCTTGAACAACCTTGGCCCTAAAACAATATGAATCTTCACTACTAATACTCACTGGAGAATCTTCATCTAAATCTAAATTGCCTTCTTTTTTGAGTAATTGTAGAGCTGCTCGGAATACTTTTAATAAACTGGATCTCCGAATCTGCAAATTTGAGCACAGATTGTTGAAATTTTTGACCTTTTAGAAGCTAACGCTGGAACTTGGGCACATACACAACAAACCTCTAATAAATCTGGATTGACAATTTCAGCTACTGATTTAAAAACAGAGCTCTTCTTTCTTGAAAAATGTTTAGGAAAAGGCTTCAATAATCTTGAGTACTTTTTGGAAGCAGGGCGGCTTAGATAGGCTTGGGGAGATGGAAAGACCCCCATTCTAATTAAAGAGCCGTCATCGGTGATTGAATGCAAACCGTCATCTTTCTCTATCCTCAAAGGACTTTTTGCTTCACAAACTGGATTCTTGTTTCCACTGTCCTTTGTATGAGAATCAATACTTGCCTGAGGAATAGCAAAAGAGTTACAATGTCCAAGTTATTTTTTAAAACAACTTGAGGAATATCAAGATATTTCTCAAAGACCTTTGAGCGAGAATTGTCGAAAAAGGGTTTGTTTGCCTTAGGGATTTATTTGTAATTTACTTATGGGCCTAGGGCTTCCTATCTGTCTATTTATTTGAGCAGTCTTTCTGTATTTCAGTGTAACTTAATAATAAGATTCAATCGTGGTTTTTTCTCCCTGGCCTAAGGTTTTCCACGTAAATCAGTCTTGTGTTTCTCTTCTTCTATTTTTATTTTTATCATGGTATTAAAGCACGGGGACGAAACCCTAGCCACCATTGATGAGTCTCCTTCGACGACAAATTTTGAGATGGCTGACACGATTAAGGAAGCTATCCAACAATACCTAGAGACTGCCTTACCTCGCCTCCTCCAACAAATGAGTGCCGGTGGACAGATTGGGTCTCGCCCAGATGTGAGCGATGCCCAGCCACCCTTCAACCGTAGACCAGCCGACATCTCAAGTGTAGATAGTGGTCGGCCCCCTAGAGATGCAGATCCAGCCTTGTTCGGTGTTTGGCCAGGTCGAGTCGTAGCCTAGACGGTGTTCAGCGACTATTCAGATCCGTTGACGATGATCAAACCTACCGATCGGCCGGGAACCTTCGCGCACAACAGGCCGGTCGATCTCCCAGAAGTTTTCGCACAACCTAGACGAGAGCTCCCAGCCGCCGTGACTTCGGATGAACTTCTAGCCGCGACTTCGAACCCTAGGGCAGTCGACCACACCGGGTTGACGGCGTTTTCTGACCAGCAACCTCCAGGGGTAGGACGGCGGTCCTTTCTGACTGCAGTGACGCCGGTCTGGTTGTTTTTCCGGCGAACTCTCCGGCCGGTCTGACCGGGGCATGTTCTGATGAGATTAAAAGCAGGTTTGTTTTCCTCCAGCAACAGCTCGTTGAATTTGGGTCGGTTCTTGGCAAAAATGGTTCAACCGGAATCGTCAAATTTACAGCTAGGCTTTGAGAACCCGGTAAACTCTTTTCATTCTTTACCTGCTACAAATTTATTATCTGGATCAATAGGACACTCTGCAGGGATTATAATTGGAGAAAAGTTGAATGGTGAAAATTATTTTTCATGGTCTCAATCCATACGAATGGCTCTGGAAGGAAGACAGAAATTTGGCTATCTAACTGGGGAGATAGCCAAACCTGAACCCGGTAGTCCCCACGAGCGTCTTTGGAGGGCAGAAGATTCATTGCTACGATCAGTTCTAGTGAGTAGCATGGAACCTCAAATTGGCAGACCGTTACTTTATACGGCGACTGCCAAAGAGATCTGGGATGCAGTACAGCAGTTGTATTCGCAGAAGCAGAATGCATCCCGCCTATATACCATACGCAAACAAATTCATGAATGTAAGCAAGGAGTTATGGACGTCACGTCATACTTCAACAAATTGTCCTTGTTATGACAAGAAATGGACTTATGCCGTGAGATTGTTTGGAGATGTACATATGATGGAACGCAGTATTCCAAACTTAAGAAAGCTGATCGAGTGTACGATTTTCTGGCGGGGTTAAATCCAAAATATGACGGTGTTCGCAGCAGGATTTTGGGTCAATGCCCTACACCATCACTGAGGGAGGTGTACTCTGAAATACGCCTCGAAGAAGACAGGTCTAAGGCCATGAATATTTCAGTTGTTATGTCTACTGAGGCTGCAGCTTTTGCCACCAAGTCATCTGGATCAGATAGTGACAAGAAACCTCCACCTATCTGTCAGCACTGCAAAAAACCATGGCACACGAAAGACTAGTGTTGGAAGCTTCATGGGAAACCTCAAAATTACAAACGACGCCAGTCACAGGACAAGACTGGTTCTGGACGTGCTCTGGCCAGTGACTCGGCAAATGATAAGACTTTGACTCCGCCTCAAGTTGACAGTCAGAGTAACTCAAGTGCTGTTGGGGTCAGTGCAATTGCACACTCAGGTACGACTCAGTCTTTTGGCTTTATTAGCATTAATGGTAAACATCCTTGGATTGTGGATTCTGGAGCAATAGACCATCTGACCGGGTCTTCTGATCATTTTATCGCATATCACTCGAGTGCCGGCAATGAAAAAATTAGAATCGCCGATGGCTCCTTTGCCCCTGTCGCAGGGAAAGGACATCTGTCTCCGTTTAATGGTTTGATATTGCGTGATGTGCTGCATGTTCCTAAAATTTCGTATAACTTACTATCTGTTAGTAAAATTACAAGGGACTTGAACTGTCAGACTGTTTTCTCACCCGACATTGTTTTATTTCAGAATTTGGGCTCGGGGACGACGATTGGCACTGTCCGGCACGATAAGGGGCTCTATTTCCTGACTGATGAAACTTCCTTTAAGGATGGTTATAGGACTAGTTTTGTTTCTTTGAATTTCTCTGTTGTTGAAACTGATTTTATGTTATGGCATTACCGTCTGGGACATCCCAGTTTTCAATATATGAAGTACCTTTTTCCGCATTTATTTCATAATATTAATGTCATCCTTACAGTGTGATGTGTGTATCTGGGCTAAACAGAGTCGTGTTTCGTTTCACTCTCAACCTTACAAGCCGTCCAAACCATTCAGTCTTATCCATAGTGATGTCTGGGGTCCCTCACCTACCACTACCTCTACAGGCAAACGGTGGTTCGTCACCTTTATTGACGATCACACCAGATTGACCTGGGTCTTCCTTTTGACCGATAAGTCTGAGGTGTCCTCCGTTTTCCAACAATTTTATGTGACCGTCGAAACCCAGCTCAACACAAAAATTCTCTGTCACTCCGTTTTCCAACAATTTTATGTGACCGTCGAAACCCAGTTCCAAGATTAATTGTTTTTTATCATGATGTCAAGTTTGGCACAAGGTGCACAACAAAGTCATCCACAAACGTTCAATAAAATTCAGTTTCCGTTTAAAAAAAAAAAAAAATCATCCACAAAGAGATGGGCAAACCGAAGTGACAGAGAACTCTTGGGAATCTCATTTGGTGCCTTTGTGGAGACAACCAAAGCAAAGGGATCTCAACCTTGCTCAAGTAGAATTTGCCTACAATCACTTGAGTAACCGCTCAATAGGGAAGTCTCCATTTGAGATTGTTTATACTCATCTCCTTAGACTTACAGTGGACTTAGCTAACCTTCCATCTTTTGTTGATATTAGTATTTATGGCTGATGCTGACTCTCATCAACGGTTTAAAGAGTTTCAAATGGGTGATCTTATCATGGTTCATCTCAACAAATCACGTCTGCCTACTGGACAATTTTCTAAGTTGACAAACCGTCCACTTGGTCTCTTTCCTATTTTGGAGAAGCTCAGCAATAATGCCTACCGAGTTGATTTACCTCCAAACATGCAGATCAGCTGTTGCTTCAACGTTGTCGACATCTATCCCTACCATGCTCCAAGTGCTTTTGCTTTGGCTTCTTAACTCGAGGACGAGTTTTGTTTTTAGAGGGAGGATCTGATGGAGGACATCTTTAGTTCTTGGAGATCTTTGCTCTTTTCTTGTTAAATCTTGGCTCTTGTTGCTGGGTGGTTTTCTGTTCTAACCACTTTCAGTTATTGTTCTAACTATTTTGGTTTTTATTTTATATTTCCTTGGCCTTTATCTTTTAGTTTTGGAAGTTAGTTTTTTGTTAGATTTGGTAACTTCTTTCGGTTATCTTAGTTACCTTCTGTATTTTCCAGCCTATTTAAGTGGCTGTTTCTCCTCATCAATACCTTATTAGAAGCATTATTCATAATTACTCTCTCTAGTCTACATCACACTGGTTTTCAGGTTTTTGTGATTGAGCTTTATTGATGCTTTCTTTGACTAATTTCTTGCAGATAATAGGCACGCTGTTTTGGTAAAAGTTGCGTCTATTAGGGAAGTGGTTCTTGGTGCTCCACTAAGAGGAATTCTAAAACAACTTGGATCAAGGGTTGTTGCTTCTGACGTCAATAGGGTTGTTGCACTGGTACATCGTCCAAAAGAGTCGTTTTTTCTTGTCCCTCAGGTAGAAAGATCATTTTGCTCTTGCTTTTATTATGTGGTACTATATTTACTATTTTTTTTTAAATTTTTTTAATTGTCGAGGTGGAATAATCCCCGGGAGCTAAAATGTAAGATGCAAAAATAAGAGTAGGCTCTAGTGAGTCAAGGTGCACAACCTAAAATAGTAATACAAATTTAATATATGAAAAGTTAAGTTTAAGAATGCATGAGAAAGAAAAGTAATTGAAATCAGGCTTTATTTAAGACATTGTCGTTAATGTGCCTTCTTTTTTCACGTATCCAATGTTGTCTTTATTCCTTGCATTTGCTAGCTGCTCCTTCCGTAATTTGTTGTGCTGGATAGGTTTATACTGATACAAATGAATCATTCAACGCATTGCTTACTTCCACCACCACCCACCCCACCCCCCCCTCTTTTGACAAGTTTAAAATTTCGGTAATAACAGGCTGAAAAGGTAACTGTGGTGTTTCCGATGAGATTTAAGGATTCTATAGACATTGCTCTAGCAACTTCTTTTCTCCAGGTAAGGTTATAATTGATTCTCCCAATCAAGATGTCTGTAAATGATACCTTTAACTTTCCTTACGAAATAATTAGGGTGCCATATATTTGTGTATAATGCTGACTGGATTTCCTTAGCAGAATATTCAAATGGTTGTAATTCTAGTGATGGCACTTCTGACGTTATGCTTCTGACTGTTTAGGATAGCACGAGTTATTTGACTGAGTTGTGAAATTTCGTGTTATGTCTGTTCAGGAGTTTGTGGAAGCAAGACGGACTGCTGGACTTAATAATGCCCCTCCTTGTTCCTGGTCTTTGTCTCCTCCTCAAGAATTGAAGGGCGCTCCTAATGATGCATTATCAGCCAATGCAGGATTTGTGACTTTTGGTGATGTTCGAAAGCCGGCCTTGTTCTGCAAGATTTTTCCATTGTTCTAACCTGCGTGATCTCTTTGTTGAATGCAGTAATTTTCACTCGGCATGTAGAGGGGAAAAAGGTGGACCGTGTAATTTGGAGTTTGTCAACATTTCATGCATATGTTAGTTATCATGTTAAGGTTGGTTTGTCTACATTATACTGTTCTAAATCCATTTCCTTCATCATGTAGATTGTTTAAGTGGACAGAATGAAACATGTTTACTTTATGATACAATATCGATTCTAGTCTTAGCATGTATACTTATCTTTGCCCAAAAATAAGTTTTGACTCTTTGGGATAGTAGAACGAAATGAAAATGCCCTCCCCTCTTCTTTTATCCTACCTCTAATCTTTCTTTCCTAGCCTTCATCTGGTCCTTGACTCCTTTGCTTGTTGGATTCTGTTTTAGAGTTGAGCATCGTCTTGTTTGGTCTTCTTGGATTATGTTGTAATTGTCTGTTATTATTACTCCTTTTTATGGGCCGATTTTTAGCCTTAGATATTTATATTGAGGTTAGTTTTGATCGGAAATGATGAGGGTGCTAAGGAGGTGTCAACCTAGTTGAGATGCCTGGGTGCACCTCTTGATCCTTAGGCTTATTTGGTTTTTGCTCTTAGTATAATTCTCTTGTACTTTGAGCATTAGTCTCATTCTATTTATTAATGAAGATACTCGTTTCCTTTTAATAAAAAAGGAAATGAAAAGAGATTAATGCTAAAAAATACAAACTAAAAGTAGCAAATAAACTGAAATAGGAAATAGAAAAATTCAAAACAAGATAAAGACCCATAATAAAACAAGCCAAAGGTAGGGTTGGGACAAAATTTGAACAAGATACAAACTTTTCATTGATTAATTAGCTGAAGGACCAAATTGGAAGTATTAGAATTACAGGGTAGGGACAAAATTAAAAAAAAAAAAATTAAAACTATAGGGACCTTATTGAAACTAAGCCAAAACCATAAGGGATTAAATTGAAACTTTTAAATCATAGGGGCAAATTGGAATTATTCCTAAACTATAATAGAAGGAAATAAGTGGCTTTTTTGGGTGGATAAAAAAGATAGTATATGGACAATGTGTGAAGTTTAATCAAAACATAGGAACCAAATTGAAAGGCTATTTCAAAACTCTAGGAACTAAATTTGTAGTTTAACGTTAAAAATAACAGGTCATAGTTTCTTGGTGTGCTCTCTTTCAAAAAGGAATAGAGAAACTATCATTCTGTTGGTGAAAAGTTGCAATAAACCCCAAGAGTTTATCAAAAAACTGCTTCAATCAATGTTAGTGCTAAAAGACTACTAGTCGCAGAAAAAATTTTGGGTACATCAAGAGAAGGCATGAAATTCCAGATTAACTCTCAATATCCATATCCATTATTTGAAATGCTTTGACCCAGATTAACTCTCAATCTCCCTATCCACTACGCTTGTGAGTGGCAAAGTTTATCCTTATTGCAGATCACCTTAATTTCTGAATTACCGAAGATGGTTTTTGGAAGTCAAGCCTCCACTTATTTATTTTAATTTAATTTTTTTATTCACGCGTTCTCCCACCAAGAATGCATGGCAACGACTCCAACACAAAGGAAGTTTGCCTCAAAAGCTGATTGTATGTAGGATGCAACTATATCTAGGCTGGTAACTGTCAAGTAGGTTTTCGATTATCAAAAACCTTAGGTAGTAACTGTTCCCCTTTCACTATGTTTTGCATTAATTCTTCGTCATTTGGCTCTGAATAAATACTTTCATATCCCCCAACAGTGTTCAGAAGGTTTTATGCACACACGGATGCGACGTCGTGTTGAGTCCCTAATTCAGGTAGTATTATATCTCTCATTTTTTTGCATCTTTTTTTTCCTTTTCTTTTATGAGTTCAACCATGAGAGGGTAAACACTCTAATGCTTTAACCAATTAAGCTAGAGTTGGGATAATTTGCTATTTCTTGATGTTTGAGAAAATTGTTGCTGGTTTAAGATCATTTGAAATAGGAGTTTGTAACTTCAGTGATGATTATTTTCGGCTGTGAAATCTCCTATATGTTATGTATGTGTGTTTTTCTTCTTTTATTATTTTGTGTTTGTTTATGTTTTCCATATCTTTTAATTGAAGTCCACACTTTTTCTTTTTATCTATGAAAATTGTGTCCTTGACAATAGTAATAATATCGACAATAGTTTACTGTGAAGATAGAATTCAGCGAGTTTTTTAGTAATAACCATTATTTGGATTGAACCTTCCCGGCTTAAAAAATGTGCAATGTTCATTGGGCAGTAGAAGATATCAATGACCCTTTCTTTTTCTTCTTTTTCTGGTATGGAGTTCTTTATGAATTTGTTAAGCTGTTTTTGTTCAAAGATTTAGAAAGCATACATCTACTGTGAAGCAAACCTGGTTTAATTTTATTTTTTTTTCCAATAATTGTACGACTGATTCCATGAACTGTCTGGAAAGTGGGAGGGTCATGTTCCATTACGCATTGTAAACTAAGTACTCTGCGAAAGACTATTCCACCCGGCTGTTTAGTATGTCAAGAGTTACTAACGCTGAAATTTAATTGACCGGCAACAAAAAATAGGGGATATTTAGAACTTGGGGATTTCTTTATTGAATATAAAAGGACTCGTCTTTATTTGTTCAAGTTCCACCTTTCGCTCATGAAACTGGTGATTCAAGACATGCCTAATGTTTTCTTTTCTCCATATTCCGAGCTAACGCCTATGGGGATTGGGGAGATTCATTCTCCAAGATCCTTCGTATATTATCTCAGCTCTCTAGTTTGGACAATCAGAAGCAGCCCCCCCTTCCTTTTGGTCTCGTCTATGTTGATTTCTTCAGCAATCAATCCAATCCTTAGTTTGAGGCCGTTGTTTATTTCTCATCTTTGATCAAGCTACTTTTATATGGTATTCATTTCAGAGGCTTTATATACAACACATGCGTTGTCCCTTGTCTTGTAGGCACTTGATCGTGCAAAGCCAGATGCTATCGATACAAGGAAAAAAACACACAGCAGATCCTTCAAACGGCTGGTTAATGATGGGAATGCTGGCTGATGATGTTTAAGGGCTTTTCTTTTTATTTTTCTTATTGTTGTAATTTATTTTACTACAATGTGCCCGTGATTAAGAACAAAGAAATTGAATTTCATAAAACGTTCATAGAATTGTGGAAATTTTGCAATACTAGTTGCTGGGCGAGAGGCACTCTGTTTTCTCCATGATTGTTGGAAAGGTAATGGGGTGGTTGTATTTTATTTATTTCATTCATAGGGCCATCCAGTCTTCTTTTTGGCTTCCTTTGTGCGATGGTTTATACTTGTCAAATTTGAAGTGTCGATATTTCATTTACCCTCCAATGATATACATATTACCTCTAATAAATTTACTTCAAAAGGTTTTGTTTTTCAATATGAAAAATGACAATTCTTTTTCCTGCTTTGAAGTTTACGAATGGAGGCTGAGAAGTGAATTGCACCTGTATATGTGGTTTTGTATGGTATAATATAGCTGAAACATAAGGAGCTGTTTGGAGTGCATAGTTAGTTATGATAGTATGCAAATATTATAGTTTGTAGTGTCATAATAGTCTATGGAGTTGAATAATTCGTTGTCTGGTGGACATAGTATTTTAGTTGTGTTTGGAGCACTAATTATTTTAGTTTGTGCTCAAGAAATTTATGTTTGAGGTGCTTATTTGTTTAACATGGAATTTTTAAATATGGTTTTAGGTAGATTTTTTCTTCTACAATTTTTTGTTTGTTTTTGTTTTTGGTATTATTACAAGTAATGGTTTGTTAAATATCATTTTTTGAAAATAGAAATGAAAATATTTCTTAACATGTCAATTTGATCTTCAACATACGAAACTTGAATTAGAGCATGTAAAAAATGTTCTTAAAAAGTCGATTTCATTTAAATATTGATAATTATACTCATGTTATATGTTCTCAAAAGTGTTTTATACATAAGTTTGGTTGGTTTGGTATGCACTTTTGATTAATGACAAATTATTATAAAAGAAGAATGCTAAAAACTATTAGATTAATAATTTTAAATTTATATTTAAAAATACTTTTATTGGGAGATTTTTTTTTACCATATAATCAATCAAATTGGTTGTCAGAGGTTCGTTGAAGATGGTCAATCGAATTGGTTGTCAGAGAGCTAGTCATTGAGTTGATTGTCAGAAGTGGTTGGAATTTATCGATAGATGTAGTTGTCAAAGTAGGTTGCCATAGCATGATAGTGATAATTGTCATCAAAGTTAGACAATGGTAGTAGTTGATGGTAGTTGTTGAAGTTGGTTGTCGATGAAGTCATTGAAAACAATATAGGAAAGAAGAGTTTATTTTAATATAGAGGGGGTGTTTGAGACAAAGATTAGGCTATGATTAATAACTATCTCTTGTTATAATATATACTATTTTGTAATCCCAATTAGTTATAGTTGCTACAATACATACTATTTTGTAATATTATTTCAAAATCTCCATTTGTTACAGTATTTACTATTTGTTACCGTTTTTACTATTTTACATTTATCATTTTTTTATTATTTGCTTCAATGTTTACTATTTTTTTCTCAAACTAAAATAGTTTACACCTCAAACCAATACTATTATAATCCAAATTAAAATAATCTACTCTCTAAATACAAACTATTGTGACCCAACTAGAATAACTTAGGACTATAATAATCAACTCCTTGTTCTAGATGTCCCTGAATTATAAATTGTGCACCTTCCATTTTCTTAATACACTTTTCAAACATTTAGTAGACTATTATTGGAGGTTCAAACAATCCCTAAATTGATTATTCTCTAAAAGCATTTTGAGAACTTACTATTAATATAACGATGCAAATTTTGATCATGAGTCCAAAAGAAATTATTGAACAATTATCAATGGTCATCTCTAAAGTAACAAAATTGAAAGAATGGATAGATCATTTCTACATTTATATTGATAGGATATCTATCACTTATTAACCACTTCTATATCTATTGTTAATGAACCATTTTTGTGTCATTGATGAACCATTTTTTATATATATTAGACCACTAATATGCAATGATGACTTTTATTACTAGAATCTTCACCATCAACGCAACATTGCCTATGGTGGTAAGAATAACGTTATATGCTAATTCTAAAATTAAAGTTTTTACATTTAACCAATAGAATGAAAAGCATTATTCTTACAAGTTTTGTAACTTCTCTGAAAAAGCATTAGGTTGATTCATCACTCGAATTATGGATGTTAAAACAAAAATCACAAACAAGAACTGTAACAACAAGATATTAACAAGGAAAGACACCAACAACTCGGTAAAGTCCAACTACGTCTAGGGGATAGTGTGTCCAGAAAAGATAATCCACTAATATTAATAAGTTAATCAATTTACAACGTAGTACTTATCTGTAATATACGACTACTAGAGTGACTCACTTTAGAGCTCAACTCATTGATCACCTAGGCTACCCTAGATGTGAGATTCCCTCTCAAATATACTTAGGCTCCTCCCAAGTTTGATAATATTAATGTTGAACACTTTGACTTCCGAAAACGTGTGAGACTCCTTTCAACGCTGTTATCTTTCCTTCAAGTCAGCAAACTCCCTTCACTGATGAACCTTAGGATCCCCCTCAGATGGAGAACTCCTTCTTCGTAGAAAAAGCTTAGGCTCCCCCTAAGATCGTGAGAACCCCTTCTCGATGGTGATGGATTAGGCACTCCTTAAGACCATGATTATCTTCAACATGTTGCACTCAACGGATCAAGAACTTGCACAGCGGAATATAGTGAGCAAAGAGCAAAAACACAATGTTGCACAGTTCAGCCACAAAAAATATCTTGCTCAACTAACAAAAGCGGCAACTCTAAATGATTGGCGAAATTACCTTTAATAATCGAATCAAAGAAAGGAATTAAATCCCTAGTTGGAAAAGATAAGCAGGGCCTCAATAAAAGAAAATATCAGACGAAATGAATCAGTCGAAATTTTTCCAATCAGGAAAAATTATCCTACAAGAAAAAAAATCTGTTGTCTCAAACGAAGGTTAAGACTTTATTTGAGACAACTGTAGAAACCAATGCCTTAGAAAAATATAAAGCCAACTAAACAAATCTCCAACAAACTCCCCCATTGACTTATATTTTTATTTTCTTTTTGAAGATAGAACAAGAATCAAACAACTAACCATTCAACAAAAGAGTTGTTTGAAATCAAGTCTTAACATGTACAATAATATCAACAACAATTGCATAGAAAAAGCAAAAACAACAAAGTCTTCCAGAATAGAACCAAAACCAATACAAACCACAAAACTAAACAAAACAGCACCAAACCAAACACAAGCATAGTTTCAGCAAATCACAAAACAACAAACTCAAAAGTAGTAGAACCAAACCAAACCAACTCCATTAGCTCCAATCTGAACTCTCATCCTTTTCTGACTTGGAAAAAAAACTAACTTCTCCTTTAAGAAGAGGAAGCTCTATCATACCTAGAGAAAACAAACTACATCATCTAATGCACATCATTGACTTAAGCTTTTTTTTTTTTTTTTTTTTTTTCCTGAAGTGTTTGCATTGTGGACTCAATATCATGAGATTCATTCGATAGAAGTTGAAGAATACGACCACCAAAGGAAGACTCAATTAAAGCTTTCTTAGGTCCATAAATTTTTTAAGACGAGATGGTAGTGTCAATGTCAGGAAAATGGTGCCCTTGCAGAAGCTTGGGATGAATGACAAACAGACTTGGAGAAGAGCCAGAGGGTTCAGTAGAGGTAATCAAATTCGGTGTCTGGAAAACAAGAATGCCATGAATCAACCTGGGATAAGAAATGAGCAAATGAAGGGATTTGGATCCAATGTGCCTCTTTATCTGATTCAGAAAAAATGCACCATAGTTGAACTAAGATCTAGTTCTAATTTGATAGATTAACGTAGTAAGAGAAATAAAAAATCCAGACTTATGGGAGGAAATGCACCAATTAGATATCCCAATCCCGTGTAGAAGGACATATTTCATACTAAGCACGACTAAAGGCAACTGACCCTTAAAGAAACTGGTTGATCACGATATGAGATAGAACAAATAGATGTCTTTTGATGTGGACTTTTTGGTAGTCAGGACTAGTTGGATCGACAAAATTTGATGATAAATTTACTATAAATTTTAGAACAAGTTAGGGATAATAGGTTCCCAAATTCAACACAATTCTTTCTAATCTAGTAGCAAGCAGCAATTCCATGAGGTCAAGACATTCTTGAGTACGTTTGTATATTTCCTTTTCATCAACATATTCCTCTTGACCATGTATTTTCACAAACTTGCACTCTCCTCAGAATGGAAGGACACTCCATCCATGGGAACATGAGGACCATCAACACTACCAAACTACTTTCCCTTGCCTTTTGTACAAGCACGAGTGACACGAACATTCCCTGTGTCCTCATTTTCAGAGTTGCTATGAAACCCCTAGTTGGAATCATCCTCAGAAGATGACTGAATAGAATTATTTTCTAAAGTTTCATGCAAAGCATCAACATCAGCTTTCTTTGACCGAAGCTATACTATAGGAATATTATCTTCGTTGTCTTCATCGAAAGAATGGATACAGTTAGGAGATTTTTCAAGACTTCGAGTACTTGATTCAGGGTTAACATCAGACAGAGCAACATTCTTTAAACTCTCATCATTCACAATAGTCAAAGGATCATTAACCACAATTCCTTGGTCAGGCATAACAGATGTCTCAAAAGATTTGACTCATTCCAATAATATGATCTACATTCATGTTTGAGCTGCCTCTTCTGGTGGGTTGTGTTATCCTCAGGGAATTGTTATCAAACCAGAAAATTGACCACGTACGCATACCATGGTAATTCTTCAATTTTAAATAGCTGCTCGTCTGGGAAGGTTGCGTTCACCTCTGACAGGTTGTGGTCAACTTCTAGATTTTCTAATATGGAAAAATGATCCGCAACCTGATTCTCCATCCCCTTGTGATCAATGATTTCCATATTGAATTCTTGAAGGAGGAGAACCCATCGAATCAATCTCGGCTTCGCATCTTTCTTTGTCATTAAATATTTTATCACCGAGTGGTCAGTGTGAACGATTACTTTAGCTCCCAGTAGGTAAAGTCTGAATTTTTCCAACGTAAATATCATCGCAAGTAATTCTTTTTCTGTAATAGTGTAATTTGTTTGAGCAGGGTTCAAGGTTTTACTCGCATATGCGATTGGGTGTAGCATTGTTTTCTTCTTTTGCGCCAGCACTGCCCTCATCGCATAACCGCTTGCGTTGTACATTAGTTCAAAGAGCTGTGTCCAGTCCGGTGTGATCAACATAGGTGCGGTTTGATGGTAAAATAGGCATGCGCAGTGGAAAAGAGGAACAATTTTACTCTAATTGCATAAATTAAACATACAACCCTAAATCAATTAATTAGGGTTTTTTTTTTTAAATATTACCTTTGAAGTTCCCGAAACTCTTCTATCTCCACTCGAACACGAACTAGACAACCACTAAAGCTGACCTACTATCCTCTGGACTCAGAACCGGGTTGTGGGATCCGATGGATGAAGAACCCGAGAGAGAGAAAGAGATGGAAATAGAAGATGGAATTTTGGGTTGGGTTTGGGTTTTGAGTTTATCTCCAATAGTGATTTTTCCAGTCCAAATATAGAAAACAGTTTTGGCAAAATGGCAAAAGTCTTTTCTCCAAATTGAAAGCCCAATTTTATAGAAAAAGCCATGCAAAATTGCATGAAACAAATTCATAAAAACCTAACACCTAGAATCCACTATCTAAGTGGGCTTAATGTCTTCACTATAAGCCAACACCTAGCCCACTATCTTGTTAGTGGAATTATCCAACAAAAGTTTGGATTTTCCCACTAACTTTAGTCAAAGGGCAAAATAGTCATTTTGTCAAAGTCAAACTTTGATCGAAAAGTCAACATCTTGACTTTTTATGATTTTTTTTTTTCGTGTTGACTAATTTTAACCTCCTGAGCATGAATCCGCATTCATTTTCTCGAAATTCAAATCAAATTTGAATTTAAGGTCAGTCAAAGTTTAACTTTTCAAAATCAAAATCAACTCTTTGACTTTTGACATCTTTGACCATTTCCATTATTTCCAAGCTTCCGAATATGAACATATTCATATTCTTGATATTTAAATCACATTTAAATATTAAAGCTGTATCTCTAAATTTACTAAAGATTTTCAATAACAGCTTTATTGAACAAGAATATGATATTACAAACTACGAGTTTTAGGACATAAAATCCAACAAACTCCCGCTTGGACTAAAACTCCTAGTAGGATTAAATGATGTTGAATTTAACTGTGAGAAATTAATATTACATATGAGTACAATAAACATATGAATATGATAAACTAGAGCATTCACGCCCAATATAATCTCCCACTTGTCCTAGTTTAGAAACATCGTAGACCTAAACTCTATAGGTGACTCTAAAAATTTTAACCGTGAGGGTTTTTGTAAAAGGATCAATAATGTTTTGCTCAGAAGGTATCTGGGTCACTACAACGTCACCACGGTGTACAATTTTTTGGATAAGGTGGTACTTGCGTTTGATATGCTTTCCCCGTTTATGGCTTCGAGGTTCTTTTGAATTTGTGACTGCACCGCTATTGTCACAATACAAGGTGATGGGTAGATGCATATTTAGAACAACTTCCAAATCTATCAAGAATTTCCTCAACCATACTGCTTCTTTTGCTGTTTTGCAAGCAGCTACGTATTCAGGTTCCATTGTGGAGTCAGTTATACAGGTCTGTTTTACGCTTCTCCACACTACTGCTCCTCCGTTAAGAGTGAACACTGATCCAGATGTAGACTTCTAGCATCTTTATCAGTTTGGAAATCAGAGTCAGTGTATCCAGTAAGGATCAGATCCTTAGCACTATACACGAGCATGTAGTCCTTAGTTCTCCTGAGATACATCAAGATGTTCTTAACGGCAGTCCAATGATCACGTCCAGAATTAGACTAGTATCTACTGACGATCCCTACTGAGTAGCATATGTCAGGTCTAGTACATAACATTGATACATCGGGCTTCCAATTGCGGAGGCATAGGGAATACTTCTCATATCCTCAACTTCTTGAGGTATCTTAGGACATTGTTCTTTTGACAGATGAATTCCATGTCTGAAAGGCAATAGACCCTTTTTGGAATTTTGCATTTTATATCTAGACAACATTTTGTCTATATAAGATGCTTGAGACATGGCTAGTGTCATATTCTTGCGATTCCGAACAATTTGGATCCCAAGAATATACTGCGAATTTCCTAAATCTTTCATTTGGAATTGTGTATCTAGCCATTGCTTGACGTCAGTAAGATATCCTACATCATTCCCGATGAGGAGAATATCATCGACATATAAAACCAAGAACATTACAACAGAATTAACGATCTTTTTGTAAACACAAGGCTCGTCAACATTCTGTTCAAAGCAAGATTTGATTGCAGTATCAAACCTTATATTCCAGGATCTATAAGCTTGTTTTAATCCATAAATGGATTTCTTAAGCTTACAAATCTTTTGTTCTTGACCCTAAACTATAAACCCCTCTGATTGAACCATATAGATACTCTCTTCAAGATTGTCATTCAAAAAGGCTGTCTTGACATCCATTTGCCAAATTTCAAAGTCATAAAAAGTTGTAATGGATAAGAGTATTCTAATCGACTTAAGCATGGCAACGAGAGAGAAATTTTCTTCATAGTCCACTCCCTCTCTCTGGGTATAACCCTTTGCCACAAGTCGAGCCTTAAAGTTTGTACTTTACCGGCTTGGTCTCGTTTTCTCTTGTAGATCCACTTACAACCAATTGGTTTTATATCATTTAGTTGATCTATAAGTTTTCAGACAGAATTGAAGTTCATAGACTCCATTTCGAGGTCCATGGCTTTGACCCATTGATCACGGTCCACATCTTTCATCACCTATTTATAGGTCGATGGATCCTCTATGTCGTCATCAAGTATGACGACTTGTGTTTCTGTTAAATCCAAGTAACGGTCAGGCTAATGAACAACTCTCCCACTACGTCGAGGCATTCTCAACTCTTGAGAAGGATGTGGCTGACCAGATGTACTAGTTTTATCTACTACTTTAGTAGATGAACTAGCTCTATCTGTAGCGTCTTTTGAAATTTCTTTCAACACTATTTTACTACATGGTTGATGATTTCTAATGTGGTTTTCCTCTAAGAATGTGGCATTTGTTGATACAAATACCTTGTTTTCTTAAGGATGATAAAACAGACCACCCCTTGTTTCCTTTGGATAACCTACAAATAGGCATAACTTTGAACGATGTTCCAGTTTCTTGGGATTTTGTACCAACATATGTGTTGGGCAACCCCAAATTCTAAAGTGACATAAACTACTTTTACGCCCTTTTCATAGCTCATAAGATGTTTCTGAAACACTTTTAGAGGGAACGTTGTTCAAAATATGGATAGTAGATTCAAGTGCATATCCCCAAAAAGAATCGGGCAATTGAGCATAGCTCATCATAGAGCGAACCATATCTAATAAGGTTCGATTTCTTCTTTATGATACACTGTTCTGTTGAGGCATACTAGGTGCAGAGAGTTTTGACTGGATCCCGTGTTCTATCAAATAGTCTTGGAATTGTATGTCCATATACTCTCCACCTCGATTTGATCGAAGTGTCTTTATTGTTTTACCTAATTCATTCTCAACTTCAGCCTTATATTCTTTGAACTTTTCAAGAGAATCAGACTTGTGATGAAGCAGGTAGACATGACCATACTTTGAATAATCATCAATAAAACTGATGAAATATTCATACACACCTCGAGCCTTGACATTCATTGGTCCACAAAAGTCCGAATGTACAAGCTCTAAGGGTACTTTGACTCTGAGACCTTTTCCTGAAAAAGATCTCTTGGTCATCATTCCTTCAAGATAAGATTCACATGGAGGTAAAAAGTTATCTTCTAACTGACTTAAAAGTCCACACTTGACCATCTCCCAATCCTATTGAGATTTATGTGACCAATTCTTAGGTACCATAAATAGGCGTTGGAAGAAACCTTTTGTTTTTTATTCTGAGTTTCTAATGTTCTCAACATTTCAGTATTTAAAACAAAATTTACTCTAGTTGGTCTTAACTTATAGGCATGCGCAGCGAAAAAGTGGAACAATTTTACTCTAATTGCATAAATTAAACATACAACCCTAAATCAATTAATTAGGGTTTTTTTTTGAAATATTACCTTTGAAGCTCCCGAAACTCTTCTATCTCCGCTCGAACACAAACTGGACAACCACTAAAGCTGACCTACTATCCTCTGGACTCAGAACCGGGTTGTGGGACCCGATGGATGAAGAACCTGAGAGAGAGAAAGAGATGGAAATAGAAGATGGAATTTTGGGTTGGGTTTGGGTTTTGAGTTTATCTCCAAAATAGTGATTTTTCCAGCCCAAATTTAGAAAAAAAAAATTTGGCAAAATGGCAAAAGTCTTTTCTCCAAATTGAAAGCCCAATTTTATAGAAAAAAGCCATGCAAAATTGCATGAAACAAATTCATAAAAACCCAACACCTAGAATCCATTATCTAAGTGGGCTTAATGTCTTCACTATAAGCCAACACCTAGCCCACTATCTTGTTAGTGGAATTATCCAACAAAAGTTTGGATTTTCCCACTAACTTTAGTCAAAGGGCAAAATAGTCATTTTGTCAAAGTCAAACTTTGACCAAAAAGTCAATATTTTGACTTTTTATGATTTTCTCCGTGTTGACTAATTTTGACCTCCCGAGCATGCATTCATTTTCTCGAAATTCAAATCACATTTGAATATAAGGTCGGTCAAATTTTGACTTTTCAAAGTCAAAAGTCAACTCTTTGACTTTTTACATCTTTGACCATTTCCATTATTTCCGAGCTTCTGAATATGAACGTATTTATATTCTTGATAAAAGTTGTATCTCTAAACTTAAAAACCGACCACTATATCACATATACTTGTCAGTTTCTCTCTCTTCACCTAATTCGAATTATTCTATCATACTGTTCTAAGTTTATTCCATGTGAGCTAGTAGGGAAACCTAATGGACCTATAGATCATGGGCTCCAACGATCCGAGATTAGCTGGCTAAACTCTTTAGATGAAGCTAATCAACATTCGTTGACTCACGGGTCATTTCACTATAGTCCCGTAGCTGCACTCCCCTCACTATAGATATATTTGTGTCCATATGATATAACCATGATTAGTAAGCTAATCCTTCACAGATTGTTCGTAATCTTGATTGGGTCATAAAAACCGTTTTAACCCCGAGACTACATCTTATTCCTTAAGTTCCACTGATCCTCTAATGAACAATTGGTTTAAGGTCCAACCTATAAACCGAACCCCTCTCGGGCCAAGGAGAGGGTGGGGCCCCTTGTTCAAGACCTGGATTCAGTACTAAAGTGAACAACCTATCTACTATCCCTATAATGGGTAGAAGTGAATTCCGTCTTGCACCCTATGTTCCCAACTATCCACCTGACCTTACCCCTGAAATGGGAGGCTTATTGGGCTAGCGATAATGAGCCGCCCTCACCTATGCAGATCTAAGCATAATTCTGAGTGAACAGGAGTTCATAGTTAGCTCAGGATTAAGATTAAGTTACCTAGGTGATCAATTAACGAAATAGTCAGTTTTATACATTAAACGACATTTAGAACAAAAAAGAAAATGACTATTTCATGGTTTAGTCTTATGCAAACTCTTTACATAGGATGCCCTCATTTTCATGTCTCCACATGAACGGTTTAGGATCACATCATTTGTACTAACTACAAAATAGGCCGCATCCATAGTGTCCCCATAATAAGGCGTCCAACCTTATTCATATACTATAGACCATTTTGGCTATATATTTGAACTTGATCCATATTTATGTCACTACATAAAGTTAAAACTTAAACTTAATAGCCTCAGATCCTTAGTTTATTGGATTCATGAATATAGAATTTAAATTTACTAAAGATTTTCAATAACAGCTTTATTGAACAAGAATATGATATTACAAACTACGAGTTTTAGGACATAAAATCCAACACGGTTGTTAATGCGTTCTTCAATATCTTGAATGCGTTGAGGCATTGGTCATCAAAGTCAAACTTTCTTTCTGCCTCTAGCAACACACTCAGTGGTCGTGTAATCTTTGAAAAGTCTTTCACAAAGCGTCTATAAAAGCCAGCATGTCCTAAGAAGCTCCTGACAGCCTTCACGTTCGCTGGAGGTGGAATTTTTTCAATCGTTTCAATCTTCGCCTTGTCCACCTCTATCCCATCCTTAGAGACTTTGTGCACCAGCACAATACCTTCCTTCACCATGAAGTGGCATTTCTCCCAATTTAGCACGAGGTTCATCTCTTCAGTATCTTCTCTAGATTGTTGAGACAGACTTTGTATGTTTGCCTATACACCGAGAAATCGTCCATGAAAATTTCCATAGAATCTTCAAGATACTCAAAAAAGATGGCCACCATACACCTCTGGAAAATGCTCGGCGCATTGCATAGGCCGAACGACATGCGTCGAAATGCAAATTCCATAAGGTAGGTGAATATGGTTTTTTTCTTGAGCTTTTGGAGCAATCATGATTTGGTTATAGCCGGCATATCCATCCAAGAAGCAGTAGAAATCATTTCTAGCTAGGCGGTCTAGCATCTGGTCGATAAAAGGCAAAGGGAAATGATCCTTCTTTGTCACCGCATTCAGTTTACGGTAGTCCATGCAAATTCGCCAGCCAGTGACGGTTTTCATTGGTATCAGTTCATTATTTGCATTTGGGACTACCGTCATCCCTCCTTTCTTCGGCACACATTGCACAGGGCTGACCCACGTGCTGTCGATGATTGGATAGATAATTCCCCCATCTAACCACTTGATTATCTCATTTTTCACGACCTTCTTCATCGCAGGATTGAGTCTGTGTTGATGTTCGATCGATTCTTTGATTTTCCTCAAGACGAATCCTATACATGCAATATTCGGGGCTAATTCCTCTAATGTCTGCTAGCGTCCAGCCAATTGCTTTTATGTGCTTTCTCAAGATGCTCAGCAGTGCATTCTCTTGATCTTCATTAAGTGCAGAGGAAATTATTATTGGCAGCGTTTCACTCTGCCCCAGAAAAGCATACTTTAGGTGGTTTGGAAGGGTCTTCAGCTCTATTGTTGGTGGTTGTTCCAAGGATGGTTTTGTTGTTTTTCTTTCTTCATTCATTGTCAGCTTGTCTTCCTTGGTTGTTGTTTCTGTGATCGCATTGCAGGCTACTATGGAAGCGGTCGCATCCTCATCTTCATTTTCATCTTCAGACTTTTCTTCTTCATTCAAATTTGGTTCATCATCGGATTCAACGAGGTCTTCTTCTTCTGAGTATTTCATGGCTTTGATAATATCAAACCTGAGCTTCTGTCCATTCACGCTCAGTGTGATTTCTTCTTTGTACACATCAATTTGAGCGCGACTAGTGGATAAAAATGGTCATCCCAGTATGATGGTTACATCTTTGTCCACTTCATAGTCCAGGATGATGAAGTCTACCGGTAATATACATTTGTCAATCGTAACTAGAACATCCTTCACCTTCCCTTCTGGATGCACAAGGGATCTATCAGCTAATTGGAGAGTCACCGTCGTGGGCACCAGCTGCCCCACATTCAGCTGCTTGAAAATTGAAAGGGGCATTAAGTTGATGTTGGCCCCGAGATCGCAAAGCTCTTGACCAATGTATAACCCTCTGATTGAGCAGGGTATGGTGAAACTTCCAGGGTCGCGCATTTTCGGTGGAATTATGGATTTTAAACTTTGCGTCATTGCCACCGTTGCGAACTTACTAGTGCTTCTTTTCTTCGTCACCATGCCCTTTAGAAATTCCGCATACTTGGGCATCTGTTCGATTACTTTAGTGAACGGAATGTTAATATGCAATTGTTTCAGCATATCCATGAAGTGTTGATACTGCCCTTCATCATTTTTCTTCTTTTTAAGTCTCTGAGGGAATGGTGCCAGCTGTATTTTCACAGTTCCCTGTTCTTTCGGCTTCGAAGTGGATGCAATCTCCGGTTTTATCGTCTCCTGTTCTTTTATTTCTTCTTGAGTCAACGGGATCTGCGGTTTCATCGCAATTGGAGTAGTCCTACCTCATTCCTTCTTCTCCTCCACTACAGCCTTTTTGCTTCGCAACGTCACAACTTGACATTGCTCTTTTCCCGTACCCTCTAGGTTGTGCGGGAGTTCTATTGAACTCAGCAGTGCCCCTTGCGGTCTACTCTTGAGTTCGTCCGTGATCTATCCTATCTGAATTTCAAGATTGCAGATGGACATTGCTTGATTCGGAAGCACTGTTTCATTCTTTTCAATATATTGCTTCAGTAAACTATCCAAAAATGAAGATTGCGGTGCCTGCGAATTGTTGGCTTGGTTTTGCGTTCGACCGTTTGTTCGCGAAAAAAATCCTTGTGGCCCTTTCTTTTGCGCCACTAGTTGAAAATTTTGTTGTTGATTTTTCCACGCGAATTAGGGTGGTTTCTCCACCCCGGGTTGTACGTATTGGAAAATAGATTATTTTTCACGAAATAGACTAACGATAGGTTTCTCGGGCACTCCTCCATTGGATAGCCTTCACTGCAAGTAGCACAACTTGCGCCCGTTTGGTTGATTGCATTGACTTGCCCACTATGTGTTCCTGGGCTACTGATTGCGATTCCTTGTATCAAATTCATCATCGTAGTCATTTAGTTCTGTAAGGCTGCGATGGCCCCATTGCTTGCGTCATTATCCTTAATTCTTAATCTTTGATTGCTTTCTCTCTAGTCTTCATGATTTTTAGAAATGCGATCAAGTATATTCTTGGCCTCATCGTATGTCTTATCAAGCAGACCTTCAGCTGCTGCCGTATTGGCAGCCGTCTGCGATGTAGGGTTCAAATTGTGGTAGAAAATTTCCATCTGTAAACAATCTGGTAAGCCGTTATGTGGGCAATCTCTTATCAGCCTCTTAAACCTCGCCCAGGCGTCACTGAGCAATTCATCAACATCCTGTTCAAAATTAGTGATCAACTTTCTCCTTCTGGCGTTCTCTATCGGGGGGAAGTACTTATTCATAAACTTCTCCACCACCTATTCCCATCATGTAATCTCCCCTGGTTTGAGAGAATAAGCCCATTTTCGTGTTTGGTCACACAACGAAAATGAGAACAGTGTTAACCGAACCTCCTCAGAGGAAATGTTTGGGAACACAAACGTATTGTAGATCCAATAAAACTCCGGAGGTAGGCGTGCGGATCCTCGCCACGCCTTCTGCCAAACTGTCCGACAGTTTGAATCATCTGCAGCATCACCAGTTTCATTTCGAATCTCGATCTGTCAAGATATGGCCTCATGATTCCTAGTGAGAAATCATAGAGGTTGGACGATGCATAGTCCTGGATGGGCCTATTGCGGTCATTCGCCAAGAGGATGGGATTCGCCGTGAGATTATTTGCGTTTGGTGCTCTGTTTTCTAGTTGCTTCGCCATGTTTGGATCTTTCTCTTGTTGACGTTGGCGGCTGTTTCTTCTTCTTCTTCGAAAAGTTCTCTCAATCTCTAGGTCGTAAATGGGCTCAGGATTTTTTCCTTCGCTCATACGACACACGCTTCTTCTCTTACCTAAAAAGAAGCAGTGCACAGAGATGGAAAGTCTGCAAAGAAAATAAAAAATTTACTGTTAGCACAATTTGTATTACCATAGTCCCCGGCAACAGCGCCAAAAACTTGATGCGTGGTTAATGCGATGAAATAATGGTGTAGAATGCGATGGTAGAATATGCATTGTGCATGCAAGTTTTCTTAGCAAGATCCAAGTATAAACCCTACTAAGTTGCCTGGTAAGGCCAGGGTCGAATACAGGGACTATGGAAACAGTATGCGATGGTGATTTCTGATGACTTTGCGATGACAAATAAAATAATGCGTTGGTTGGTATGTTTGTTTAGTGTATAAATTCTATGCGGAAGAATTAAGAAAAGAGTCAATAATAACGAAAGTTACAATGAGTATGCGGGGGAACGGGTTGAGAAGGTAATTAGCTAGCGCTTCCTGGGATTGCGTTCAATTTATGCGATCATGCTACACACATACAACAACAATTCATCTTACAATGCAAGTGCCATAGTTCCTAGTTTTAGGACGCATGCGATGTATGCGATGATGTCTATAGGACTTATTCCTAAGTTGTAGCACTATAGATTATGTCTTTATGCAATGCACACAAGATACAAGTCCAATGATATACAATGATGACCTGAATTTATTTTCCTTATGTGATACTACTTCTAGATATGCATTAATAATGAATGTTCTTGTAGTATGTTGTGCGTTGTCACAAGTTTCCTTGCGTTGGAACCAAGTATAATTCCACCGCAAGTTTCTCGGTGTGATCCGAGGTCGAACACAGGGACTGTTTGAGGTTATTACGTTATATTTGTGATATATGTGACCGAAGGTTTTTCAATTTATAAAAGATTGTGTGTACAGATATTTAAACATGCGATAAAGTAAAGTAAAGCGGTAAAGATGCGATAATAAAATAAATTGCGATAAAGTAAACCTAAGCTATGATGATACAGGATACAGGTTACATGATACAAGATATCGAGGTTGAGACTGACTGTGAAGATTATACAAAGGTCGTGTTATACGGTGGTAAGTCTTATGTGCGAAGTAGAAAGAGAAAAGACAACTAATATAGACATCGCAAGTTCCTTTATTGCGTTAAAGACATAAATGTGGTTCCGCTTTCCCTTGGCGTACACCTCTCGGTGATCGGCCACATTCCCACATCTCTGTGGTGAAACAGGGACGAACGTAATGAACGCAAGGTTGCTTCCATCTCTAGAAGTACTTCTCGCTTTAGTTAACACATTCTTCTAACCTTCTCTCGGTAGATCAGAATGGCATCTTCACTTCTGCTCTCACAGGTTAAGATGTCGTCTAGCATGCCTTAGCTAAACACATTTAACTCTTTAGCACAAATTAATTTACTCGTTTAATCCATATTTACCAAGGGATTAAGAAGACTTCATGGAGAAAACGGTAAATGGAGGAACGGAAGTAGACAGAAAAGTGGAGATGGAAACGATCAAGACATTCAATAAAACTATTTAGCATCTGATAAATGGTTTGTGAATGAAGAGATTAAGAAGATGAAATACAGTTGATGAATAGAGTTAGAAACAAATACAAATAAGCGTCAATGTCTTGGTGCCGATCTGGATGGAGATTTCGCTTGCCGGTGTATGGATCGTGCGGATGGATGAGCTTCCCTCTCAGGCTTGCTCAACCGGTAGCAGGGATCTAAGAACAGAGCTTCACGGCGGGGATTTGGCAAAATCGCACTGAAACTCACCTTTCAGCCTTGTCTCTTTTCTTCCCGGATTTCCTCCGATCAGTACTCAGCTCAGCCTCTTTCTCAATAGCCTAATATCAATTCTCCCTCGTATCAAGTATATCCTTCACTGAAATCTATGAGGGTATTTATAGGTGTTGACTGTCTGACTTGTGGTCCCCACTTTGTTGTTATGGAAAGTCCGAAAATGGTGGAATAAATATTCCTTCTGTTAGGCAATCAGACTGTCAAATATGAACAACGGTTAGTTGTACACGTGTCGCAATCCTCGCATTTGCATTGCTCAATTGCATCTTTTGATCGTGTGTTCACGTGCGGTGTTGTTTTTATTACCGCATGCGATTGAGATTCAATGTGGATCGACTGTCGCGTTGCGCCGTCATTACATAGATCGTCTCTTCATTGTTGGTTGACGGGCGCAATGCAACGGAGATGCGTTATTCAGTTCGTCTTGAGCCCTGATCGCAAGCGGTGACTTGGTTTCCTGCAAAATAGAGTAGAAATATCCTTTTCTACCATCTTGATGGTGTTAGTGGATGTAATTGCGATAATTTATAATTATAGTATTTCTTAGCTAATTTTCATACAATAGACGCATATTCTCTCTCTTTTGGCTGCAATATCTGAATAAAGCAGTATAAATAACTTGTATTTCTACAAGTTATCATAAGTCTCTATTTCTTGCCTGTGCGATGATGAATGATGCACACAGGTACAAGGTGACCGCATACCATCATATCTTATCTCTAGGGTGCATGCGATGTGTTAATAGCAAACAGAACTTATTTCTAAGTTTCTATCTCTTGATTATGCGGTTATAATCTGACTCTCTCGAGCCTAGATTCTAATCTGACTTTTCCAAGCCTAGATTCTATCCTTAGACCACCCTCTCGAGTATCTCTAAAGGACGAATGATGCATACATAATACAAGATGATCGCATAAAATGAAGATCTCAGGTTATACTAGCTAAGTGCTTCTCAACCCATTCGACAGTTTAGTTACTCATACGTAATGTAAAGAGAGTGAACAAATATAGAGATGCAAATTTTATTTTAAAAATAAATTCAGAATATAAAATGACAATGGAAAATAAGGATAGAGAGCCTGGTAGCAATGTCTTGCTTCTCAAGGCTTTTATACTGAGTTTTCTCTACTCTGCCCAAAGAATGTTCTTGCTTCTGCAAGAGTCGGCCCTCTCTCTGTTCTCAATGCTTCCCGACACTCTTTCGAGTAAACCAGGACGATCTTTTGGCATTTTCTCTCTTCACTCGCTTCCTCCTTCTAAGTATGTAAAATCTAAGTATATGGTGAAGATGAACTCTAAATTCTGAATAGCGAAATCGAACTCCTTTAACGAAGGTGGCCTTCGATATTTATAGAGCTTCAGGGTGAAGAGCTTTTCTCTCAAATGATTTCACTGATGTGATGTCATTAATTCTCTGTTTGATGCGCCGATTAATTGTCACTGAAAAGTTGAGTGTACTTGCTACAGTGTGTCGTTAACGGCTTGTCAACTTAATTCGGAATCGACCATTATCAGCTTTCTGTCCCATCGTGATTTATTCCACCTTGATGCGCCGTCTCTATGCGGCCACCTTCTTGAGTAGATTTTCGCGAATGCAAATGATCGCATGGCCTTGCAGTCGCAATTTCTTAGTGCGCTTGGACGCCGCATTCCTTGGATCGCAATTCTGCCTTGCGCCAACGCATTTTTCTACAAAAAATACGTAATTTAGCCGTCTTAATGCGATGGACGTATGTGATCGCAATGTTCTATACTTAATGCTTTTGGACACAATTTTATATATTTTTACCGTCGCAATCCTTCATTGTTTTATATCTTTGCGTTGTAATAACGTGCATTTCTACCCGTTATCAGAGACATACAAGTGGATCATACTTTAAGTGATAACCTAAATGGTCTGTAGTACATGGATAAATGAGGGATACCTTATCCTAATAACACTACGAGCGTGGCCCGCTTTGTAGGTGTTACAAATGTTGTAAAGTGTTACAAATGATTTGATCCTAATCATTCGTGTATTAGACATGTGATCGGGGATACTTTATACAACGGAGTTTGTATAAGACCAGACCATGAAATGTTTAGTCTCGTTATATAACGCTGTTCATAATTGAGACTTTCATTTCACTGGGATGACCATAGGTAACATGACCTTAAACCTGAGTGAGTTGTGAACTCATGCCTATGAGGGCGGTTCTTTGATTTGCATGGGTGAGAGTGGCCAGATCGCTGACTCAAAAAGCCTACCATTTTGGGGATTCGTCTAATTGAAGAGCTGGGAACTCAGCTACACAAGACGGAATTCACTCCTTCCCCGAAGCAGGGGCAAGTAGATAAATTGCTCCCTTAAGAACTGATTCCGAGGCTTGTGGCATCACACCTTCTCTTGGCCCAAGAAGGGTTTATTCATAGTGGGACTATGATCTATTGTTCATTAAAGGAATCAGTGGTACTTAAGAAGTTAGATGTAACTACAGAGGCAAAACGATAAATTGGCCCAGTTGTACTCACGAGCGATTTGTGAAGGGTCATCGTATTTTGATTGGTTATATCCAATGGACATAGAAATACATATGTAGTGCGAAGAGTGCAGTTTTCGGTCTTTAGTAGAGTGTCCGGCAGTTAACGGATGGTGGATATCGTGATTAAAGGGTTTAGTCAGTTATTCACGTACCCTTTGAGCTTCAAGCTATAGGTCCATAAGGTCCCCTTGGTAGTTCAATGAATTCAAGTTGAGAATCAAATTTTGGGTAAGTTTGAAATGTTCAAATTAACAAGAGGGAATTTAATTATATATGATATAATTGATATGATGTATTTGATATATTATTATTTGATTGGAGAAATTAATATAAATATAATTTATATTAAATGCCATAAAATAGAAAAAGAACTATGGTTTATATGTTGCATATGATGCAATATTAAAACTATAGGTTATAAATATAATATGATAAGTTATTTATTGTATTTATTTATATTTATTAATTATATAATAATTAATATTTCTTTTTCTAAATAACTACCTTAATGGGTGGTTTTAGACGGTTTTATGGTTAACTGTGAGATAAAAGAAATATGATTTCAAAATTCTCAAGACAACGAAACAAGTAATCAGATTACTAATCAGAGACTAAACGATAGAGGATCGAGTTCACTATACGTTAGTACTCATTTCTACACGATCGAGTGTCGAGTCTATGAGATAGATTTCCTTCTTCTACACGATAGTGTTGCCTAATACTCGATCGTCTACTTCCTCCTTTCCTCTATCCAAAATCATACAGAGCCCACAACTCCTGGATTCTCACACTGATAATACCAAGGTAATCTGGTGGTGGTGTCAAGTTCTATTCAAGAATCGAGTTTTACTCACTGGGTGATCGAGGAATTTCCAGTTGCTCATTGCTTCGTGCTGTTCGACGCATTGGTGTTTGATTGAGGAAAATACGTGAAGAAAGAGTTCTTCAAAGATATTTTCACTCGAGCCTTTGTATTTATTTTAAGAAGCATGTTGTAATTTATCTTTAATGTATAATCGTTTCTGTGTGACTGTGAATGTATGTGTTCTTTCACAATGGAGTTTGGAACGATCCGCTTCCACTCACTGGTCCTCTATATTTAGAGTTCCTTCATTTTTTTTTATTATAAGAATTTGATACAAAGATTATTGACAAAAAGGGAACTGAGAATAAGATGGTTGACCACTTATCCTGTCTAGAAAATTCAGAAGTTGATCGCATGCAGCCTGACATCAACGCATGCTTTCCTGACGAAGTCGTGTTGAAAATTGATGACTTATGCCATGGTATGCTGACATTGTAAATTTTTTTAGCACGTAAACAATTCCCTGAGGATTACAACATGCAATAAAAGAAGAAACTGATGCACGAATGTAAGTTCTACTATTGAGATGAACCTCATCTATACAAATGTGGTCTTGATCATATCTTCAGGCAATGCGTCCCTGAAACCGCATACCAATACATACTTTCTCAATGCCATGTGTCACATTTTGGTGGTCATTTTGGTGGAGATAGAACAGCAGCAAAAGTCCTTCAATGTGGGTATGACTGGCCCACCGTGTTTAGAGATGTTAAAGATTTTGTAGTACGATGTGACAGCTGCCAACAAACAGGTAATATTTCAAGGAGAAATGAGATACCTCTAACAACGATTTTAGAAGTTGAATTATTTGATGTTTTGGCATAGATTTCATGGGCCCATTTCCTCCATCATGCGGCCATAACTACATCCTAGTAGTTGTTGACTATGTATAAATGGGTTGAGGTTAATTTTTGTGCTAAGAACTAAGTATTGGCATGACCAATGCATCTGTAAGAAAACTTTATTTGTTGGTCAAAAAGTTCTCCTGTTTAACTCACGATTGCATTTATTTCCAGGTAAATTACAATCACATTGGTATGGCCCATTCAAAATCAAAGAAATCTTTCCACATGGCACTGTGGAGTTAACCAATGACGATGGAACTAATGTATATAAAGTAAATAAGCAACACATTAAACCCTATTATGGAGGCGAGGTTGATCGTAATAAAGTCTCCATTGATCTTGGAATGCTCGAGCGAAGAACATGTCGGTGGTCCCTGTGGTGAAATGATGACATCTTAACAGGGATGCATCCTAACTTTTTGTCTTTATTGCTTTCTTATTTTTCCCCTCTTTTTGGATATTGCTTGAAGTTTTGTGGTGATTATTGATTTCAATATAAATTGTATGGAATTTGGATTCTCAAAAAATCAAAAGAGTGTTGGATTGTGTTGAGTTGTATGTCCTAAAACTCGTAGTTTATAAATAGTAAATATATATGAAGTTTATTCAGACAAATGTTGTTAAATGAAAATGAATTTATTGTCTAATAACTCTAAATCCAATAAACTACGAACCCTTGGCTATTGTAATGAATACTTGGACTTTATGTGGAGACATAAACTGGATCCAATTCGAGTAAAATAGCCTAAACAGTCTATAGTACTTGGATTAGGTTGGGTACTTATTTCTGGAGATACTATTTAATATGACCCATTTTATGATTGTTACAAATGTTATAAAGTGTCATAAATGACGTGATCAATTCGTTTATGTAGAGACATGTGAGCGAGAGTGTTCTACATGATGAGATTATATAAGACTGACCACAAAATGATCACTGTTAAATATTAACACCGTTTACCATTAACACTGAATAATTTTACGTCTTGATGACCTAGATAATTTGATCTAAATCCTAAGCTATCTATAAACTCCTGTTTATTCAGGATTGTCCTTTGATCTGCATAAGTGAGGGTAAGCTGAGCAGTGTTGCTCAATATGCCTCCCATTTCAGGGATAAGACCAAGTAGATAGTCGGGGATATAGAATTTGCAAGATGGAATTCACTCCTACCCATTTTAAAGATAGTAGAAAGGTTGTTCCCTTAAGGGCCGATCCCAGGTCTTGAACAAGGGGCCCCATCCTCTCGCTGGCCTGAGAGGGAATGGATTTAGTGATTAAGATCCTAAATCAATTGTTCATTAGAGGGATAGTGGTACTTAAGGAGAAAAGATGTAACTCAGGGGTAAAATGGTAATTGACCTAGCTGAGGTTACGAATAACCTGTGAATGATCAACTTATCAATGACAGTTATATCAAATGGACACAAAATATATCTACAGTGAGGGGAGTACAACTACAGGCTATAGTAGACAATCCTATTAGTTAACGAATGTTGATTAACTAGGTTAAAGAGTTTGATCGGCTTGTCTCAGATCGTTGGAACTCATTATCTGTAGGTCCATTAGGTTTCCTTGCTAGCTCACTACGGACAAAATTGAAGAATTAGGTGAAGTGAGAATTTGAAATGTTCGAATTCGGCCTTTAGGAAAAATTGTATTTTATAGAATATATAATTTAGAATTAAATAATTAATTATTTTTGGAGAGTATATTTTATGTTAAATAAAATATTAGCATGAAATTATTTTAAAATTTGATTAATGTGATTAATCAAAATTAGTGTTAAAGTCAATCATTAAAAATTTCTTAATTAAATAATTTCTAAAATATGAAAAATATATTTCATATTTTATAAAAAAAATGATTTATTATAATTTTTTAACAAAAAATTAGTTAGTGAAAAAAATCCAATTGTTGGATTTTTTCACTAAGTGGATTATGAAGTGGCTCATGCTAAGCTTGACACATATTTTTTGATGCTAATGGAGTTTGAGGTGGAGACCATGCAAGAAGAATTTTTGCATGTGTTTTGGTTTATAAATAGTTTTGTTTTTCCAAATAATAAAGGCTAATGCTTCCTTGAATTATTAAGCCACAAAATCTCTTTCTCTCCAAATTAATTAGTGAAATTTTTTATCTTTCACTAAAAAATTCGGTCCTACAACCATGTTCTTCAACCGAAGAATAGCGAGGATTTTCTATTGGTAGTTTCGATTGCTTACGGAGAGGAAGATTCTTGTGGAAACTACAAAGGTTGTATTTCTAACCCTTTTGCATGCTTAATCATATATATATAACTAGAGCGTTTTTGATCAATTGCTTCTGCTGTGCATGTTGTTTTCATTCCATCAATTGGTATCATAGCATGCTTACAACGTTCTATTGCATTTGGTGGGTGTCTTTCATATGATGAATGCTTTGTGGGCTAAAGTGGATACTTTACAGATTTGGCATTAGTTTTCTCTTTATTTTGTTTTGGAAATTGTAATTACTCACATGTATATGAGCTTTAATGTATTGCAAAGGGTTTGTAATTCTTATGGCGTCATTAGAGTCCAATTAGGCCTTCGATTGTTCAAAAGAAGTGGTAGAACTCAAGCTGACCGAGAGAATTGGTGAAAAAAAAGTCTCATAGACTCGGAAACAACCTTCCAGACCCGAGAACCCAACCCTCAGCACATTCGACCCGGTTCTTTAAGCTCCCATGTGTGCCCTTCGTTCGACCTATCCATGTTCAACTCGATTCGGTGAGTCCCGTGCGTACGCCTGCTTACCGCGTCTGACTCGTCAAGGGCACTCGACCCGCTTCACGACCCGAGTCCCAACCCGTGCATCTGATTGCTCCAGCCCGGTGACTTGACTCGCATGCATTGACCGATTTGGTTTGATTTGGTTAAGCCGGTTTGACCGATTGAACCTGGTCTTTTGGAGTTTTGAAGGTGGTTCAAGTGTTTTTTGGTCGGTTCAAGTTGGTTCAAAAGGTTTGAGGCCGGTTCGAGGGAGTTGCTTGCTTAATTATGTAATAATCTAGTTATTTGTTTGTTTTAATGCCAAAATCGGTCCACTTTAGTGTTGTTTAAGTATTATGCATTTGATGTATGATATTATTTTTAATATGTGTGCATAAAGTATGCCATATAGTTTTAAAAGATCCCACCATAGGATAAGCATGTGGCATGCATTTATTATATGTTATAAGTGTTATAATTTATATAGTATGCATGCTTAGATTTTCGTAATTTAATATAAGTGTTATATTAAAGCATGAATTTTTTTAAGGAAGCATGTTATAGATGAATGTTGTAACGACCAAAATTCAGGAGGGTACATGAATGACCGGTATCACATCCGAATGAGAGGGATCCTGAGGAGATGAAAGTATGGTTAAGAAAAGCTTAAAAAAATTGAAAGTTACTACTTATACCAACAAGGTGCACCTTCTTTTTCGGTGGCTCAATCATAGGAACTCCAAAGTTAAGTGTGGGCTTGTGGCGTTACAAATGTTCTAGGGGTTTATAATTGTTATAAAATAACCTAGATGTCCTACAGCTTCTTCCATTAGGTCACACCGTGAGATTTTTATGTTACGTCTGCTGTCGTTTTTAGGCGGCACTAGCTAGTCTTAACGTAGGATTCAAAACACTGTGAACTCCAAAAATGGATAGAGTTACTTAGGTCCGTTTTCAAACAATTGTTTCTCTTTCAAGGGCTTGTTTGGTTCCGATCTATGTAATAACTTGAGAAAGTTCAGTGATCTAATTTTTTCTAGAGACTCGAGACCAGTGTTCAACATTATGATATTTTTTCACACTAAGTCCTTTTTTGCTATAACTTGAGAAAGTTCATACTTCAAATATGCAATAGTAGATATAAGTATGTGATTGTCAGCCATCAAGGATTCAATTATTTCTTTCTGCATATCAAGGACTTTCTGATCATCTTGTCATTTGATAAAAAGTGCTTGATAAAAAGGAACCGTAGACCCATGATTGGTAGTATCATGAACATTTTCTGCATACACATCATATTAGAAATCTAACATGTCGCGCTGTCAGATGAGATGTTACTAACAAGTGTTTTGACATCTTCCTCTCAGTCACTACTGTTTGCAGATTCATCATAAGGAAGAGTTAAAACACAGTTTTTCCCTTGCTTCTTCAAAAAAATTAGGACATTATGCTTGAAAGTGTCCATAGCCGTCATTCTGCTTGAAAGTGTCCATACATCACACTCTATGCATTTGAAGTGAAGGGAATCGAATTCCCACGGAAGCATGAGATCTCTTTACAATTTTGAAAAACGATTTTGTGAGAAATAAAACATCAGTGAACTCATGGAAATGTTCAAAAGGATAAACACACAAAAATGATCTAAGCATACTTCTAATGAAGAAGGGAAGAAATGAACTCACCCTTGTGGATTATTTTCCTTCTTTACGTTTTCCCTTCCAAATGTCACGAACAATCTCGAGCTTCTCAATGAACATGAACACCACCTCTAAGGCTAACTTGTTATTCTCTTGAATGAAAAATGATTGGAAGTGTGGGCTCTAAAATCTTTTGATGGAGGAGTTTTAGAAATAAATTTTCTTTAAAGAAGAGAGATTAGAGAGAAAGGGTGGAGGCTAGGTTATTTTTCACCAAAACAAAACCCTTTACCATAAAACGTTTATAATGGTATATTTCCAAGCTTTTCCACTTTACTCCTTTTAGCTAATTAATTAATTAACTATTACTTAGCTAATTAATTAATTAACCACATACAAATTAAATAACTATATATTAAATCAAATTTAATATAAAGTTAATTAATTAATTAACATACAAATATCACATATTTATAAGCATATATCTCTTTCTGAATCCAGTTCATATAGATATAATATTTTAATCTCATTCAAATACATCTCTCTTATAATATAGTTTGGATTATAGATCATATCTATCAGAAGTCACTATAGTTTATATTAATCATATTAATACAAAATTCTTTTAATTAATTTAAACAATCCAAATCATTTCTTTTTACTATCCTTAGAGAGCTAACAAGTGAACCTTATGGATCTACAGATTAAAAGCTCTAATGATATGAGATTAATTTAATTAAAGTCTTTTAATTAAATCAATCAATATTCATTAACTATCGATTGCTTCAGTAAAGATCGATAGCTACACTCTTCGCATTGTAGATGTATTTATATGTCCATGGATATAACTAATTAATAGTGAGTCGACCCTTCACAAATTGCTCATAACTACAACTAGGTCATTTTACCCTTGTAGTTATATCTAACTCTTTAAGTACCACTAGTTTCTCTAATGAACAATCAATTTATAGTCTAACTATAAACTAACACCTCTCGGGCTAGTGAGAGATTGAGGCCTCATTATTCAAGACCCAAAATCAGCTGTTAAGGAAAAAAATTTATCTACTTTCTCAATGCTCGAGAAGAAGTGAATTTCTTCTTGTGTAGGTGTGTTTCTAGCTCTCTAATTGGACAAATCCCCAAAATGGTAAGCTTGTTGAGTCGACTAACATGGCCACTCTCAACCATACAAATCAAAAAATTGCCCTCATAGATAGGAGTTTACAACTCACTTAGGAATAAGGTCAAGTCACCTATGGTCATCCTAGTAAAATATTAGTTTCTTTAAGTAACGGTGTTATAAAGAGACACCAATCATTTTGGGGTTCGGTCTTGTATAAACTCTTTATACAGAATACCTCCACTCACATGTCTCCACATGAATAATGTGGCTCATATTGTCTGTAACATTTACATTTACAACTCATATAACAATTACAAAGTGGGTCGTATCCGCAATGTTACCAGGATAAGACACCCAACCTTATCCATTTACTACAGACCTTTTAGGTAATAACTTGAACATGAACATCTTGTATGTCTACCACATACTGTTCAAGTGACATCACATAACCTTGGATCTTAGTTTATTGGATTGAATTAATGCAGTCTAAATGTCAAATGAAATACCTCTTATTTTATTAAATAAATAATTTATTCTTTCAAATACAAACTACAAGATATACGAGATTTAAGACACTAAATCCAACATTAATGACTTTTCTTTTTGAAAATTTAAGGCCCTTGACTTGTCAACGTCCTTCCTACTGCTGTGAATTCCGACTTGCTCAAGAGGAAGAAAATCATCAAATTTATAATTTTTAGAATTAAAATTGCCAGACTTCTTTTCAAATCGTTTAAGAATACGATTAACTTATTTTGAAAGCAATGAAATAGATTCAACAAGGGAATCCTCAGACTCTTTGTCAGGACTATTATGCTCATCATGAACTGAAGATTGTAAAGCAATTCTCTTATTCTTCTTCTCGGGCTTTCCATACATGGACATCTCAAAAGTTAGCAAAGAGCCAAATAGTTCATCTACTTTCAAGGATGTTATGTCTTGAGCCTCCTCGATGGTAGTGGCTTTCATATCAAACTTCTTAGGTAGAGACCTAAGCACTTCTTGACAAATCTTTCTTCTGAAATTTTCTCTCCTAAAGCAAATGACTCATTAACAATATCTAGTAATTGAACATTGAATTCATCAATTGATTCATCATCTTTTGAGATTCTCAAACTTTGAAGTCAATAGCTACAACCTTGACATTTTAACTTTTGAGGTTCCTTCATGACCACTGTAATTCAGTTTTCAAGATTTCCTTCCCATCGTCAGTTTTGATGGTTGAATGAGACCATCCAGTAACCACGACCTTCCAAGTTTTGCTATCAATCGACTTCATAAAGGTAGTCATTCGAGCTTTCTAGTATAAATAGTTTGTATCATCCTATAGAAGGATGAGTGGTGGAGCCACCTTCCTTGATTTCATTCATGATCGAAACACTTGAGATAAATGTGACCCACTCTGATACCAATTGAAAAAGCGTTAGGTTGACTCGTCATTCACATTACGAATGTTAAACAAAAAACACAGACAACAACTATAACAACAAGATATCAACAAGTAAGAAGATAAAGACATACAGAAGTTGGTGACCCTATTAAGTAAAATCTACCTACACCTGGGGGAAAGTGTGCCCAGAAAAGATAATCCAATAATATTAATAAGTTAATCAGTTTAAAACATAGTACTTATTTGTAATACACAACTATTACAGTGACTCACGTAGAGCTCAACTCACTGATCACCTAGGCTTCTCCTAGATGTGAGATTCACTATAAAATACACTTAGGCTCCCCTATGTTTGACAATAGTAGTGTTGAACACTTCGACTTCCGATAGTGTGCGAGACTCTTCTCAATGTTGTTATATTTCCTTCAAATCAGCGAACTCCCTTCACTGATGAATCTTAGGATCCACTTAATATGGAGAATTCTTCTCCATAACAATGACTTAGGCTCTCCCTAGGATCATGAGAATCCTTTCTCGACAATGATGGCTTAGGCTCCCTCTAAGATCATGATTATCTTCAACATATTGCACTCAATATTGCACATCAGAATATAGTGAGCAAAGAGCAAAAACACAATATTGCATAGTTTGGCCACATAAAATATCTTGCTCAAATTATAAAAGCGGCAACCCTAAATGATCAACAAACTTCACCTCTAATAATTGAATCCAAGAAAGGAAACAAATCCCCATTTGAAAAAGATAAGGCACGTCTCAATAAAGGAAAATATTGAAACAAAATAAATCAGCCGGAATCTTTTCGATAAAGAAAAAATATTTCACAGGAAACAAAATCTGTTGTCTGAAACAGATGTTAAGACTTTATTTGAGACAATTGTAGAAATCAATGACTTAGAAAAATCTAAAGCCAACCAAACAAATCTTCAACTACGACTATAAAATAATTCTCTTCCACTCGTTCTCTACACCAATTTGAGTGCCATCATCTTTTTCATGACTTTTTATGGGTATGTACATGTACATATACATATACATGTGTAAATGTAGATTGTAGATCATTATACCATGAAATCATGTAGTTGAAATCAAACTGAGCATAGCTCAATTGGCATCCGAGTTAGCTAGAAATCACAAAGTTTGTGGTTCAAACCCTCCTAAACCCATTTATACTAAAAAAAAGTGACAAATATCAATTTATACGAAAGCATGCGGTTGGAAGTAATCTATTTTATGATAATCATATAATATTATGTCCTATTTTGTGTTGAACTATCACTTTTTTTAACTTTAGATCATTTAATTGTTTTAAATGGTAAAACTGCCAAAATGACATTGATAGACCCTGAACTTACATTTCATACTCGATATATTATTATTATTATTATTATTATTATTATTATTATTTTGAATTCTTTCATAGTCAATCTTACTATGATTATTTTTTTTATCTTAAATTAAAACAACCTATAAAATTCATAATCTCAATTTTCAATGGAGTTTTCATTTTATTTAAATTTAAGATGATTACAGATTGGTTCTCTTTTTCTAATACCAAATGCAAATAATACTATCATTATCATCTTCTTTTTTTTTTTTTTTTTTTGGGAGATACTTTGATTTCAATTGGTGTTATATAATTTCTTCTAGAAAAATGGTATTATATAATTTATCTATATTAAACAAATAATTTTTATTGACAATAAAGTTTAATATTTTTAAATATGTTTTATTCAAATAAATTTCATCACTAAAAGCATTATAATAATTTTTTTTCTTATGTTGGTACTAAATAATTAAGAACCTTTCTTTTCTAATAAAAAACTAAAAGGTGAATTATTTCTATCATCGTTATCATAGCCAATACTTTTATCAAATATTGCTTCTTTTTTTTTATCATATATTAAATCTGAAATCTTAAGACCAAATCAAAACCAAATTAGAAATTCAAGTGTTGAAAATATAGTATAAAAAATAAATAAAAGTAATTTTGTCAAAGTGAACTTGACTCGATAGTACACATGCACTGACGGGTCGAAAATTCAATTCTCCTGTCGCGGTATTCAAAATAATAATAAAAAAATAATAGAATTAATATGATGCAAAAAAAATGTCAACTAGTACAATATAAATACATAAAGTAAGATTGGGAGAACGGAGGGAGGCTATGATTTGTCGTAGTTGTGGAGGCAGCCTCTTAACGCTAATAAAGGAAAGGAAAGGAAATGTGCAATCTAAAAGCACAATCAGCATCTTCATTATTTTAAGCCCTTTACACCCAAGGGCTTAGTCTCACAGGCAAGATTCCAAATCTATCACATAATAATATATATATATATATAGATAAAAACGGAATTTTCAGAAGCTGAAGCAACTTCATTTGCATGAAAGAAAACATATATATCAGTTAATCCATACAAGTTAGAGGAAGAGCCAAGACATACACGTACGCAAACACCCTACACCCCACAGGGCCCTGCAACCAAACATGGCTTTTGAACTTTCATTCCTCCCAATCCCATCTTTTCTTTTCTGCCCTATTTGATTCTGAAAAAAGTATTTTTGGAGGCCATTTTAGTAATTTACCTCTTTTAAAGCTTTTGATCTGATCCAACGGCATATGGTTTTGCATCTTTATGCAAACATTGCTTTTGCTTTTTCTTTTTCTTTAATATATATATGTAATATGGTTTTATTTGTGTTGCTCTCTTTTTCTAAAGTTAAAGATGAATCCCATGTATACAATACCCCAGGCCAGGCAGAGAGAACAAAAGAGATGGCCTTGGGTTTGGATGCTGCTGCTAATGCGCAACATTGCGGCTCCTATAAAATTCAATTCCTCGAAACATACTAGAATATAGAGATTGTGAGCAATTTGAAGTCCCATGGGTGCAGCAGCTTGGCATATGAAGTTGTTCACACTTAAACTTGTGCTGGTCCTCCTTCCTTGTGTGCTCTCCCACTCAGTGTCCCTCAAGGCACAAGCTTCTGTTCTGGTTTCCATCAAACAGAATTTCGATGAAGCCAGTGCCATTTCGACACTCCTGGACTGGAACGTTTCAAATTACTCAAGCCTCTGCCGTTGGACTGGAATTCAATGCGATGGCATTGGCATGAAGAGAACAGTAGTGTCGCTGGATATTTCCAATTCCAACATCTCCGGGAGCTTCCCCCCTCTAATTCACAAGCTAATCAACCTTCGCTTTCTCAACATTTCCAATAATCAGTTCAGGGGACAACTCGACTGGGAGTATTCTCAGTTGAAACTGTTGCAGGTATTTGATGCTTATAACAACAATTTCAATGGCTCCCTCCCCACACGCCTCCCTCAACTTCCCAGTCTAAAGCACTTAAATCTTGGCGGGAATTACTTCACCGGTCGAATCCCACCAAGCTATGGTGATATGGGGGAGCTCACTTATCTTTCCCTTGCCGGCAATGACTTGGGCGGTCCCATTCCCCCTCAGCTCGGTAATCTTACCAATCTCCACCACCTTTATTTGGGATACTTCAACCAGTTTGAGGGTGGGATACCGTCTCAACTCGGACAACTAGTCAATTTGAATCATCTCGACCTTGCGAGTTGTGGTTTACAAGGTCCAATCCCACACGGGTTGGGGAATCTCAACAACTTGGACACTCTGTTCTTGCAGACAAATCAGCTGACCGGTTCAGTTCCTCCCCAGTTGGGCAACTTGAGCGCCTTGATTTCCCTTGACCTCTCCAACAACCAGTTAACAGGAGAGATCCCCCTTGAATTTGCAAACCTCCGCCAGCTTTCGCTCCTCAACTTGTTTATGAACAAGTTCCACGGGGAGATCCCTGATGTTGTAGCCCATCTTCCGGGGTTGGAGGTTTTGAAGCTGTGGCAAAATAACTTCACAGGAGCCATTCCGTCAAAGCTGGGTGAGAATGGGAGACTCACGGAGGTGGACTTGTCGAGCAACAAGCTCACTGGGCTGGTCCCGGAGCGTCTGTGCTTGGGAGGAAGGCTGAAGATCTTAATTTTACTCAACAATTTTCTGTTTGGGGGTGTGCCAGGTGATCTAGGGCGATGCCAGACGCTAGTAAGAGTTCGGATGGGTCAGAATTATTTGACGGGAACAATCCCAGAGGGGCTGCTTTACTCGCCACAACTCTCCCTCATGGAATTGCAGAACAACTACCTGAGCGGACCCCTTCCACAAGACATGCGCCAACTCCCTTCCAAACTCGGCCGCCTGAACCTCTCCAACAATCGCTTTTGTGGATCCCTTCCCATTTCCATCGGCAACTTCACAAACCTCCAGATTCTGCTTTTGAGTGGAAACCGTTTCTCTGGGAACATTCCTCCTGAAATTGGCAAACTGCGAAATCTTCTCAAGCTAGACATGAGCAGAAACAACTTATCCGGTTCAATCCCTCCTGAGTTGAGTAGTTGTGTGTCCCTCACTTACCTGGATTTGAGCCTCAATCACCTAACTTCCCCAATCCCAGTTCAAATCTCACAAATTCGCATCTTAAATTATCTAAACTTGTCTTGGAACCATCTTACCCACAGCCTTCCCAAGGAAATTGGGTCCATAAAGAGCTTGACCTGTGCCGACTTCTCCTACAATAACTTGTCCGGTCCCATACCCGAAACTGGGCAGTTTCTACTCTTCAATTCCACATCCTTCGTGGGCAACCCTCAACTGTGTGGATTCTCGTTGAATCCCTGCAACGACTCGGCATCCAAGTCTCAAACCCCAACAAGCGCCAATTCGAACAAAGGTGCTGGGAAATATAAGCTTGTGTTCGCGTTGGGGCTATTGATGTGTTCAGTAATATTTGCAGCTCTGGCAATTGTTCAGACAAGGAAAGCGAAAAAGAAATCAAGTTCGTGGAAGCTAGCAGCATTCCAGAAGCTGGAATTTGGATGCAAGGACATCACAGAGTGCGTAAAAGAAAACAACATAATTGGAAAAGGAGGAGCTGGTATTGTGTACAAAGGAATCATGCCAAGCGGGGAACAAGTAGCCATAAAAAAGCTGTTGGCCATAACCAAGGGCTCCTCCCATGACAACGGCCTGTCCGCGGAGATACGGACGCTGGGCAAAATCCGGCATAGGAACATCGTGAGATTGCTTGCATTTTGCTCCAATAAGCAGACGAATCTGCTGGTATACGAGTACATGCCTAATGGAAGTTTAGGAGAAGTTCTCCACGGGAAGAGGGGGGGTTCTCTAAAATGGGGAACCAGGCTGAAGATAGCCATAGAAGCCGCCAAAGGGCTTTGCTATTTGCACCATGACTGCTCCCCGCTCATAATTCACAGGGACGTCAAGTCCAACAACATTTTGCTCGACTCAGATTTCGAGGCTCATGTAGCTGACTTCGGTTTGGCCAAGTTCTTGCAAGACAATGGAACATCGGAGTGCATGTCTGCAATAGCCGGCTCCTACGGCTATATTGCTCCAGGTATGTATCAGTATCAGTATCAGTATCAGTATGTGCGATGTATTGTGTATGTTTCATTGATGTTTGTTTGTTTCTGTAATAGAATTCTCACTCGTTCATCCATTTGTACTTGCCTATGACCTTACTTTACAAGTTACAAGTTCAAAGAATGCAATATGCTAAAATGCCGGTTTGAATCGGGAGTGGTTCGGTTGCTGCAATTATATCCCACTGAATTCTCTTTTAATTCCACTGTCGGTCCCCGAACCCACCAGAATTTCCCACTATAAAACAAACGAAGGAGAGAAAAGCCGATAGGAATTTGCCTTTTCCTTTTCCCGAGTAATTAAAGAGAAGAATGGTGAGGATTCCAATTCCAACAAGGGTAGAAGGAATCCACTAACGCAAAGGAAAATTGCCCTTTACCTTTTTCTTTCTTGTGCCCTACCATATATTAACTCGAGACATGAGCTTTCGCATGTCTTGAAATCGTAACCCTACTTCTCCATTTCCGACCCTCACCTATCACACGTCACCTTTTTCACTACAACTACAATACAAAAAATTACACTACATCCTTTCTTTTTACCTTCTATCTAATTATTACAAATTCTTCTTCGTGAAGTTACAAACTAACAGAATTTTTTGCGACAGAATATGCATACACATTAAAAGTGGACGAAAAAACTGATGTTTATAGTTTTGGAGTGGTGCTACTGGAGCTGATAACAGGGCGGAAGCCAGTGGGCAATTTCGGAGAAGATGGCTTGGACATTGTCCAGTGGGCTAGGATTCAAACCAATTCCACCAAAGAAGGTGTTGTTAAGATATTGGATCAAAGGTTAAGTAACATACCAATTAATGAAGCGAAGCATATTTTCTTTGTTGCTATGTTATGCGTTCAAGAACACAGCGTGGAGCGGCCAACAATGAGAGAAGTGGTTCAAATGCTTGCACAAGCCCAACAATCTAATACCTTTCACATGCATTGACCTTACCCACACAATAGCCAATGTTGGATTGAAGTTTTAATTCTATTCTACTTGAGGTGCCAACTTACTCATAGTTCATCGGTGAGGCAACAGATGAAAGAGCATCCATAATCTACTTTATTCTAAATAGGTATTGTCGTTGTATGATATTAAGTGGAGTTTTGTTCAAAGATGATGTATTGATGAAAGTTCTTCATTTTCTTCTTTTCTTTTTTATATTTCATTTTCAGTTATATGTTAAAATGATGGTGATTGTCGGAGTTGTTGACACAAAGCTTTCTTCCACTACCTAACAAGGCATGTTGTCTCAATGTATCAAACAACATCGTCATGACAATAATACAAAACACGTCCAAGAACTACCTAACAAGTAAAACACAAAGAAGAATTATGGACTTGAATACAACCAATCAATATGATTTAGACAAAAAAAAAAAAAAAAAAAAAAAAAAAGCTAACTACTAAAACTTAGCAATAAGTAAACTCTCATGGTCATAACTTTACAATTCAACCATACTTCAGGAACCTGTATAATAGGGTTCCATTAAAATCAGTCATTTTTAAAGGGAATTTGAAAATTGGTTTTTACTAAAATTGTGATATGGTTTGGTTTAAAATTTTAAAGAAAATCGAATTTTTCGGTTTCAGTTTGGTTTAGGATTTGAAAACCAAATATAAAATCAAATTCAACTGTTTATATATATATATATATACATATATGTTATATTATAAAAACCGAACCGTTTTTATATATATTATATAAATATTTAAAAAAACATATATTACATATCTACATTTATACTATATTAAAAAGTTAAGATAATTAAAAAATATTTTTGGAGAATTATTTTTCATTTTTAATTAATAATTAATTACGAAAATATCAATTTCTTCAAGACCATGTAACCCTTGTGTTTTGTATTAATTACAAGTATACTAATTTTATTTAACCATCGAATCTCTTTTCTTCTTAATAATTAATTATTTCTTTACTTTATGCTTTAAATTTAAATAAAAATTAGAGAAAAATACAACTTTAGTTGATGACATACTAATATCAAATAGTGGCAACTTACTTTTACGTTTTTTTTTAAGGCAAGTAAGTTACTTTTACCTATTTAATGATTAATGATGACATTTCTTTTTTTTTTTTTTTTTACTTTCATAATATTTTTAATGATTTTACATCTAATTAAAATTAATAACAGGACCTGAAAGAGAAATTGTCGAAAATGAAAAAATAGGAAAACTATTTACATCCTATAGCCAAAAAAAAATGGTCAACGGAAATAGCTTCAGTTTTTTAAAAAATTCTAAAACTACCCCTTCATATTTAAAGGAAAAATGATGAATAATGGTCAACGAAGTGTTATATTTAAGTTCTTGTTCTTCTTCAAATGATGAAGTTATAGGAGATATTTTTTTATGGTGATTTGAAGGAAAAAAATGTATGTAAAAGTAAAGAAGTATTTTCAAAGTGTTTTTACATAAATGCAGAGAAGAATAATTTTCAATTTAGGATTACAAGATCAAATTCAAAGTCTATTGAGTTCAAATGTTTGCAAGAAGGCTGCAAATGGTATGTTAGGACATCTCGGTGTAAGAATAGTGAATTGTGGATATTTAAGAAGTACATTTCTGAGCATGACCGTCCATTGAACACAACTCATAGTTGTTATTGGCAAGTTTCTTCGTCAGTAATTGGCAATTGCTTGATAGATAATTTTAAGTTTACGTATACAGATCAATCCATTCCTAGAGACATTATCCATAAGGCTCGTACAAAAGTTGAAGTTAATATAAGTTATCAAAAAGCTTGGAGGGTAAAAGAACACATAGTAAAGATATTAAAAGGAGATGCACTTGAATCATAAACCTTGATTCCATGATTTTTTAAATAGTTGAATGAAATGAATCTAGGTATGATCCATTTTCCTTAGTAATTTTTTATCTCTTTCCATTGTAGATAGAAAATGATAGACAACTATCACTGTTTATCAGTGATAGCTATCTATCACAGCCTATCTTAGATAGACAAGGATAGTTGTTATCATCGTCTATCTTAGATAGACAATGATAGACATCTATCATTATCTATCTATACAGTTTTGTTACTATTTACACTAATAGAAATGTTTTTATGTATTTTTACAAGTGCCTATATTACTTTAGAAATGAATGATAATGGTCGTTTCAAGTTTTGCCTTATGACTTTTAGTGCATCGAGGGATGGAAATATTATGACTTATCATATCTGTAGATGGCACATTTTTGTAGTGTAAGTTTAGTGGCATGCTATTAACAACCTCACCACTAGATGGTAACAATCAAATCTTTCCCCTTGCATTTGGTATCGTAGATTTTGAAAATGACGCATCATGGACATGATTTTTTAAAAACATACGATGTAGTTTAGGGGAACGAGAGAATTTAGTCATTGTTTCTGATAGGCATCTTAGCATTCCTAAAGGAGTTTTAAGAGTGTATGTTAATGTTAAGTATTGTGTGTACATATAACATCTCTTAAAAAACTTGAAACTTCATTTTAAGGATCTATTGCGTGATAATTATTTCTTGAGTGGTGCTAATGCCTATATTACTAATGACTTTGAGTACGACATGAGATGCATGGAGTCAATCTGGTCGAATATTAGAAATTATCTTAGTAGTGTTGGGTTTGAGAAGTGGTCTTGGGCATATTCACGAAGAAGAAGGTATGTAATGATGATATTGAACATTGCAAAAAGTATAAACTCAATTTTTAAGGATGCTAGAGAATTACCCGTGGCTAGTGAAGGAACTCTTATTCAAGAGTACCTAAGAGCGGAAGCGGATCTTTCCAATTCATTGTGACAGAATTACCACATATATATTCAAACATACTAATATGCATTCATAATGCTAAAGAGATCAAGAGATCATACCAGATGAAGATTTCTTCTTCACAGCAAGTCTAAAACCCAACCGTCTACATCGAACAATCACCACTCGAACAAAAGAAAACGGAGATGACACCACCACTCAGAGCCCTCAGTATTCTTGGATTGAGAATCCAAAGTGTTGGCTTTGTTTGGATTTGGTAGAGGGAAGGAGGAAGAAAGACCATACACAATGATCAAGCAAGTGGGAGATGAGGTCGTCTATCGCATAGAAAAGATACTTGATCATTTAGGTGAAGTATACGATCGTGTAGGAAACAGTACGCGATCGTCTAAACGATCGTGTAGGAAAGGGTAAGCGATTGTCTAAACGATCGTGTAGGAAAAGGGTGAGCGATTGTGTAGGAAAAACTAAGCGATCGCCTATACGATCGTTTAGTAAATATCGGGAGCTAAACGATTGCTTAGGAAAAGGTAAACAATCATTTAGCAAATAGCGTGCAAAGGTGTAATCGGTAAGCGATCGCCTAGCAATATCGTATATGTAAGCGATCGTGCAGGCACTATCGTATAGGCATTAATTTTCTAAGCGATGACACTCTCTTTAACAAAATGTCCGCGCCTCTCATGCTTAACACAGCGTCAGCTATTTACGCGTTTCAAAGTGATCTTTCAATACACTCGTCCGTTATTAGAACAGAAGAGACGTCGTCCCATTTATTTTATAACCGTCCAATGAATGTGATCTCATCATATTCATATCATATATTAATTATAATATTTTCCTCTACTAGATATAAATCATATTTATATCCAATTTTCTCCAAATTAATGTGTCTCATACATAAAGTTAATTATATCATATATAATTGAACTCTCTCTTGTCAATTTGAACATTTCAAACTGACCCAAAAATTGACTCTCAACTTGTATCCAAGCTACTAAGGGGACTTTATGGACCTATGGCTCGAAGCTCCAACGAGACGTGAATAGCTGACTAAACTCTTTAGCCACAATATCCACCATCTATTAACTGCCAGGCATTCCACTAACGATCGACAGTTGAACTCTTCTTGTCATAGATATATTTCTATGTCCATTGGATATAACCAATCATCAGTACGATGACTGTTCACAAATGCTCGTAATTACAGCAAGCCAATTTACCGTTTTGCCCCTATAATTACATCTTCCTCCTTAAGTACCATCGATCCCTCTAATGAACAATACAACATAGTCCTACTCTGTGTGAACACCTCTCGGGCCATGAGAAGGTGCATGACGCCACATCGTTCAAGCCCCGGGATCAGCCCTTAAGAGAGCAATCTATCTACTTACTCTTACTTTGGGGAAGGAGTAAACTCCATCTTGTGAAGCTGAGTTCCCAGCTTCGAATCAGACAAATCCTCAAAATGGTAGGTTTGAGTCGGCGCTCTAGCCACTCACACCCATGCAAATCAAAGGACCGCCTTTAATGGTAGGAGTTCCCAACTTACTCAGGATTGAGGCCATGTTACCTATGGTCATCCTAGTAAAGTGAAGTCTCAGTCATAAATGGAGTTATATGACAAGACATTAACACTTCAAAGTCAAGTCTTATACAAACTCTCTGTATAAGATTCCCCCGCTCGCATGTTCACTACACAGGTGATCAGGATCAGACCATCTGTGACAAGTCACAACATTTGTAATAATTCCACAAAGCGGGTCGCGTTCGTAGTGTTACCAAGATAAGGTTTCCCTCCTATATTCATATACTACAGACTATTTTGGTTGTCACTTAAGACATGGTCTACTTGTATGTCACTATATACATGCTTAAGTTACATAAAGGTAACCAGAGATATTAAGTTTATTGGTTTGTGGTAAAATTATCAACATCTAAATGTGCAAAGTCAAGAGGTGAAGTAAATATTATATATATTATACATCACAAGTATTTGTACAAAGTTGTTTACAAACTACAAGACACGAGACTTTAGGGCACAAACCTCAACAGCTAGCTTGTTTAGTTCAGTTAGAGATATAATGCAAAAGTGGTTTTATGATCGAAGTAAAGCTGCTTTTGCAATGAAAACTCTTTTGACTTCTTGGGCTGAGAACATATTACCACGAAAACATGAAAAATCAAGAAGTTTCTTGTTAAGAATTCTGTCTTTCTTTTTATTGTCTATCTATCACTGTCTATATCATATAGACAGTGATAATGCTCTATCTTTGCCTATTTTAGATAGACACGATAGAGTACTATCTTTGTCTATCTCAGATAGACACTAATATTGTTATATCTCTATTTATCTCAAATAGCAGAAAATGGTAGTTGGACGACCCCAACAACAACAGCAACAGCAGCAGCAGCAGGGTAGAGTATACACTATGACACACCAGGAAGCGGAAGAGGCTCCAGATGTCGTAACTGGTATGATAACTTTATGTAAACAATCCGCTTATGCATTATTTGATCCTGGTGCTACGCACTCATTCATATCTAGTATGTGTGCATTATATATAGATAGAGTGTCTGAGCGTATGAAGGAGGATTTGTTTATCTCTACGCCTGTAGGAGATACTCTAGTTGTATGTGAGTATTACAGGAATTGCGAAGTAATTCTTGGAAATCAGAGTTTATGGTTTAACTTGATTCCACTAGAATTACTAGAGTTTGATGTTATCTTAGGTATGGACTTCCTAAGTAAACACTATGCCACTATGGATTGTTTTAGGAGAGAATAGTGTTTAGAAAACAGGTGAAAAAGAAATAACTTTGGTAGGAAGTAAAAGAATACTTCCAGGAAGTTTAATATAAGCAGTGAAGGCTAGGAAGCTGTTGAGTAAGGGATGTGAAGTCTATTTAGCCTATGTAGCAGTTTCAAAGGATAAGAAACTGAGACCTGAGGATGTACCTGTGGTACAAGAATTCTTAGATGTGTTCCCTAAAAAGTTACCAGGCTTACCATCTGACAGGAAAATAGAGTTTACTATTGAGTTAGTTCCGGGCACAGCACCTATATCCCAGGCACCATATAGGATGGCACCAACAGAACAGAGGGAGTTAAAAGTTTAGTTACAGGAACTTGTAGATAAGGGGTACATTAGACCCAGTGTATCGCCTTAGGGAGCACCAGTCTTGTTTATTAAGAAGAAATATGGTACTCTTAGATTATGCATAGACTATAGACAATTGAATAAGGTGACCATTAAGAATAAGTACCCATTGCCTCGTATAGATGATCTCTTCGATCAGTTAAAGAAAGCCACGGTGTTCTCTAAAATAGATTTGAAATCAAGTTATCATCAGTTGAAGGTGAAAGACACAGATGTTCCAAAGACTGCATTCAGAACTAGATATGGACATTATAAGTTCCTAGTAATGTCGTTTGGATTGACAAATGCTCCTGCGGTATTTATAGACTTGATGAATAGGATATTTCATCATTATCTGGATCAGTTTGTGATAGTTTTCATAGACGATATACTAGTATGTTCTAGTGGCGCAGAGAAGTACAAAGAACATCTGAGGATGGTGTTGCAGATGCTAAAGGAAAAGAAGTTATATGCCAAATTTAGTAAGTGTGATTTTTGGTTAAACCAAGTCGTATTCCTTGGGCATATAATTTCAGCTGATAGAGTTAGCGTAGATTCCCAAAAGATAGAAGCAATAGTCAATTGGGAACAACCCTTGAATATAACAGAAGTACGCAGTTTTCTGGGCTTAGCGGGTTATTATAGGAGATTCGTGGAGGGCTTTTCTAAGATAGCTCTTCCATTGACAAACCTGACCAGAAAAGATGCGACGTTTGAGTGGTCTCCAGAATGCGAGCACAGTTTTCAAGTGTTGAAACAGAGGTTAATGTCAGCACCAGTATTAACTCTACCTACACCGGGTAAAGAGTGAGGTCTACTGTGATGCATCCCGACAAGGGTTAGGATGTGTGCTGATGCAGGAGGGAAAGGTAGTAGCTTATGCTTCTCGACAGTTAAAGAAGCATGAATGTAACTACCCTACACACGATTTAGAGTTAGCAGCAATTATGTTAGCTCTAAAATTATGGAGACATTACCTGTTTGGTGAGCGATGTCATATATTCACAGATCATAAGAGTCTGAAGTATATCTTTGATCAGAAGAAACTGAACTTGAGACAGAGAAGATAGATCGAGCTGATCAAAGATTATGACTGTACCATTGATTATTACCTAGGTAAAGCAAATGTGGTAGCTGATGCTCTAAGTCGAAAAACCAAATTAGCTAGAGCTAGTATCAATTCAGTGAAGGTTACATTGATTCATGAGTTGTATAATGCTAAGGCAGCATTATCAATTGGTCAAATAGGAAGTTTACTAGCTTTATTTCAAGTACGTCCTACTCTCGTAGAAGATATTCTACATGAACAATTAAAGGATTCCGATCTTCAAAAGTTAGCTGAAGAAATAGGTAAAGGATTGAGGACGGACTACCAATTAAGAGCCGACAAAGTGCTATTGAAAGAGGGTAGGGTATGCATACCTAATAACTTAGCACTCAAACAAGCCATTCTAGAAGAAGCACATAATTCGGCCTATGCTATGCATCCGGGCAGTACGAAGATGTACAGAACATTAAAGAGATCGTACTGGTGGCCTGGTATGAAAAGAGAAATAGCGGAGTATGTTGACAGGTGTTTAATATGTCAACAAGTTAAACCGAACAGACAGAGGCCAGCAGGATTACTTAATCCACTCCCAGTACCAGAATGAAAATGGGAGCATATTACGATGGATTTCCTGTTTGGATTACCTAGGACATCAGTGAGCTATGATGGTATATGGGTAATTGTGGATAGATTGACAAAAATAGCTAAGTTTTTACCTATTAAAGTTACTTTTACCCTAGACCAATTAGCTAAGTTGTATATTAAGCGAGTTGTGAGTCAGTTTGGAGCTCCAATTTCAATAGTATCAGATCGAGACTCCATATTTACATCGAAGTTTTGGCCTAGTTTGCAGAAAGCTATGGGAACCAAGTTATATTTTAGTACCGCTTTTCATCCACAGACGGATGGTCAGTCTAAGCGGACAATCCAGACATTAGAGGACATGCTGAGAGCATGTGTATTGCAATTCAAAGGCAGTTAAGATATGCATCTGTCGTTAATCGAATTTGCGTATAACAACAGTTACCATTCGAGTATCGGAATGGCACCATATGAAGCACTATACGGAAGGCCATGTAGAACTCCGATATGTTGGGATGAAGTCGGTGAAAGAAAATTACGAGATCCAAAACTTGTGCAACAGACATCAGACAGTGTTAAGATTATAAGAGATAATCTTAAGACGGCTCGAGATAGGCAAAAGAGTTATACCGATAAGTGGAGAAGAGAGTTGGAATTTGAAATTGGTGACAAAGTATTTCTTAAGTTATCTCCGTGGAAAGGAATACTCAGGTTCGGTAGGAAAGGGAAATTAAGCCCAAGATATATTGGACCTTACGAGATAATAGAAAGAGTTGGCTCAATGGCATATAGATTAGATTTACCTCCAGAGTTATCTCGTATCCATGAATGTGTTTCATGTAGCAATGCTTAGAAAGTATGTGCTAGATCCTACCTATGTGTTGCCTGAGCAACCAGTACAGTTGAAAGAAAATATGTCTTACGAAGAGAAACCAGTGGAGATTCTTGACAGAAAGGAACAGGTCTTAAGGAATAAGACAATTCCATTGGTAAAGGTACTATGGCGAAACCATAGCACGGAAGAAGCAACGTGGGAAGTCGAAGAGCAAATTAGAAACAAGTATCTGCAGTTGTTTAATTGACAGACTTGTAGCAAAATTTCGAGGACGAAATTTTCATAAGGGAGAGGTAAATGTGAACCCCGAATCCTAATTTCTCTACTTGAGTATGTGCCCTACTGAGACTAGTGTGGTTAGTAGGTTAATGTGGAAACTAGTGTGGAATGGTAGGGAAAAAGGGTGGAAAATTAGAAGAAAAGAGGAAATTTGGAAGCTTGACTTTTGGGGAAAAACTTGGAAAATTTGGCTAAGTATAAAATTTTGTGTGGGATGCATTGGAAGGGACCAATGCGGCTGAAGGAAGTGGAGTGATGCGTTGGAAGGGACCAACGCAGCTGAAGGAAGTGAAGTGATGCGTTGGAAGGGTGGCATGCGTCAAGTGCCTCAGCCCAAAGCACCCCTGCCCATGCGTCAAGCGGCCATGCCAAGCTCCCCTGCCCATGCGTCGAGCGGCCATGCCAAGCGCCCAGCCTATGCGTCGAAGCGCCCTGCCGAGTGGCCATGCATCAAGCACCCAGCCATGCGTCGAGCATCCTGTCAAGCATCAATGCGTCGAGCGACCTGCCAAGCGCCCATACGATCAAGCAAGCCCATGCGCTAGTGGCCAGCGCCTATGCCACACGCCCATGCGTCGGTGACCAGCGCCTATGCCAAGTACCATGCGCCTATGTCGAGCGAGCCTTGCGATGATACCTAGTGAGCCATGCGTCGAGGATGAATGGTCATCCTATGCGTTGATGATGGCTGGCTCTTGTGATGGTTAGGACTTGTGGTGACTAAATGAGTTGGCTTGCTATGTGTTAATTATAGACTATGCGTTGAACATCCAAGAGTTTGTAGACGCATATGGAAGATGAGCTCACATAGAGGACGTCATCAAACATGTGTCTTCTTGGGAGGAAACCTTAGGCCTTAAGGAATTGAGGTGATTGCATAAAAATACATGCAAATTGAGCCCCCTTGCGTTGGCTAAGTAGGAGAAGGACACTTAGATTGCGTTGATCAAAAAGTTGTGTTGGTAGTGTGAGGGAGAAACACTTGGACATGCAGTCAAGTAAGCGGTGTCGAATTTGGAGAGTGTTTGGACGCCTATAAATAGGGCCAAGGATTTATTTTTCCAGATCATAATTCAAAAAGACATTAAAAAGAGTGGAAAGCTGAGTAAATATTGCGTTGAGAGCAAAATCCATGCATTGATCATAGAACTTTAAAGAGGACGCAGTGGATAGTGAAGTCTGGAAAACAACATCAAATTGGGATGAGGAGTTCTCCCAATTTACTCGTGCATTTAGAGTGATTTTAAAGCCACCTAAAAGCTCTGAAAGTCTAGTTTTTAGGGTAGGGCTTTCGGAGAAAAAGCTTGAAGGGATCAGGCTGGAAATTGAGAAGAAAACAGAAGGGTCAGGCTGTCGGTTAAGCTTGGACCAGTCTTGAAGATTTTGAGATTCCAGCCAAACCACAAGGAGTTCTAAGCTCAAATTTTAGGGTAAGCTTTCTAAGATATTTTAGAATATGTTTGTATAGGGAAGTATCTCAAAACAAGGTTTAGAACTATGAGTAATCTGAGTGTTAAATTGAATCTGGATTCTAGGGGTGAAAAAGGGAGCCCGAGGTAAACAAGGAACTTCTAGGGTGAAAAGTTCCTAAGCGATCAAGGTGAGTGACTAAAACATTTGAATAAATATTTACAATGTTTTAAAGAAAGCATGTTTTAGAGAAGATTATTCTCATGCCAACTAGTTTTAAAAAGTAATTTCCAAGCAAACCATGAGTTATGTTTTAAACGCATGCATGTGTGGGAAGTTTATTGAAAAGTTATTTATATGTGTTAAATATACCCAGCATGCATTAATATCTTTAAAGCCATGTTTTTATATGTGTTATATTGTACATGCTTTAAAGAAGAAGTCATTTATGACTAGTTTTACTTAAAACGCTATACCGAAGGACGTTTGAAAAGGTATCCACCCAACTAGATACCGAAGGACATTTGAGAAGGTATCTAACCAACTTGATACTGAAGGACGTTTGAGAAGGTATCAAACCAACTGGATACTGAAGGACATTTGAGAAGGTATCCTAGCAGCTCGATACTGAAGGACATTTGAGAAGGTATCTAAGCAGAAGTACCTAAGGTATGACAGTACTTAGTATGACCATGTGCACGTAGGTGTTAGAATCAGAGATTGAGCAAAAGGGTTCTCTCTTGACTAGCAGTTGGTGTTGGGATTATTTTTACCCACAGCAGGGTTATTCTCAACTGAGAAACAGTTTTAGTGTTTTATGATTAAAACAGCTTTATATGTTTTATACTTGGAAAATGTTTATACTGCAATACAAGGTACTGTAGGAAGCTTATATTTCAGTTAAACTCTTTATTGAGATTTTTGCATGAGAATCAGTTATCTTTCTTAAGTCACTCAATGAGCTAGCAAGCTTGCCCCATTTTCAAATGTTTTCCTTTCCCCCAAGTAGCAGTCAAATTCTCAGAAGATAGCTTTGCATCTGCTCTGCCATTAAAGGACAAAGATATTGTAACCCGTTGGTTTAGGTGGTTACTGTAAACATTGTACACATATTACCGTTGATCATATAGGGACTAGGGTATTGGGCTTTGAGACTTGTGAATCTAGTGTTGTAATGACTCTAAATATGTTATGATTCTGAATTAATAAATTTTTGGCCTAAAGACATTCCGCTATATATGAGTTATATCTTGATATTAGAGTTATTCCACAAGAGTTATTAGCAGTAAGTGTCAACAAAAGGGTTGATAACTGCTGCAGTCACGCCCTTTCCTAGGCTAAGAGGATGGTCTAGGGCGGGGTGTGACACCTATTTATAAGTTTGTCGCAGCATCGCGACACTAGGAAAAGCGTTGCAATGCTGCGGTGACATCATGCAGAGCATTGAGGAATCGTCATGACACTAGCTTGATGCTCAGTTGCACGTGCGTAGAGTGGGGAAGTCCGTCAAAGTCCGTAGCATCGCGACGCTCTGGGAGAGTGTTGCAACGCTACCCATTCTGCCTTATAGCATTGAGCTGAGACGTTGGGCTGGCATTACGATGGTGGCGTTGTCAATATTCGGAGCGTTGCGACGTTGTCCTGCACTCGAGTCTACTGCCTTCAAGCGTCAAGCAAGCATTGGACTTAGGCTATTGGTGAGCGTTGTGATGCTGAAACAGGGCATATTGGTCTTTTGTCAACTCAGCTTAGTTAGGTGTACTCGACTCCCGATTTTCCGTCCTTTTTGCTTGATTCTTCATCTTTGCAACGTACTTGCTCCATGGGATCAATTCTCCTACAAATAAGACAAATAAAAACAAGAATTACCCGAAAATAATAAAGTTAAGGTCACAAACCAAGTCCTAAGTGATAAACCAAAAATTAGGATTTCCAAAATAAGGCCAAAATTCCCAATCATCCAATTTACATCATCCATTAAGGCCAAATATTTACAGTTTCAAGATCCAATTACTCACCCAAATTGTCTCGAAATTGATCTCAAATTTGGTGAACAACACCTCAAAATCCTTCAATTCTTGAATCAAACCCTATACCAAAAATCAAAATTAATTTCATCATTTAGGACATAATTCCAATTATAACTTAACCTGAATGTCTCCAAATAACTTACCCAACACGTGGTTTGATCCCAAAACCACTTCGAAGCTTCAAAATCAACCCAATCCAACAACTATGTCACTAAAATCAATCTTTAACTTTAATGGACATTTTTTTTAGACCTTTTAATCCAACATCCAAAAATCACAATTAAAATAAATGTTAATCCGACACTTAGTGGATATCCAAAAAAGACTCCAAACCTTACAAAAAAAAAAAAAAAAAAAAAAAAAAAGACACCTAACAATTTTAATCTTATTGAAAAGCACTAAATCTAATTTCAACATCAAAACAATATGGGTGAGCCAAAACTTAAACCAAAATTTGATAGGTATTCAAGATCTTCCAAGAAAACCCATAAAACACCAAATAACTTACCCAAGACATCAATTTCGGTGACAATGGTGCCAGTGACAATGGCAACCATAAACAAGCGGCGAGTGTTGCTGTCGGACGTCATAAATTGTTTAGGCTAGCGGCTGTTAGTGAGGGTCTTGCATAAGGAGGGTTTGTGAGAGTGAGAAAGAAAGGGAATTTTCAATTTTAAAGATTTTATTCAGCAACGATTACGAACAAACCAGAGCTTCAAACAATAATCTAACCGTTCAAAATAAAACTATATATGTCCTGAATAGACTGACCAAATTTGAGCACAATCCAACAGTTCAAACTCTAGCAATCGACAATTTCGTGGAAACTATCGCTGAAAAATCGAATTGTTTTCTCCCCGATTTTCTGCCTCTTTTCTCTCTCCTTTAATATCGAAAAATCTCAATTCTTTCATTTTTTTTCTTTTCAACTTTAAAAATATAATAAAATATTTATCACAATATCTCCAAAATCTCTAAAGTTTCTATTAAATTAATAAATCAATTAACTTCTCAAATTACCTTAATTTTAGGCTTCAAAAATCAAAATTAAATGGCATAAAATCCATCAATTTAATATAAATAAATCCTTTCAAATATTTAAATCAATTCAAAACTACATAAAATTAATTATCTCCTTAATTGTTTTAAGTTGGCTCCAAAATCCAAAATCAAAGGGAGACAAAATTCAATATTTTCAAGATAATTAGTTCGAATATCTAATCAATTAAATTCAATTTAACCAATAAAAGTTTTTTAGTTATTTCAATTTAATCCCAATTTTTAAAAATGAAAGAAAAATTAAAACTCAATAATTTTAGATAACTAACTTAAATTTTTCTGAATTTTGGGATGTTACAATAGTGATCAAATAGTTTGAAGATTTCTTAAGTTCGAAAAGAACTAATTTTAAAACAAATCATTTAGATATCCTCATTTTTTTTTAATATAGATACTCTCATTTTCATCAATTTGTCCAATTCTTACACTGATTTTCTCACAACAAAATATATATCAAAACTTTAAGTTAAGCATAAAATCTCACAAAATTTTTAAATCAAAATCTTCCCTTAAAACTTATCAAAACCATAAATAGTCAAATACAAAAAGGACGTATTTGGTTATTAACATACACTCGACTACTAACGTACAACATGGTTTAATGCATATAAGTCCTATGGTCTTTTGATGCTTCAACTATTCTCTTTCTTTTTATTATAATCATTATACCTTAACTGAATGGGGCAATTTTTCTCATGAGTTAAAATAAGGTTAAACAATTAACGAGAAGAGAGTAAGAAAAAAAATATAATAGAGAAGTGTTAGGCTATAGATTAAAGTTGGGATGGGAGTAGAAACAGAATAGGGAGGTGATATGGTGTAAATAAACAGTAAGAGCGTGTTTAATTTTTTTAAGGTAAGGGTACTAATTTCGATTTTGAATGTCATGTACTTTTGCAACGAGATATTAATGGTTTTTATTTATATGTCATCAGTGAAGGTATTTTTTAACCTTTTTTTAAGTTTAAGGATATTTTTTAAACTATTTAAAATTTAAGAGTATTTATAAAAAAAAGTAACAGTTTCCATCCAAAACTAGCAGTTAGGATATTTTTTAAAGTTTAAGGATATTTTTGAAATTTTAAAAGTTTAAAGATATTTTTGACACAAAATGCAAAGTTCAAGAGCATTTTTTATAATTTAACAACTAAATTTCAAAGCTTTGTTATGTTACTAAAAACCATTTTTTATTTTTATAAAAATAATTAAATCATTGTCATTTCTATATTATTGTCGAGAAAATTAACAAACAAAAAAGGAATTTATGAGTATAATAGGCGTAGCTAATATAAATTTCATTTTAAAATGAACATATTAAATTTTTCGTTCAGAATTATCGTAAAAATTTATTCATGATACACTAAAGGTTATACAATTAAAAAAAAGGACTAAAAACAAGAGAAAAAAATTAGGAGTATCCAAACTCAGTCATAAATTACCTACACCCCAAACACAAATTTTAGAAATATGACTTCCAAACTCTACACCCTAATCTATATATTTGTTATTCCCAGTCTCTTAAATAAGTCCCATATTTAATTTTCAAATTTTTAAAAGTTTCAGGGTATTTTTGAAGTTTTTGAAAATTCAACAATATTTTGACACAAAATACAAATTTCAATGGCATATTTTATAATTTAGCCAATCAATAAATACACTCAAATACATTTAAGAAATATAAACATGGTTTATGAAACAACATTCCAATGTCTGAAAAAACCTGAAATTACCTCAGTTGTTGCCAAAGACTCTAGTCGTGGTCTATGCTCTTACTTTTCTTAATGATTTTGGTGAACAAATTCACATCCTTAACCTTCTTGGCCTCCTTGTAGCTGATTCAGTATGCATCGTTGTCGTTCATCGTGGTCGTAACGATTCAAATAATGGACAGATCTAAATGATCTTACTTCGATGACGGACGTGAAGAAACTAAACCCTCGCATATCTAACCTTCTAATGATACAAGTGATTTGACCAATTGGAATCTAAAATATACGATAAGAGGGTAATATAGTATTGTAACTATAGTAGGCTTTTCTCATTAGGGAAGATGGAGTTCTTATACTCTTTCAATCAAATTCGATCCTTTATAATTGTTGAGAATTCTACTGTTCGCACGAGATTTTAAGAGAAATTTATTTGTAGAACTTAACTTTGTATTTGTATTAATTTTGTGGAAAATGAGTACAATCTCTAATACATCGTATTTTGATGCTTTCAAAATAAATTATAATATTTAAGTTGGTTGATCGATGATCGTCCTTGGGCTTGTTGATCTCCGAGTTGAACTTGATGTTAATTTGATACGATGTGGGTACATATGTATAGAAGCGGAGCGCTTGTATCTTGGAATGCAGAATTGCTAACCCTTGAAGAAAAAAAGAAAAAAAAAAAAAAAAAACTATTCTATTTATAGAGCTCTCTGATGGGTCTCATGGGCTTGGGTCTGATCTTTGAACCCAATTAATTGGATTTAAGTCTAACCTTTGGGCCCTACTAATTGGACTTTGGCATGACTTTTGTGCCAAATTAATTGGATTTGGGCTCATTTTGGCACCCAAATTAAGCTCATATTTGGGCGTAACCGGACCAACATCCAAATTGTAATATCAAATTGGATGAAATTAATTTTACTCAACCCAAAGTTCATGATAGGAACACGTGATGTCATCAGAATTCGTCTTCAATTCCAATTTAGGACCTACGTTGACTCTTAAATTGTCCCAAATTTGTTGATTTTGGCACTTCATCATAAATAATATGGCGATATGTGATTTGTACGAAATTTCTCCTTCAACAACTACATTAAAAAAATCAAATGGTCTCACATTTCTAGCTGCAGGCGTGAATTTCCCATTTCCATATGCACTTCTAGGTTAATTGGAAAGATAAGGCAGTTTAAAATGGTAGGAAGTAAAGAATAGTTTGGGGGGAAAAAAAATTAGAGAAATGGGGTTAATTTGTTGTCAGTTTTATGGTGTGTCTTTTTGGGAGACGCAGAGACCCTTTTTTCTTTTTCTTTTTCTTTTTTTTCTTTTTTTCTATTTATTTTGCTTGTAAACTTCCGGTGCCCTTCTTAGCTGTTCCTTTCCTTTCCTTTTTTCCTTTTTAATTTGATTTCTTCCCTTTAAACTAACTATTTTTTTAGTATTGAAATTGTATAATTCTTTTTTCTTGAAAAAATACATTTTTATCTATATATTTTGGGTCTAATTTTTATTGGTTTCTAGTTTTTAAAATTTTATATGTTTAGACATTCAATTTTGAACCCTAAGTTTTATAATATTACAATTTTATCTTTGATATTTGAATTTTGCTTCAATTTAGTTTCAAGTTTCGAGATTTACACTTTTAACCTCATTTTTTCCACTAAATACTCACTTTCAATTTTTTGGCATAAATATCAATTAATTAATTTAAAATAATTGTATATGAGGTAAAATTTTAAATTAATTTCAATGGTGATGAAAAATATAACTTAAATTAATTATATTTATTTTGAATGAATTAATAGGCATTAATACTAAAGGTGGAAATTGAGTGAAAATTGAAGTTAAAAGTATAAATTTTGATATTTCGATAGGCTTGAAATTTTGGTAGGATGAATTTAAATTTTCTCCCTATCATTTTCATTTAAGTAAATATCTTTAACATTTTTTATATAGGATGACCTGAGAGCAATATTATAGTTTCTATCGGAATTATCAAGATTAGGAATTAGATGCTCCAATGTCGTCTTTTTGACATATACATTTTATAATAAACAATTTAAAATTTTGTTTGTATGCAAATATTTCATGTCATTTAATTTTTAATTAATTACCAATAATTGATATCATTTTATAATTATTTTTCCATTACTTTTGTAAATTTCCACTCACATTAACATTTACACAAATATTTACAATATTAATCTAAATTTGGTCTAACTTTATAAAAATAATGGTCTCTTGGTTTTAGGATTTACACTTTTAATTTTATTCTTTTCATTTGAAATAAATATAATATAATTATTTTTTTAGTTATATTTTTCATCACCATTGAAATTAATTTTAAATTTTCACTTTATATATAATTATTTTAAATTAATTATTAACATTCATGTTAAAAAATAGTATTTGTAAAAAAATAGAGGTTAGAAGTGTAAATCCCAAAACTCATAAACTAAATTGGAACAAAATTCTAATCTCGGGATAAAATATTTGAAACATTATGAAATCTAGAAATCAAAATTGAATGACAAAATATAAAATTTCAAAATCTAATAACTAAATAGAAATTAAACCTAAAACATATGGATAAAAATGTTTTTTTTTCAAAAAAATAATACAATTTCAACACTAAAAAAATAGTTAGTTTAAAGGGAAGAAATTAAATTTAAAATTTTAAAAATTAATAATAAAAAAAATGAAAAAAAAAAAAGAAGGATAACGGACGTTACCAACAAAATAAAATTATTTTTTTATTAAAAAAAAAAAAAAAAAAAGGTGCCTGAGACGACAAAAAAATTACCCCATTTTTTCTAATTTTTTTCCAAACTAGCCCTTTTTCCAATCTTTTTAAAAACTGACTTATCTTTCCAATTAACCCGCACTTCTGATTTGACAGTTACAGCTGGGTTTGTACTTTTCATGTGTAACTGTAATTTCCAATCATGCATGCCATGTTAACACTCACGTATAATCTGTCTAATCTACACCCTAAATAGAGAATTTAAAAGATGTGACGAAGACAGTTGAAATTACTCGTAATAACCGACGCAGAGACAGCAGACATAAGTGTCAAATGTGGGACACACCCAGACGGACGACTCCATAATATGCTACGTATGCATCACTTTCATACAACACATACCAGTCATGTGGTTTTGCTGGTACACCAGCCAGCCAGCCACATCAGCCACAATTCTCTTGGAATCATTATTGATATTACCTACGCACCTCCAGTATTCATCCTTATTAATAAAGGCAACAACATTCTCTCCTGCAAATGCCTACTCCCCCTCTGTCCACAAAATTTCAAAACACTATTCAACCACGCATACCAAAAAATATTTTTCTTCCTTTTAAATCATTCACAGAGCAAACATGATCATATCTCTTAATACCGTCCCTTTGCACCCGTTCTCTCCAAATGCTCCCAAATATGACACTGTTTTTGTCATCCAAAAGCAATCTGTTGAAGAATAAAATAAAAGTATTGATGACAACGTGTGTTTATGCCCATCCCCTGGAAGCGAAAAACTAATAACGTTAACATAACATTCAAAAATTAAAGCATTACGGCCATTCCAATGCACACTCAAATTTTACAACAGCACCTCGCTCATACATTCCAAACTTGGGTTAGTTATAATGATACATGACAACGTAACGGTATCCATCGAGCACTTCACTAAACCTATATCGAATCAAGTCTAAAATATTTAAAACTAACCTCCGGCATTAGCCAGAAAAAACACGAAATAATTTACCTCCACAGCCCCCAGTCTTAAACCCCTGTCAGTAATGACTTTGGACGTCAATTCAGATCTTCATGACGTCATCATCAATCCAGAACTTTCACATGAACGCTGAATTGGACACATTCGATTGACAAAGATCAAGAAACTTGGAGACTCAGTTTTAAGACCGGATGTCTTCAATCAACGACATAATTAGGAGCCACAGCTAAAATCCTGTTATTTCTAATTCTTACTAATTGCGGTTCGCCTTCAACGTCGCCATCTACCGGCCTCCCATCATCTACCACTATCAAATGGCCTTCCTGTACTATCAAATGCTGAACAACAGGTATGTGAGCTATTGGCACAAAGCATGTCAATAATGTTGTTAAGCATAACACAGATATATGTTTACCTGGATAATAGCTCTAACTAATTTAATCTCTTTATTTGCCTCCTCCATGGAGCTATAGCTATTTCTCTCGTTCTGTTGATCCACATACCATTCAATTAAGTCTCTCTGTCTCATTCCCGCCAGCCCAGGTCCTGAAGCACATGAAAGTTTAACACTGATTATAACAGTAAACCATAATGAATATTCCTGGACAGCACATTGTTGGCCAATTCTTCAAATCTTTATTTTCAATTAAAAAGACCAAATCATCAGGCTAAGCAACAGATATCCAGGGTATGTTAAATTTGACTAATATCCAAACGAATTACCAATTTTGCATATTAGAGATATCCAAAAGTTCCCCATTAACATACTGAAATGAAAGGGCACCAGGTACCTTCTTGCATAACATATTCTTCATGCTGTCTGAGGCGCATGACAAGGGCTTGGGTAACCCTCTGAAAATATTCATCACTCACCATAAGTTTCTCCTTCCTAGGTTGACTACTTCCAGAACCTGGACCCATTATTTCTACACCGTCATAATCCAATCCACACAATGAGGTTTATCTATACAAAGCTGCAGAGATTACAGTGACTATGATCATCAAAACTCACCACCATTTCCAGTAGCTGGCTCTGTTGCACCGTGCCTAGGTTCAGCATCAACCTCATTGGGCCCATCAACATTATTATCACCATCTCCACCTCCATTAGTTTCTTCTTGAAATTCAGATAGGTCGATCTCACTAGATTCCACGCTGCAAAAGACAGTTTTTTCTTAAAGGTTATTATTGTTTTTTACATAACATGGATTACAATACGAAAAACCATATGAAGTTGGAGAAAAATGTTCATTGACAAGAAATCTTTGAAGTTTTTCTGGCTACTTGCCTGATTATTGACGTTTTCAGTAAAGTCACTGCTAAACGCACATGGCGCGGTTGAACCTGTAAAAGCCATTCTTAATAACAGTTCCAAAACTGTTGACTAATCTAAACAAATTTTCCAAAAAGGACTCACCAGAGTCTCCAAATAACTACGAGCAATTGCTTCAGACAACCTTATTAATGCCTCAAGCTGCCTGACTGTCATGCGATAAGCAACCCTACTTCCAGGAGTTGTATCTCCTCTGCGAAGAGCAACATAAGAGTCCACCAATACCTTCCTGGCTTCTAAACTTAACTGCATTATTTAAACTCCATCAAAGGAGGTTCAATGGATAAAGAATAGGCACCAAGAAAAATGGAAAAAATGTGCATATAGAAGAGACCTTCGGTTTTAGAGTTTTTGAATATGCAATGTAACGCTTCAACTCTGCAGTAGTAAATGCAGGAGAAAGAGCATCTTCACGTTTCTGATGTACTCTCACAATGTGGTGTGCGATATGGTAATCTGTTTGATCATCTGGGTCATCTATCATCACGTACACGAGGTCAAACCTTGAGAGAATAGCAGGAGGCAGAGCAACATTATACTGTAACAATAACAAAAACACATTGATGAGATAGGCAAATAAAGACTTTATATCAAAACAATAATCTATTGTAAAAGTTCCACACAAATAATTTTAGTTTTCATCTGGAATCTCAGCTCCAAGTTGACAATTTCATACCAACAGAAATCATAAGTATGAACAATAGTTTTTATCTAGAATTGTACTTCCTTCCATGAAATTTCTATGATAGATGGCAGACATTCTCACCTTGAGTGGTTTAGACTTGTCATAGCGCCCTCCTGTAGGATTAGCAGCAGCAAGGATTGATGTCCTAGCATTTAGTGTTGCCTGTATTCCAGCTTTTGTTATGCTTATGGTCTGCTGCTCCATAGCTTCATGAATTGCAACCTTCAATGGCATTTGCAAGTCAGATTAACCAAGAAATGCATGAGATGCACTGATGCAGAGTTAAAGCATTAACAAAATATACAAGTTACCTGATCCCTGATGTCCATTTTGTCAAATTCATCAATACAGCAAATGCCATTGTCAGCAAGCATCAAGGCACCAGCCTGCAATAAAATTAGAAAGCATCAAGGGAACTACACAAATTTATTCACTTCAATCAAACAGTTATATGTGCATTAGTTGGCAGTTTGTGCTAAGAGTCCCATAAGCACTGTATATGGTTGCATCCAACACAATGAGACAGATTGTTGTAAAAAAATAAGTTTTTTTTTAAACTATGAGATGGGATGTGATGAATTTTTAACTTGACATTAGGAAGGATTCCCTCTCCTGTTTGTAGCCAGCCTAATAATAGGGACCACCATCTAACCAAAAATTATAAAATACTAAGATACCTATGTGAATGATGAATATCAAATAAAATGCTACCTCAATACAAAACTCTCCAGTTTCAGGTTCTTTGGCTACAGTTGCAGTCAATCCAGCAGCAGAAGAGGACTTTCCAGATGTGTAAACTGATCTTGGCACAATACCTGATGTATACCTGTAGAAAGCAGTCATGAACTAAGGTTGGTCTAATAAACTTCTTGAATGGAAAAAGACATGCAATATAATGTGCGGAGAACTAGCCTATTGAGTTGTAAAATGTTGACTTCAGAGAAATGGAGAAAAATAAAAATGCCAGAAACTGAAGAAGGATTGGTATAGTGACAAATGGGCAAGTAAAGAACTAAGATGCCTATGAGGCCATGGATTTATACTCGTACAAGCTTTCTCAATAACAAATGTTATGGATCGACAGTATTATGTGTAATGTTTTAAAAACAATAAAGCATAACAATTTATAGAGAACTCAGAGTTGAAAAAAGAGTAAAGTTTGTTCTTTGATGCACACACCACATAATGTAATTAAAAAAATCTAAAAATACATGCATGCATATTATATATGGGTTTTCAAGAGATCTTTCCATTTAAAGGGAAATAAAAGCTTAAATACTGTAAGTATGCGTGCAATGTGCCCTTGTGGTGGGCGAGGTACCTATGGCCCATTTCGTGCTTCCCATTTTGAAGCAATGTCAATGTGTGGGATAAGTAGACATCCACAGCCATAAATCAATAAAATCCTGAACTATTGGCTGTAAAAGCTCCACTTTATGGATATACACTTGGTCCAAATATCAAAAAACCAAACACAAATTTCTGAAGCACCATTTATTTCGTAAAAAGCATACCTGATGCCACATTCAAACTCTACAGAGTTGTTGAGAAGTTTAAAGTTTAAACTACGAACCAGAACGGAATAAGGAAAAATACAAAAACTTACTTGAGAAATTGAGATTTTGCACAACTTGGATCTCCTACTATACAGACGTTGATGTCGCCTCGAAGGTTAATGCCTTCATGAGTTAACTTGTGGACGCCACCTAACAGCATCAGCAGGATTGCTCGCTTGATATCTTGATGGCCAAAGACCGCTGGGGCAATGCTATCAACGAGTCTGTTGAAAAAATCAGGTGTATTCCTCATTCTTTGAACGTCATCGAGCTCTCCAGTCTGAAGATTTTGTTATTTAAATCAAAGCTTAGAAATTCTTGGCCAGCATATGCCGGAGAACTGTACAAAATTGAAGCTTTTATTTTATGGCAGACCTATTACAAAGTAATAGTGAAACAAAATACAACAATGAATTTTAGTTCTCTCTACTTCTATTTTTATTTTTATCTTTTTATTGAAGTCCTCTTTACCTTTATTTAAAAGATTTGTAACTATAGCTTGTGCGCCATACAAGCCATCACTGACCATAAAGTTGAAGAAGTGGTCACTTGTGTCCTAATAGTTTTATATAATTTTAAATTTTCAAGTAAAATGCCTAATGTAGACAAGCAGGAAAAATTAAAACTAGTTAATGGAAAACTGACGGTAAACTGTTGGTTGTCTTCATCCGCATCCTTTTTCCTATTTCTGATATCAAAATTCCTTCTGCCATCTAAAACCTGAATAAAGCAATGATAATAGTTTTAAAAATAATAATAATAATAAAAAAAAAAGCTCCTAATCCAAGTTAATAATTGATAATTAGAAAGGATCAAGGACTCGCCTGAACTGAATTAGCAATAAAGGCTAGGCGATAAGACAGGTCCCTCACTCCTAGTGCACGTAGCCCCCTCATTCCTTCATGTCCAACCGCTGAGTTTCTTCGCTCTGAAGCTTCTCGACGACATTCTGCTCTTTCTCCCGGAGAGGCTAGTGCTAAAATATCTGGTATGACAACTACTGTACCCGTGAAAATGACCCTAAATGGATGAATGACAGAAAAGGCTTAGTTAAAACCACTGTATGGAGTTACATTGTCACACTCTTGTAAGCAGCAATAGGGATCGACTAAAGAGAATGCCAGGAAAGTTGAGAGTTGTCACGCTCAAGAGCCACAAGAATGTCAACTTTACATAGATCGGATTTTTGTTAATCAGTGGAACTTAACCCTCTAAGCAACTCGGAACCACTAAATGACAATGAATATAAGACAAGGTAGCTATTCTTACGTGTCTCCAGCCCTAGCTCGTTCGACCATTTCATGGCGGAGAATAACATCCAAAGATCGTGGAAGAGAGCCAGCTGGTATCTCCTTTGAAGTCTCTTGCATTCGCACCCTCTGCCAATCAGCGAACTTACTCTCTTGCCGAAGTAATGCCCACTTTGTTCTATTCGAACATGTTGGGTTCATGCATATTGTTGGCTATAATTTTTTTTTAAAAAAAAAATGGTCAATATGTGTCTACCAGTGTTTACCCAAGTACTACGTGACAATACTTGAAAGATAATATGAAGTACAAACTATGACGTCTGCGTGGAAATGATATAAATATATTAACTTGCAAGAACAGACCTCGGTGTACTTAAATTGTTGTTCGACATTCTTTATGACATTTCCACATTCTAAGCACTTGAAAGTCCCCTGTAGAAGCTCTGGACGGACCTCGCTTGTCCGCGTCACCACTCCCGTCACAGATACTAATTTCCCAATTTCTGCAGTAGTCAATTCTCTCAACCTATAGTTGGGAATACGGTGCCAACGGGCACCAATCAATGACCGTTTTGACAAGTTTTCCATGATGCTCATCAAGTTCAGAGATGTATTGCTTAGTTAACGTTAGGAGAGCTATACCGGAACATTAACAGATTTTCGTTTTCTTTTTTGAAAAAAATAGACTAAGACGAGGGTTCAGGTGGTACCTTTTAGAAACAGGAATGTTGAAGAAAGCGACATTTATGTCCTTGAAGGGGTTATCGTCAGCAATGAAAGAAGGATTCTGCTCCATTACGAATCGCTTACAAGCATTCTTCAGATATGGTTCAAACCTGTCAATTCAAGGAAGAAGGCAATCGTACAACGAGATGATGACGGAGATCGTCTGAGAGATAAGAGGATTTGGGGGATGCAATAGGTAGAAAATTGAAATTGAAAAGCAAAGCAATACCTCAGATATTCGTCGGCGATTGCAATGTGAAGAAGATTATTGGAGCCCATGAGGTGAGCGAAATCAATGAACATGGAGTTAGATTCGCCAGCCACCATAGCCTCTATCTCTGCCTCGTAGTAAGGGTCTCCAGAGTTCCCAGTGAGGCGAAAACTAAAAAGAAATGAAATAGTTGGTGCGGGACGGGGGATCGAAAAGTGGAAGTGCAGTAGAAAGATTCAACTAACCTTTTGAGGAAGTCGAAGAAAAGGTTCTCGACAAGAACGGCCTTCTCATCAACGAAATAACTACCGGCTCCATGGCTCTCCATAACTGGTTGTGTGTTGCAGGAGAATTGAGATAGTCAAACTTGGGTTTAGGTATTGTGAGCAGAGAATGAGGGTGAGGGTTTGCCGAGTTGCTTGGCGCCGAAATGTCTCAGTTTCCCGCCGAAACAGGGACAAAGGCGGTAATTGGCAGGTTCTCTATGGGCTGGCCGGGCCGGGCCGGGCCATACTGTTGCGCAGCCCATTGGCTATTCAAGCTTCAAATCTCAACTTCCATTTTGCCCCTACTTTCTTTTAGAATTTCTATTTTATCCTTTTTCTTTAATTTTATTTTTCGTATAAATGAAGTTTCAACCAACTGACAACTCTTTATGAATGACAAGTTTCATAAAATTAATTTGTTTCATATATTTTTCGTTAAAACTCATTGGATCCGAGAATAATGTTTGAGATTTTTTAAAGGTTAGTAGTCATTTAACTTAGTTTCATAATTTCATTGCAATTTTAGTTTTTTCATATTCATTCTAAGGTATTTTGATTGTCGAAGGTAGCTGCAATTCTTATGAGAAGTGGTCAAATTTTATAGAAGTAAATGATGGGGAATGAAGTTTGCTTAAAAAGTGATTTTGGATTTGTATGGTTTAATGAAGTTTATTTAAAAGTGATTTTAGATTTGTGTGGTCTTTTTCTTTTTCTTTTTCTTCTTCTTCTTCCTTTTTTTTTTTTTTTTTGGCATAAGTAAATGGTGAACAAGTCGCTTCAAAATTTTGTTCTAAATATTAGGTTAGGTTGGGGTTTTTATTTGATTAATTTTTATTTATGGAAAATGTAGATTTTTAATAATATTGTTTGATTTTTAGATTAAATGTTGATATTTTTACGTAAATATTTGATATATCTTTAAGTGGTTTTGCCATACAGTCTCTCACTTTTTCCTTTTATACCTTGACTTTTCTTTTCTATTCATTCACCATAATAATTTATAGTTTTCTATTTCTATTTTATATCTTGGTTGTGGATGTATGTACTAATTCCCAAAGTTCTCGCTCTAATTCCACGAAAGGTACCATCGGTTTTTCTTTTCATTTATTATAGAAGATATGTAAACCTCCTCGAAATAATTGTAACTAATGATCCTATATATTTTTTTTTTCTAATTTTCTCTTTTTCTCTTTGTTCATCTTCTTTTATAATTTTTGGTATATTATTGATCATGAGTAGACTGGAGATAGTGGGCTAACGTTGATGTATGAATAGACGGTGATAAGGCTTGATGTATGAGTAGACTGTGAAATAGTTGAAGTTTGATAACGATGTTAAAGTTTAATGTTGAGTCATGGCCTTGGTTGCATGCTTATGTTTGAGATTATACTGATTGTTTGTATGCTTATGTTCATCTGAGATTTTAGTGGCTGTTAGTGTTTCTATTGGGCTATGCACATCGCATGTGTGAGCCTTCGGGCCCACACCCTATGCTTATGTACGATGTCCTTTTGGGATCACCACTTGTGTTTTATGCCTGTGACCTTCGTGTCACTACTTATGAAAGCGTGCCTTCGGGTTTGCCCCTTATGCCTATGCCTATGCCTATGTCTATGATGCCCTTGTGCATTTTAGTCCAATGGATAGACTAACTGTTTATACTCACCCTTTTCTTTCCCTATTTTTTAGGTAAGAGTAATGCATGACAAGAGAGATCCGTTACTTGGCCATTAGGACGATTCATTGCTTCCGCATATAGTATCATGTTTTGAAATATGGTTTAGGAGTTAGGCGTCTTACACTTTTATGCAAAATATATCAATTTTATTATTTGACTATTTAATTTCATTTATTTGTTTTTAGTAGGGTTTAGGGGTATCCCAAATAGTAAATTATTTTATTTTATTTTGATTTAGTTTATTTATTATTATTTAATTATGTTTTCATATCTTTGCTCGTTTGAGCATTATTAAATAAATTTTTGGGTCTTGTATTTGATGGTTTAAAAGAAATTGTACGATTAAGTCTATGCATGCACGAAGTAGCGTTCTAGAATATAGTAGGAAACTAGGGTCGTTACAGTTGGTATTAGAGCCTAAGTTTTAGGTTATGTAGACTGACTTACATCGTGAGTCTAATATGTTCCTTATGGCCACAAATGGATCTTTTGCCATCGCCAGGTATATTGTTTTAAAACCTTTAGGCAAATATATATATATATATACATGAAATCCTACTTGTGTGCTGTCGTTTGATGGTTTACCCTGCTAGTGTATATTAAAGTGCTACATGTAGTCACCAGGTATGACACCACGAACTAGAGGCAGGAAGGTAGTTGGGGAGCGGGACCCCAACCTGTAAGAACCCGAGGTGAAAAGCCAAGAGGTGCGAGACCCCCCACCTCGTGATCCCTCTAGGTCAACCTGGCAGAGGGTTAGACCAAGAAGCGGCCTTCGAGCTTCGACTGTGCCCCCACCAGGACTGTCGTCCTCAAAAATTCCAGTAGAATATACGGCTATGGTTGCAGCTATTGAGATTGGGAATGTCGTCACACAGGCCGTGGTAGGACAGCTAAGGGGCATGGTGGCCGAGCAGATCGCCTAGCACGTATAGTCACAGCAGGCGCCATCCTTGTCAGTCCCGTTACCACCAGTTCAGAATCAGGATAGAGCCACGAGTCCGACCATGGAAGGCCCTTCGTTGGAAGCTGGATACCTGCGAGATTTCAAGAAGTATGATCCCTCGACGTTTAACGGATCCCTAAAAGACCCCATAAATGCAGAATTGTAGTTGTCCACTATTGAGGGGGTCTTCCAGTACATGAGGTGTCTAGAGGAGCAGAAGCTGCAGTGTGCCGCTTTCATTTTCATCGACAATGCCAAGCGTTGGTGGCGCTTGGCTGAGAGAATGATAGAAGCCGGTGGAGGCCAAGCCACGTGGGATCAGTTCAAGGAGCGATTTTATGAGAAGTACTTCTCTGCTTATGTGAGGTACAACAAGCATGCTGAGTTCATGAATTTGAAGCAGGAAACCATGATAGTAGAAGAGTATGAAGAGGAGTTTGATAATTTGTCTTGTTTTGCCCCTGACCTGGTGTCTACGGAAGCAAAGAGTGCAAGGACTCCGAAAACGGGGTGCGAGGCATTGTGAAAGCCCTAGAGCCTCCCATCTATGCCGCAGCCTTCCGAGCGACAACACGTGTGGGTTGTTCTTCAGGGATAGAGTTCCTGAAGTCCCTGACGGAGGAACCGGCCCCTGGCCAGAAGATGAAGGTTGAGTAGAAGGCTCCAGAACCTCCGCAAAAGGTCCAGAGTACAAGCAAGTCAGTAGGGCATGACCAACGACGGGCTATAACTTCAAGAGGAGTTTAGAGAGAAAGGCCGAAATGCAAGTCATGTGGGAAGCGTTGTTGGGGATGTTGTCTGATTGGCACAGGAACGTGCTTTAGATGTAAGCAGATAGGGCATATGGCAGACCAATGCCCTAGTAGTGGTTCCGAAAGTTTCGGAAGGGAGGGTAGTTCAAACCGACAGCAGTAGCAGGGTCAGGTCTATGCCACCAGTCGTCGGGAAGCTGAGCACTCGGGAACAGTGGTGACAGGTACGCTCCCAATCTTGGGACACTATGCCTTGACGTTGTTTAACTCTGGCTCATCCCACTCTTTCATTTCTTCGTTGTTCGTAAAGCATGCCTTGTTAGTTTTGGAGTCTTTAGGTTATGTTTTGTCAGTGTCTACAGTCAGGAGAAATTATGATAGCAAGTGAAAAGATAAAAGCATGTCAGTTAGAAACAGCAAACCGCACCCTTGATGTGATTCTGATAGTATTGGACATGCGTGATTTCGATGTAATTCTGGGCATGGATTGGTTGGCTGCCAACCATGATAGTATAGACTATTCTCGTAAGGAGGGGAAGTTTAACCCCCTAGAGAAGCCAACTTTAAGTTCGAAGGGGTCGGAACAGTAGTTTTGCCCAAGGTGATTTCAGTGGTTAAGGCCAAGAGATTGATTAACCAAGGTGTCTGGAGTATCTTGGCTAACATAATTAACACAAGGGAAACCGAGGTTGCACTAACCTCTGAACCAGTTATGAGGGATTATTCCGATGTGTTTTCGGAAGAACTCCCGGGATTGCTCCACCAAGGGAGATTGATTTTACGATTGAATTGGAGCCAGACACTATTCCTATATCCAAAGCTCTGTACAGAATGGCTCCGGCAGAATTGAAAGAATTGAAGGTTCAATTGCAGGAACTGCTTGTGAATTTGTTTTTTATTTCAATATTTTGAGGAAAAAGATTAGATTACAAATTTAAAGGATAGGTCGTTACGTTTATGCATATACTACAGGGAGTTGAATAAGGTGACCATTAAGAATAAGTACCCGTTTCCTAGAATCGATGACCTGTTTGACCAACTACAAGGTGGTACCGTGTTTTCCAAGATTGAACTACGTTCAGGTTACCATCAGCTGAGGATCAGGGATAGTGATATTCTGAAGTTGCATTCCGATCCAGATACGGGCATTACGAGTTCATTGTAATGTCTTTTGGTCTAACCAATGCTCCAATGGTATTCATGGATTTGATGAACCGGGTATTGAAGGACTTCCTAGACGCCTTTGTAATCGTTTTTATTAATGACATTTTGGTATACTTCAAGACAGAGGCGGAACATGAGAAACATCTTAGAAAGGTCCTAGGAACACTGAAGGAAAACAAACTGTACGCAAAGTTTTCTAAGTGTGAGTTCTGGCTACGGAAGATGTCTTTCCTTGGGCACGTGGTGTCGAAGGATGGGGTTTCAGTGGATCCAGCTAAGATTGAGGTTGTTACCAATTAGCCCTGCCCTACAACGGTTAGTGAGGTGTGTAGTTTCCTGGGGTTGGCTAGATACTATTGTAGGTTTGTAGAAAATTTCTCCAGCATGGCCATGCCGTTGACCCAGCTAACAAGGAAGGGAGCTTCGTTTGTTTGGAGCAAAGCTTGTGAGGATAGTTTTCAGGACCTCAAGTAGAGGTTGGTTTCAGCCCTGGTTCTCACCGTACCAGACGGCTCTGGGAACTTCGTGATCTACAGTGATGCTTCTAAGAAGGGTTTGGGTTGTGTGCTTATGTAATATGGTAGGGTGGTCGCCTATGCCTTCCGACAGTTGAAGAACCATGAGCGCAACTATCTTACCCACGACTTGAAATTGGCAGCGGTAGTGTTTACCCTAAAGATCTGGAGACACTACTTGTATGGGGAAAAGATTCAAGTGTTCACCGACCACAATAGTCTTAAATACTTCTTCACCCAGAAAGAGTTAAACACGAGGCAGCGCAGGTGGCTCGATTTATTAAAGGATTATGACTGTAAGATCCTCTACCACCCAGGTAAGGCGAATGTGGTAGTCGATGCCCTCAGTCAAAAGATCACTAAGAGGTTCAGTTGTGTAAAGATCTAGAACGAGCAAAGATTGCAGTGGCAGTGGGGGAAGTCACTTCACAGCTAGCCCAGTTAACAGTGCAACCAACCTTGAGGCAATAGATTATTGATGCACAGCAGGATGATCCCGACCTGGTTCAAAAGTGTTGTCAGGTATGGTCAGGTCAGGCAAGTGAATTTTCTTTGTCAGTGGACGAGGGTCTTTTGTATCAGGGACGGTTGTGCGTCCCAACAGATGATGGCTTGAAAGATGAACTGTTGGTAGAAGCTCATAACTCTTCATTCTCGATGCACCCAGGTAGTACCAAAATGTACCAAGATGTGAAACGGTATTACTGGTGGCCCGATATGAAAAGGGAGATAGTTGAATATGTCAATAGATGTTTAGTCTGCCAGTAGGTGAAGGCCCCGAGGTAGAAGATAGCAAGCTTGCTACAACCATTGGATGTGCCATAATGGAAATGGGAGAGTGTGGCAATGGATTTTATTATGGGGTTGCCTAGGATAGCGAAGGGTTTTTCGGTGATTTGGGTTGTGATAAAAGACTCACCAAGGTGGCACATTTTATTCCAGGAAAGCTCACGTATGTGGTGAGTAAGTGGGCTTAGTTATAAATGAAGGAGATAGTAAGGTTGCATGGTGTGCCAGTGTCAATTGTGTCCGACAGGGACCCTCGTTTCACCTCCAGTTTTTGGAAGAGCCTTCAGGCAGTTTTAAGGTCGCGGTTGAACTTCAGTATAACGTTTCACCCCCAAACTGATGGGCAAACAAAACGTTTAAGTCAGACATTAGAGGACATGTTGCGCGCTTGTGCGTTGGAATTCTCAGGGGGTTGGGACTCCCACTTACATTTGGCAGAGTTTACTTATAATAATAGCTATCAGGCTAACATTGGCATGTCACCTTTGAGGCTCTTTATAGCAAAGGTTGCAGATCTCTTATTTACTGGGGTGAGATTGGGGAGAGGAAACTGGTGGGGACTGAGTTAGTGGAGTTGACGAATGAAGCCATGCAGAAGATCAGGGCTAGAATGCCAGCGGCGTAAAGTAGACAGAAAAGTTATGCGGATGTTAGGCATAAAGATCTGGAGTTTGAAGCAGGTGACAAGGTGTTCTGGAAAGTGGAGCCGATGAAGGGTGTCCTGAGATTCGGGAAGAAGGGTAAGCTAAGTTCGCGTTTTGTAGGGCCATTCGAGATCTTGGAGCGGGTCGGCTCTGTGGCTTACCGATTGCGCTTACCACCGTCTCTCTCCACGGTCCATAATGTATTTCATGTCTCCATGCTGAGGAAGTATTTAATAGACCCGTCTCATGTGGTGGACTTTGAGCCCTTACAAATGAATGAAAACTTGAGTTACGAGGAGAAGCCCACGCAAATTGTGGCCAGGGAGGTGAAAGTTTTGCGCAGCAAGGAGATGCCACTGGTGCAGGTTATGTGGCAGAATCATCAGTTTGAGGAAGCAACTTGGGAGCGAGAGGACGAGATGAGGGCACTACATCCATAGCTCTTCTAGGATTAGAACTTTCGAGGACGAAAGTTTATTAAAGGGGGGAAGAGTGTGATGCCCCAAAGTTTAAAAAAAAAGAAGAAGAAATAAATGGTTAATTTGGGAAAAGGAAGATGGATGTAGGGTTATAAAAATTGGGGGTCATTGGGATGCGTGCAAAAGGAAAAAAAAAAGAAATTATTTTTTCTTCTTCATCTTCCTTCTTCATTCCGTGAAAAACCCCCTTCACTTTCAATCACCGCTGCTCGCCGTCAACCAAGCCTGTTCGCCGATCGTCGTTTTCGTCATCGACCACGCGAGTTCGCCGATCGTTCTTCTTCTCCGTGCCGCCGCTCGACCTGACGCAGATGAAGCCATTGAAGCAGGAGTTTGCGAGGCCCTCGTTTTCGCCGTCGATCGAGTCCTAAGCCACCGAACGTTGAAGTCGCGAGCCTGTTCGTCGACCCGACGTAGAGGAAGCCGTCGAATGCTAAAGTCGCGAGCCGCGCCGTCTTCTCCGTCTGCCTACCACTGGTTCGGGTCGTTGTGGATCGCGGTGGTTCCAACTGTTCCGTCTGTTCGGGGTAAGTGTCGGTTCCCTTTTGGCAGCCCACTATCTTTTGAGATTCTTGGGCCTAACCTAACCTTCACCATGGAAATTGTGATTGGTTTCAGGAACGTGTGGCGATGAAGGAAGTTCTCGAGCGGAGTAATATCTCGTTTTGGGACAGTTCGTTATCCTGAGGTAAGTGGTTTACTGTTGGTTGCCCTAAGATTTTGAGATGCCTGCTGAGAGATTTTTATGTCATATGTGAAACTGTGATGAAATATGTTATGGGAATTTATACTGAATTTGATGTGCTGAATTTGAAGTATTGATGAAGTTGGACGTAAGGGTTAAGGGGATACTGTGATAAGGTGCATGAGTAGACTGGGGATAATGGGCTAGTGTTGATGTATGAATAGATGGTGATAAGACTTGATGTATGAGTAGATTGTGAAACAGTTGAAGTTTGGATAACGGTGTTAAAGTTTGATGTTGAGTCATGGCCTTGGTTGCATGCTTATGTCTGAGATTGTATTAACTGTTGTATGCTTATGTTCATATGAGATTTTAGTGGCTGTTAGTATTTCTATTGGGCTATGCACATCGCATGTGTGAGCCTTCGGGCCCACACCCTATGCTTATTTTTGGTGATGGATCACCACTTATGTTTTATGCCTGTGACCTTCATGTCACTACTTATGAAAGCGTGCCTTCGGGTTCGCCCCTTATGTCTATGCCTATGCCTATGTCTATGATGCCCTTGTGCAGTAGTGGGCTGCTTACTGAGTATATTTTTATACTCACCTTTACTTTCCCTATTTTTCAGGTAAGAGTAATGACAGACTGGTGCATGACAACAGAGATTCGTGACCTGGCCATTAGGACGATTCACTGCTTCCGCATATAGTATCATGTTTTGAAATCTGGTTTGGGAGTTAGGCGCCTTACACTTTTATGCAAAATATATCAATTTTATTATTTGACTATTTAATTTCCTTTATTTGTTTCTAGTAGGGTTTAGGGGTACCCTGAATAGTAAATTATTTTATTTTATTTTGCTTTAGTTTATTTATTATTATTAATTATGTTTTCATATCTTTGCTCGTTTGAGCATTATTAAATAAAATTTTGGGTCTTGTATTTGATGGTTTAAAAGTAATTGTACGATTAAGCCTATGCATGCATGAAGTATCGTCCTAGAATGTAGTAGGAAACTAGGACTATTCATTTTTTGCATTTTCAAAACTATTATGTATGTAAATGAACCTTTTAAATTCTCTTTAAATTAACAAAACAAATTAACTTTATAATTTTATTAATTTTTAGGTACATTGTGTTTCTTGAAAATTATAGTTGGAATAAAAAAAAATTGTTATCGTCCTATATAAAGTCATTTACAATGAAAAATACTTCAAGGAGAGGATTTATGAAAAGGTTTAAAATAGCAAACAAGCTTTTTTAAAAAATAAGACAAAAAAGAAGATTCATTTTAAAAAAATAATAATAAAAGTATGGTTTTTTAGACACTAAATATTTACATAAATGTCAAAATTATAAATTCGTAAATGGAAAAAATAGTCTGAAGTTTTACTTTATAAAAAAAGTTACGAAAATCTATATAATATTTATTTGTTTCATGTTAATACTTACTATTTTTTACGTAATTAAAATTAAAACAAGATTTCACGTGTTCTTGATTAGTTCTAATAAAATTTAAGGTAGGGAAAACCCACAATTTTGGAAGAGAAAAGAAAAACCTTGTTTGTGGGAAATGAAAACATGGGAATATCTTATTCTCACACAAAGTGTCAAAAACTTTGAAACAAACATGATTTTGACATATTTGTATCAGTTTCCATGCAGAAAATCCTCAAACCAAACAACCCTTTAGGCCATGTTTGATAACCATTTTGTTCTTTATTTTTTGTTTTTGAAAATTAAGTCTTTAATCATCTCTCCCACTTCTAAATTTCTTGGTTTGATTATCTACTTTTTACCCATATTTTCAAAAACGAAGTCAATTTTAAAAAAACTAAAATAACTAGTTTTTACAAACTATTTCTTTGTTTTTTGGAATTTGGCTAAGAATGCAACTTATGTAATTAAGAAAGATGCAAACCATTGTAAGAAAGTAGGAGAAAGTAGGCTTAATTTCAAAAACAAAAACAAATAATGAAATAATTACCAAACAAGCCTTTAGTGACTTAACGGAAGATTGACTAAAACGATGCTTGATTTTAGTCATCAATTTTAGTAACTTAATGAAAAACTGAATATGATGGACACTGACTGATTAGATGTCAATGATGCTTTAAAATAAAACCACAATATGATGTAATATATATATATATATATAGATAGATAGATAGATAGATAGTAGTAGTATTGTCTTTATTTGTAATGACCCGACCCCCTAGGACTTAAGTTAAGCCGTTACTAAATGCATACATGCATGGAACTTAAAACGACACTCTTTTATGGTGAAATAAATGCTAAATAAACAAGGTAAGTTCAAAATACTTTCATTAAATTCAAATATTAAAAACAACAATAGGGTACCCATAAATCATAAATAAGTCTTAGTAAGTTTCAAACATCAAAACTGAAAGTTAAGAAAAAAAAACATGAAAAGAAATATACATCTCATAAGTGGAAGCATAAAACTAGTCCCAGTGGCTCGATCACGAATTCCGCTTGTCCATCGTCGGTGTATCTCTACCTCTACCTGAAATAACAACTTGAGAAAGAATGAGTATAAATACTCAGTAAGTAACCCCACTACTGGGGTCAGGTTAGACATCTATGTCCTCTAGACGCCTACCTCTAGTGGAATATATAAACTGTTATAGTCCTCATGAGACACATATATACATGAAAAAGAAACTGATTTCTATCTTACTGTAGCTAAATATGCCCACTACCTTTGGTGAATCCCGAATGAAACACAATAACTGGTGAATCCCGCAGGAAACACAAACTGGTGAATCCCGAAGGAAACACAATAACTGGTGAATCCCGAAGGAAACCCAAACTGGTGAATCCTTAAGAAGACACGATATCTGGTGAATCCCAAAGGAAAACACAAATTGGTGAATCCCGAAGGAAACACAATAACTGGTGAATCTCAAAGTAAACACAAACTGGTGAATCCTGAAGTAAACACAATAACTGGTGAATCCCGAAGGAAACACGAACTGGTGAATCTCAAAGGAAACACAAATTGGTGAATCCCGAAGGAGACACAAACCTAGTGGGCATTCTAACTAATCAGTAAAATCACTAGCATAGGCTCGACACCATAATTATCACAATAACTCTATGACATACATATATGCTTCAACACCATGGCTCTACAACAAACACACATGCCTCAATATCCACATATCACATACAACCTCATGGAATCAAATATCATCCCATGCTAACATTCAAGTATCCATGTGCACAAATACATTTTTCATATCCTCAAGCAAAAATTTACAGTGGCTATACTAAACTATTAGTTCATCATTCTGTCATTCTACCGTAACATATACTAAACTATCAGTTCATCATGTTGTCATTCTACAATAACATTCATCCATCATGCTAGCATACATCCAGTGACTGGCCGATAGGCAGTTCTAGTAGTAAGATTACTTATCTCGAGTCGATACTCCACAGATAAAAATTAGATCACCAAACTATAATGGCAATCCAAAATAGTGGCCCTAACAACAAAACAACTCTTAAATTTCAATTGAAGCGACAATTGTAAGACTTCAGGTCCAAATCCAAACTATCAAGAACTTACTCAAAGAATGTAAATCACTTCCACCTTCCACGACGGTGCCTCATTTGACTTCCAAACTCCTTGATGACTTAAGCTTGAAATAAAATCCAACAAAGATGAGTCATGACACTGAAACACAATATTAATGGCCAAGAGAATGAAACGAACCGACATAACCTTAACCCAATAGATTTGACGAAGACTAAGACGGACCCGAAATGGCAGGGCAACAACAAATGGCAGCGAAGTGGCCGGGGTGGCTGACGCAGGGCTGGAGTGACGCTGTAGCTTGAAACGATGCTCACGGCGCCGGGTGGCTACTAGCGGTGCGGTCGAATCCCCAGATACAACACGGGCGACCTTGGGGAGACGTGGCGACACACGAGAACGAGCGGCACGCTACTTCAGATGGGCGCGCGGCTGGGTCTGAGACGTCGATTGGGAAGCGACGCGACTTGACCGGTTGGCGAGATCCGACGCGAACGAAGGGGCGAGGGTTGCCGAGAGAGAGAGATGCGAGAGGTGGAGGGAGTTTGGCATGCGGCGGGGTTCATGGCTGGCGGCGGGAGTTGAGCGGTTGATAGAGCACGTGAACAACAAGGGTAAAATGGGGGGTATGCATGAGGAAAGAGAGGGGAAGAGAGGGGAGAAAAAGAAATAGAAATAGAAAATAAAATAAAATAAAATATATTTTATTTTATTTTATTTTTTTCTTAATCCACATAAATGCTTTAAACTCTCTTCCTTTAAAAAAGAATTAACTCCTACCATTCAATTCCAACATAAATAATTTTCAACGTCAAATAATTAAATTCCCACAATTATACTTAAGTCCAAAATTCCAAAAATGTCCTCAATTAACAAAAATTACTGAAATGACATTAATAAAAAAAATCGAAGTGTTACATTCTTTCCTCCTTAAAGAACTTTCATCCTCAAAAGTTGATTCTTGAAAAAGCTCTGGGTATTGGGCCTTCATCTCATCCTCTCGCTCCCAAGTAGACTCTTTAAACTGGTGATTCTGCCACAAGATCTTCACAAATGCAATTTCCCGGCGGCGCAATGTCTTTACTTCTCTGGCGAGGATCTTTACATGTTTCTCCTCATAGCTCAAGTTGTCATTCAACTACAAGGGCTTGAAGTCAGCTACATGGGACGGGTCTGTCACATACTTCCTCAGCAACGAAACATGAAAGACATTATGAACTGAAAATAGTTTTAGGGGCAATGCCAGACGGTAAGCTACGGGACCAACTCGCTCCAGGACCTCGAAAGGTCCAATAAATCTCGGGCTCAACTTCCCCTTCCTGCCAAACCTCATAATACCTTTCATGGGTGCCACCTTTAAGAACACTTTCACACCAATCTCAAATTCCAGGTCCTTACGTCTTACATCGGCATAGCTCTTCTGTCTGTTCTGAGCCGTTTGCATACGAGCCCTGATCTTCTGTATTGCCTCAGTCGTGGTCTGCACCAATTCAGGTCCTAACAATTTCCTCTCTCCTATCTCATCCCAACACATAGGGGACCTGCAACTCTTCCCATATAAGGCCTCAAAGGGTGACATTCCAATAGTGGACTGGTAGCTGTTATTATAAGCAAACTCCATTAAATGCAACTGAACATCCCAGCTTCCTGAAAACTCTATGGCACAGGCACGCAACGTGTCTTCCAATATCTGATTCAATCGCTCTGTCTGCCCATCAGTCTGTGGGTGGAAGGCTATACTGAAATCTTACCGGGTCCCCAAAGTTGCCTGAAGACTTTTCCAGAAATTAGATGTGAAACGAGGATCTCTATCCGATACGATGGACACAGGCACTCCGTGCAACCTCACCACCTCCTTCATGTATAACTGTGCCAACTTATTCACTGAAAAAGTGGACTTCCCAGGTATGAAATGTGCTAACTTTGTAAATCTATCTACTGCGACCTATATCACAGTGAAACCTTTGACTGTCCGTGGCAACCCCACGATGAAGTCCATAGACACATGCTCCCACTTTGATTTCGGTACACTCAATGGCTGTAACAAGCCTACTGGTTTCTGCCTCGGGGCTTTCACCTGCTGGCTGATAACGGGCAGAAATGCACGTTATTACAATGCTAAGTTCTTAAATAATGCTGGCGTGCATTGATAAAATATGTTAGATTGCGTCCAAAAAGCAATAAGTTTTTAACATTGCGGTCACATGCGTTCATCGCATAGAAGCAGTTAATTTTTGTATTTTTATGCAGAATATGCATTGATGCAAGGCGAAAAGTGCGATCACAAGAAATCAACGGTCGAGCTCAACATTACCGCAAGGCTTTGCGGTGATTTGTGTTCGCAAACATCTGCTCAAGAAGGATTGTCGCATAGAGCCGGTGCAACTTGGTGGGTGCATCTGGGTGAAAGGCATAATTAGTCACGATGGGACAAAAAGCTGATGACGGTCGGATCCAAATTAAGTTGACAAGCCGCTAATGATAACAAGTACACTCAGCTTTTCGGTGACAAATATTCGGCGCATCAGTCAGAGAATTAAAGCCATCCCATCTGTGCAATCAAGAGAGAAGCCGCCTTTCACCCCGATGCTCTATAAATACCGAAGGCATCCTTCAGAAAAGAAGTTCACCAGTCTAGTAGTTCATAGCTTTAGCCATGTTCATAGTTTTCTTTTATTTTTAAGGCGAAGCAAAGGAAGAGTAGAAACGTCGGAAGATCACTCAGGGCAACTCGAGAGAGAACCCAGAGGCGTAGAAAGCAGAGAGCGGGCCGACTCTCGCAAGAGTGAGACTATCTTTTGAACACGAGTAGAAAAGACAGTGTAAAAGCCTGGGAAGCAAGAGATTGCTACCATGTTCTTTATTCTCTTCTTGCATTGTTATTTTTTACTTCAACTTTATATTTATACAATGGAAGTTCTTATTCTACATCTGTTCACTCTCTTAGCACGCATGAGTAGCTAAACTTATCGAATGGGTTGAGAAGAACTAAGCTAACATGACCTGGGATCTTCATCGAATGCGATCATCTTGTTTTATGTTGTTCCCAACACCCCTTTAGAGCTACTCGAGAGAGAGTCTAAAGAAAGAACCTAAGACTTGAGAACTAGATTAGAATCTAGAATCGAGAGAGCAAGATTAGATCTGCATAAACAAGAGATAGGGCGAAGGTCCCCCTTACTCCCTATTCTCTCTTAAAGCTTTATAAAGCTCTAAGAGAAAGGGTTGGTACTTAGAGATAAGCTCTATTTGCCAACCTGCATCGCATGCACCCTAGAGATAGGTATGATATTATGTGGTTGCCTTATTTGTGTGTGTGTCATTTTGTCATCACATAAATAAGAATGGAGGTTTATGTGTAGGTCCTATAGACTTATCACATATATCGCATGCGTTCTAGCCTTAGAAGTCGTAGCATATGCATCGAGAGATGGTTGACTATTGTATGTGTTGCATGGTCGCATAACATGAACGCATCATAGGAAATGTTAGCCGAATCCCTTCTCAACCTGTTCGCCGCATACTCATCGCATCTTCCATTTTATCAACTCTTTTAGAAACTCTGCCACATTTGTTATTTTTATTACCGTAAACAACAAACAAAAAACTATTTGAGTTACCAGTTAACGCAAAGTTTCTTGAAAATTACCACCGCCAACTGTTGTCCTAAGTCCCTGAGTTCGACCCTGGACTTACCAGGAAACTCAGTGGGGTTTACACTTGGATTCCACTGAGAAAACTTAAGTGCTCAACACATTTTCATCATCGCATTTCATCCATAATTCCACCTCATAAAATAACGCATCACTGGCATACCAAGCATTTACTGAAGAACTCTGCAATCTCTCTTTTCATATCATTCCACCAGTAGTAACGTTTCAAATCCCGATACATCTTGGTGCTGTCGGGGTGAATCGAAAATAAGGAACTATGGGCCTCTAACAACAACTCATCTTTGATATCACTAACTGCTAGCACGCACAAACGTCTCTGATAAAGGAGGCCACCTTCTGCTGATACTGAGAATTCGCCATCATGGCCTGACTCCACCCTACGAACTCTCTCCTCCAGCTAAGGTTCGCCTCACTGTGCATCAATAATCTTCTGCCTTAGACTCGGTCGCACTGACAACTGTGCTAACTGTGTCATGACCTTTCCCATTGCCACTGCAATCTTTGCCCTCTCTAGCTCCCTGCACAAATGAGTCTGTCTGGTAATGAGGGCTGCTGAATGAGCCACATTTCTGCTTAGAGCATCTGCCACTTCATTTTCCTTTCTTAGGTGGTACAAAATTTCATAGTCATAATCCTTCACCAGCTCCAACCATCTTCTTTGCCTCATGTTCAACTCTTTCTGAGTGAAAAAGTACTTTAAACTCTCATGGTCGGTGAAGATCTGTATCTTCTCTTCATATAAGTAATGCCTTCAGATCTTGAGAGCAAAAACCACTGCTGTTAATTCCAAGTCGTGAGTGGGATAATTCTGTTCATGCTTCTTTAATTAACGTGAAGCGTAAGCAACTACTCTGCTCTGCTGCATCAATACGCATCTCAACCCCTTATTGGATGTATCACATTAAATGACAAAACCACCTAATCCATCTGGTACTATAAGGACTGGGGCTGAAACCAACATCTTCTTGAGGTCTTGGAAACTGTTTTCACAAGCTTCATTCCAAACAAAAGCCGCTCCCTTTCGGGTCAACTGGGTCAATGTGTCACACCCCGCCCCCGAGCCCGCGCTTCTGGGCCCGAGGTGAGGTGTTATATTAACTGTTAATACTCTGGCTAATCTACTAGTTTCTTTCATTATGTTTGCACTGGGAAATATTACATGCTTTTATTAGAAACTAGTTTACAAATTGAAATTTCAAAACACATGAAATCCCTATCCCGGTAACCAATCTCATCTCAAGTATTTCTAAACTTGTGACAGACCTTAACCAACACCGCAACCTGGATTCGCCAGCTACCTGCAAGGTAAACATAGAGACAAACCATGAGCTTTTACAAAGCTTAGCGAGTGGTAACACAAATTTAAAACTTCCACAACCACAAACATGAGGTTCACAAGCAAACCTCCAACAAAACATGAAGCTTTCACGAATCCACCTACACACACGGTAGATGTTTAACATACAATATCATAACAATAATACCAGCCTATGTGCACATAGCTCCTCCTATCATGGGCTCAGAAACTAGGCCAGACGGCCCTCTTACCATCCCATTTCAAGGATTCTCTATCCCACAGGCTCAGGCACTAGACTCCTCGGTCCCCTGACCATCCTGTAAGGATTTACTCTAGGCTTAGGTTCTAGGTCCTTAGACCTCCTGACCATCCCAATCATCATACATATCCTACAGCATATTAATTTACAATAGGCTCAAAATAACAAGGGAAGAAAAACCACTCATAGTGAGTTTGTGGAGAACTTTCCTCGCAATTCACCTGGTTTCCTTGGTTCTACCATTGGATCCTATTCTAGTTTTAAGCTTAGATGACTAACGTTTTCGGGCTTATCTCAAGACATTTCCTTCTTAAAAAATGTGTGAAAATGTCTTAACTACAATATCTTAAAGTTTCGTCTCTAAATTCCTTGGGAAAGCTCCGAGTATCAAATTTACTCCTCCTGGCCCGACTGTCTTCTTTCTGGTGAACACCTCTCGATTTTCCTTAATTTTGAAAGCCTTAGAGTTATCATTTCGTTGAGGCAGCCACACACAAAAACTACATTAATTTAGAAACTTTTGATCTAAGAATCACCTGATTTGCACGAGTAGTTTGGAAGAACTGGTTGTTTGAAGTTGGCCTTTCGCGTCTGTCCAGACAATTTTGCCTCCTCCGCGTCCTTGCTGGTATCTCCGACCCACACCTTGTTTTCTCTCCTTTTATTTTTCATCTCTTTGTGCTATTTAAGAAATAACTTGATGTGCAGGTCGAAGTGAGGCGTCCTCCCCTTTTATAGGCGTCCAAAAGCCCTCCAATGTCGACACCTCCCCCTCCAAGTGTTACCCTTAGCGATTGCCAACCTCCAGCCCTTTCCACCTCTTGTTTGAGGTGTCTTCACCTCACCCTATCAACGCAAGGTTTGATCAATGCAATGTTGGGTGTCCTTCTCCTACATTGCTAATGCATGGGACCAAATTTTGCATGTCTTCTCAACAAGCCACATGTTAGGATGACGTCTTCCATATGAGCTCAGCCTTCTTATGCGTTCATTCCCTTCAATATGCATTCACTAGGGTGATTATCAATGCATACAACTAGCCTCGGATATCAACGCATAGTGTACTCAAGAACGCATAGTAGGTCTTCAACGCATAGCAACTCTTGGTTTCCCTTGATTTTCAACACAACACCATCGCAACCCAATTTATTCAGTCCTCGCAACCCTTAACCATCGCAAGAGCCAACACCATGCGTCCAACCTAGCCCATCGCATGGCCTATGTCCAATGCATCCATCGTGCAAGCCATCACCAACCTCCAATGCATCGCAAGGTCGCACGGCTCCAACGCGTAGAACGGTTTCTTAGCATCAACGCATGGCTCGCTCGGCATCAACGCATGGGTCGCATGGCACGATGCTTGGCATTGCTCGCATGGGCGCTTCGCCGCATCGACGTACGCTCGCTCGACCGCATCGGTGCATAGGCACCGGCATTGACGCATACGCGCTTGGTCGCATGGACGCTCAGCAGTGCTCGATAACGCTCGACACATGGGCGCTCGTTACCGCTCGACGCATGGCTGGGCACTTGGCCGAGGCGCTCGACGCATGGGCGCTTGGCAAAGCGCTGTGCATCGACGCATGCATTGCCTTGCCCCGCGTCCTGGCTTACCCCATGTACCCTCGCATGCTCTTGTGCCATCCCAATGCCTCCCCCTCGACTGCCATCCTTCAACCGCATGCCACCCTTTAATGTATCCATTGTCTAATGCATTGGTCTAACCTCCAAGGCATGCGTTACTCCCACTACAACTTCTCCCTTTGCCCAAGAAATCTCTCCAAGATCTTATGGCCAACGCATAAAAATGCCTAAACACTTAGTCAATTTTGCAGTAGGGTTTCACTTAACCACATTTTCACCACTTATGGTTTATTTCCAAAGTACTCCATTTTTTTCCATCACCTAGGGTCCTTCCTACTCTTACCCTAGGATTTAATTCTTTAATTAATTCATCTTTATTTTATGCTATAAAGGAAAATGGGCTCTGGGTTTCACACGATGGGGCGGCTATGCGAGAGAAGTCCTTTACAAATCATCTATAATAGCCTGCTAACCCCAGGAAACTGCGCACTTCACTGACTGTGGTTGGACGAGCCCAACTCATAACTGCCTCAATCTTTGCAGGATCCACAGAGACACCTTCCTTCGATACTACATGCCCTAGAAAGGACACCTGCCTCAACCAAAATTCACACTTAGAAAACTTAGCGTACAGCTGATTGGCCCTCAACGTCTCCAAAACTTTCCGCAAATGCTCCTCATGTTCGGCCTCTATCTTGGAATATACCAAGATGTCATCAATAAAAACAATCACCAAGGTGTTGGGAATTCCTTGAAACCTTTATTCATCAAATCCATGAACACTGCTGGTGCATTCCTTAAACCGAATGACATCACTATGAACTCATAATGCTGATACCTCGAACGAAAAGATGTCTTGGGTATGTCACTGTCTTTTATTCTCAGCCGATGGTATCCTAACCGGACATCAATCTTTGAGAATACCGTAGCTCCCTACAACTGGTCGAACAAATCATCAATCCTGGGGAGGGGATACTTGTTATTGACGATCGCCTTGTTCAGTTCTCTGTAATCAATGCACAAACGTAACGATCCATTCTTCTTTTTCACAAACAAAACAGGTGCACCCCATGGTGACACACTAGGGTGTATGAAACCCTTGTCCAACAAATCTTGGAATTGGACCTTCAGTTCCTTCAACTCTATCGGGGCCATCCTGTATGAAGCCTTCGAAATAGGGGCTGTGCCTGGCTCCAACTCAATAGCAAAATCTATCTCCCACTACGGGGGCAGTCCGGGAAGATCCCCTAGAAAAATGTCTAGAAAATCCTTCACTACTGGCTCTGAAGTCAAGGTGACTTCAGTCTCTCTAATGTCCACCACACTGGCCATAAAGCCCTAGGCTCCTTGGTCAAACAGTCTATTGGCCTTCAATACTGAAATCACTTTGGGTAGGACTACGGTCCCAACCCCTTTAAACTTAAAACTAGCTCTTGTAGGAGGGTTAAAGATGACCTCCTTATAGGAGCAATCTATGTTGACATGATTAGCAACTAACCAATCCATGCCCAATATCACATCAAAATCACGCATATCTAAAATTATCAAGGTTACATCTAATGCGTGATTTGCTACCTCTACCTGACATGCTTTTATCTTTTTTGTAGCTAACATGATCTCTCTTGATGGAGTGGAAATGGACAATGCAAATGGCAATGGTTCTGAGTCTAACATGGCATGCCTCACAAATACAGAAGATATAAACGAATGCGAAGAGCCATAGTCAAACAAAACTAAAGCATGGTGCCCTAAAATGGGAAACGTACCTGTCACCACTGTGCCTGACTTTTCGGTCTCATGCCGAGTGGTAGAAAACACCATACCCTGCTATTGCTGATGACTCGGGCCTCCTTGAAATGAGCTTATGGGTTGGCCCCTGTGTTCAGGCGCGTTCCTCCTCGAGCATCTATCTGACATATGCCCCTTCTAGCCACATCAAAAACAGATTCCAGAGCCGGCTAGGCAACGTCCCCAGTATCGCCTACTACAAGTAGTACATATCGGCTTATCCTCCCTGCCAGTCACAACTTGGGAACCCTGCTGTCCCCACTGATGTGGAGCACTCACTGTGTTCTGGTTCCTCTATTGATGCTTAGGAGCCCTGTGTTCAGCCTCCCTTTTCTGACCTGTGGAGGTCCCAATCCTAAGCGACCTCCTGTATACCTCTCCCACCTGGGAGTCAGCATCAATCCTCATAGCGGCCCGCAGTGCCGCAACATACGTCTTGAGGTCCAAGGCATGTACCATACCTCGCAGTCCGTTCCTCATACGCTGGATGAATCTCTCTGTCCTTGCTGCCTCGGTGGCTACTAGTTCAGGAGCAAAGCGGGACAACTTATCAAAATCCTACTCATACTCCTCCACCGACATAACTCCCTGCCTCAAGTTCAAGAATTCTGCCTACTGTATCGGGTGTTGGCCGAAAAGTACTTCTCATAAAAGCGCTCCTTGAACTGCTCCCAGGTTGCAAGTTCACCACCAGTATCAATCATTTTCTCTACTGAGCGCCACCGGATTTCTGCGTTACCAGTTAACATGAAAACTGCGCATTGAAGCTTGTGCTCCTCTGGGCACTTCATGAAACAAAAAATCGTCTCGATAGATGACAACAACATTTCTGCCTTAATGGGGTCCCCCAACGACCCATTAAAGGAGCGGGAGTCAAACTTCCTGAAATCCATCAGATGCTTAGCCTCAAGAGATAGGCCCTGCATGTCTCTGTTCTACAGTCAGGTCTGCTGTAACTGCTCGGGTGGCACTGGTTCCTCCTGAGCCTGGGTCTAGGCAGTTTGTCCTGCCATCGTGCTACGGATCAGCTCCTGCAGTTTTCCCATTAGGGAGGATGCAACAGCTTCACTAATCCTGGCTTCCATTGCCTTCTCATCAACTTGGGTCATAGGCGGGTTTGGAGCTGTCGGAACAGTCTGGCTACTCTCAACTCCCTCTTCTTGCACTTCTTCTCTAACGGTCTTTCTTGTTATAGGTTTAGGTGTCATCTCCTGTCATGAACTCATAAATTAACTATCCATCTCTGGGTCTTTCTCAGAAATCATGCTATTAAAACACTACATCACTAATCTCATATATGCATTGAAAGTTTCATTAGTATGACATACCTGGCGATGACGAGGGATCCGTTACTGGGCCACAGGAACTATCTAGACTTACGTAGTAAGTCGGTCTACAGAACTCAAAACATGGGCTCTGATACCAATTGTAACGACCCAACCTCCTAGGACTTAAGGTAGGCCGTTACTAAATACATACATGCATGGAACTTAAAATGACACTTTTTTATGGTGAAATAAATGCTAAATAAATAAGATAAGTTCAAAAGACTTTCATTAAATTCAAATATTAAAAACAACAATAGGGTACCCATAAATCATAAATAAATCTGAAAACGATTCTTAATAGTAAGTTTCAAACATCAAAACTGAAAGTTAAGAAAAAAAACATGAAAAGAAATCTAAATCTCATGAGCGGAAGCATAAAACTAGTCCTAAGGGCTCGATCACGAATTTCGCTTGTCCATCGTCGGTGCATCTCTAACTTTACCTGAAAGAACAACATGAGAAAGAATGAGTATAAATACTCAGTAACCCCACTACTGGGGTCAAGTTAGGCATCTATGTCCTCTAGACACCTACCTCTAGTGGAACATATAAATTGTTCTAGTCCTCATGAGACACATGCATACATGAAAAAGAAACTGATTTCTATCCTACTGTAGCTAAATATGCCCACTACCTCTGGTGAATCCTGAAGGGAACACAAACTGATGAATCTCGAAAGAGATACGATATCTGGTGAATCCCGAAGGAAACACAAACTGGTGAATCTCGAAGGAAACACAATAACTGGTGAATCCCGAAGGAAACACAAACTGGTGAATCCAAAAGGAAACACAAACTGGTGAACCCCGAAGGAGACACAAACCTAGTGGGCATTCTAACTAATCAGTAAAATTACTAGCATAGGCTTGACACCATAATTATCACAATAACTTTATGACATACGTATATGCTTCAACATCATGGCTCTACAACCAACACACATGCCTTAATATCCACAGATCACATACAACCTCATGGAATCAAATATCATTCCATATTAGCATTCAATTATCCATGTGTACAAATACATTTTTCATATCTTCAAGCAAAAATGTACAGTGGTTATACTAAACTATTAGTTCATCATGTTGTCATTCTACCGTAACATATACTAAATTATCAGTTCATCATGCCGTAACATATACTAAATTATCAGTTCATCATGTTGTCATTCTACCATAACATTCATCCATCATGCTAGCATACATCCAGTGACTGGCTTGTGGGCAGTTCCAGTAGTAAGATTACTTACCTCGAGTCGATACTCCACAAATAAAAATTAGACCACCAAACTATAACGACAATTCAAAGTTGCGGCCCTAACAACAAAACAACTCTCAAATTTCAATTGAAGCCACAATTGTAAGACTTCAGGTCCAAATCCAAACTATCAAGAACTTACTCAAAGAATGTAAATCACTTCTGCCTTCCACGACGGTGCCTCCTTTGACTTCCAGACTCCTTGACGACTTAAGTTTGAAACAAAATCCAGCAAAGGCGAGTCATAACACTAAAACACAATATTAATGGCCAAGAGAATGAAATGAACCAACACAACCTTACCCCAACAGATCTGACGAAGACCAAGACGGACCCGACGCGGTAGAGTGACGATAGCCGACAGCGAAGCGACTGGGGTGGCGGACGCGGGGCTAGTGTGGCGCTGCAGCTTGAAGTGATGCTCGCGTCATCGGGCGGCTACTAGCGGTGCGGTTGAATCCCCAGATCCGACACGGATGACCTAAGGGAGACGCAGCGACGCACAAGAACGAGCAGCACAGTACTTCAGATGGGCGCGTGGCTGGGTCTGAGACGTCGATCGGGAGACGGCGCGACTTGACCGGTTGGCAAGATCTGGCGCGAGCGAAGGGGCGAATGTTGCCGAGAGGGAAAGATATGCGAGAGGTGAAGGGTGTTTGGCATGCGGCGGGGTTCGTGGGTGGCGGCGGGAGCTGAGCGGCTGCTAGGGCACGTGAACAGTAAGGGTAAAATCGGGGGTCTACGTTTGGAAGAAGAGGGGGGGGGGGGAGGGGGAGAAAAAGAAAAAGAAATAGAAAAGAAAAGGAATAAAATAAATTATATTATATTATATTTTATTCTTTTCTTGATCCACATAAATTCTTTAAGCTCCATTCCTTTAAAAAAGAATTAACTCCTGCCATTCAATTCCAACCTAAATAATTTCCAACGTCAAATAATTAAATTCTCGCAATTACACTTAAGGTCCAAAATTCCAAAAATGTCCTCAATTAATAAAAATTATTGAAATTACATTAATAATAATAAAAAAAATCGGAGTGTTACATTATTTATATATAATAGTTTATTATTTTACCAAAAAACGATTAAATATGTAATATCTATTTTAATACATTTAATCTTACTAAAAAATGAAAAAAAACTATACGATATAACAAGATAATAATTATTTAAAAAAATAGTGATATTATTTTTTCTTAGAAAAAAACAGGAAATGAATTTATAAAAAATAAATGATAAATGAAATCACAATAATGGTCATCTGCTCATTCCAATTTTCATGAAGACTTTTCACTAAAAGACAAAAACACTACCTTATTTTTCTAAATAATTTTAAATCCATCCCTTTTCACCATTTTTTTTTTCCAAAACCACCCCAATTTTCTAATTCTCCCAAGTAAGGAAATTTTTGGTGAATATTCAACACATGAAGTTGGATTTAATTGTGTGGATTAAATTATTTGTTGGAAACTTTCAAATTGGAATGAAATTTCAAGTTAAGATGATGTTTCATGTACAAATTTACTAGCTGTGAAAGTTAAATTTCTAGTTTCTTCAATTTTCATGAGTTATATTTGATTTTGATCAAGAAACTCAAATGAGTTAAATTTGACACATGTTTCAATTTTGTATTTATTTTATTTCATTTTGTTTTTCAGAGAGTTACTAAGTTGCTTGCCTTTAAATAGCAACTCTGTTCTTCAATTGTAGCATCTCATTCTAAATCGAAGAGTTCTCTCAGTTATTTATTTCTATTCATTTTGAGTTGAGTTGAGAACAAGTATCTAAAAGTTTTGTCAAATTGGAGTAGTTGGAGGTTGTAGATTTATCAAAATTAGTCGTGGTATGTTGCCAATACGATCGTTGTAGTCTTTTTGTAGCTCGTATAGAGCAAATAATTATCTTTAGGATAGCGCTTATCAAAAACATGCCCCAGCTACCTATCAATATTGCCACAATATCTTGAAGTGTTTTTTTTTTCTAAAGAAAAAAAAAATCAATTCTAAGCCTTGTTGTAATATTTAAGTTACTATTGTATACTATGAGTATACTATATTTAGTTAAGGTGTAATCAACTTACTAGTTCAGTTTATAAATATCATTTTCCCAACAAACCTTTGAGGATTTTCTAGATTTTATCCTCACGCATCATCCATCTCATTCAATCACCATTCATTTGTTTATTGGTGCATTTGATATCGATATCATCATCTGTATATAAATTGTTATATATCAATATCGATACCGGTATCTATAAAGACCCGACTTTCTAAGACAGCTAATAGAGTCATTACTTCATGCATGCATAAACTTGTACATAAATATTTACATTTAAAAAACATAAAGTTTGATTGTTTTATTTAATAAAGAAATTGACAAATTTTCAACTCAAAATTTCATAACGTTTGATTCGGGGTACCCCTAAAACATAAATTCGAAAATAAGAAAAATTAATCGAAAAAGAAAATCTCGAACATCTTAACTCTATCAAAGTAAAGTTCATGAAAATAAAATAGTAAAACATGAAAATGACATGTGAACTCAAATGCAGAAGAGTTTTTCTAGTCTCATTGGCATTATCACGGATTCCTCTTGTCAGTCGCCCGTGTATCCTTGCCCTTACCCATGAAAGAGTACGTGAATACTCGTAGCGAAAAGATCCGAGCAATTTTAATTTTACAGAACGTCTAATTCAACAGAGGATGGAAACCAAGATTCTCAAATCTAATTAAGCATGCAATCATAGTTGGAGAGGAAAAAAGAGATTAATATCTTACCCTCGAAGACAAAACTTTTCACGAATTCTCTCCCGGTCTACTGTATGAACAACTCATACTCGTCCCACGAACTCACGAACACAACAATAAAGACAACAATTCAAAGTCAAACCGGACATCATCACAAAATGAATCCTCGTTATTCTCAAGGTTGAGAATCACTGAAAGAAGTGGACTTTAGTAATTGTTTTTTTGGAAGGGATGAAGATTTTATTTTTTAGAGCAATTGTTCACCAAGAGAATTCTTCTGAGAAGTTCTTCTGTGTGTTTACAGGAAAATATAGAGGATCTATATTAAAACCTTTGTCTTAACCCACGTTCAACGAGAGAAAGAGGGGAAGGGATGGTTACCCAATAATTCCCCTCCCAAAACTGAATTTTAATTAAAATTAAACACATAACTTATAGTTTATATTATATTACAAATAATATAACCTATAGTTTATTGTTCTCTCATTTAATCGATAGTTATAATATGACTCTCATTCATATAATTTATAGTTGAATCATATTCAAATATTTATTTATCTCAAATAAAACTTTATATTATAATGCATCACATACACTATATTAACTATATCTCATATAATTAATTATATATTGTAATGTATCACATACACTATAGTAACTATATCTTATATAACTAATTCCCTTTGTTAATTTGAACTATTCAAATTAATCCAAAAATAACCTGATTCTCACTAATCCTTATTGAACAAATAAGGAGACTTCATATACCTATAGGTTAAGCTACAATGGTACTTAATTAATTAATTGAACTCTTTAATTAAATTAATCAACTTCCATTAACTATCGGTCACTCCGCTAAAGACCAACAACTGCACTCTTTATACTACACACGTATTTTTGTGTATATTGGATATAACCAATTAACGACGCATTGACCTTTCACAAATTGCTCATAAGTACAACTAGGTTAAAATTACCGTTTTGCCCCTGTAGTTACATCTAACTCTCTAAGTACCACTGATCCTTCTAATGAACAACTAGTTATAGTCCAACTATATCTAAACCCCTCATAGGCCAGGAGAGGGTGTGACGCTATATTGTTCAAACCCCGAAATAAGCAATTAAGGGAGCAATTTATCAACTTGCTCTAATAATAGGGAAGGAAGTGAATTCCTTCTTGTGTAGCTGCATTCCCAATTCCCCAATTAGATGAATCCCCAAAATGGTAAGCCTACTGAGTCAGCGAAACTGATCACTCTCACGCATGTAGATCAAATGACCATCTTCATAGGCAAGGGTTCACGACTCACTCATTATTTAAGTCAACTCATCTATGGACATCCTGATTAAACGTAAGTCTATTATAGTAATAGTGTTACATAGATAGACTATTCATTTTGTGATCCGATTTTATTCAAACTCTTTGTATAGCACTTTACAACAATTATAACAACTAAAAAGTGGGTCATATTCCTAGTATCACAAGGGTAAGGTACCCAACCTTATTCATCTACTATAGACCGTTGAGGTTATCACTTAAACATGATCTACCTGTATGTCTCCACATACATGTTTAAGTTATAGAAGACAACCTTGGATCTTAGTTTATTGGTTTTTATGGGTTAATGCAACTAAATGTCAAATAAAATAACTTTTATTTTATTAGATAAATAAAATGTTTGTACACTACAATTCAAACTACAAGATCATGAGATTTAGTGCATCAACTCCAACAATCTCCCATTTGTCCTAAAGCTAGTGGGGTGTACATAACAAAGGTACAAACAAGTACAACAATACAAAAGAACAAGAGACTACGAAATACAATAGGCGTCCAGTAAAATCTCCCACTTGCCCCAGATCAGATGCAGCCTGTCTCGTAGACTTAGACTCTCCAAATGACTCTCAAACACCTTAGCCACGAGGGCCTTTGTAAATAGATCAACAACATTGTGCTCCAAAGCAATCTTCGTGATGATCACGTCCCCTTGATGCACAATCTCCTGAATCAGGTGACGCTTACGCTCAAAAGCCACAACATCACTGCTATCACAATAAAGGGTAATAGACTTTGACATGTCTGGAACAACTTCCATACCAGTCAAGAATTTCCTGAGCCACACAACCTTCTTGGCAGCTTCATAAGTCGCTACATATTATTCCTCGATGGTGGAGTTAGCAATGCATCTTTGCTTGGTGCTTCTCTAAACTACATCCCTTCCATTAATAGTGAACATTTATCCTGAAGTGAATTTCCTAGAATCCCTATCAGTATGAAAGTCAGAGTCAGTGTATCCTATAAGGATCAAATCCTTAGACCCATATACAAACATGTAGTCCCTCGTTCTTTTAAGATACTTGAGGATATTTTTAACGAATGATCATTGATCTAATCCTAGATTAAACTGATATCTACTGACTATCGCCACTTTATAGACAATGTCAGGTTTAGTACATAACATTCCATACATCAGGCTGCCAACAACCGATGCATAGGGGATCCGTTTCATCTTTTCAACTTATTGAGGCGTCTTAGGACACTATTCCTTTGACAAGGAAACTTCATGTCTAAACAGTAGCAAGCCTCTCTTGGAGTTTTATGGGTTAATTCCACTAAATGTCAAATAAAATACCTCAAATTTTATTAAATAAATAAACTATTTATATATTAAAATTACAAACTACAGGATCCACGGGATTTAGGGCATCAACCTCAACAATCTCCCACTTGTCCTAAAGCTAGTGGGGTGTACATCATAAAAGTCATACTTGTTGGGATTTATGCCTTAAATCTTGTAGGGTCCGGTTATTTGTAATCATACTGTATAAACATTTTATTTATTTAATAAAATACGAGATGTTTTATTTGATATTTAGTAGCATTAAACTCCCAAACCAATAAACCAACATCCAAAGTTATCATCTGTTGCTTGAACATGTATGTAGAGACATACAAATGGATCATGTTTGATAACCTAAATGGTCTGTAGTAGATGGATAAGGTTAGATACCTTATCCTGATGACATTGCGAATACGACCTACTTTGTAGATGTTACAATTATTGTTGTTACATAATCGACAATTAAAGAATACAACAAACGTAAAAAAATAAAACATAAAAAAATCAACACACAGATATACATAGCTCACTAACGGCGTGTTAGTTACATCCATATGGCAGAGGGAAAACATTGTCGTTAGAGAGAACATTTTCTTAATACACCAAAAAATGGTGCCTCTAGGGTTAAAGAGTTTATATAGTGCATTACTATAAATCCTAGAGTCATAATCGTAAATAACTACAAATAAATAAATGTGGTAAATACAAATTCTGAATAAGTTTCGGGGGGACCCCCGTACTTGGTTGTTCGAAGCTCTAACAAACAAATTCAAGACATTCTAACAGTTGTAAAGTGTTATAAATGATGTGATTCTGATCATTCATGTAGAAACATGTGAGCAGAGGTGTTCTATACAAGGGAGTTTGTATAAGACCGAACCACAAAAGGACTAGTCTCATTATATGACGCTGCTCATAATTGAGACTTACATTTCACCAGGATGACCATAGGTGACCTAAATCTTGAGTGAGTTGTGAACTCCTGCCTATGAAGGTAGTCCTTTTATTTACATGGGTGAGAGTGGTGATGCGTGCCGCGCAACGCAAGCGTATATAGCGAAGTAATAAAATCCCAATTAATAGGGTATCATCCTCAGGGACTGGCTCGAGCTATTTATCCTAAGCTTAACTATTGTAGTTCTTTGTCAATTTTATCCAAATTTTATCCAAACAACCGAAAGATGATTTTTATCAATGATTAAAAATACAAATAACGATTAAACATAGGAGACACATCAGAGAGAACAAATCTAGGGTGTTGTTTCTTTAAGGGTGTACAGTGAATTATGACATGCAATTGATTGAAAATGATAGATTGAGGCTAGAAGTTCCGAAATCAGGAAATCCTTTCTCAAGCTCAATCCATTCTAACCCTAGCTTATCAACCTGAATTTCTTCCATTACTTAAACTAGCATTGCATTAAGACCCTTCAATTGCACCCATTATTATTCTAAAAATCATTCTCATGCAATTTCGAATAACAATCTAAATCATAAAGTCTAGCAAATTAAACTCTCTCTTGAGTAATCTAATTAGCCTAAGTTCGTTCAATCAATGGCCAATTAATCAAAAGCATTAAGCACAAATAATTTAGAAATCTATGCAATAATCAATCAATCATAAAATCAACAATTCATTGTAACAACCCAAAATTCTAACAACACCCTAAAAAATAGAGTTTAGCCACACATGATTTCAAGGGTATCAATCACAAAACAATAGTTCATCATGGCAACAAAAATACTACAGACATAAAAAGACGATCTCCCCTCAATGGAATCGAATCCCAATCACGATCTTCTTGACTCTCGCCACGAATTTCAAATTGATCTTAAGCAAAACTCACATTCTCGATTGATCTTCTAGTCACCCAAAAATGCTCTCGGATCAACTCTCAAACAAATTCTTAAGTCTTCCGCCAAAAGTTCACCTCTGCTCTGTTTTTCCTCTGTATATTCATGTCTTCGTGCATAATTTCGCGTCCCCCCTGACCTAACGGTACTATGTAATATTTATAGAGCCCTCGCAGTATTGTAATGTTGGCACCATTGCAAACTGCGCATGATGTTCGTAGCATTGCAGCGCTGGAAGATAGCGTCGCGATGCTGCCTTGTTTTGAGCTATCGGGTCTGCAACATCAGGGAGGCAGCATTGCAATGTTAGTCCAACGTTGGCTCCCCCGAATTGTCTTCCAAATTCAGCCTATTTTCTGCACTTTTGGTCCTCGGTTCCTAATTCTATAGTCAATCTGAAATTACTTAAATCTTAGACTTTTCCCCTGGGTTTTTTTCCCATTTCTGTACAAATTGCTCTTGATGCTTAGTTTCCTGAAATTACTCAATAAACCACATTAAACCAAACAAAACTAGCAATAATAGTTCTAAATTTGAAGGTAATAAAAGCACTTTTCATATGCTTTCACTAGATTGCCGACTCAATATGTCAACCATTTTGGGAATTCGTCTGACTAGGGAGTTGGGAACACAGCTACACAAGACAAAATTCACCCCTTCCCTGATAATGGGGTAAGTAGATAAATTGCTTCCTTAAAGGTTGATTCCAGGACTTAAACAATGTGGTGCCACACCCTCTTCCAGCCTGAAGGGTTTATCATAGTTCGATTATGACTTATTGTTCAATAGAGGAATCAGTGGTACTTAAGGAGCTAGATGTAACTATAGGGGCAAAACAATAATTTTGGCCTAGCTATACTTATGAGAAATTTGTGAAGAGTCATCGCACTTTGACTGGTTATATCCTATGGACACAAAAATATATCGGTATTGGAATAGTGCAACTATTGGTCTTTAGTGGAATGCCCGACAGTTAGTGGATGTTGAATAATTTAATTAAAAGAGTTTGATTAATTATTCAAGTACCATTGGAGCTTCAATCTATAGGTTCAAAAGGTCCTATTTGTAGCTCAATAGGGATTTAATGAGAACCAATTTTGGATTAATTTGAATTTTTTAAATTAAATGAGGGAATTAAATATATGTGATATAATTAATCTAATTTAATTATATATGATATAATTAATATACTGTATTTAATACATTATAATATAAAGTTTATTTAAGAGGAAATAAATATTTGAATATGATTCAAATATTAATATGTGAATTGGATTCTGATGCGTAGAATTATGATGCGATGGTGTGAGTATGCGATGATATGAGTTATGTGATGGTCATACAAGTTTTCCTAACAAGGCCCAAGTATAAGCCTTCTTAGGTTCCTGGTAAGTCCAGGGTCGAACACAGGGACTGCTAAGTAGATATGCAACAAACTCTTTGATTCTATTGCGGGGTAAAAAAACGAAGTAGATGGTCTTTTGGTTTAGAATTTCCTATGCGACAGAGTTGAGTGGTGACGGAAAATTAGCTATCAATTACTTGACAACTAAAGTTCCAAGGACGCGATATGCGATGCATATTCTAAATATATGCGTCGATTATCATGCGTCGGTGGTCATGCATTAGAGTGAACTATGCGTTAACAAATGTATGCGATGACCATGTGTTCCTGTCACAAATTTTCTTGCGCTCACACCAAGTATAACGCGAACGCAAGTTTCTCGAGTGATCCGAGGTCGAACTCAGGGACTTATAGCTAGATGTATGCGGTAATGTGTATGCGACGGTTGAATAAAAGAATGATGGTTGTTAAGCTAACACTACTCCTACTTCTAACTAACAGACAACACAATGAGAATATGAATGAGAGGTAGAGACACAACAACTATTGACAAAAAGTAAATGGATGGAAAAGTAGAGAAAATGTGGAGATGTCTTCATTGCAACCCTAAGCTTGACCGCAAGGGCAACCTCAGCCAACGCAAGCTATGCAATCATGCTACACACACTCGAGCCTAATTCTAGGATGCATGCGATGTATATGCGATAGTGCTGAGAAGCCTATGCCTAAACCTCCATAACCTGCTCACGTGCTCTCGCCGCATGAGCGCGATAGCCGCATATCACCACCATATCATACTTCCTGGACGCATGCAATATTCTCTTCGTAGGGTGCATACGCTGTGTGATATTAAACGGAGCTTATTCCTAAGTTCCCCATTCTTGCTTATGTGTTTCAATCCGCTCTCTCGAGTCTTAGATTTGGGTTTTAGACTACTCTCTCAAGTATGCCTAAATGATTAGTGATGCGCTCATAAGATAAGGTAACCACATAAACTTAGCTGACGTAAGATTATTCCTATCTCTAGTGACAATAGCTTACATTGCTTAATGCGACCAACCACTTATCCTCCCCGACAGTTAGTTGTTGCTGACTTTACTCATAGACAAGCGTTGCATCTGCCTATAGACAGACGTAGCTACAACTTCACACTAAGAAAATAAGGTTTACTCACACACTCACGCAACACACACCTCTCAGTGGTTTGCTACATGCTTCATATCTCTAATCCACATGACTAAGTATGCGATACTCTAGCAATCTCACTAAGTGATGCAATGAAGGTTAAGGATCCTAAGTAAAGAAGATGGAGATGAAATCGAGAAAACACGGAAATACATTGAACACATAATGCATTAATTCCTTAATCCCAAAATGTAATACAATACAATATAAGAAAATAAGAGAAAATGAAAGGACCAGCTGGAAGCAATGTCTTGCTTCCAGCAGATGTGCGTCAAGGCTGCCGGTGGTGCCATGGATGGATGGTGGAGATGACTTTTTTGAGATCTAGCTCCGATTGAAGGCTTCGGTCGTCACTCGGAATGGAAGAAGGAGATGAAGAACTCTCAAGCTTTCTTCTCACGCATTTGTCTAGATCACAGGAATAACCCTGGATAAGTTGAAATTCTGCTCAGTCGGCTTCAATTTATAGAGCTTGATCGCTGACAACATTAATGGACTACTCTGATTCTGACATTCACGGCGCGTTAGTCATTTCTAAATCTCTGCTGCCAATGGCGTGGTAGGTGAAATGTTAACATCATCTTTTGATTTTCCCGAGATATGCGTTGATGCGTTCATTCCACCAACCTTGCGTTGATTCCTTTATTATGCATTATCGTGTAGCCGTAATCGTGCAGTGACTGCATTCGCTTAATACCGCAACTTTTACACGATGACCGCAATCGCTTGACGATCGCAACTCCTATGCATTGGACGCATGCGGCTGATCACTGCAACACCCTTACATTGATGGGATACGTTCACCTTTGCGATGGAGAGATTCTCCGCATGCGATCGTCTATGCGGTAGTCCGGCTTCCGCGTTTGCGTCCACTTCCTGCATTAGCTACAAAAATAGACAATTGAACGTATAATAATGGGTTAGCCGAGATTCTCAATGCTAAACGCCACAAGCTCATTTCTCATGAATTCATAACATAATTGCCACATATTCTGCTTAATAGCCTTCATAATTCTAAATAAAAGGCCTAAGATGACATGCATTTCTGCATGTCATCATTAAGCGCAGAGTGATGAAAGCGTAGAGTTACAATAAGTATGCGATGAAGGGGCTGCGAAAGGGTTTAGCTAATATTTCCCAAGATTGTGCACAAGTTATGCAATCATGCTATACACAAATATCAGTACTAAATTTCTCAATGCATAATGCCACAATTCCTATTTCTAGGACGCATCGATGTATATGCGAAACAGTCGGTAGAACTTACTTCTAAGTTTCTATTCTTGCTTATGCGATCTAATCCGACTCTCTCAAGCCTAGATTCTATCTTTAGCCTACTCTCTCAAGTATGTTCAAATGATGAATGACGCACACATAAGACAAGGTGACCGCATATTACCATTCTTATTTCTAGGGCGCATGCAATGTGTAAATAGCAGATAGAACTTATGTCTAAGTTTCTACTCTTGCTTATGCGATCTAATCCGACTCTTTCAAGCCTAGATTCTATCTTCAGACTACTTTCTTAAGTACGTCCAAAGAATGAATGATGCATACATAAGACAAGATGATCGCATAAAATGCATATCTTAAGTCATGCTAGCTAAGTACTTCTCAACTCATTTAGAAATTTAGCTACTCATGCATGGTGTGGAGAGATTGAACATAAATCGAAATGAAGTTTCCATTTTCTGCAAATAAAGTACTGAATACAAAATAACAAATGGATTTGAGAGATAACAAGCCCGATAAGCAATGTCTTGCATCCCGTGGCCTTTTACACTGCTTCTTATCACTTCAACTCCGTTCTAGTTGTAGAATCTTGCTCTCGCAAAGGTTGGCCTTCTCTCCTTTGTATTGCTTTCTGAAAGTCTCTCGATCTGTTCGGGAGCGATTTCTCTCGGCTTCGCCTTGTCTCCTTGCTCTCTCCGTCCTCTATGTATATGTATATGTATGTGCGTGGATTGACCTCTTTCTCTTTGGTGGCATTCAGTATTTATAGATTTCAAGGTGAAGTAGCTTTTCTTGCTAATGATTGCAATGATGGGCGGCATTAATTTCCTTAGTCTGTTGTGCCGTTTAAAAGTCACCGAAAGTTCAATGTACTTGCTACAATGTGGCTTTTAACGGCTTGTCAACTGAATGCGGAATCGACCGTTATCAGCTTTACGTCCCATCATGTTTTATTATACTGTCGCCTTGATGCGAGGTCTTTATGCGATCACTTTTTGCGAAACTTCTTACGAGCGCATGTCTTGCGATCACAACTTTCAGGCGCGTTGTCGCATTGTGCCCTTGGATCACAATTTCATATGCGTCATCGCATTGTACCTGCACAAAATAGGTAAATTAACTATTTTTATGCAATAAGCACTTACGATTGCAATTCCTTTTAGTTTGGCGCTTTAAGACATAATATTGCATATTTTACCATCGCTTTCTCTCATTGTTTTACTAATTTGAGCTGTAATAACTTGTATTTCTACCAATTATCAGATTCATATATTGAATTTAATATAAATGGGTATTAAATACCATTTGTTAGGGTCGATGCCCTAAATCTCGTAGGGTCCTGTAGTTTGTAAATTTTGTTTGAACAAACATTTTAGTGATTAATAATATATGATATTTTATTCACTTTTATCTATGAAATATTTGATATTTTAGTTGCATTAACCACAAACCAATAAACTAACATCCATGGTTATCGTTGTAACTTAAACATGTATGTGGAGACATACAGGTAGATCGTGTTTAAGTGATAACCTAAATGGTCTGTAGTATATGGATAAGGCTGGGTACCTTATCCTGGTAACGCTACGAGTATGGCCCGCTTTGTAGGTATTACGAATGTTGTAAAGTGCTACAAATGATCTGATCCTAATCAACATGTATTAGACATGCGAGCGGAGATATTCTATACAAAGGAGTTTTTATAAGACCGGGCCACGAAATGTTTAGTCTCGTTATATAACATCGTTCATAATTGAGACATTCATTTCACTAGGATGACCATAGGTAACATGACCTTAATCCTGAGTGAGTTATGAACTCTTGCCTATGAGGGCGGTATTTTGATTTGCATGGGTGAGAGTGGCCAGATTATCGACTCAACAAGCCTACCATTTTGGGGGATTCATCTGATTGAGGAGCTGGGAACTCAACTACACAAGATGGAATTCACTCCTTCCCTGATGTCGAGGTAAGTAGATAAATTACTCCCTTAAAAGCTGATTTCGGGTCTTGAACAATGTGGCTCTACACCCTCTCTTGGCTAGAGAGGGGTTTAGTCATAGTGAGACTATGATTTGTTGTTCATTAGAGGGATCAATGGTACTTAAGGAGTTAGATGTAACTACATGGGGCAAAATGGTAATTTGGCTTAGTTGTACCTACGAACGATTTGTGAAGGGTCATCGTACTGTTGATTGGTTATATCCAATGGATACAGAAATATATCTGTAGTGCGAAGAATGCAACTACCGGTCTTTAGTGGAGTGTCGACAGTTAACAGATGGTGGATAATGTGATTAAAAAGTTTAATCAGTTATTCACGTACCGTTGGAGCTTCAAGCTACAAGTCCATGTGGTCCCCTTAGTAGGTCAATGGGATTAAGTTGAGAATCAATTTTTGGGTTAACTTGAAATGTTCAAATCAATAAGAGGGAATTTAATTATATATGATATAATTCAATTAATTCAATTATATATGATATAATTGATATAATGTATTTGATACATTATTGTTTAATTAGAGGAACAAATAGGGTCTTTAATGATAAAATCTCATCATTCTTAGAGAAAATGCATGGAATTACTCAAACACTACCAAACTCATGCAAAAGAGTGTTTATTACTGAAATACTGCGGCGCTAACGCATAATATTGCAGGATTTCAACAAAGATTCCTAGTGTCGTAGGCAACGTCAATGCATAGGCATGCGTCAGAGGGGTTTCAATGCAAGAAATATTCATTGATTCAGGCTGTTTGTGTCAAATCACCACTTACAAGCATGGGAATTTGTAGCTGGCGGCGTATGAAAAGTATGAGTGTCAGGCGACTGACCAGGGTATGGAATTTAATGTTGCCCCATCATCAAGTTGATGAAGAACAACGCCTATAAATAGAAGACTTCCCACCAGATGAGGGGATCTTAGCTCAATTTGTATAATTCTGAAATTTAGAGACTTAGTTGTGCTGCTGTGACAAGAAGAACATAAGAAGGAAGAGAACCACCCCCATCGTCGATCAAGGAGTGGAAAAAGCTTAGCTCGAGAGAGAATTTCCTTCTATTTCTTCTACAAGTTGGTTGTACACGAATTTGAATTGGGCCAAAGAGGACAAGACATTGTACTCTACGGCTTGACTCCTTTCTTTTCATCTGAATTATAATTCTCTTCATCTCTTTTGATTGAGTATTGATCTTGTAAAGACAATCGGTTTCTTTATGAATTCACATATTTGATCTACTTCACTTCGCCATTGTTTATTTCTTGCTTTACGTTAGATGCATCTATAACTTTATGCAAAATCCATTTCTAAACGCCTAAGCCAACTGAATCACTTGATAAAAGCTACTTTAGCTTGAAGTATTCGAGAGAATAAGTAAGCAAGTATTAAGTTAGAAACGCTTGGTACATCTAGAGATAGACGCACTAGTGTTTTATTGCATTCTATGACTAACGTATACATCCTAGAAATAGGAAATTGTATGACATTCCCATTGAGAAGTGCTGAATAGAAAGTAAGCAGAAATCTAACGCATAAACAGAGATAAGCAAGTCATTTCATCCACATCATATTCTTGTATGTGTACATCTCACTTAGATCGGTGCATATCCCATGCACTAGACTCTATTTTCAAACGACCCCCTGTTTTCTACTTGACCATTTTGTATCTTCTTGCACTCACACAACAAACTTAGTGTAAATAACTCATTCTGCATTTACTTAGGATAGTTCTACATTAGCTACAACACAAGCTCTGCGTTAGCTTTAATCTGAATCCCTGAGTTTGACCCTGGACTTACCAGGAACCTGAGTTGGATTTATACTTGGATTTGATTCAGGAAAACTTGAACGTATAAAGAGGAGTGTCGCACGTCCTTTCACACATCACTAACGCATCACTAACGCATCAACGCATCATTCACATTTGCACTTATTTTTCCAATTACCTTATACAATACACTCCTAAGCTCGCATTATGAATTCAACGAACAAGTTTTTGGCGCCGTTGTTGGTGATTTAGCATCAAAACTAACTAGAAATTTTTCTTGTAGGAAAACTACAGCTGAGGGAGTATTACAAGCTAAGCTGAAGCTTGTAAATGTTTATGAGAAGGGAAAACACTCCTGAACTTGTATATGACCCCGAAGTTGAAAGAACCTTCCGACGAAAAAATCGATCTAATCGTCACCGTAGGTTAAGGCAAGAACTACTCAAATAGCAAATCAGGCAACAACAAATGGCAGACGAGCAAGCAAATCATAACTTAGCTCAACAACTAGCCCATACTGCTCAAAATCCTATCATAATGGCAAACAGTAGTACGCGTCCCATGCGGGAGTATGCGTCTTCTTGTGTTGTATGATTTCTCACTAAGGATCATATATCCAACGCCCGATGGGACAAGATTTGAGATGAAATCTGTGATGTTACAAATGCTTCAAACAGCTGACCAGTTTGAGGGTGTTCGGGGAGAAGACCCTCACGGCCACATGAAACGTTTTCTGGAGATGTGTAACTCATTTGTGATTCTTGGGATCACTCCAAGAGCTATCAGGCCATCTTTATTCCTATATTCTCTCGTGACGACGCAAAGCAATGGGTAAGTTCTTTGGAGCCTAAGGAGATCATGACCTGAGAAAAGTTGGTGGAGAAATTCATGCAAAAATATTTCCCACCCACCACAAATGAAGGAGGCGGAGAGAAATAATGAACTTCGAGCAAGAAGAATTCAAAACCTTGAGTGCCGCATGAGAGCGCTTTAAAAGATTAGTAAAGAATTGCCCCAATCATGGACTACCGTTAACTATCCAGATGGAAACCTTTTATGGTGGATTAAATAGAGCATCTCAAATGGCAGCCGATGCAGCTGGTAGTATCATGGGCAAATCTTATAACGAAGCTAAAGAAATACTGGACCGCATCACCAAGTATAATATAGAATGGGTAGATGACACTTATGACGCAAGAGCAGATAGGAGAAGACGATCTCAGAATGTGAACTCTATTGATTCTAACGCAATAGCCACGCTCTCTGCACAAATGGCTACCATGACAAACCTTTTGCAGAATATATCACTGTGGAACGCATCACACTCGCAAAAGGTAAATCAGGTGGAAAAATTCGTACAACACATGGTTAACTGTGTGGGTTGTGGAGATCCTTATTCCTACATTGATTGCCCACATAATCCGCAGTCGACATGCTTTATTAAAAATAACCCATTCTCGAACACCTATAATCCTTGATAGAGGAACCATCCAAATTTCTCTTGAGGAGGTCACCAATAAGAGCAACACCAACCAGGGGTAAATCAGTAGCATAGGCAAGGACCGCCGCCTGGATTCCAGCCATCGTAGCAACCACACCAACAATCCATTAATAGAGGAAGTCATGCGTCAAGTTCAACTTCTCCGCTTGAAAGCTTTTAAAGGAATATATCGCCTAGAACGACGCATTGCTAAAAGCCAAGCGTCATCCATAAAAAATTTGGAGATATAGGTGGGGAAAATTGCTAGTGAGCTGAAGAATCGACCGCCAGGAGTCTTGCCCAGCAATACGGAAACCCTAAGAAATAACAACAGAAAAGAGCAATGTCATGTGATGACAATGCGAAGTGGCAAACCTCTTGTAGAAGGAACCGTGAACCCAAAAACCAAGAAACCTTCAAATGAGCACAACACATGCCCGACGAAATTGGAAGATCAAGAAGAACAGACGCCAGAATCTACAAGCCATTCGAACCAAAGCATGTCTAACGAAGGAGAACCTGCGGTGCAACTGAAAGCACCATTTCCCAGATGCTTGTTGAAGAAGAATAATGAGCAGTAGTTTAAGCGTTTTCTTGAACTTCTGAGGCAACTGCACATTAATATCCCACTTGTAGAAGCCTTAGAAAAAATGTCAAAGTACGTTAAATTCCTAAAGGATATTCTGACAAAGAAGAGGAGAATCAGCGAGACAGAAGTAATTTCTCTAACGTGGGAGTGTGATGCGTTAGTTAGCAACAAATTACCTAAGAAACAAAAGGATTTGGGAAGCTTCATAGTCCCGTGCTCAATCGGAGGGCTGGACATAGGACATACACTGTGTGATCTGGGAGCAAGCATCAACCTCATGCCACTTTCAATTTTCAAGAAATTAGGAATTGTTGAAGTGCATCCCACTTCCGTAACGCTTCAACTCGCTGATAGAACGATCACATATCTTGAAGGAAAGATTAAGGATGTTTTGGTGAAAGTTGAAAAATTCATATTCTAGGAGGATTTCATCATCCTTGATTATGAAGCTGGCAAGGATGTACCAATCATTCTTGGAATACTCTTTCTCGCCACTGGGAAAGTACTAATAGACATGCATGATGATGTAAATTTGTGAATGCAATTATGCGATGCATGTCTTAGGTTATGCGTTTGTTCTCATGCGTCAGTGGTCATGCGTTGGAATGGGATGTATGCGTTAATCTCTTATGCAATGACCATGCGTTCCTGTCACAAGTTTTTTTACGCTCTCGCCAAGTATAACGAGAACGAAAGTTTCTCGGGTGATCCGAGGTCGAACTTAGGGACTTATTGCTAAATGTTATGTGGTAATATGTTTGCGGCGAAAAAATAAAAGAATGATGGGGGTTATGGACTAAGCACTACTCCTACTCCTAATTAACAGATTAAGTAGTAGAAGTATGACTGAGAGGTAGAGACACGACAACGGTTGACGCGTAGTAAAATGCATGGAAAACTAGATGAAAAAGCGAGGATGTCTTCAGTACAACACTAAGCCTGACCGCAAGGGTAACCCCAGCCAATGCAAGCTATGCGATCATGCTATACACACTTGACGTAGACGCATGCGATGTATATGTGATAGTGTCGAGAAGCCTATTTCTAAGCCTCTATATGGCCGCATACCACCATATCCTACTTAAAGGGTGCATACGTTGTGTAGTAGTAAACGAAGTTTATTCCTAAGTTTCCCATTCTTGCTTATGCGATCCAATCCGCTCTCCCAAGACTTAGATTTGATTTTTAGACTACTCTCCCAAGTATGCCTAAATGATGAATGACCGCTCATAAGACAAGGTAATCGCATAAACCTGGCTGACGTAAGATTATTCCTATCCCTAGTGAACACTTGCTTACATTGCTTAATGCGACCAACCACTTACCCTTCTGGGTAGTTAGTTGCTGCTGATTCTACTCATAGACAAGTATTGCGTCCACTTATAGACAAGCATTGCCACAACTTCACACTAAGCAAATAAGGTTTTCTCACAACACTCGCGCAATGCACACCTCCTAGTGGTTTGCTACATGCTTCACCAATTTCTTCCGCTCAGATCCATTCCCTACAATAGACATTATTCAGATTATTACTTACTAGTCATTTCCATTTCCCCCTTCTTTCCAGGTTTTCCTATGTCCATCTACTATTTATTTTTCCCTAACCTCTTTCTGATTTTATTTTAGGTTTTCCTAATATAGTTTATCATACCTATCTTTTTTTTTTTTTTTTTTTAAGTGTTGACCTATCCTAACTTCTATTATTTGGCTTTTCCTACCTTAGGTAAGCCTTTTTCTGAGACCGTTGTGGCTCTAAACTTATCCCCTTTTTATTTTCCCATTTATTTTCCTAGATTCCATTTATGCCTAGGCTAGACTCAACTTTCATATTTAACCTTTCCCTAGGTTTTACGTAAACCTTTGCTCTGATACCAAGCTGTCACCCCCCCTCCCAAGCCTTAATCCCTAAGATCGGGAAGGGAGCGTGAGGGTAACCAGTAGTATCTCAAGTCAACACTCATATTTAATATCCCTCATATTTCTTACAGACTTTAATAGATTTACAATATTCCACCTATCCATCTATACATATAGTTAAAATTTTTCTCTATACTTTGTTACATGATCTGAGTCGTGCCCTGAGAGTTTACCAAATCCTAAGGTGGTGGTGGGTAGTGGACTCCTCTTTGAACGCTCCACTTTGCTACCTGGGGGGGGGGGGGGGGATATAAGAAAACATTTTGAAGAGTGTGAGCTACTAAGCCCAGTGAGTGGTTCTTTTAAAACAGAAATCACTTTGCAAATCATCATTTATGGGAAATCAATCATATGATAATAATCTCAGGATAACTTATGCATGATCATGGATATATTCATGCAATCAATAACCTTTAGTCCCATGCTATACTTGGCATGCATATATCATTATCAGTCATCACAATCACCTATGGAAACCTCCTATGACCCATTTCTCGCCAATGTGCACACCGACTATTTCTTTTTCTCGCTAGTCATGCTTAGGTACTTAACTATATTTCCCGCCGGTCGTCACCGACTATTATTTCTCGCCGACCGAGGCCGACTATATTTTTCTGCCAAGCACCTTTTCTTAAGCATGCTAACTATGTAATCAGGGTATAATCTCAGTTTCCATAGTCATTTCAGAAACAATATCATGGCAGTTATCATATCATCAAAAGCATGTATTTTGTACTTACATATGCATTTATTCACATATCAAAGCATAAAGCTACGTAGACACTCATCGTCTGCACGTGTTCCACTAAAATCACCCTTTTGACTACTCCCCTGTGAATTTCTCCATATACATGGAAATTCCTTAGTTTAATACTTGCTATGTAAGTCAAAATGTTAAACTTTAGCTAGAATATCACCATTTATCGAAAATACCAGCTTACTCCACTTAGAAACTGCCAAAATATCAAGGTTGGTCCTTTAGAGGTTATTTTGGCCCAAGAATACTCACTAAGCAACCCCTTTTTCTCTCAATTTTGCCTAATAACTTAATTTTGCTCCTTAAAATGCCCTCAATTTACGACTTTGAGGCTGGTATGAATGAATTCCTTTGCCCAAGTTCCCTATTTATAGCCATCTCAAATTCACCCCAAGTTGACAACACATCTACTATTTGTCTAACTCTAAGGCTGCCAACATGAAGTCTACTAAGTCTACCCCTAGGCTAGCCTTGTGTTGTTTCCTCCTTAGCTTGCCAGCCAAAAGCCCCTTAGCTGCATGAAATCTCCTTCACCCACCTCATGCTTGCTTAAGTTGCATGAAATCTCTCTTAGCCACCTCATACTTAGTTTTTATGTGATTCTCCTTTTGCCACATCACTTCTTTAAATACTTCACGTATTTTTCTATCCAAATGTTTAAGTCTTTTATTCGAAATTCTTGGCTTTTTCTCTTAAAATTCCTCATCAATTCCTCCTTGGCCAATGCATGAAGTGATCTCCACCAACGCATAGGGTGGCTTTTCAACGCATAGGCTTGCCTGACCTAGTGAATGCATGTGTTAGACCATCAATGCATGGTGCATTTGCATGGTTGGTTTGGCTGCATAGGCCCTCTCAGCCGCGTGGGTGTGCGTTTGAACTAGTACATCGACGCATGGTCACTTGGCATCATATAAGGTGGCTCGCTCGCTCGACGCATAGACCGACGCTCATCAACGCGTAGGCTGCGCGTCCCCTATTGATTCATAGGCGTGCACTCCCGGTCGCATAGACGAATAGGCGCGCGTTCTCCTCGGACGAATAGGCGTAAGCTCCGGCGTATAAACGCGCACTTGACGCATGGCCTGCGCGCGTCCCTACCGCACGGCCTGTGCGCTTGGCGCACGGCTTGCGCGCTTGGCCTCGACACATGCTAGCTTATTTTGCCCTTATGGCTCCTACATGTATTTGCTTGGTGATATGCAACTCTTAGACAAATTTTCCTAAGCTTTCTTTCTTCCATCCCTTATTTCTTCTTGCGTTCACCATACCTTAAGCCTTTCTTAAGTGTTTGGTCCCTTGGTTATTCTTCCTTGAGAAATTGGAGTGGTTTCTTCCTACTTGGTATTTTTCCTTCTTTATTTAACTTTAGTTTTGGTGTTAGGGTCTTACATGATGATCCTTTTCTGAATTTCTGCTGCTAACGGCGTGGTAGGTGAAATGTCAACATCATCTTTTAATTATCCCAATGTATGCGTTCATGTTTGCATTCCACCAACCTTGAGGTCTTTTTTCTATTATGGTTATCATTATGTAGCTGCAATCTCTCTGCGATGACCACATTCGCTTGACAGCCGTAACTTCTATGCGATGGACGCATGTGGTTGATGGCCGCAACATCCATGCGTCGAACGTATGTGTTCGCCTCTGCGATGGAGAGATTCCCCGCATGCGGTCGTCCTTCGATAGCCTGGCTCCCGCGCATGCGATCGCTTTCTGCGGTTGCTACAAAATAAACAATTGAATGCATAATGCATAATAGTGGGTTAGTCGAGATTCTTAATGTCGATCAACGCAAACCCGTTTTCTCAAGAATTCCTAATATAATCGCAGCATATTCTACTTAACAGCCCTCATAATTCTAAATAAAAGGCCTATAATGACGTAAATTTCTGCCCATCATCAGTGCACAAGGGAGAACTGACCATGCGCGTAGACAACCAGAAAATGAAATTTAATGTGTTAAACACATTAAAATTTCCGGATAATGAAGAATGTCAAATTAACAAAATAAAGTTGCCCGAAGAAGAGCGGCCCAAGTTTGTGAGGTCCTTGCATTGGAAGAAACCATGAAGAAACTTGAGCTGCCAAGTCTGAGTGAGTAGCAGACGAAGCCAGCGCGTCCATCATTGGAAGAACCACAAAAAATTGAACTGAAACCTTTACCTAACCACCTTAAATATGCTTTTCTTGGATCAAACAACACCCTACCTGTAATTATTTCAGTAAATATTTCTGAGCCTAATGAATGTTCTCTTTTGCAGATGTTGCAAAAACACATGCAGGCAATAGGATGGATGCTGGCTGACATCCGTGGCATCAACCCATCATACTGCATGCACAAAATCAGGCTAGAAGAGGGGAAAATTGGATCAATTGAGCCTCAACGTAGGCTAAATCCAATAACAAAGGAAGTAGTAAAGAAAGAGATCATTAAGTGGTTGGACGCAGAAGTAATATACCCCATATCCAATAGCAGCTGGGTAAGCCCAGTTCAATGCATCCTTAAAAAGGGAGGTACAACAGTGATAGTCAACAGTGACAACGAGCTCATCCCTTCAAGGACTGTCACGGGTTGGCGCATCTGCATGGATTATAGGAAACTCAATGCGGCAACCAAGAAGGACCACTTCCCTCTCCTCTTCATTGACCAAATGCTTGACCGATTAGCTGGGAAAGAATTCTATTGTTTTCTAGATGGATACTCTGGCTACAACTGAATTCTAATCGACCTGGAAGATCAAGAGAAGACGACATTCACTTGCCCATTTGGAGCGTTCGCATTTAGATGCATGCCTTTCGGACTGTGCAACGCACCAAGAAAGTTCCAAAGATGCATGCTGGAAATTTTCTCCGACTTCCTTGAATAGACCGTTGAAGTTTTTATGGATGACTTTTCAGTTTTTAGAGACTCCTTTCAATCGTGCTTAGACAACTTGGAGGTCGCCCCCGTGCGATGCGAGGAAACAAATCTTGTGTTAAATTGGGAAAAATGTCACTTTATGGTGACTGAAGGCATTGTTTTGGGTCACAAGGTGTCTAAAGCCGAACTGGAAGTTGATGAGGCCAAAGTAAATGTCATAGCCAAACTTCCTTTACCATCAAATGTAAAAGCATTACGAAGTTTTCTAGGACACGCAGGCTTCTACAGAAGGTTTGTAAAAGGGTTTTCTCAAATTGCGCGTCCTTTAAGCACACTATTAGAAGCCAACCGACCCGATTTATTTAATGATGACTGCCGCGACGCATTTGAAACACTGAAATATGCATTAACTACAGCTTCGATACTAATAGCACCGGACTGGATGCAATGCTTCATTCTGATGTGTGACGCAAGCGACGTTGTAGTTGGAACCATACTGGGGCAGAAAAAGGGAACTTGATACACCCCATCTCCTATGCGTTGAAGACTTTGAACGACTCTCAGGAACATTACATAACTACGGAGAAGGAAATGCTAGCTGAGTGTTCGGAATTGAAAAATTTAGATCTTATTTAGTTGGTGCGTCAACAACCATCTATACAGATCACTCGGCCATTAAGTTCCTGATGAGTGATAATGGGCAGAAATGCATGTTATTATAGTGCTAAGTTATAAAACAATGTAGGATCGTGATGATAAAAATATACAATATTGCGTCCAAAAGCATAAAATTCACAATATTTCGATCGCATGCGTCCATCGCATTAAAACAGTTAACTTATGTATTTTTGTGCAGAATATGCATTGACGCAAGGCAGAAAATGCGATCTAAAAAAATCAACAGTTGAGTGCATTAAGAGATTGCGTTGATGTAAGGCTATGTGATTATTTGTGCTTGCGAATATCTACTCAAGAAGTTTGCCACATATAACCGACGCATCATGGTGGGCACATCTAGGCGAAGAACGTAATAAATCACGATGGGACAGAAAAGCTGATGACTGTCGATTCCAAATTAAGTTGACAAGCTGTTAACGACCTACTGTAGAAGGTACACTCAACTTTTCGGTGACAAATATTCGGTGCATCAGATAAAGAATCAATGTGCAATCATAATAGAGAAGAATCCTCTCACCCCGAAGCTCTATAAATACCAAAGGCCACCTTCAGTAAAGGAGTTCGTTCAGTTCGACAATTTTTTCCATAGATAGAAGTAGCCTTGTTCATAGCTTTCTTATACTTAGAAGGCGGAGTGAGAGAAGGGAAGAGATGCCGGAAGATCACCCTGGTCAGCTTGAGAGAGAACCCAAGAGGCGTGGAAAAATAGAGAGAGGGTCGACTCTTGCGAGAGCAAGATTATCTTTTTAGCATAGTAGAGAAGAACAGTGTAAAAGCCTTGAGAAGCAAGAAATTGCTACCAAGCTCTTTATTCTTATTTCGCATTACCTTCCCCACCCCAAATTTAGAGATGCGCAAGGTCCTCATTGCGTTGTTTGGAAAGAATAGGCAATCACTTAGAAAAAATTTCAAAAAGAAGGTTTTAGCAGAATTTTGAAAGATAAAAGGTAAAGTATTGCTATAGCTAAGAATTAACTAAGTGTTAGTTAGAAATTACAAAGTATGAGAAATGTTATTAAGTGTATGCATATAATACATCATGGCAACGTAATGAAGAACGCAAAAATAAAATATTAAGAATATCGCAGATATTAACAAAGGATGATAACGAAGAGGCAAAGACATATAGAGAGAATATGTACTCAATTGTATTGAAAATTAACTAAGTATACAAGAGATTACAACTATCGCAATACAGAAAATTTTTGCCTGTACAAAGAATCAAAGAATTTAGCTAACATAGAAAAATAAATGAATTGAAATAAAAATACAGAATGGCTGCAATAAAAAAAATAAATGTAAAAATTATTGAGGAGCAGGAGGTTCCGGATGAGGGTTTTGATATGGTACGGGAGGAGTTTCTTCAAAGATCAGAGGCTGCTGAAGATGTGGAGGCACATGGGACCATGAAGGTACGCTGTCGGAAAATTGAAGTACTCATGGTTGCGCGCTGCCAGCTGTCTTTGGTGCAAGAGTGAAAGAGAACTGGGAAGAATTTTAGGATTCTGGGAAGAAAGAAAGATTTGATATGCAAAGGCTAGGGTTTCTGATTGCAAAAAGATTCAAAATGAGCTCACAAACGGGGGGAGTGGGGGTGGTGTCAATTTATAGGTTGGGCCTTGATGGGCCCAACGCTATTTCTGTGGTGGCAGGCCTCGAGATACTCAAAAGGCCTGCCATTTGCACTCCCCCCATTTATGAGGTATCAGAGAAAACATCCTTTCTCCTACTCAATCATCATTTCTTTCGAATACGAAACGATTGGACTTCTCAATTTGCAAAAAGAATTATCTTTAATGTTTTATTTGAATGGGCACAAGGTAAAGATATAACGCAGAGTTCATCAACGCAAATGCATCTTTGCAGAGGACGGGCAACAACGCATGTATCCCCGCAACACACCCCTTAACTAGACGCATTTCTGGAGAATGGGCGCACGGTATTTCTACCAGCGCATCACTACCTCAACATAGTGCAATTTTTGCTAAGGACGGGCAAAGAACACATACGCGCGCAACACTCCCCTCAGCGCAATGTATTTGAGCTGGATGAACGCAAAGTGTATCTTGTTGGTACAAGATGCGTCCATTATCGCAATGCATACCAGGTGTTGATTGTTTTATTATTAATATATATATATATATATATATATATATATATATATATATATATATATTTCATTTTTTTTCATCAACGCAAGTCATAAGGACCTAGAGGTAATCATTTCTTCTTATTTCTCAATCATTCACCAAGTTAAAGAATAACGCAATTATAACAGAAAAGTAAAGAAATTAAAGAGAGTACAGAAATAAATACAAGAGAATTAAATGAATCTTAAATTCATAAAGCATTAAAAGACAAATTGAATGAAGCAGTAAAAGACAAAGTTCATAAATCAGTAAAGACAGGAATTTAAGAAAGTAAGTAAACATAGATTTGAGATATGGATCGGAAGATAATATTCTTTGATGGACGCAATCCACACCTCTGCAGGCGGTCCAGCTTACCTGCTCAATGTCTTCAGGGACATTGCTTCTTTCCATGAGATCCAGGGGCTTCAGAGTTGTTGGGAGCAACATTCCAGATGTTCTATTTCGGAGCTCAGATGCCAGCTGCCCCACTTGAATCTCCAAATTTTTTATTGAAGACGCTTGCATCTGCATAACTGCATCATTTTTATCCATGTATTGCTTGAGCAGGGCCTCCAATGAATTGCTGAGGTGTTAGAAGATGAGGGTTGTTGGTTTTGTGATTGTCTTTGTTGACCCTAGTTCTGATTGTGGTGAAAGGGTGGAAGGTTTCCTCGATTCCCTGAATTGCCATTCTGATGGTTGCTTGGCCCACCTTGGTTCTGATTTCCTTCCCAACCGAAGTTAGGATGGTTCCTCCAACCAGAATTGTACGTGTTGCTGTAGGGGTTGTTCTGGATAGCGTATACTTGTTGGACGTTTGATGGGCACATGTCCGTCGCATGGGCCTCTCCACAATTAACGCAACTGATTGCGGCCACTTGAGCCGGCGCAGTGGATTGCGCTGATCCTTGTGAGAGGGCACCTTGATTGATTGCCATCGACTGGAGGATAGAGGTCACTGCGGCCATCTGGGCGGCCAAGGTGGTCTTTGTCTCCGCAGGGACAATGACAGTTTCATTTATTCTTCTTTCGGAGCCTCATCCTCCGTATCCATCGTTGACCCAGTCATCCATGTTCCGCGAGATGCGGTCAAGGATGACTTTGGCCTCAGTATACGTTTTATCCATAAAACCTCTTGCCGCGGAGGCGTCAGCAACAACCTGCATTGATCTGTTCAGGCCATTATAGAATGTTTCCATCAGGACACAATCGGGTATCCCGATATGCAGGCAATTCTTCACCAGTCTTCTGAATCGCACCCAAGCAGTGCTCAGGGTCTCATTATCCATCTGTTCAAAGTTCAACACGTCCTTCCATCGCCTTGCGTTGACAGTCGAAGGGAAGAACTTCTTCATATACTGCTCAACCAGCGGATCCCATGAAGTGATCTCGTTAGGCTCTAATGAATGAGTCCACCTCTTGGCCTCATCCCTCAAGGTGTAAGGGAAGAGATATAATCTGATACCTTCAGGGGTAACGCCAGGTATATAGAAGTTGCCGCACATCTCGATGAAACTGGTCAGGTGGGCATGTGGGTCATCACCTTGCAGACCCCCAAATTGCCCCGTATTGTGGATCATTTGGAGCATGACCAGTTTGATCTCGAATCTTGCGTTCTTCTCGACTATCAGTCTTGAAATTCCGGGCGAAAAATCATACAGATTGGGCACCGCGTAGTTTCCCATGGGAATGTTGCGGTCAACAACAAGGAAAACTGGATCTTGTGCTGGCCGTCCCACCCCTTGATTTCTTGCAGAAGCCACGTTATCATTATTATTATCTGCCATATTAGCCTTCATTTGCCTCGCTCGGTTCTAGCATGCCCTTGCGCGAAATGTACGCTTGATCTCTAGGTCAGCTTCGAATTCTGGTTCAATCCTAATACTTATAAACTGTTAGAGTGCTCTCTGCGATGAACAGCCAGTACAAAGAGATCTGTCCTGCAAAATATCATAAACATACTCAACAATAACCGTTACCAATCCCCGGAAATGGCGCCATAAACCTGTAAACATAATTGATGAATATTTCTATCTTAGGCATACGCATTACGATATATGATGCATGATACAAGTCCATGTCCCCGACAACGGCACCATAAACTTGTAAAACTGTTAAAATTGATGGTTTCTAAATAAGCACATGAATGGTGATGAATGATGGATCATACAAGCTCATGTTGCCATAAACTTGATGACTCAGGATGGAAATGGAATGTGGATGATGTGTTATGCTTATTCAAACTTTATGCAATACTACTTCTAGATGTATCCGTTATTAATGAAATGCTTGTAGTATGCTACGCGTTGTCACAAGTTTCCTTGCGGTGAAACCAAGTATAATTCCAACACAAGTTTTTCGGTGTGATCCGAGGTCGAACACAGGGATTGCTTAGTTAATGCGTTACGTCCGTGATATATGCGATCGGGGTTTTTCAATTAATAAAAGAGTGTGGTTTGTACATGCGATAAAGTAAAATTGTGCAGTAAAGTAAAATTGCGATAATAAAGTAAAGGTGCGATAAAAATAAACCTAAGCTATTATGATACAAGATACAGGATACTGATACATGATACCGAGTTTGAGACTGACTGTGAATATTATATAAAGGATCGTGTTATGTGGTGGCAAGGATTTATGTATGGATCAGAAAGAGAAAAGATAATTAGTATAAACATCGCAAGTTCATTAATTGCATTAAAGATATGAATAAGGTTCCGCTTTCCCTTGGCGTACACCTCTTGGTGATCGGTCGCGTTCCCACATCTCTGTGGTGAAATAGGGATAAACGTAATGAACGCAAGGCTGCTTTCATCTCTGGAAGTATTTCTCGCTTTAGTTAACACGTTCTTCCAACCTTCTCTCGACATGAGGAATGACATCTTCACTTATGCTGTCACAGGTGAAGATGCCGTCTAGCATGCTTCAGCTAGACATATTTATTTCTTTAGCATAGATTAATTCACTTGTTTAATTCATTCTAATTACCAAGGGATTAAGAAAACATCATGGAGAAAGCGAATTACGGAGGAACGGAAATACACAGAAAGATGGAGATGAAAATGATCATGACATTCAATACTAAGATTTAGCGTCTGATACATGGTGTGAATGATAGAGATTAAAAGAATGAATACAATTGATGATAGAGATAGAAACAAATACAGAAGAGTGCCAACGTCTTGACACAGATCTGGACGGTGGATTTGCTTGTCGGCATATGGATTGGATGGAAAGAAGAGCTTCCCTCTCAGACTTACTCGTCCGGTAGAAGTGACCTTGGTACAGAGCTTCAACGGTGGGGATGGAAATGATTTGCCCTGAGACTCACCTCTCGGCCTTATCTCTTAATTCTTCCCGGATCTTCTCCGATCAGCACTTAGACTAGTCTCTCCCTCAATCTATAAATATCAAAATAGCCTCGTATCAAGTATATTTTTGCAATGGAATTCCAGAGCCTATTTATAGGCTCAGCTTTGACTCCTTCCATTGTGGATCCCACTTTATTAATAAGGAAATTTCGAAAATGGTGGACTCGAATACTTGCTAATCAACAAAAAGGGTCACAACGCTTACCAAAAATACTTGCCGAACGAATCGAATCCGTTAAATAGCATGCTACGCACTCCGAAGTACTCCAATCTTGGATCTGGATTCCAAATATAGAGATAACAAATTTGTAACCCGAAATCCAAATGGGTAATCAAACTAGATCAACCAAAATCTTGCCCAAAAAAATAATCAATCGCTTATTCAAAACACAAGTCTAGTGGTGTAGGCGGGTTCTAGCAACGAACAGTACTGGCGGCGCTGGAAACAGCTGACAGCAACACGGTGGGCAGCGGAGGAGATACTTGGCTCGGATCTGGGCGGAGGAGGACGTTAGCGGCTCGAATCTAATCGGGCTGAGAGCGGTGGACGTGCGACGAAGGAGTCGGCTAGGCAGAAACTTACACGGCGAGCGGCGGTGGAGACCAGCTTGGGCTCGGATGGCGGCAGTCTGGACGAGCGCTCGGCTGGACGGAGGCTCTCGACATCTGATCCAGGTGTGATCGACTTCAGCGCTCGGGTGGCTCGCGACGACGACTGGAATCAGATCTAGGTGGCGCGAACGGTCAACAGCGAGGAGGTCGGAACTTCTGGCCGAGGTCGGCGACGGGAGTGAAAGGCTACTAGGTCTACGTGAGGAAGAAGCGGGAAGGGGAAAGAAAAAGAGGAAAAAGAAAAAGGAAAGAAAAAGAAAAAGAAAAAGAAAAAAAAATATATTTTATTTTATTTCTTTCCTATTCTCCTTTATTATTTTTATTATTTTTTTTCCATTCTCTTTCTTTCCATTTTTAAAACAATAAATCTTGCCCTTGATTTCCAACACCAAACTCCGGAATTAATTTCCAATATTAATTTCCACTTAAATAATTTAAATTCCAACAATTGCACTTAAATGTCCAAAACTTCCAAAAATGTCCCCAATTAGTAAAAAAATTACTGAAATTACATTAATACTACTAAAAAATACGGGGTGTTACATCATTCCCTCTTTAAAAAACTTTCATCCTCGAAAGTTCATTTTTGAAAAAGCTCCGGGTAGCCTCCCTGAACTGGTGATTCTGCCACAAGACTTTCACAAAAGCAATTTCCTGTCGGTGCAATGTCTTTACTTTTCTGGCAAGGATCTCTATGGACTTCTCCTCCTAGCTCAAGTTATCATTCAATCGCAAGGGCTCATAGTTGACTACGTGGGATGGATCTGTCACATACTTCCTCAAAATCGAAATGTGGAAGACATTATGAACTAAAGACAGTGCTAGAGGCAATGCCAATCGGCAATCTACAGGGCTAACTCACTCTAAGACCTCGAAAGGCCCAATGAACTTTGAACTCCACTTCTCTTTCCTGCCAGACCTCATAATACCTTTCATAGGTGCTACTTTCAAAAACACCTTATGACCAATTTCAAATTCTAGGTCCTTACATCTCATATTGGCATAGATTTTTCTTGTCTGCTCTGAGTTGTTTGCATACGAGCCTTGATCTTCTATATTTCCTCATTCATGGTTTGCACTAGCTTAGGTCCTAGCAATTTCCTCTCACCAACCTCACCACAGCATACTGAAGACTCGCAACTCTTTCCATATAGAGCCTCAAATGGCAATGTGCCAGTGGCAGTCTGATAGTTATTATTATATGCGAATTCCACTAAATGCAGATGAAAGTCCCAACTCCCTGAAAGCTCTAGTGCACAAGCGCACAACATATCTTCCAATATCTGGTTCAGACGTTCTATTTGACCATCAGTCTATGGGTAAAAAAAAATTGTACCAAAATCCAATCAAGTACTCAATGCTAACTGGAGACTCTTCAAAAAACTAGATGCAAAACAAGGGTCATCGTTTGACATAGCTGAAACTAGTATCGAAAGGGGTGTAACAACTCCTTCCATAAATAACTATGAAACTTAAGATGTTGAAAAAAATCAGCAACACTTCTACACGTCCGAGCTGAGAACTGTGAAAACGGTCATGAAGTTAAGAAATTCTTATATAGTGAAAACAGATATTTGAGCTTACCATTATGTCACAAGGAAAACTTCATAGGTGTAGTGGAGAAACTGATCATACGATATAATGTGTCATCTGAAGATACGTACCAGAACAAATCTGGTCAACTAAATTTGGTCATCTGCTTCTACTCTAGAAACGCTGACCGTGATGTCTTTCTTAGAGTCTACATGTCCGAGAATAACTCTATCTAATTAAGCCTCACATTCATGAGAAACCCATCATAAGGCTCTATACTATCATGGGCTATACAACTTGCTTGAACCAATCCTCATATTATTCTTTAGCTTTAAAACAATCACATATCATTACTTAGACCCTGTGGTGGATGAGTCTAAAATTCCTTCTGAAAATGAGGTTTTGAAGTCCCTGGATGCTAAAGCGCCCGTCAATTGATAACACAATTCCATAACCTCGTAATAACCATAATTGATCCCTGAAGTCGGTTTTTACGAAAAAAAAACCTTCTTGATTCATAAGTCCTAGCTTGGATTACTCGTACTCCCTAAAGCTAGTTAATTCATTGCCCATGCAAGAGAATACATACTATCTTGTAATGCTCCAAACCCACTTTTAGTAACTTCTTACTATCAACTCAACTTTATTGCCAAGTCTATCCCTTATACCAATAGTTATATTGGAAGGTCCAACTTACTTACTTTTATGCATATACCATTATTGTCTACCTCGAATTGGATTATTTTCTTTTCTCAATCAAATTGATGGTCTTTCTGGTTCATGTTTCCAACACTTGCACACAAAGTCAAAATCCCTTAAATCTTACTAATGCCCAACATTCGCATCATAGTTCAATGCTTTACGTCTTAACTAATGAAGCCTCAACATACCATATCAATAGTTCTTGAACATCTACTATTACTAGTAACTCCCTTTTAACTTATCCCTTCTCAACCTCTTTATTTCGGTAACAGATTTTTGTGTTAAAACAAAGTTCTATACCAATCACCTACCTAAGCTATCTTTCCATCTAACACATATTGTCTTAAAGTTTCACATGATAATGAGGTATTCTTTTTTTACACCAAAACCAATACCTTGTAACCTCTCTTATCAAGGCTTCAAACCATACTTAACTAGGAATTTCGAACACATTAAATTTCTCTCTTTCCAAGAGAGTAAACTTTCTTGGATACTTTCCTCTCATTCACACTTATCTCTCACTAAGAATTTCCATCTTGTAGAATTCTTCTTTGCCAATTTGCATACTTTTAAACTCCAAAAGACTTTTGTTTCTTCAAATTTGCCTAACTTGGATCTTCTCACCACAATAAGGCTCTGGTTTTCGTCTAGGTATACTAGAATAATCCTTCGACCTAAACAAATAACACCTTACTTTATCCCCTTTAAGTCCAAGGTCATGTCCAACTATTTTAGCTTCCTTTAATGACATCAACTTAGCTAAATATTCCAAAATAATTCTTCATATCACCACATATCCTTTATCTACTCCATCAAGTCGTTGTATTATCCAAGTGATTATGACTTATGAATCCTTTCTAAATTGCTTCTCAAAATGTTGGGTTTTTAATATCTCAAAACCTTTAATAGATCCATAGTCTCTTCTTCTTGTCCTTCTTATCCATAATTTTTTTTTTAACCTTATACTTGAGTACTGGCCTGCGTATTTATACTACCACAAATTGCATTATCCAACACATAACATAACACTAGTCCTTGGTCAATTCTTGTCTCGACAATTTATTCCTTGGCTTAAATATATAAATACCTTTATTTCTAAACTGTCATAACTCTACATAGTTTCATCAACCTTTAAGATTTCTGAACTGAGGTATATGTATTTGTTCGTTTCTAATATAATTTTCATGAGATAAACTAGTGTCAAGTGACCTCATAATTTATTTTATTTTATTTTCCTCCTTTTGTAATGTCGTACCTGATAATCCTCTTATAATAACTTCTAACGAGTCACTGACCTAGTATTAGAACATAACTGGTGCATTTAAGCTAAACAAATATTTTAATGCACAACTATCATAAAACTTGTAATTGATAGGACGTACTGGCGATGACGAGGAATCTGTTCATGGGCCATAGGGACAATCTAGACTTACATAGTAAGTCAGTCTATAGAACCCAAAACATGGGCTCTGATACCAACTGTAACAACCCGACCTTCTAGGACTTAGGTAAGGTCGTTACCAAAATAAATGCATGCAAAGAATTTAAAACGACGCTCAGTTATTTGAAATAAATGCTAATTAAAACAAGAGAAGTTCAAAAGACATTTATTAAATGCAATTGTTAAAAACAATAATAGGGTAACCATAAATCATAAAGGTTAATAAATACATATGAAAAACAATTCTTAATAATAAGTTTCAAACATCAAAACTAAACATTAAGAGAAACGTGAAAAGAACTCTAAATCTCATGACGCGGAAGCGTAAAAACTAGTCCAGTGACACGATCACGAATTCCGCTGCGCCATCGCCGGTGCATCTCTACACTTACCTGAAACATCAACATAAGAAAGAATGAATATGAAATACTCAGTAAGTAGCCCCACCACTGGGGTCAGGCTAGGCATCTATGTCCTCTAGATACCCGCATATGGCACATAAACACATGAAACAGACAAGAGACTGGGTCCTATCCTATTGTAGTTAAGTATGCCCACAAAACTGGTGAATCCCGAAGGAAACACAAAACTGGTGAATCCCGAAGGAAACACAAAACTGGTGAATCCCAAAGGAAAAAAAAACTGGTGAATTCTGAAGGAAACACAAAATTGGTGAATCCCGAAGGAAACACAAACTGGTGAATCCCGAAGGAAACACAAACTGGTGAATCCCGAAGGAAATACAAACTGGTGAGCATCTAACTAATCAATGAGGATATTCACACAATCTTAACGTGCTAAGATTCAACATTGTACAGTTCTAAAACATACATAAAAATTCTTGATACCATGGCTTCATCACATACACATATTTCTTAATAACATATTATACATCATCCATGTATAACTTACATCATAAATCCACAACATGCAAGTATGCCTCAACACCAGCAGATCAGACATCGACATATGAAAACACATACCTAACGATCAAGTACTTAGGTGTGTATGTAAAAAAATCAGAATTCGTGTCAGAACGTACTTTGATTCAGGCCATACTGTCAATCAACATGCTAATATTTACCATAACATACACTTATCATGCTAGCATACAACTAAAGCCTTGCCCGTGGGCAATTCCAGTAGTAAGATTACTTACCTCGAAATCAAATTTCGATTTTTTAATCCAAGCTAATGATCTCCAACCAAAAACCCCTGAACTAATTCCTCTAATACAGAACATAACACAAATTAAATTTAGGGATCACCAATGAACTTACCCAACGAAACTTGATCAACCAACACTCGCAAGATTTCGACTCAAAATTTCCTCTTAGCAGATTTTAGAACCCAAAGGACGACGACTTGGAACCTTCAAGAAACTAAAACCAAACTCTCCATCAGTCCAATAACCAAAAGGTGCCTAACAATCAACAACAAGGGTCACAACGCTTACCAAAAATACTTGTCGAACGAACTCGAATCCGCTAAACAGCACGCTACGCACTCCGAAGTACTCCAATCTTGGATCTGGATTCCAAATATAGAGATAACAAATTTTTAACCCAAAATCCAAATGGGTAATCAAACTAGATCAACCAAAATCTTGCCCAAAAAAATAATCAATCGCTTACTCAAAACACAAGTCTAGTGGTGTAGGCGGGTCCTGGCGACGAACAGGGCTGGCAGCGCTGGAAGCAGCTGGCAGTGACACGGTGGGCGACGGAGAAGAGACTCGGCTCGAATCTGGGTGGAGGAGGACGTCGGCGGCTCGAATTTGGTCGGGCTGAGAGCGGCGGACGTGCGGCGAAGAAGTCGGCTAGGCAGAAGCTTACACGACAAGCGGCGGTGGAGACCAGCTTGGGCTCAGGCGGCGGCAGTCTAGACGAGCGCTCGGCTGGACGGAGGCTTTCGGCATTCGATTCAGGTGTGATTGACTTCAGCGCTCGGGTGGCTCACGACGACGATTAGAATCAGATCTGGGTGGCACGAACGGTCAGCGGCGAGGAGGTCGAAACTTCTGGCCGAGGTCGGCGGCGGGAGTGAAAGGCTACTAGGTTTGCGTGAGGAAGAAGAGGGGAAAGGGAAAGAAAAAGAGGAAAAAGAAAAAGGAAAGAAAAAGAAAAAGAATAAAATAAAATATATTTTATTTTATTTCCTTCCTATTCTCCTTTATTATTTTTATTTTTATTTTTTTTCCATTCTCTTTCTTTCCATTTTTAAAACAAAAAATCTTGCCCTTGATTTCCAACACCAAACTCTGGAATTAATTTCCACTTAAATGATTTGAATTCCAACAATTGCACTTAAGTGTCCAAAAATTCTAAAAATGTCCTCAATTAGGAAAAAAATTACTAAAATTACATTAATACTACTAAAAAAATACGGGGTGTTACATAAAGATGCAATTTTCATTTTTATAAATAGGTTCAGAGTACAAAATTACAGTGAAAAATAAGGGTAGAGAGTCTGGTAGCAATATCTTGCTTCCCAAGGCTTTTACACTGCGTTATCTCTATTCTGCCCAAAAGATGTTCTTGCTTTAGCAAGAGTTGGCCCTCTCTCAGATTTCAACGCTTCCCGACACTCTTCCGAGTTCACCAGGACGATCTCTCAGTGTAATCTCCCTTCACTCGCTTCCGCCTTCTAAGTAGAAGAAAAAACTAAGAACAAGGCTAACTTCTATCTATATGGTGAACTCTATAAACTGCGCGAACTCCTTCAATGAAGATGACTTTTGGTATTTATAGAGCTTCAGGGTGAAGAGCTTTTTCTCTCATATGATTACACTGTTGGGATGACATTAATTCTTTGTCTGATGCGCAGAATATTTGTCACCGAAAAGTTGAGTGTACTTGCTACAGTAAGTCGTTAATGACTTATCAACTTAACTCGGAATCGACCGTCATCAGCTTTCTGTCCCATCGTGATTTATTAAGCTTTCACCCAGATGCGCCGACTCTATGCGGCCACTTTCTTGAGCAGATTTTCGCGAGTGCAAATGATCGCGTAGCCTCGCGGTCACAATCTCTTAATGTGCTTGGACGTTAATTTCTTCGAATCGCATTTCCGCCTTGCGCCAACGCATTTTCTGCACAAAATACATAAGTTAGCTGTTTTAATGTGATGGACGCATGCGATTGCAATGTTGTGAACTTAATGCTTTTGGACGCAATATTGTATATTTTTACCATCGCAATCCTACACTGTTTTATAACTTTGCGCTGTAATAACGTGCATTTCTGCCCGTTATCAATAGCTATCTTGAAGAGAGTATCTATATGCCGTAACCAAAGGGGTCTATAGAACAAGGTCAAAAACAAAAAGTTTGCAAGCTTAAAAGATCCATTTATGGGTTTGAAACAAGCTTCTTAATCTTGGAATATGAGATTTAACATTGCGACCAAATCTTATGGCTCTGAATAGAACGCTGATGAACCTTTATTTACAAAAAGATTGTCAACAAAACTATAGCTTTTCTGGTTCTATATGTTGATGATATTCTACTCATTGAAAATGAAGTAGAATTTCTAGCTAACGTTAAGAGATGGCTAGCCACGCAATTCCAAATGAAAGATTTGGGACAACCGCAGTATGTTCTTAGGATCCAAATAGTTTGGAATTTCAAGAACAGAATATTATCATTATCTCAAGCATTTTGTATAGACAAGATGTTGTCTAGATATAAAATGCAAAATTCCAAGAAAGGTATGCTATCTTTCAGGCATGGAATTCATTTATCTAAGTAACAATGTCCTAAGACACCTCAAGAGGTTGATGTTATGAAACAAATTCCATATGCCTCAACAGTTGGTATTTTGATGTACGCCATGTTGTGTACATACCCCGACCCCGACAATATGCTATATAGTTGGAATTGTCAGTAGGTATCAGTCCAATCCTGGATATGATCATTGAACTGACGTTAAAAACATCCTCAAGTATTTTCAAAGAACGAGGGACTATATGCTCGTGTATGGTGCTAAGGATTTGATCCTTACAGGATACACTGATTCTGACTTCTAGACCGACGTAGATTTCAGGAAATCCACTTCGAGGTCAGTATTTACTCTAAATGGAGGAGCTATAGTATGGAGGAGTATAAAGCAAAGTTGTATTGTTGACTTTACCATAGAAGGTGAAACAGCAAAAAAGCAGTGTGGCTCAGAAAGTTATTGTCTGATTTAGAAGTTGTTTCAAATATGCATCTGCACATCATCCTCTATTGTGACAACAGTGGAGCAGTTGCAAATTTCAAAGAACCAAGAAGGCATAAGCGCGGAAAATACATTAAGCGCAAGTGTCATCTCATCAGGGAGGTCGTACACCAAGGAGACATGATCGTCACACAGATAGCCTCATAAGACAACTTAGCTGATCTGTTTACAAAAGCTATCCCGACTAAAGTGTTTGAGGGTCACCTAGTGGGACTAGGACTACAAGATAGATAGACTTAGAGTAAGTGGGAGAAATACTGGGTTTCTGACGCCCTAGTTTATTATATTCTAGTTTATTATATTTATTCTCTTATTACTCGACATTGTATATTTGTATATATGTAAATCCACTGGAGTTTTAGTCAAAGTGGGAGTTTGTTGGGTTGTATGTCATAAAACTCGTAGTTTGTACTATTAAACATTTTATATTTACAATAAAGATATTATTGAGGTTTATTCAATAAAACTATTCATGAATATGTAAATTGCATTTGTAAAGACTAAATTCAATAAACTAAGATCCATGACTATTATATGGATACTTGGACTTTATGTAGAGATAAAAAGATGGATCAAGTTCAAGTAAATAGCCAAAACGGTCTATAGTATATGAATAAAATTGGGCACCTTATTCTGGTAACATTATTGGATGCGGCTCACTTTGTATTTAGTAAAAACGATGTGATCTAGAATCGTTCATGCGGAGACATGCGAGTGGAGGTTCTATCAATGAGTTTGCGTAAGACCAAGACCAAGAAATTAGTCACTTTTACTTTATAACGTTGTTTACTGTTTAAGACTGACTATTTCAAATCGATGACCTAGGTAACTCAACCTTAATCCTGAGCTAACTATGAACTCCTATTTATTTAGGATTATCCTTAGATTTGCATAGGTGACGGTTGGCTTAACAACGTCGGCTCAATAAGCCTCCCATTTCAGGGGTAAGATTGGGTAGATAGCTAAGGACATAGGGTGTAAAATAGAATTCATTCCTACCCGCTTCGAGGGTTAGTAGAGAGGTTCTTAAGTACTGATTCCATGTCTTGAACAAAGGGCCCCACCCTTTTGTTGGCCTGAGATGGACTAAGTTTAAGATTGGATCACAAACAATTGTTCATTAGAAGATCGGTAGAACTTAAGAAGCAAGCTATAATCTCGTGGGTAAAATAATATTTGACCAAACCGTTATTACGAACAACCTGTGAATGATCGACTTATTGATTACGGTTAATCAAGTGAACATAAATATATCTATAGTGAGGGGAGTGCAACTACTGGGCTTTAGTGGAGTGACATGGTAGTTAACGAATGTTGATCAATTTGGTTTAAAAGTTTTAGCTAATTAATCTCAGATCGTTGAAGCCCATGATATGTAGGTCCATTAGGTTCCTCTACTAGCTCACAAACGGATTGAACCTTAGAATAGAGTTATGAGTTTAATTTGAAACGTTCAAATTTGAATTAAAGGAATTAGTAATTATATATGGTATAATTACACGTTTAATTATCGAATTAAACGAAATTGGAGAATTGATTAATGTTTAAATTCGATTTAAATATTAATTACATGAATAGAGATTCATGATTGTGGAATTTGTATTTTATTAATTTAATATTAGATATTAAATTATTTTAATTAATTAATTAAATTTTATTTAAAATTAATTATTTGAATTAATTTTATTTAAAATTAGAAATTTAAATTTTTGAAAAATTCAAATTTTAAATTCAATTTTAATTTTAATTTCATATTTTTTGAAAATCTAGTTAAAGAAAATTGAATTTAAAATTAAAAATTGAAAACCTTATACTCACAATTCCACTTGATAATTGAAGTAGATGGTGGCAAATTTTTTGCAATAAGATTGCATGATGAATTGGATAAAAGCCAGTGTTATTCAGCTGAGATTTTGGCCATTCAAGATGTTTTTTTCCTGGTTTTTAGTTGAAACAAGTGTTCTTCATCACTTAAGCAAAAAAACCACCAAAACCAGATTTTTTCCTCTCAAAATTCCCTACAATTCAAGCTCATGTTGGATTCCATGATCAAATCTAAAGGCCTAAAGAATAGTGGGGAAGATCAAGTAGTGGTCTACAAGGAGTTGCTGTGGAAATTCAAGCTGAATTTACAGTTGAAGAGGATTATTCGAAGGTATGTTTTCTCAAAGCCCATTTGTGTTCTTGAACATGCTTACTTTGATTGCTAAAAGTAATGAATTAGAGTGCTTATTGATCCTGATTTCTTCCACTAATTGCTTGCTAACTCCATCATAAAGAACTCAACTAAAGGACTTGATCCTTAGTATAATTTTTCTTTCTTGTTCCCATCTTCCATTTTCTTCATTTTTTTTTTTGTTTTTTGTTACATGGTATTAGAGCTATACTCGATGAAGATACTTTGGAGAATGAAGCATGTGTGGAAGCTTTTCTTCAAGGATAGTATTTGTGGGGTCTTTGTTTCCTGTGATGATTCAATTCCATAAGATACTTTGGAGAATGATGAGGCATGAAAGGAGTGGAAGGTCAAGCGTGACAAAGCTTTATTTTCTTTGCGAATTGGTAAAGCATGTATCAAGTATATTCGTGATGAAAATTCAAACAAAGTGTGGTAGACACTTGAAAGATTATTCACTTAAAAGAGCATGACGAGATTGCAGTATTTGGATAACAAACTTACTAGAATAACTCAAGGTAATTTTTCAGTTTTAGATTTTTTTTTTAAAAAATTAAGACTTTGTATTCTCAAATTTCAGAATTGGAAAAAGGAGAGCCTATTAGCGATGCTCGTCTGTGTCGTTATCTTATTCATGGATTTACGAAAGGAGTTTATGCCATTTATTTCTTCGTTACAAGGTTGGGTAAATTAACCTTCTATGTTGAGTTGGAAAATTTGCTCTCAAATCAAGAAGCATTGATGAAACAAATGTTTGGCAATGACAAGCAACCTCATCTTGTTCTTTATACAAAAGACAAGGGAAGATCAAATTATTCTTCCATATGTATTTCAAATGGGCAAATTGAAGGAATGTTTTACTTGAAGTAATTAAGGACATATCAAACGTGATTGTCGGGTGATGGTGGTGTGTCATTGTTATGGAAAATCACGTCATGTTAGACCAAATTATTATGTGGATATCAAAGAAGTAGAAACAAATGTTGTATAGGAAAGTAACAACCTGATAAATTAAATGGTAGTAATGTTTATCAATTGAAACTATTGATCAACCCATTAATTTGCATGTTAATGTTTCTATGGATTGATTTCGGGTATTCTCATCATGCAACTGAAAATATTTCTCCTCTATGATGTATGTGCTCACCAAGGAGGAAGAGTAATTATGACGGTTAATAATTCTTTACATCCTGTTATTGAAGAAGAGATGTTAAAAAAATTGAATATTAAAAAAATTTGAATGTGATATTTTGTTTACTTGAAAGAGGAAAGATTCTCTCTATGTTTTGTGTGCAAATGATGCTATGTTGAAAGACAGTTCAGAATGATGTTAGAACACTTTAACATGCTCGATCAGACCATGTTGGATACTAGTTGATGGAAATAATTTCTATGGAGCTTCATTACAAGTATAAACTAAGGAAAAAGAAAAGTATCGAGAAAAGATAAGGGAAAATGACAAAAATCTCCCTAAAGTTCTCTATTTTATATAGCTTGCTTCAATATTTTTTGAAAATGAATCCAGCCTTAATGGAGAGAGGTGGTGATTTTTTAGAATTTCTCCCAGGCTTTAAAGTTCTATGATTTCATTTATTTATTTACAAGTCTTAATAACTAGAGTATGTATATGTTGGGCTGGTTGGGTTGAAAGACTTTTTAGATCGAACATGAACCCAATCCAACCATGAAATATTTGGGTTGGATTGATTCGAGTTAATCGGGTAATTTATTTAAAATTTTATTCTAAAAAGAAGCAAAACGTAAATACGTAAAAATCTAATTGAATTATTTTTCTATATTGAATTAAGATTAACAACTCAATTTCAATTTATATAGTGAAAATTTTCTTTTTTTAGTGTAAAAAAACTATTTTTAATAGTTGTTGAAGAATAAATTATTTAAAAAATATTGAAATTAAATAAAATTAAAAATCGATAAATGTATAAATAACTGTGTTAGAAATAATAAAAAATATATTTCAAAGTTATAATAAGTTTTGGTTCGAGTTGACTTGGGTTATATTAGATGAAACCATGAACCTAACAAACTCATCAAATTTTCATTTATTTGAATCCAATCCAACTCAATCCAAATCACATGGATTGTTGATCGATTTTTTCGATGGTTTTTTAAATACCTCGTAATAACCAACAAAAGTGGATAATTATTAATCACTCTAAAAATAAGATAACGGAAATAGACGAAACTAGCAGACGTTTCTAAGTTTTGTATGGGGGACCGGGTGCATTCGGTGGCTATCTGAACGTGAACGCCCGTTACCATTACCAGATATAGTGACTACAGTCTGTTGTTCAATCTCTATAATCTGCAGATAATAATAATGCAAGTCATGGCTCTTCAACTCCGCCACTTCCCCCTCTCCCCTTCTTCTTCGTCCATCGAACACAATTACAAAGCTTTTCCTCGCTTTCGCCATCTTCCCCTTCCCAGTTATGCCTCTCGCCACCATCTTCCAGTTCCAAATAGCCGCAATCGACAGTCTCTGGCCTGCGTTGGCAAGGAAGATACCCAGTTGCGTCAATCATCGTCTACCCAAGATGAACAGCCAGACGCCCAAGCCCTAGAATACGTTCGTCAGATTCAAAGGGTCTGCTGTCTCTTTCTTTTAAATTATCCCATTATTCTCCCTTTCAATTCCTTAACACCCTTTTCTCGGCTGCCTCCTCCAGGTCTTGGAGCTTCTCAAGAAAAACAGAGACATGCTCTTCAATGAGGTGACACCCAGTTTCTGTTTTATACAATTTTAACTCTTTCGCATCCCCGACTATATCGCTGCAATTGTCCCTCGATTATAACTCCTCAAGCTTCGTCCCGGCGTTCCGACGGAGTTCGTAATTACTTCTTCCCTGCTTGAATTAACTTTTTGTTCAACTTCTTCTGCACCACCTTTCTTCCCATATTTGTCGTATCTTCTCTCTCTGGTCTCTAATTGTAGAATTTGGGCCATGGACTCAAGTTTCACATAGAACTACATTCACTCGGAAATTAACGCATGCTTCACGGCTATATTTGTGGACGCCAGTGCTTGTTTCTTTACTTTTCCCCGCCGTTGAAATTATTGATTTCTATAGCTCATTCTGCACTACTTTCTTTATGCTCTATGTTTTCCTTTTGTCTTTTTACTGTTTTTGCTTAATCACCTTATTCCTCTCTTCATTTCGTATTCGTCAATTTAGTAGGTTAAACTTACCGTAATGATTGAAGATCCCCGGGATGTTGAACGCCGGAGATTACTTGGAATTGACGATGATGACGCCCCAACAAGGGATGATTTAGCTGCCACTCTTGAAGAAGTAAGAAATTTTAGGTTTTCAAATTTTAACATTTGATGATAAGGTCCACAATTTCAAGCTATATATTCACCTGTGACGTCTGCAATCTTGATCTCAAATAAAGCATTTATGTGTAGTGTAGCTAGGGAAAATTGGAAACACGAGGCAGTGGGTTCTTAAAAGTTAAAAAGTATTTGATGCAATTAAAGACCGTAGACAGCTTCTTCTGATGAAGTACAGATGAAATTGAAATGTATTACAATTGATGTGCCTTTTAGCTGCTGACATTTATTTATCTTACAAAGTTCAAATTGCATTTATAAAAAATAATGAGATAATATTATTCTAATCTTATTCTATTTGACCAGAGAGGAAAAGTCTGTTCTCTAATTGCGTGCAAGTCCATGCGTGCAACATGTATACCCTCATGCCCTTCATGTTACCCCTCCAGTTGTTGAACCAAACGCTCACTTCGACATAGTTATATCTCTGTGATATAACTAATATAGACATAGGAAGAAGGAGATGCGGTAGAACAGAAATAAAAATGTAGAAGTAGATTCTCCATATTAAGTTTACCATATTTTTGTACTGTTAGTATTCACTTTCATTTGCTATTCTACTAGGTCAACGAAGGAAAGTTCCCAAAAAATCGAGTGGCTCTCCAAATGCTTGCTGAAGAGATGACCAATTGGCCCAATTTGGAGGTATTATTTGTTATTTTTTCCTTCAGGTCGTGAAAATTTTGAAATTCCACGCCTGTCCTGATATGGTAACATCCTATTTTTATTAGCTTTGAGGATGTACTTGGACTTCAACTGCTAACAAAATAGTGCTATCCTGTTGAGAGGCAAAGCACTAATTGCAGACTGTTTTGGTGATTAGATAGGATGGCGCTAAATCGTCTTTATACTAAAATACAGACCGAAGAATCTTCTGATTATTTATAATTGTTTTGGCTCTAAATCCTGTAGTTTTGTTGTTGTATGGCCAATACCAATCGTCCAAGGTGTCAATTATAACTGCTGTATTTGGGTATCTAGCTAGATGGAGAGAGATAACCGAATATGATCAACAGAGATCGTGACTATTGGATAGAGGAGGAGATGTAGATGGATAATAGACAATAACAAAAAAGTAATCATGTGAGGCTGTTTTAATACTATTTTTTCTTTTGATCTTTTGATTGTCAGCAAAAGTTTCTTGCAAATTTTTTCTCATGACACTTCAAATAATTCCAATTATCACCAAGTCATTCAGAACTAAGGGTGAGATTTCTCAAAGAAATATGTGAGGAATAGCTTTTGCTTGGAATTATTTCTTCTTGACGATAATTTAACTTCATATGCTCAAAATCATTAAAAGGGATTTCTGTCTTATATGCACAAGTGTGCATGTATGCTTAGCAAAGACTGCATAATGTCACGCCCCACAAAATAGCCCTTAAAATTTCGAAAAAGGACTCCTTAGCATGGACCAAGAGGAGCCACGAAGCCCTGCGATGCCCTAAGAAACCGAGGCATAGTGCCCGTGCGCGCCCCACACGCAGCGTGCGTGGGTACCCACGCGCACGACTGCCCATAGGCCCCTGCCGGATGCCATCCGTGCGCCCCATCCATGCGGCCTTGTCGACGCATGTGCGTGCCCATGCGCGCGAGTCTTCCAGATGCCTCGCCCACGTTCTAGATAGGCTTGGAAGCTTCTAGAGAAGGTTGGGCGGCACCAGCGCCCACGCGAGATGCCTAGCTGACTCATCTAGATAGAATTGGATGTTTATGGAAACCTCTAGAACGTGTTGGACAAGTCTAGACGAGATAGTGGCAGTAAAGGATCGGAAGGTGTTGGATAGGGTGTTGGATAGGTTTGGACGTGACCAAAATATTCTAGAAGGCCCTGGAATATACTTAGATGACTATAGAAAGGCCTAGATAGGCCAAGATGTAATAGGAAGGCTTTAGAATGAGCCACAACCAACCTCCTTAGGTTGGTTAGGACACTACTATAAATAGCCCAAAGGGCTCATTTGTACAGGCATCAAGCCACAAACTCTCCTAAGCAATGCACTCTCATTCTCAAACTCACGAGTGCCTACCTTCTCTCGTCCCTTTCTCCTTGTGCCTTAAACATCCCCAAACCTCCTTAAAGGCTTACTTGGAGTGTCTTGAGCCTAAGAAACACCCAAGTGCCACACGCTTAGCTACTTGCAAACAGTCAGAGTGTGACAGGTGGTATCAGAGCAACGGTCTTGGAACCTAGGTACCCCATAACAACCTTACTGCGCACGTGACGACCGAGGAAGGACACGTATCCCCAGCCGAGCAAGTCATCGAGGGACCTGTGGACGCAAGGAATATCATTCCTCAACCAAACGCTCAAAATCTAAAGGCTTGACAGTGTGAGAACATATGGATGCTCGCCTCACCACTCTTGAGCATGGCTTGGAGGATGTTTAGCTCACTGTTCGTAGGCTGAGTGATGATTATGATGCGTTAGTTAAGGAGAATGCCGAAGTCACCGTGGCAGCCTGTGATATGATTGAAGAGCTTGGCCGATCATTTAGAAGGGAAATCAATGCCCTCACCACTGAGGTGGCTGACCGACGCAAATTGGTTGAAGGTAAGGTCTAAGAACTTTACTCTGAATTAAATAAGGTTCAAACTGAGTGTAGGCCCTTCGTAATGCTAGTGGCCCGGCTTCCACTAGCCACACACCCGCTACGTCCGATATATCTGTCCTTAAGGTGCCCAAACCGGACACCTACAATGGCACCCGTAATGTCACAATGGTGGAAAACTTCTTGTTTGGGCTCGAACAATATTTTGAAGCTCTAGGAGTATTTGATGATAATGCCCGAATAAGCAATGCCCCAACATTCCTATGTGATGCTGCACAATTATGGTGGTGACGGAAGCATACTGAACACGAACGTGGGTTGTGTAGTATCAACACATGGGAACAGTTCAAAATAGAGCTTCGAAAACACTTTGTCCCACATATGTAGATATGGAGGTACGAGGCAAGTTGAGAAGATTGAGGCAAACTGGTAACATCCTTGACGTCAAGGAATTCACAACCCTCATGCTTGAAATCGAAGACCTATCCGAGAAGGATGCCCTTTTCCACTTTAAAGACGACTTGAAAGATTGGGCATGGGTGGAGTTGGATAGGTGTAATGTCCAGACCCTGGATGATGCAATTGCTGCCTCCGAGATGCTTGTCGATTACTCCTTCCAAAATAAGGGGAAAAAGCCTGTGGGGGAGACAAGTTCCATAAGAGGAAGGGTTATCATAGGAAAGATGGAAGAAACTCAAAACCATCCCATGACAAGCGTGAGAAGCCTCAAAATAAAGGTCAGTCCTCTAAACCCCCTAAACCCTGCTTTATATGTGATGGGCCCCATTGGACAAGGGATTGTCCAAACCGAAAGGCCATGAATGCCCTTGTAGCCAAATTCAGTAATGGAAATGAGGATGTGGGGCAATCCAAAGCCATGATGGGGTCACTCCAACAGTTGGCTGCTCTTACAAAGAGCTTAACCCTAAAGAAAGTAAAGAGGGTGGCCTCCTCTATGCTGATGCCCTAGTGTATGGGAAGGCCGCATCGGTCATGCTGGACATGGGTGCCACTCACAATTTTATAGATGAACGAGAAGCCAAAAGGCTTGGCCTAAGCCTCACCAAAGAATAAGGCACCATAAAGGCTGTCAATTCGGGCGCTAAGCCCATACAGGGCATAGCCAAGAATGTTGCAGTTAAACTTGGCGACTGGACAGGTATGTTAGACTTTACCGTTGTGCCCATGGATGACATTAAAGTAGTCTTTGGCCTAGCATTTTTCAACAACGCCCTAGCCTTTCTTGTTCCATTCTCAAAATCCTTGGCGATTATGGACGAGCACAAACTTTGGGTGGTCCCTTTAAAAGGTGAAGAGAGATCCACCAACATGATCTCAGCCTTACAGTTTAAACGAGGGATCACCAAGGGCCAGAGTTATATCCTAGCCTCGGCAAGGACCCTCCACGAGGAGGAAGAGGAAGAGGGGAGCCCAAGCCAGCCTCTTGTCCCAACATGCGTGCAAAAGATCCTTGATGAGTACCAGGATGTCATACCTGTCGAACTACCAAAAAAGTTGCCCCCTCGACGTGGGGTAGACCACGAGATTGAGCTAGAGCCCGACGCCAAGCCACCGGTCATGGCGGCCCCTTATCACATGGCACCCCAGAACTCAAGGAATTGAAAAAGCAGCTGAAAGATCTGCTTGATGTAGAGTACATTCAACCCTCAAAAGCCCCCCACGGTACCCCCGTACTCTTCCAGAAAAGGAAGGATGGGTCTTTAAGATTGTGTATTGACTATCGAGCACTTAACAAAATCACAGCCAAGAATAAATACCCAATTCCTTTGATAGCAGACCTCTTTGATCAACTTGGCCAAGCCTAATACTTTAGCAAAATCGACTTACGATCAGGGTACTACCAAGTAAGGATCAAAGTAGGGGATGAAGCCAAGATCACCTGCGTAACTCAATATGGTGCTTATGAATTTTTAGTCATGCCGTTTGGTCTAACCAATGCCCCGACCACCTTCTGCACACTAATGAACAAACTGTTCCACCCATTTTTGGATAAGTTTGTGCTGGTTTACTTGGATGACATTGTGGTTTATAGCCAGACCCTTGAGGAGCACGTGCAACACTTGAAGCAAGTCTTTCAAGTACTCCGAGAGAACGAACAACACATTAAGGAGAAATGTTCATTTGCCCAGCCGGAGGTGGAGTTCCTTGGACATTGGATCAAGGATGGAAAATTAATGATGGATGCAGCTAAAGTACGTGCCATACGGGATTGGAAACCTCCTACTAAAATACCCGAGCTGCATTCCTTTCTAGGCTTTATCAATTACTATAGACGATTCATTAAGGGCTATTATGCAATTGTGGCCCCCTTACCAACTTGTTGAAAAAGAATGAACCCTAGAATTGGTCAAGGGAGTGCTAACAAGCCTTCGAGGAGCTTAAGGAAGCTGTTTTACAAGAACCAGTCATGGGAATTTCAGATTGCTCCAGGCCCTTTGAGGTACACACTGACGCGTCGGACTATGCAATTGGGGGAGTATCGATGCAAGATGGGCACCCAATTGTGTATGAAAGCCGCAAGTTGAATAACACAGAGTGGCGATATACTATCCAAGAGAAAGAAATGACAGCCATCGTCCAATGTCTACGGACATGGAGACATTATTTGTTAGGTAGCAAATTCACGGTAATGACCGACAACGTTGCTACCAGCTACTTCCAAACCCAAAAGAAGTTGATGTCGAAACAAGCTCGGTGGCAAGACTTCTTGGCCGAGTTTAACTATAAACTCAAGTACAAACCATGTAAGGCCAATGTAGTAGCCGACACCCTCAGTAGGAAGGCCGAATTAGTTGCCCTCACCAGCATACCCACAAGTGATTCCCTTGATCGCATCAAAAGATGTATACAACAAGATCCATTGGCCAAGAATTTGCTCAAATTGGCAAAAGAAGGAAATACCCGAAGATTTTGGGAACAAGATGGCACTCTCCTCACCCTCGCTAGCAGAATCTTTGTGCCTAAATGGGATAACCTACAGAGGGACATTCTCAAAGAGTGCCATGACTCTTTATGGGCTGGACACCCAGGCATGGAAAGAACACTCGCCCTTGTCCGAGATAAATATTATTAGCCACGAATGCAGGATGATGTGGAGGCATATGTGAAAGCATGTCTTGTTTGTCAACGAGACAGAATAGAGCAACAACATCCTGCAGGTCTGTTGGAGTCACTGGCCATTGCCAAAAAACCATGTGATAGTGTCACTATGGATTTCATTGTGGCTCTGCCCAAGTCAAAAGGATATGGCTGCATAATGGTGGTAGTAGATTGGTTAAGCAAATACGCCACTTTTATCCCCTGTCCTGGCGATGTAAAAGTCGATGAGGTAGCATGGCTATTTTTCAAGAATGTTGTGAAGTTGTGGGGAGTGCCTAAAAGCATTATCAGTGAACGAGACCCACGCTTTACGGGCAAGTTTTGGTGAGAATTGTTCAAACTAGTGGGGACAGATCTAACCTTCTCAACGAGCTTTCATCCCCAAAGTGATGGGCAAACAGAGAAAATTAATGCACTACTAGAGACATACTTAAGGCACTATGTTAGTGCCCATCAAAGAAATTGGGTAGATCTCCTTGATATCGCCCAATTCTCCTATAATCACCAAAGGAGTGAGTCCACTGGAAAGAGCCCGTTCGAGATAGTAATGCGATGCCGGGCCAACACACCGAGTGCCTTGATAGCTCCCTATGAGGGACCAAATCCTTCGGCTTACAAATTTGCTAAAGAATGGAAGGAGGAACAAGACATCACTCGATCTTGCCTTGAGAAGGCCGCCTCATATATGAAGAAATGGGCAAATAAGTCGAGGCGTCCCAAGGAATATCAAGAAGGGGACAAGGTGATGGTGAAACTGATGCCAAATCAGTTTAAGTCCCTACGAAAGGTACACAAAGGACTGGTCGGAAAATACGAAGGACCATTCCCCATCATTGCTCGAGTAGGAAAGGCTGCATATCGAGTTGCCCCCTAAACTTAAAATTCATAACGTTTTCCATGTGAGCATGTTAAAGCCCTTCCATGAAGACATGGAAGACCCAAATCAGAGCAAGTCTACTCGAGCGCCAACTGCTGTAGTAATAGAATATGATAAAAGGATCGAAGAAATCATGGCCGAAAGAAAGGTGAAAAGAAGGGGAGTACCCAACTATACTGAGTACCTGGTAAAATGGCACGGGTTACCAGAAGACAAGGCCAGTTGGGAACACGAAGACCTACTATGGCAGTTCCCCAAAAAGATTGAAGAGTATAAGCAAGGCTTGATGAGGACGTTCGCGAGTATAAGTGGGGGAGGGTTTCACGCCCCACAACATGGTCCTCAAAATTTCGAAGGACTCCTTAGCATGTACCAAAAGGAGCCACAAAGCCTTGCGGCGCCCCAAGAAATCGAGGCACAGTGCCCGTGCGTGCCCCATTAGGCGCGTGTGCCCCAGACGTAGCGTGCGCGGGTCCCCGCGCGCACGACTGCCAATAGGCCCTTTCGGATGCCATTTGCACACCCCATCCGCGCGGCCCTGTTGACGCATGCGCGTGCCCATGCACGCGAGTCTTCTAGACGCCTTGCCCACGTTCTAGACAGGCCTGGAAGCTTCTAGAGAAGGCTGGGTGGCACTAGCGCCCATGCGAGTTGCCTAGTTGACCCGAGATGAGTCTGGACAGTCTTAGAGTGGCTGGAACTTGCGAGAGAGTTCTAGACAGTGCTGGAATGACCCGGATAGATCTGGATGTCTCTGGAAATCTCTAGAATGTGCTGGACAAGTCTAGACGAGACAGTGGCAGTAAAGGACTGGAAGGTGCTGGACAGGTCTAGACGTGACCAGAATATTCTAGAAGGCCCCATAATATACTTAGGTGACTATAAAAAGGCCTAGATAAGCCAAGATGTAATAGGAAGGCTCTGGAATGAGCCACAACCGACCTCCTTAGGTCGATTTAGGCCCCTAGGTCAGTTAGGACACTACTGTAAATAGCCCAAAGGGCTCATTTGTACAGGCATCAAGCAACAAACTCTCCTAAGCAATACACTCTCATTCTCAAACTCACGAGTGCCTACCTTCTCTCGCCCTTTCTCACGCTTAGCTACTTGCAAATAGTCAGAGCGTGACAATAAGCTTTCATTAGCCTATGGATTGAATTATAGTTTAAATAAAGTACTAATTATTGTATAATGTAATTATGGGAAATGGTGTGTTCTTGTCCTCTTCCCAAACATGGAAAAATAAATTTCTGGCTGAAACAAATCGTTGGGCTTTTTATTTCTGCTGTGTTTCTATTATCATCTGATAAGGGTCAGTCGGCATGGTTTTCACTCCACTTTGATTTTCTTGACATTTCTCTTTTATCCACGCTTTCCTTTCTCCACTTCTTTTCTGTGATTGTGTCAAATTGTAAGTTTCTATCAGATGCTGCATAGGTTTATTACACTTGTGTGTTAAACTTAGGTTGCTGATTGTGGTGTTCATACGTGTAGGCTGAGGCACCCAAGAAGAAACGCGGTAAGTCATTATATGCAAAAGCCACAGACACTGGTGTGAATCCTCGCGAGGCTGCAAAGAGACTAAACATTGATTGGGACACTGCAGCTGAGATTGAAGATGCCGACTTGAGTGATGACCCAGAAGTGCCTGCCGCTGTGGTTTGTTTTCTTTGCCCATCATCAAAGACATTGCTCTTTAGTCTAACTTATTAATTGTGATAATTCACTCCAGATATTATGGATTTGTTGCCTCATTGCTGTTAGGACAGTATTGGAATTTTGTTAATGGTAACTGAGAGAAGAAAATTTTGCATGATGTCACAATTGCTGATGAGGAAATTAAAATTGAATCGATGCAGGGATATGGAGCACTGTACATAGTGACGGCGTTTCCGGTGATAATTGGCATCTCAGTAGTTCTAATCCTTTTCTACAATTCTCTTCAATAGTGCTTCTTCTATGTGGTAGTAGACGTGGCTGATGATTGCCGGCTGTGGTGGTGGTTTCTGACCTATCACGAGAGTTTGTTATGCATTCAATTTCAAGGACCAGAATGAGTTATTGATGAATTTATGAGATGGCAATTATTAGATGCCGAACCCATGTCTTTCAAGTTTCTCTCTTGTTCTTCTGGCAATTATTAAGAGTGCGACTAATACCTTATTTGTTGCATTGCATGGATTGGTGGGCAGAGTTAGATTGAGTGGTACAAGAGTCTCGTACTTTCCACAAAATGTTTTGATGCATTTTTTTAAAATGTCAACCGTTAAATATTAAAAAGAAAATTTCCATCTTTCCATGCTGCTTGCATTTTGTGTGTGTGTGTGAAAAAGAACATAAAAGCTAACAAGAATTAGGCTGCTTGCATGTTATATGATATCCAAGTCAACCGCGGTGGGACTCAAAAAAAAGAAAAAGATAAAGCGAAGACCCTGATGAGATGCTGTATGTTATCTTAGTTATAATATTGAATTTGGGGGCAGAACATGCAAATCATTACTAAACAAACTGCTCACCACGTCCATATGGTTGTCTCGTTGTTGGTTAAAGTTTAAAGGCCTTCATTCCATTTGAAGACGACAGTATTGATGAAACTGCAGTATGCCAGCCATGGCTGATACAATAGTACCTTTATCTGTTGGCACCACTAGCAGGAGCTACGAATTTGTCGATGATGTGGTTATTGAGGTGTCAACGCAACTCAAGTTGGGAAGCTACAGTGTCCCGAACTCGGCCTACTCATCCCCTCGGTTGGCAGCAAAAAAGAAAGTCCATGATAGTGGGCGGGGGCTGAATCGGAGCAAATCCTGTGGTGAAGGAAGAGGGAAGGCAGTGCCACATAACCTTATCGAGAATAAAGTAATGGTATGGGAGAAAGGGCATAAGCACAAAACAGAGGGGAAAGCGAAACGTTTCAGATGTGGGGCACTATGCTTGTTGTTACCAGTGTTGGGAGGGTTAGGGTTTAAGGTTGGGAAAGGGAAAGAGAAAGGGAAGGAAGAGAGAAAGGAAGAGGCAGAGGAAGGTGAGTGTATATCCATATCCATATCGAGGAGAGTTTCTTTGGAAAAATTTGAATGTGGGTCGTGGGCTTCGTCGGGCATGGTGGTTCATGAGGACGGGGAGTTGGGGAGCCGTTATTTTGATCTGCCAATGGAATTAATAAGGAACAGCGTGGGTGTGCAGACACAATCACCAGTCGGGGCTGCTTTTGTATTCGATCATCATCATCTTCCTATTTGGACCAAACCAAATTTGGCAGAGGAATCAGGAGCTGCATCTCCATGCATCATTACCCCACGCTTGCGCAAAGCCAGAGAAGAGTTCAATGCTCTGTTGGAAGCTCACACTCTATGACATCCACCTTCACCTTGCTCCCTTTGGAGTTGGACCAATCCTCATGTCTTTCTTCTACTTCTTTGTGCTTGCCCAATTCTAACAAAAATATATCAATTTCTTCAGTGGCGCCAAGCCGAGGAATGTTGCATTGAAGCAAAAACCAACTGGGTCAAAATTGTCCCCTATGAATGGTCATTTCATCACAACCGACGCCTGTGATGTTCACAACCACTATTCAATTTCATTTCTTTTTCATCATCTTCAAATCAATGTTTGTTAAACAAAAGGACACCGCTCATTTTGAGGCTCACCAATAATTCAATTGTCTTACTCTTCCAGGGCATGCTGTCTTATTTTATTGTTGTTGAGATTCCCTTTTGCTGAAGAAGAAAAAACACACACGCACAAGAGATTTAATGATCTAACTTTTCTGTTCACTCTTTATTTTTCTCTTCCTAAAATAAACTACTTCGATTTACACTCAATTTCATCTCTAAAATTTTTATCAGGTTTAATACAAAAACTTAATTAAAGGGGGAAAAAAATGAGGGAGAAAAAAAGTTTATAAACTTATGACGATTGAAGTAAAATAAGCTGTATAATATAAGGCTCTTGGTAATTAAACTTATACTGTGTGAGAAAATAGATGATAATAAGAATTGACTGAAATCGTTTGGTATGTTTTAAGAGTTTTGCTAGCTGAAAATACGTGAATGTTCTTAATGATAGTTGGAAGTGTTTCTATTTTGATTTTGGTTACTTTGAAAACTTTTGAAAGATTTGATTGGTTTGATTTGATGAGTCCTTCTTTGAAACTTCATTGTTTGTTTCAAATATTATTAAATAATTTGGTAGGGGCTATCTGAATGTGCCAAGTTCTATTTTTGAAAATTGTATGCTTATTGTGCAGTAACCAAATTTGGAATTGTTTATGATTTGACTAAAGCTTATTTGTGCTAAGGCACATTTTTGTGGTTTGACTTTCTTTGAAATGAAGATTTATGATGTGCGTTGCACTCAAATATCCACACACTTAAGTAATTTGACTGTTGTTTTGGTCGGTTGTTAATTGACATCTCTAATTGACTAAATGAATGACTAGTGTTACCAATGGATAACCTTATCTACCGGGATACATCAATTATGCATCTTTCTTGCATTGCCATTGAAGTAACGAATAACTGAAAGATTGAAAAGCTGTGACTAAAAGACTATTTTATTGGAAGTTTGACTATTGTCCAACATTGCATGGAAAAAAAACAAATGTTTTGAACTTTTATGATTGAATATGCTTTGTTCGGAAGAAAATGTATCGTGAACTTGTTGTAGAAATTGCTTATTGATTATTTTTGTACTCATCTCTATTTTTCAAAATGTTTTTCTTATAAAATTGCAAGCGATAGTTCTAATGGTGATTGAAGGATTAGCGTTTTAGCATAAGAATGAAGAGTCTATTCATGATCTTAGGAATTTATGTTTATGGTGAACCTTTGTTAGCTTTGATCATTCTTAGTTATTACGTCTATTTGTTCAAAATACTAGCTTATTACTTTATGTATGGATGATAATTTTGGCTTGGTGTTTCCAGCCTTGAAAATCAGTTAATTAGATATGCTATTTTAAGTTTTGATTAATATTATTTAGGGGAATTAGGGTGTATGTCATATTTTAGAGTTTGATTTTGAAAAATGGCAAAATCGGCAAATAATAAGATTTATGACAATTCACATGACTTGTACATGACCATGAATTTTCAAATTCCTGTTTTACCCTTGTCTAGTTCGTAGCTTCTGTTATCGGTGAAACTACAAATATATGGTAAGTGTAGAATCATAAACAATGGCGAGTTCTATATACAGGGTAATTGTTGATGCGTTAGTTCTCCACTTTCCATCTATTCATTTGAAAAATTAAAAATAACCACCTTCCTCAAAATAACCACCCTCCCTGATTTTACTTACATAGTTAAGGTATTAATGCAGATTTTATTATTAATTTAGATTTTGTTTAACAACTTTTCATATTAATCTTAGTTGAATTAAATATGCAGATTTTGTTATCAAATTTATATTTTAAATATCCATGTATTATCAAATTTCATTTATCTAATCAAAATTTAAATCTATTCAAATGTTTGAATTGTTTTTCATTATTTTGTACATATGTCTAATAAATTAATTGGAAAATTTTCCATATTTGTAAGTTTTAAATTGTTTTGTATATGTTATTAGAATCAATTGTATATATTATTTCATATTTAGTAACTATGTTAGCTGTTATTTTGATATACTTGACTTGCCCTTAGTTGGTTTGTATGTCCGAAATATTAAATACAATGTAAGTGTAGATGTTGAAGGAGAAATTTTAGACAAATCACAAATTGCCATGTCATTTACTAAATTAATGACCAAATTCTAGATCATCAAATTTGGGACTAATTAGGAGTGGACATGTATCTCGAATTGAAGTTGAAGACAAAGTCCAATGACGCTACGTGGTTCATTGTGACCGTTGAATCCGATAAGATTAATTTAGCCCAATTTGATATTATGATTTGGGTTAAAATTCAACTATGCCCAAAAATAGGTTGAATTTGATCTAAATGTCAAATCAGATCCAAAACCAATTAATTGGGCCCAAAGGCCAGACCCATAGACCAACCAAGTCCAAACCCATGGGCTAACCAGGCCCAAGCCCATAAAGCCCATCAGAGAGCCCTATGAATAGAGGTACTCTTTTCATTCCAGAAGTCAGCAATTCTACACTCCAGAGAGCTTAAAGAGAATTCTCTACAATCAGAAGACTCCTTGACTCCTGAATCTGACCATGCTTGAAGACTGAAGTCCTTTGAAGATACAAACATTTTGAAGACTGAAGTCCTATGAAGATACAATCATTCTGAAGACTGAAGTCCTTTGAAGATACAAGTATTCTGAAGACTGAAGTCCTTTGAAGATACAGGCATTCTGACCATGCTTGAAGACTGAAGTCCTATAGAGATACAAACATTCTGAAGACTGAAGTCCTATGAAGATACAATCATTCTGAAGACTGAAGTCCTTTGAAGATACAATCATTCTGAAGACTGAAGTCCTTTGAAGATACAAGCATTCTGACCATGCTTGAAGACTGAAGTCCTATGGAGATACAGGCATTCTTCCAAAACTTCAACTCCAAGATCATCACGCGCTTCGCTTCTTCAAATCAAGCGTACGCATTCGACTGAGAGAGAATCAAAGGATCAAGTACTAGAGATCGAACCACATCACATCAAATCAACATCAACACCAACTCAAGTTCAACTCCACAAAACAAGTTTCTTCGGAAGCCTCGTGCAAGCACTAATCATCCAAGAAGATCAACAAGCTTAAAGGCCGATCGTTCAAGAAGATCATCAAGCCCAAAGGCCAATCATCCAAGAAAATCAACAAGTCCAAAGGCCGATCATTCAAGAAGATCATCAAGCTCAAAAGCCGATCGTCTAAGAAGGTCATCAAGTCCAAAGGCCGATCATCCAAGAAGGTCATCAACCGATCATCCAAGAAGATCAACAAGTCCAAAGGTCGATCATTCAAGAAGATCAACCAGCTTAAAGACTATAGTTTATTTTGAAAGCATCAAAATATTATGTATTAGAGATTGTACTCACTTTTCACAAAATTAATATAAATACAAAGTTCAAGTTCCATGAACTAAATTTCTCTTGAAATCTTGTGCGAACAAATTGGCATGCTCGAGGGGACCTTTCTACCTCTCATCTCTCTCTTGTCATCCAAATCAATAAATCTACATATGGTACTAAAGAAAGTTGCATCTAAAGCTACCATCGCAAGCGACACTTACATAAGTTCTGTCATCACGGAGAAAATCTGGGAACAGTTGATGGAATCTCCTAAAGGCAAGATCATTATAAGAGAAAATTCCTTGTTTGACAACTCTGCCTCTGCTTCTGACCAATCAAAGGAAGAATCATACCTTGACGTAGTGCCTGTCATGATGGTTGATGTAACGACTGAGTTAGCCATGGCAAAGATGGAAAGGAAGATAAATCTCCTAATGAAGGTTGTAGAGGAGTGAGATCATGAAATCACTGCTTTAAGAGATCAGATATAGGCTCGAGATACTGTTGAGTCGAGTCAATCTCTAGCTACAAAAGTCGATGACAAAAGAACAACTGTCTTGCAGGAAGACCAGTCGCAACAATCTACCTCTGTCGCCGCCCTGCCAGTTCAACAGCTTCAGGATATGATCACAAACTCCATAAGAGCTCAATATGAAGGACCGTTGCAAACTTCTTTTTTATACTCCAAGCCATACACCAAGAGAATTGACAACCTGAGAATGCCAGCTGGGTATCAACCTCCAAAGTTCCAACAGTTTGATGGAAAGGGCAATCCCAAACAACATGTTGCTCACTTCATCGAAACCTGTGAAAATGCAGGAACCAGAGGAGATCAGCTAATCAAGTAGTTCATTTGTACCTTGAAAGGAAACGCTTTAGATTGGTATACTGATCTAGAGCTGGAAGCGATTGATAACTGGGAACAGTTGGAAAGAGAGTTCCTCAACCGCTTCTACAGCACAAGGTGCACCATTTGCCACATCCTGCCCCAGACCGCCCTCTTAGCCTAGGAAAGGGTGAGGCTTTAGCAGTTATCAACCCTTTGGTTGACACTTACTGCCTAATAACTCTTGCGGAAATAATTCTGATACCAATGAACAAAATTCAACTTACAACTCATTAAGTAGGCCCACTTTATTACAACAACGTGTCATTTTTACAACTTCAAGACTTAATTACAAATTAAAACAACAACTGTAAAACCCTCCGGAAGTGTAACTGTGGCACGTGGCAGACTTTGACCTTAGCAGCACCCTGGAACTCCTCGTCTTTCGCTACCTGGGGGGGGGGGGGGGGGGGGTAAAACATAAAACATGGAAAACATGAGCTATACAGCCCAGTGAGTGGTGCCTTTTGATAAACAAATAACTTTGTCAACATAAATATACTTTTGGGAAAGCAATACATAGTCAACAAGAACATTACCACAAGTTTATTATTATTTTCCAACCAAACCGCTGGACAATCTTCAGCTCGACTGCTGGTTAAAACAATCAACCCCAGCTTGACCGCTAGTTATCACATAATGAAAACACCCCCAGTACTTTCACACGTATACTAAGACAACAACAATTCCTGTGGAAACTTTCCCTGTACCCTATTATCCCGCCAATGTGTGCACATCGACTATTTTTCCGTTAGCTATGCTTAGGTAACTTGACTATATTTCCCGCCGGTCGTCACCGACTATAATTTCCCGCCGACCGAAGTCAACTATATTTTCTCGCCAAGTACCTTTTCAAGCATGCTAACTATATATCCCGGGTACAATTCCAGTTTCCAACACAAACATACAAGCAATATCTTAATAAGCATAGTAATCAGATTAACACATATCCCTGATCATGCCAATTTGACATTATCCCCTATATATATTTACCTATATATAGTATTCATATCAACAATACAACACACAATAACCACTCACCTTGGTTGGTTAGGAACTTTCCTTTCCGAAGTTCCTTAAGTTTCCTTGGTTTCCCTTTTGAATCATAAATTCCAGATTCAAATATCAGCTTATATTAGCCATAGTTCCAGATCTTATTTTAAGATATTTTCTTCTGCAAACATTTTCTAAAATGTCTCAGAAAACTTACCATAAAATCTTAGCTCATAACTTCTTGTGGTTTGGCCGGAATCATCAAAATATTAAGACTAGCCCAGCTTACCCGACAGCTCGACCCTTCTGTCTTTTCCTCATTTTCCAGCCTGATTCCTTGGAGCTTCTTCTCCAGTAGCTCTACCATGAAACTAGACTCTTTTATCTTTTCGATGGCTTTGGAATCACATCAAACGCACGAGTAAATTGGGAGAACTCCTCGTCCTAATTTGATGCGTCATCTTCAGACTTCACTGTCCAATGCGTCCTCTTTGAAATTCTATGACTAATGCATGGATTTGGCTCCAACGCAAGGTTTGCTCAACTCTCCCACTCTTTTTACAGTATTTCTGAATTGTGATATAAAAATGAAGTCTTTTGGCCCTATTTATAGGCGTTCAAACCTTCTCCAAAGTTGACACCACCTACTTGGCTGCATGTCCAAGTGTCTCCTCCTCACCCCATCAACGCAATGCTGTGATTGATGTAAGCTAAGTGTCTTCCTCCCACGTTGCCAACGCATGAGCTTCTAATTTGATGCAACCACCTCAAATTCTTAAGGCTTAAGGCTTCCTCCCAAGAAGACACATGGTTTGATGATGTTTTCTAAGTGATCTCATCCTTTATATGCGTCCAACTCTTGGATTTTCAACGCATAGTCCACTACTCAACGCCTAGCAACCCAACTTAGCCATCGCAAGAACTAGCCATCACCAACGCATAGGATGGCCGCTCATTCTTGATGCATGGCTTACTAGGTATCACTGCACGACTTGCTCGACATGGGCACATGGTGCTTGGCATAGGCGCTGGCCGCTCGACGCATGGGCGTGTGGCTTAGGTGCTGGCCATCGACGCATGGGCGTGCTTGGCCGCATGGGCATGGCCGTTCGACAGGGCGCTCGACAGGCTCGGTAGTGCTCAACGCATAGGCTGGGTACATCGACGCATGCCTGGGCAATTTGGCCGAGGCTGCTCGACCATGGCTGGGCATTTGGCCAAGGCTGCTTGACGCATGGCTAGGCATTTGGGCGAGGTTATTCGATGCATGGCTGGGCATCTGGCCGAGGTTGCTCAACGCATGCCACCCTCCAACCCTCATGCCATCCCAATGCCTTACTTCCATTTTCCTTCCTTCACCAACACATCCAACGCATCCATCATCTAATGTATCCAACGCATCCAACGCATCCATCAACCTAATGCGTTGGTCTAACCTCCAAGGAATTCGTCACTCCCACTTTAAATTCTCTCTTTGCCCAAGTAATCTTTCCAAGATCTTATGGCCAATGCATGACAATGCCTAGTCTAACACTTAGTCAATTTTTCATCAATTTAAGCTTAACTCAAAACTACTCAAGGAAAATCTATTCAATACTTAGAAATTTTCCTTCATTTTAACATAGGATTTAACTTTCACCTAGTTAATCCTTTAATCACCTGCTTAAGTAGGAAAAATGGAAATTCGGGTTTCACACCATTAGCATGATGGAGCTGACAAACACAAAATAGCGGAAAGAAGAGTCGATCATCGACTACATCAACCGATGGAGAGCTCTGAGTTTGGATTGCAAAGATAAACTCACTGAATTATTTGCAGTGGAGATATGCACCCAAGGCATACACTGGGAACTTCTCTACATTCTACAAGGGATAAAGCCTCGTACATTTGAGAAGTTGGCAACACGCGCTCATGATATGGAGTTGAGCATCACCAACAGGGGAACTAAAGATTTCCTAGTCTCTAAAGAAAGAAAGGATAAGGAAGAAATTAAGAGCACTAAAGAGATCATGAGTAGTGCCACAAGAGAATCTATGGTCGTTTAGATGACTTCGCTGAAATTTTCCTCCAAAGGAAAAGAAACAAAGTTTGAAAGAAAGCATGATGGAGGCCAGAAGCATCGCCCAACTCTCAAAGAAAGACGGGAGAAGGTTTATCCATTCTCCGACTCTGATATTGCCGACACGTTGGAGCAATTATTAGAGAACAACTTATTCATCTGCCAGAATGCAAGCGCTCGGAACAAGCAAGAAAAGTAGATGATCCTAACTACTGTAAGTATGATCGAGTCATTAGTCACTCGGTTGATAAGTGCTTCATGCTGAAGAAGCTGATTTTAAAGTTGGCTCGTGAAAAGAAGATTGAGCTGGAGCTTGATGAAATAGCTCAAACAAATCATGCAATAGTAGTGATGACTTTAAGTGTCCTAACATCATCTTGTTAGCTTTAGAGCTTCAAACAAACCAAGTATTTTGATGATAACAAATTCAGATTTTTTGTACTAATATTTTCAGTGTTTCAGAATCACTATCTTGTAGAGCTCGGAAAGACGATTCCAACACAATTTGAATCGCTTAAATCGGAGTTCAAACGAGAAAGTTATAAGCAAAAGAAGATTGGAGAGAAAATCCAACGTGGTAGTGACACGTGGCACCTTGCTGACGTGGCACACAAATGGCCAATATTGATGACGTGGCAGCTGGTGGCAGATGGCGTGATACTCCAACAGTCACTTTTTGCTGACGTGGCAATGATGTGGCATATGATGTGGCAATGACGTGACGACCGTGGATGAATGAGATAATGACAAGTGGCGGTCACCCAGCTTTAAGCGCGGACGCGCGTGTGCACCGCACGTGCCTGCGGTTTCTTCACAAAATGCGACGCGTGACGCTCAATCTCCTCCCCTGTGCGCGTGGTGCTCATATCATTCGGCTATTTTTTATTTTCATTTTTATTTTCTTATTTTCCTTTAATTTCTTGATCCAATTTTCTCCAAATTCTCACCAAATTTCAGCCTTTTCAAATTTGATTTTCTTCTTAAATTGTCATCCTTCAAATCCTTTTTTATTCTCCAAATCTCAATAATTCCAATTTTTCAATACCTCTCTTAATTACAAATCCTTTCCTTTTCTATTTTTATTCAATCTCCACCCTTCATTTGCAATCATATCCAATGACCAAAATTTATCCTCTTCGCCTATAAATTCGACTTGATTTTACTCTTCATTGACACACCAAAAAGCTATCAAGTTTTAAAGCTCTCAATTCTCTCTACTCTCAAATTCTTGTTCTCCTTGCTCCTAAATTGGCCTAGAGTTATTTTTGTGAGTTTTTTTAGTGCTCAACTCGTGTATTTAGCCTTCAAGAGGTAATATTGTGAGGTTTTCTTTTAATTTTTGGGAATTGTATTAAGGTGTGGGTACACCTTGAGTGGTGAGAAAAAGAAATTGGTTTGATCTTGAACTAGTAAAAAGGATCTTGGGTTTCTCTTTAGCCTAAGAAAAAGAGGGTCGTGTGTTGGCTTGGTCCTCACCTGCAAGAGGATCACTTAGTGAAATACCCAAGAAGGAGTCTTGGAGAGTGGAGTAGGCAATTTGCCGAACCACTATAATTCCCAGTGTTTTCTCTTCCTCTCTCTCTTTTATCTCTGGTTTTCATTTTTTTACTTCTTGTCTTAGTTATTTTTTAATCTTTCCTAATTGTATGATTTAATTTTTAGTGTGTTATTTAAATTTATCCCTGATTAAATTGTCTTTAAATTTGAAGTTATCATAGCTTGCATGGTTTAAGTTTTGTCTTGCATAAATTTTCTTTAATTAAATTAGTGGGTTAACTTTTTTGAGCATTGTTTGAAGATAAAATTATTTTTTAAAAATTGGTAGTCAACCTTATTCACTCCCCCTCCCCCCTCTAGTGTTGCCTTTAGATCCTACAATTGGTATTAGAGCAGGTAGTTCGGTTTTCTTATTTCAAAAAAGTTTTGTATTTTTTTTCTTGATTTTACATTATGTTTTTTTTTTTAATCTTATTAAATCTGGATTTTTTCTAATTTTTGCAAAAAGTTTGAAAAATTGAGTTTTAAAAGCTGTTTTCATTAGAAATTTTTTTCTTGAAAATTGGTTATTAAAACCTTATTTTTTTTCTCTACTTCTTAATCTTTGAAATATTTTTGATTAAAATCTAAATTTTGGAAAAGTATTTCTCTTTACAAAAAACTTTAAAAAAATATTATATTTTCTTCCTCTTTCGAAAAACTTAATTGTTCGAGCTTATGGCAACTACTGAAATAAATAGGTATGGTGAAGGTCAATCTACCACTAAGCCACCTTTGTTTGATGGAAATAATTATGCATGGTGGAAAACTAGGATGAGAATTTATTTGATTTCTATTGACTATAATCTATGGAAAATTGTTTTTAATGGTTCTTTAATTCCTACTAAGATAGTTGATAATAAAGATATTCCTAAGGAAGAAAAAGAGTTTAATGATGAAGATAAAAAGAAGTTTTCTATTAATGCTAAAGTCATGAACTGTCTGTTTTGTACTATATGTCCTGATGAGTTTAATCGAGTCTCTGCATATAATTCTGCTAAAGAAATTTGAGATATACTTGAAGTAACTCATGAAGAAACTAATCAAGTTAAAGATTCAAAGATTAGCATATTAGTTCATAATTATGAATTGTTTAAAATGGATGCAAATGAAACTATATCTGAAATATTTACTAGGTTCACTAATATTGTTAATGCTTTGAAGGGATTAGGAAAATCTTATACTACCTCTGAAAATATGAGAAAAATTCTTAGATCATTGCCTAAGAGTTGGGAAGCTAAGGTGACGGCGATCCAAGAAGCAAAAGACCTCTCAAAACATTCATTGGAGGAGCTCGTTGGATCTCTCATGACACATGAGATGATCATGAAGGCCAATATGGAAGAAGATGTCAAAAAGAAGAAGAGCCTAGCATTAAAGTCCACTCAAGTTCAAGAGGACTCTGAAACTGAAGCTGAACTAAATCATGAGGAGTTCGCTTACTTGACCAAGAAGTTCAAAAAGCATTTTAGGAAAAGGAACTTCTCAAAGAAAGTCAACAATCAAGAAGGCAAAGGAGAAAAGAGCAACAGAGATACAATCATCTATTATAAATGCAAAAAGCCTGGACACGTGAAGTAGGACTGTCCTCAAAGAAAAGCCATTTCAAAGAAGAACAAAAAGGCCATGAAAGCTACTTGGGATGAAAGCGAATCTGAAAGCGAGGAAGAAGTAGCAAATCTGTGCTTTATGGCTTTTGGAGACGACAACGACGACGATGATGAGATAAGTCTTGAAAACCTTACTTTTGATGAGCTCATTGATGCATATAATGAAGTTAAAATTGAATTTGAAAAACTAGGTTGCAAATATATATCTCTTAGGAAGAAAAATGCTAAATTAGCTCTTGAAAATAATAATTTATTAATTGAGCTAGATAATCTAAACGAGAAAAATGAGACATTAGGAAAAGATCTAGATTTATCTAAATCAAATTTGCATGCTTTAAAAGAAGAGTATAAATTATTAGAAAATAAAAATGAAGATATTTTAGCTACTCTTTTAAAGTTTACAAATGGGAAAAAGAATTTAGATATCATGATGGGTAAGCAACAATGCATATTTGATAAAAGTGGCTTAGGTTATAAACCTCACCAAAAAAAAAAAAATAAAAAAAAAAAAATTACAAACTACTTTATCAAAGAAGGTTCCATTATTTGTCATGCATGTGGAAAACATGGTCATAAAGTTTATGCATGCAGTTTAAGAAAAATCAATATTATGAATGAAAAGAGATGGATTCCTAAATTTTTGTTAGCTAAACCCCAAGGACCCAAACAAATTTGGGTACCTAAGGTTACATCTTGAGAATTAATTCTCTCAGGTATGTTTGAGATCCATAAAAAATAAGTGGTACTTGGACAGTGGATGTTCAAAAATATGACTGGGGACCACACAAAATTCACATACCTAGAAAAGAAAGATGGAGGATACGTTACCTTCGGTGACAATAAAAAGGGTAAGATTGTTGGCAAAGGTAATATTAGTAACAATTCGAATTTCTTATTGAAAATGTTTTGTTGGTTGATGGTTTAAAGCATGATTTATTAAATATTAGTCAATTATATGATAAAGGATATAGAGTAATTTTTAGTAAAAATTATACAATAGAAAATGCATGTGATGGAAAAGTTCTGTTTGTAGGAAATAGAGATAAAAATGTTTATACTATTGATCTATTAGATTGTCCTATAGTAGAAAATAAATGTTTATCTGCATTGCATGAAGATTCGTGGTTATGGCATAGAAGGTTAGGTCATGCTAGCATGCATTTAATTTCAAATATTTCTAAGAAATCCCTTGTTAGAGGTCTTCCAAAATTAAACTTTGAAAAAGATAAAGTTTGTGATGCTTGTAAAATGGGTAAACAAACTAAGTCTTTTTTCAAACCAAAGAAAATGGTTTCTACTTCTAGACCTTTGCAACTGTTATATATGGACCTTTTTGGACCTACTAGAGTTGCAAGTCTAAGTGGAAAACATTATGTGTTTGTTATAGTTGATGATGTTTCGAGATTTACTTGGGTTTTATTTTTATCTCATAAGGATGAAGCTTTAAAATATTTTATTAGATTTTCAAAAAGAATTCAAAATGAAAAAGGCTTTATGATTTCGAAAATTAGAAGTATCGTGGAGGAGAATTTGAAAATGTTTATTTTGAAAATTTTTGTGAAGAAAATGGAATTTCTCATAATTTTTCCTCTCTAAAAACACCTCAACAAAATGGTGTTGTAGAAAGGAAAAATCGATCTTTACAAGAATTAGCTACCTCCATGCTTAATGAATATGATTTACCAAAATCTTTTTGGGCTGAAGCTGTTAATACTGCATCTTATGTAATGAATCGTGTTTTAATAAGACCTGTTTTAGATAAAACTCCTTATGAGCTTTTTAATAATAAAACTCCAAATATTAGCTATTTCAAAGTCTTTGGTTGCAAATGTTTTATTTTGAAAGACAAAGGGAAACTTGGAAAGTTTGAGTCAAAAACGGACATTGGCATATTCTTAGGATATTCTACATGTAGTAAAACATATAGAATTTTTAATAAAAGAACTCATGTACTTGAAGAGTCAATGAATGTTGTTTTTGATGAAACACATGTTGCCACTAATAAAGTTTCTGCTAGTGATGAATTAGAAATATCTGTTGAAGATCTTAGTATTAAAGATAGGGAAGCAGTATCAAATGAATCTCAGAAAGAGCCAGAAAAATCCCTCCTCAGGATTGGAGATTCTCCACTCACTATCCTCAGGAGTTAATAATAGGTGATGTATCTCAAGGGGTAAGAACTCGCTCTTCTTTAAGTGCCTTAAATAATGTTGCTTTCGTGTCTCAAATTGAACCAAGTCTTTTAAAGATGCTGAATCTGATGAGTTCTGGTTAATTGCTATGCAAGAAGAATTAAATCAATTTGAAAGAAATCATGTGTGGAACTAGTCCCGCGTTCTAGTGATCATCCTGTTATAGGTACGAAATAGATATTTAGAAATAAAATGGATGAATCTTGTAATATTGTTAGAAATAAAGCTAGACTAGTTGCTTAAGGCTATAGTCAAGAAGAAGGAATAGATTATGAGGAAACATTTGCTCCTGTTGCTAGATTAGAATCTATTCGCATGCTGCTTGCATTTGCATCTCATAAGAATTTTATTTTATTTCAAATGGATGTAAAAAGTGCTTTCTTAAATGGTTTCTTAATGGAGGAAGTGTATGTTGAACAACCTCCTGGTTTTGAAAGCTTTGATAATCCAAATCATGTTTTAAAATTAAATAAAGCACTTTATAGTCTTAAACAAGCTCCTAGAGCTTGGTATGACCGTTTGAGTAAATTTTTGCTAGAAAATGGTTTTAAAATGAGACTTATTGATACTACTATTTTTATCAAAATTAAAGATAATGATATTTTATTAGTACAAATCTATGTTGATGATATTATATTTAGTGCTACTAACTCTTCTCTTTTTGAAGAATTTTCTAAGTATGCATAGTGAGTTTGAAATGAGCATGATGGGAGAACTTAAATTCTTCCTTGGGCTTCAAATTAAACAACTTGAAGATGGAATCTTCATAAATCAAGAAAAGTACACAAGGGATCTACTCAAAAGGTTTAAGTTCGATAATGCAAAAGTAGCAAAGACCCCGATGAGTACCACTACAAAGCTTGATAAGGATAAACAAGATAAAAACGTAGATATTAAAGCTTATAGAGGTATGATTGGATCCTTGCTTTACTTAACTACGAGTAGGCTTGATATTATGTTTAGTGTATGCATGTGTGCTAGATTTCAATCATGTCCTAAAGAATCATACTTGCATGCTGTAAAAAGAATTTTTAAATATTTGCTTGGTACCGTTGATTTAGGCTTATGGTATTATAAAAATGCATCTTTAGATTTGATTGCATATTCTGATGCTGATTTTGCTGGTAGTCTAACTGATAGAAAAAGTACTAGTGGAACATGTCATTTTCTAGGTAGTTCTTTAGTATCTTGGTATAGTAAAAAGCAAAATTATGTTGCATTATCTACCACTTAGGCTGAATATATTGCTATTGCTAGTTGTTGTTCTCAAGTTTTATGGATGAAACAAACGTTGCGTGATTTTGGTTTAAATTTTGAACAAGTACCAATCTTTTGTGATAATACTAGTTCAATTAATTTAACTAAAAATCCCATTCAACATTTTAGAACAAAGCATATAGATATTAGACATCATTTTCTTCGAGAGCATGTGCAAAATAAGAATATTTTCATTAATTATGTTAATACTGAGAACCAGGTAGCAGATATTCTTACAAAGGCATTAAATGAAGAAGCCTTTTGTAAAAATAGACTTACACTTGGTATTATTAGAATTGCCTAATTATGTTTGATAAGGGGAGCATTATTCATATTTCTATGAATTTATGTGTTATAATTTATTGAGGGGGAGCATTATTTGTATGATTAACGGGGAGAAAAATCACTTGTATATCTTTTTGTTGATAACAAAAGGGGGAGAAGTATTTTTGGTATTATGGTGGTTTGTCATCATAAAAAAGGGGGAGATTGTTAGCTTTAGGGCTTCAATCAAACCAAGTATTTTGATGATAACAAACTCAGATTTTTTGTACTAACATTTTCAGTGTTTTAGAGTCACTATCTTGTAGAGCTCGGAAAGACGATTCCAACGCAATTTGAATTGCTCAAATCGGAGTTCAAACGAGAAAGTTATAAGCAAAAGAAGATTGGAGAGGAAATCCAACGTGGCAGTGACACGTGGCACACAAACGGTCAATATTGATGATGTGGCAGCTGACGTGGTGGATGACGTGACACTCCAATGGTCACTTTTTGCTGATGTGGCGATGACGTGGCATATGATGTGGCAGTGACGTGGCGACTGTGGACGAATGAGATAATGAAAAGTGGCGGTCACCCAGCTTTACGCGTGGATGCATGTGTGCGCCACACGTGCATGCGGTTTTTTCACAGAATGCGGCGCGTGACGCTCAATCTCTTCCCTTGTGCGTGTGGTGTTCATATCATCCGGCTACTTTTTATTTTCATTTTTATTTTCTTATTTTCTTTTAATTTTCTTTTAATTTTCTTTTAATTTTCTCCAAATTCTCATCAAATTTCAGCCTTTTCAAATTTGATTTCCTTCCTAAATTGTCATCCTTCAAATCCTTTTTTATTCTCCAAATCTCAATAATTCCAATTTTTCAATTCCTCTCTTAATTACAAATACTTTCCTTTTCAATTCCTCTCTTAATTACAAATCCTTTCCTTTTCTATTTTTATTCAATCTCCACCCTTCATTTGCAATCATATCCAATGGCCAAAATTTATCTCCCTCGTCTATAAATTCGACTTGATTTTACTCTTCATTGACACACCAAAAAGCTATCAAGTCTTAAGCTCTCAATTCTCTCTACTCTCAAATTCTTGTCCTCCTTGTTCCTAAATTGGCCTAGAGTTATTTTTGTGAGTTTTTTTTAGTGCTCAACTTGTGTATTTAGCCTTCAAGAGGTAATATTGTGAGGTTTTCTTTTAATTTTTGAGAATTGTATTAAGGTGTGGGTACACCTTGGGTTGTGAGAAAAAGAAATTGGTTTGATCCTAAACCAATAAAAAGGATCTTGGGTTTCTCTTTAACCTAAGAAAAAGCGGATCGTGTATCGGTTTGGTCCTTACTTGCAAAAGGATCACTTAGTAAAATACCCAAGAAGGAGTCTTGGAGAGTTGAGTAGGCAATTTGCCGAACTACTATAATTTCCGGTGTTTTCTCTTCCTCTCTCTCTTTTATCTCTGGTTTTCATTTTTTTGCTTCTTGTCTTGTTATTTTTTAATCTTTCCTAATTGCATGATTTAATTTTTAATGTGTTATTTAAATTTATCCCTGATTAAATTTTCTTTAAATTTGAAGTTATCATAACTTGCATGATTTAAGTTTTGTCTTGCATAAATTTTCTTTAATCAAATTAGTGAGTTTTTTTTAGCATTGTTTGAAGATAAAATTATTTTTTAAAAATTGGTAGTCAACCCTATTCACCCCCCCTCTAGTGTTGCCTTTAGATCCTATACATCTGCATCTCATGATCAAAGAGAAAGCTTTATCTAGTTTGGGACTTTTGAGCCTATAGTCGTTTGGTTTCAACAAGAGATTCTAACAACAGATTTTCGAAGCAAAGATGATCCTGTTGAAGATGACAATGAAGGGTGGATAGTTGTGACTCGTCGAAAAAGAAGACAGCCAAATTCCACCCAAAAAGAGTCGCGTTCCTATTGAAGCTATAGAAGAATGGACAAGATTCATAAAAAGAAAAGGAAAAATGAGGCATGGAAGCCTAAGCCTACTAAGGAAGAAGACGAAGACTTTTCTCAACTTCGACGGCCGGTAACTTTGGTAGATTTTCTCCCAAAAATCTTTCTCAATAATCATTCAGAAGAAGTATCAGATGTTATTGGATGTCATGCTGTCAGCATAGCGGAAGTTGACAACAATCATTAACTGCTAAAGAAGTCGACAACTCAAAAGAAATGAAGCAAAAAGTTTCTGTCTCCGTTCATATCAAGCCTTCAACTACTCGATCTTCAGTCTTCCAAAGATTGAGTATGGTCATGGTAGAAAAAGAAAACCATTGTCCAACATCTATTGCAACTCAAACTTCAGCTTTCAAGAGGCTGAGTATCTTCACATCAAAGAAAGATCGACCTTCAATATCTTTTTTTGATTGTCTCAAGACAACAAGCGATTAACATAAAGAAAGGATGAAAATTTTGAAGGCAACATCATTTCATGAAGAAAACAACGACGAAAAGATTCAGTCGTGTTCCTTCATGTATGAAGAGGAAATTGTTTGTTGATATAAATATAGAAGGTTCCTTGATAGTGAAGCCAAAACACATCATAATGACGAATCCTACAAATAAAGAGGATGATCAAAGCCATGATGAAATAAAAGCTTCTGAAATTTAAATGTAGAAGCTTCTTATCGCAAGAGCCTAAACTGCATGGTGCTCTTGGCCCTCATGAGCTTAAAAGGTGGACGACCTAAAAAAATCTCTTTATTAAACTACATTATGACTTGATCCCTGTCATTGTAAAGGGTCCATAGGCAGCTTGAAAGAAACTTCAAGTTCAGTCCAGCAAACAAGAAACAATCGAACTACATTATGACTTGATCCTTGTCATTGTAAAGGGTATGTAGGTAGCTTGAAAGAAACTTCAAGTTCAGTCCAGTAAACAAAAAACATTTGAACTACGTTATGACTTGATCCCTTTCTTTAAAGGTACGTAGGTAACTTAAAGAAATTTAAGTTCAGTCCATAAAAAAATAGTACCACAATCACCTAATGTATGACGCTACACGACAGATTGAAGATGTTCATCCTTGTTGGGGGCAACATAATAAATTGAAGATGTTTGATAGCGAGTAGAAATACAAGCTATTAGAGCCTTTTATTTAGAATTATGAGGGCTAACAAGCAAAATATGTGGTGATAATACTAAGAATTTATGTGAAAAGTGAGCTTGCGTTGATCAGCACTGAAAGTCTTGGCTAACCCAATATTATGCGTTATTCTGCATCAAAATGTCTATTTTCGTAACTATCGCAGGAATCGATCGCATGCGGTGAATCCCAAACCATCACAAAGTTGATCGCATGTGCTCATCGCATGGATATTGTGGCTACAATGTAATAACCATGATAGAAGGTTGATCGCAAGGTGGGTGGAATACGTTGGTACTTCGGGAGAAACAAGCATGAACGCATACCTTGGGAGTATAAAAAAGGATAAGATAATGTTGACATTTCACCTACTCCGCTGAAAGTGGCAGTGATTCAGAGCGGGACCACCAATGCTGTCGACATTTGAAGCTCTATAAATAAAGCCTTAGAACCCAAATTCAAGCATCCGAGCTTCTGCCCTAAGAAAGATCCTTGTGATCACATATAAGAGCATGAGCAGACACTCTTTGAGGATTCTTCACCTCCACAACCCAATCTGGGTGACGATCGGAGTTTCCCCAGAAATAGAGCTCGAGAGAGACTATTTCGCCACCCATCCATGGCACCACCGGTAGCCTTGACGAACATCTGATGGAAGCAAGAGATTGCCTACATCTAGCCCTCCATCTTTCTTCTTATCTCTATAGTGTATTACATTTTGGCTTAAGACATTAATACATTTTGTAATCAATGCATTTCTTTAGTTTCTTCAGTACCATCTTCTTCATCTTCTTCATCTTTGTCATTGTTTACCTTTATCGTTTAGTCATCAAAGGCGGTCGCATACTCAATCGTGTAGCCTAGAGATAGGATGCATGTAGCAACCCACCGAGAGGTGTACGTTGTGCGAGTATAGCGAGTCAATCCTCTTTGCTTAGTATCACAATGGTTGTCTATGAGTTGGTAGCTATAACTACTCCCCGAGAGGGTAAATAGTGGAACTCACTAAGGAAAGTAAGCAGTGTTCCTAGAGATAGGAATAATTTTATGCTCATGCAACCATGCGTTATAGAGATATAAGTATAAAGTTGACCACCGAGAGGTGTGCGATGCGTTAGTGTGGTGAGCTGGGATTACCCTTGTGACCAAACTTAATGTCGCGATGAATTTATCCCCTCCACAACTCTGTTTCTTCATGCATATTATTACGTGTTAACAGTTGCCGCATCTTTACCAATTCTCATAGTTAAACTTCCATGGCTCAATCTGTTTAGTTAGGAGTAGGAGTAGCGCATTATCCATTAACTTCTGCCTTTTTATTTTTATTCACCACCTCAAACGCATTACTTCGCAAACATTGAGTTACAAGTCCCTGTGTTCGACCTCGAATCACCTTGAGAAACTTGCGTTCTCGTTATACTTGGCAAGAAAGCGAGAAAACTTGTGACAGGAACGCATGGTCATCGCATACATGCTTGAACACATATTTTTAAGTCCAACGCATGGAGATCAACGCATAGCATAAGACATGCATTATGTAATTTCCTCGCACCAATATTCATCCCTTTAAGGAGCTAACATAGTAAATTAAAAGCACACACTTGGAATGGTGCTTCACTTCCTCTTCGAAGTCAAGTTTAGAGGCTTCACTGCTTCCTCTTTGAAGTCAAATTTGGATGTTTCATTTTTCCATCTTTGAAGTTCAAGTTTGGTGCGACTTCCCTGCTTCCCCTAAAAAAATATTATTTCCTGCAGCTTCACTCCTTCTCTAAAAGTTGTTCAGTTCTGTCTCCTCTACAAAGATGTTGGCAATGCTATTTTTTCATCTCCAAGTTCGAGGATTAGATTGCTACTTTGATGGTTACACAACTGTTTCTCCGTCTCCGAATTTGGTGGTCGCACTGCTGCTTCCCTATCTCCAAGTTTGAAGGTTGCACTATTGCTTCTACAATTCTAACTTTGATGGTTGAATTGATGCCTCTCCATCTCCAAATTCGATGTTTGCACTGTTGCTTCTCTGTCTTCAAGTTCAAGGGTTAGATTGTATGCCCCTCCATCTTCAAGCTCAGAGGCTTCTTCGATGCCCATCTACAAATTTGAAGGATTCATTGATGCTCCTCCATCTTCAAGTTCAGAGGCTCCATCGATGATTCTCCATCTTCAAGTTCAGAGGTTTCATCGATGATCCATCTTCATGCTCAAGTTTGGAGGCTTTGCAATGCCATCTTCATGATCAAAGTCGCAAAGTCAAGCCTACTACCAAAGATTCATTGGTGGTTTGTCAAACTTAATTGCAAAGGATTCATCGGTACTTCAAGCTCAAGTGCAGAGGATTCATCGGTGCTTCGTCAAGCTCAAATGCGAAGGATTCGCTGATATTTCAAACTTGAATGTGAAGGATTGACCGATGCTTTGTCAAGCTCAAGTGCAGAGGATTGGCCGATGCTTTGTCAAGCTCAAATGCTAATGATTCATCAATGCTTTGTTAAACTCAAATGCGGAGAATTTGTAGATGCTTTGCCAAACTCAAGCACAAAGGTCTCGTCAATGCTTCTCCATCTTCAAGTTCAGAAGCTTCCTCGATGCTCCTCCATCTTCAAGTTCAGAGCCTTTGTCAATGCTCCTCTATCTTCAAGTTCCAGATCGGCGTACAAGGCTCGTTTCATTTCTCAAAGTCTGGAATGGCTTCGCTTCATCTTCACAAGTTCGGCGTGGCTTCATGTAAACCCCAAACCTTACTTTCCCTACCTAAGTATGTTAACTATGTGATTACAATGTTAAATAGGTTTACTTATGAGGAATGGTACATTGTAGGGAAAATTTGAAGAATGGAGGAAAAGAAGAAGGGAAAACTCTAAGTGTTGTGTTGAAATACCTCGGGTAGGCTTGTGAATTTAGCCGAGAGCGCTTTTGGTAAGCTAAATTCTAAATCTTTATGAGATATATTGAGTTTGGGATTTATGTTGAACAAGGGTGGAAGAATACTATTAAGCATAATATGATTATTATTATTTTGTTACTAAAGGCTGAATGAAAGTATGGAATTAAATAGTTTTGTGATTATTTGAAAAAAAAAAGAAAGGAAAAGAGAAAAAGGTTCAAGTCGGTGGGGAGGTTTAAGTGGGATGAGGGATCACTCTTTCCCCATTTTTACTATTGACATACCTCCTCCTCCAAACTGAAACAAGTGAGGGTACTTCAGCTAGGCATCGATTGGGAAGAAGAAGAAGTTTCAGGGTTGAGTGGGGTAGAATTTGAAGAAAAACTTGGGGAAATTTGAAGAAGAATTGAAGCTGGTCTGGAATTCGAGTAATCTGGACAAGATATTATGTTCGAAGGATAATAGGCTGTAGAGATCGAATATGGAGCTAAAACTTTAAGATTAGATAGCTAACTCAATTATAAATAAGTTTGTAGAAGGAAGTTTTTTAAAATGAGTTCTGTATTTCGAGTTATAAATTTTTGAAGTTGAAATAGGAATTTATTGCATAAGTAGGTAGCTGGTTAGGAAGATTAAGCAAGTAGCTCACCCAAGGGAATGTGAGTGAGATAAGGATTGTGTAAATCTCGCTAGTCACTCAAATCTCGTTGATTTTTTCCTAGTCTTGCTAAAATTTATGCTAAGTCTCGCTAAGAATGAAAAATCTCGCTAGTTTTGTGCCTAGTATTGCTGATTTTCATGCTAAGTCTCACTCATAAGATGATCTCGCTAGTGATGATCTTGTTGGTGATGATCTCGCTAGTGACGATCTCGCTAGTGTTGGTCTCGCTAGTGATGATCCCGCTAGTAAGGGTCTCACTAGTAAGTAAACTATTTGAAGCATCTTGATGATAATTCTAAGGAATCTAACAAGGAATTATGTTGCTTCAGGCCAAGAGGAGCTAGAAGAAGCCTACAAACCAGTAGTGAGTTACTAAAATAAACTTAATGATAAGTTTATACGTTTTCAAGCAACCAAGTTTTATGAATTGCATAGCATTTCTTCTCCAGCATGTGTATGTTTTATCACATGCCAAGGTTATATGTTAATTCATTATAAAAGCTAAGTATCTAAGATCAAGCATGCATTTTTAAGATAAAAGCTATGTTTTTACAAATGCTATGCTAAGGGCTATGATTGAGTGATTCTTAATGTATATGTTTTTTCTTAAGCATGATATGTTTAGTACGTCAGATACTGAAGGTATAGAAGGTATCCAAAAGGTACCTAAAGTGTTGACGGTACTTAGAAACTCCATGTGCACGTAGGTAGTTCTGAATGATAGGCCGAAGTATGGCTATATACCAGCAACTTGAGGCCGACGTATGGGTCTCTTGGCCGGATACAGATGTTAGGAGCTAGAGCGATGTATGCTCGTTCTTAACTAAGGTTTAATTATGTTTATTGATGTTTAATGAGTTTTCTTCTCAAAAGCTTGATGTTATTGTTGGGGTTGATTCCGTAAAGTCTCGTGTCTTATAGTTTGTAAACAGTTTGTACGAACGCTTGTGATGTATAATATATGATATTTACTTCACTTCTTAATTTTGCTCATCTGGATGTTTTATTTGCTTTACCACAAACCAATAAACTAAAATCCCTAGTTATCTTTATGTAACTTAAGCATGTATGTGGTGACATACAAGTGGATCATGTCTTAAGTGAAAACCAAAATGGTCTATAGTATATGGATATAGGAGGGAAAACTTATCTTGGTAACATTACGGATGCGGCTTGCTTTGTGGAATAGTTACAAGTGCTGTGACTTGTCACAGATGGTCTGATCCTGATCATTCATGTAGGGGACATGTGAGCGGGGGCGTCTTATACAAAGAGTTTGTACAAGACCTGACCACAAAGTGTTAACGTCTCGTTATTTAACACCGTTCATGACTGAGACTTCACTTCACTAGGATGACCATAGGTAACATGACCTCAATCCTAAGTGAGTTGGAAACTCCTACCATTGAGGGCGGTCATTTGATTTGTATGGGTGCAAGTGGCCAGGCCACCGATTCAAACCTACCACTTTAAGGGTTCGTCTGATTTGGGAGCTGGGAACTCAGCTACACAAGATGGAATTCTCCTTCCTCAATGCAGGGGTAAGTAGATAGATAGCTCTCTTAAAGGCTGATTCCAGGGCTTGAACGATGTGGTGCCACACGCCTTCTCATGGCTCGAGAGGTGTTCACACATAGTTGGACAATGTTGTATTGTTCATTAGAGGGATCAGTGGTACTTAAGGAGTGAGATGTAACTACAAGGGCAAAATGGTAAATTAGTCCAATTGTACTTACGGGCATCTGTGAAGGGTTATCGTATTCATGATTGGTTATATCCGATGGGCGCATAAATATATCTGGTAAGAAGAGTTCAGCTGTCGGTCTTTAGTAGAATATCTGGTAGTTAACGGATGGTGGATCTTGTTGCTAATGAGTTTAGTCAGCTATTCACATACCGTTGGAGCTTCGAGCCATAGATCCATAAGGTCCCTTGGTAGCTTGGATAAAAGTTGAGAATCAGTTTTTGGGTCAGTTTGAAATGTTCAAATTGACAAGAGGGAGTTCTATTATATATGATATAATTGAACTGGTTAATTATATATGATATGATTGACTAAATGTATGAGATACATTATTTTGGAGGATAAATATGATTTATATCAAGTAGAGGAGAAAACACTATAGTTGATATATGATATCAAACTATAGGTTATGAATATAATATGATTATATTTATTAATTTATTAATTGGGTGGTTATGAGATAATTGGCCGAAGTTTTCTCTGAATTCGTGCGATAGTGAGAAGTTCAATTCAGTTTTAGTAACTAAAGAATAAAATGAAAATAGTTTTCATTTTTTCTAATGAGATTCATAATGGCTCACGGTGTGGTAAGTCTTGTATCGCTTAGTGTTCAGAGCCTATACGATAGCACCCGCTTTCTAAACGATCGCACATCCGCGCTTTTCTAAATGATCGCCCGCGATTTCCTAAACGATTGCTTACCTCTTCCTAAATGATCATTTAGCGTTTGAGCGTATCTAAACGATTACTTACCTTTTGATAGACGATCGCTTAGCTTTTACTACACAATCATGTACCCTGCTCTAAACGATCAAGCACCCTACTATACGATAGTCTTCTCTTTCTCCTACTTACTTGTTCGCAGTACACGATAGCCTTTCCTCCTCCCCTCTACCAATTTCATCAAAGCCCACCCTTTGGATTCTCACTCCGAGAATACTGAGGGCTTTGAGTGGTGGTGTCATCCCCGTAGCCTTTTGTTCGTGCGTTGCTGTTCGTGTAGACGACCGTTGTGTTGCTGGGTGATTACTTGCTGGACGAGAAAGAGTGAGAGGAGTTCGTTCACGGTGAGACCAAGATTTCTGAAGAAAGTCTTCAACTAGTAAGTCTCTCAGTATCTTGTATTTTATCTTTTAAAGCATGCCAGTAATTAGTGTTTACAATGCATATTTGTATGTTTGAATGTATATGTGTAAATTCTTTCACAATGAATTGGAAAGATCCACTTCCGCTCATAGGTATTCTACTATAAGAGTTCCTTCAGTTATGACTATGTTCATGTTTTAAAGGAAGTTTCTTGAAATGTTTTCCAGTATGTTTACATGTTTTATATTAATGAAAAGCATGATATGTCCTGATTTCTAGTAGTCACTCACTGGGCGAATAGCTCATGGTATTCAAATGTTTTTTTTTCCTTTCCCCAGGGGTGGTCATATTCCTCGAGATTGATCCTGCTGTTGCTTGCCACACAAGACCTAACTAGTTGAAGAGAAACTATATATGTACACTTGTTGTGAGAAGTGTTAGGGACATGCTAGTGAGGAATGTCAGGGACTTGTTAATATCGTTTTGGGCCCAACTGTAAATATTTTATCTATAGATATTGTGTTATGGTTTGTTAAGCATGTGATTGCATGGAAGTTAATGTTGAGCCTTCCTGATGTGGGCTAATTGTATAGGTTAATAATGTTTACCAGGTTGGCACTAAAGAAGTTGAGTAAGTAAGTAAAGGGAGTAAGTGCTGGTGATAAGGCTAGAAACTGCTACCGTTACATATTCTTCCAGGTTGAGAGGGTAATCTGGGAGATGGTGTGACAAGTTATCAAAGCATAGGATTTTGGGAATGAGAGGAAGAGTTCATGCATAAGTCTAAGTCCCTAAAGTGTGAGTCCTTAACATGTGTACATTTTAATAGGTGAAAATGCCGAGGCAAAGTGGCAGACAGAGCAAGCAGACAAGAGACAGGAATACTGACCCTACCACTAGAGGCCCTAAGGTTAGGAAGAACCCACCGGGAAGAAAGAGGAAGGTAAGAGATCCAGTGAATCAGGAAATGACGTCTGAGGGAGAGTATGGTACTCCCCAGGCGAGGGCAGATCCTCAACTAGAAGATATAGTTTTTGACAGAATAGCGTAGTCGTTGGCAGCCAGTGTAGCCTCAGTACAGGCCGACCAGAGAAGAAGTATAGCATCGAGAGGCTTAAAGCTCTAAGGGCTATGACATTCGAGGGTACAACAGAACCAGCTGAAGCAGAGGTATGGCTGGATGTAATTGAAAAATGTTTTAATGTTATGGGCTGCCCAGAGGATAGAAAGATAGGATTAGCCAAATTCATACTACAGAAAGAAACAGAGATATGGTGGAAGGTAGTATCCGTTAGACGAGTCAGTACAGATGTGTTGTTATGGCATGAGTTTAGAAAGGCCTTTGAAGACAAGTATTACCCCAACTCCTTTCGAGACGCGAAAAGGGATGAGTTCCTTAGACTGACATGAGGAACAATGTTAATGGTAGAGTACGAGCAGAAATTTACAGAATTATCACAGTATGCTCTGTTGATTATTGCTGAGGAAAGAGATAGATGTAAGATGTTTGAGCAAGGACTGAGAAAAGAGATTAGAACTCCGGTGACATCTACGGCTAATTGGTTATACTTTAACCAGTTAGTAGAAATGACGATATGGGTGAAGCGGAGTCTAGTAGATGATGAGCAGTTGTAAATAGGTGGTGAGGCTGTAGTAGGTCGAGAGATAGAGGATCCCGACCCTGTTGCGAATGTCCTAGAACTTATAGTTCGTATTAAACATTCTATTTATCAATAATAATGACTTGTTGATTTTGCATCTTATTATGAAAATCCAATAAACATATCCATAGCTATAGTTTGAATACTGTAACTTTATGTAGTGACATAAACAAGATCAAGTTGACAGTATATAGCCTAAGTGGTCTAATAAGTATATGGATGAAATTGGGCATCTCATCCTTATCACACTATTGGATGCAGTCCACTCTGTAGTTGTTACAAGAAGTTGTAAAGTGCTATAAACGATGTGATCCACAAATTGTTCATGTTGAGACATGTGAGTGGGGGCATCCTATGCAATGAGTTTGCATATAGATTGGACCACGAAAATAGTCACTTTTCTTTATAACGACCGTTTATTGGTAAAACTGAAAATTTCATTATTAAATAACCTAGGTTAACTCGATCTTAATCCTGAGCTGGCTATGAACTCCTGTTTGTTTGGGATTATCTTTTGATCTGCAAACGGTGAGAGTAGTCCAATAACACTACTCAATAAGCTTCCCATTTTTGGGATAAGACCGGATGAATAGTTGGGGACATAGCCTTGCAAGATGGAATTCACTCCTACCCGATTTAAGGTTAGTAGTAGGTTGTTCTCTTAAGTACTGCTTCTAGGTCTTGAACAATCGGGGCCCCACCTTCTCATCATAGAGAAAGGATTTGATTCATAGAGATTATGAATCAAAATTGTTCACTAGAGAGTCGGTAAGAACTTAAGGAACAAGATGTATTCACAGGGGTAAAACGATAATTTTCACCTAGCTGTGATTATGAACAACCTGTGAAAGATCGACTTACTGATTATGGTTATAAAGTAGACATAATATAGCTATAGTGAGGGGAGTTCAACTATGGGCTATAGTTGAGTGTCCCATTAGTTAACGAATGGGGGTTAGATCGTACTAATGAGTTTAGCCGATTAATCTCGAATCGTTAGAGCTCATGTTCTGTAGGTCCGCGAGGTCCCCCTACTAACTCCTAAATGGTTAAGCTTTAGAGTAACTTGAGAAATAATTTGAAACGTTCAAATAAAAAGGATTAGGAGAATATATATTTAAATATTATTTAAATATATGAAAGTGATTATTGTGCAAAAATTAATTTAATATTTGATATTAAATTAATTTATGAAATTAATTTTCGAAAATTAGTTTTCAGTTTTAAAAATCAAAATGGATTTTGAAATCAAATTTTGGTTTTAAAGAAAAATTGGAAAATTAGATTACATGCACAAAAGGGAAATGTGAGATTTTCCATTATCATTTTCTTCATGCTCACACAAAGCCCACTTCCTTTTCTTCTTTTAACTCCAAACATGAGCTGCAAGACATGCACATCTCTTCTTTGCATGTTCATCTACAATAAATAAAGAAGAATGGAGTGATTTGAGGACATGCATTACACAGAAATTTTGAGAGAAAATTTCAACTGGAAGAAAGGGTTCTTCGGAAGTGTGCTGCTGTAAGCTTTTCTCAATTTTACATTACTTCAAGCTATTCTTGAGTCCCACAACTCGGTCTAAAGCTCCAAAAGGATAGTGGAGAAGATCTTGAGGTCGTTCACGGTGATCTTTGGTGAAGACTGTTGCTATTTGATCAAGATCTTGGAGAGTTCTACAAAGGTATGATAAAAAAACTCTCTTATTTAAATGAGCATGCTCTAGTTTCTGCCAAAATTATCGAAATTAAATGCTTATGGATCCTCGATAATTCTGCTGCATGTTATCTTACTCTAACAGACCCCCAGTTGCAGGTCAGTCTAGTGGAAGTCGATTCAGGGGTATGAGTTGGCAGGGGTCCAGAAAGAGGAAATCAAGACCCACGGCTAGTGCAGTCTGCTGACCGGAGATGCCACGAGCTGGTGAGTTTGTAGCCAGTACGAACAGGAAACCGATGTGCCCTAGTTTTGGCAAGAGGCATCTTGGAGTGTGCTATAGTGGAAGAGGGGTATGTTTCCAATGCGGTCAAGCAGGGCATTTCAAGAGAGTTTGTCCCCAAGTGAACAGGAAAGCCCCAACAGCACAACAGATCACTTCTCAGACAGTTAATCAGACAAGGGGCACTGGAAATCAAGGTGAAGGATCAAGTGGTGCCAAGCAAAAGGGTGTCGTAGGTTGACCCTAACAGCAGAGACGATTGTATGCCGTGACACACTAGGAGGTAGTAAAGTCTCCAGATGTTGCGACCGGTAATGTGATGTTATGTAGACAATCTGCTTATGTTTTATTTGACCCTGGTGCTACACATTCATTTATATCTAGCATGTTTGCATCTAGTATAGATAGGTTGTCTGAGGCTATGTCTGAAGAGTTATATATCTCTACCCCTATGGGAGATGTGATAATAGTAGGGGAATGTTATAAACATTGTGATGTGCTGATAAATGATCAGGATTTTTAGGCTGATTTGTTTCCCTTAGATTCGTTAGAGTTTGATGCCATCTTAGGAATGGATTTCCTAAGTAAATATCATTCCTCAGTGGACTGCTATAAGAAAGAAGTAGGGTTCAGAAAATCAATTAGTCAGGACATAATCCTGGTGGGAAGCAAGAGATTAACTGCAGGAAGTCTGATATTAGCAGTGAAAGCAAGGAAGCTGCTAAGCAAGAGATGTAGGGCCTATTTGGCTCATGTTGTGGTCGCTCAGGATTGCCACTCAATAGAGAAGTGAAGTTCACTATTGACCTAATTCCAGGAACTGCTCCCATGTCGCAGGCACCGTATAGAATGGCACCAGCTGAGTTAAAGAAGTTGAAAGTGCAATTGCAGGAATTAATTGACAAGGGATACATTCGACCTAATGTATCGCCTTGGGGAGCTTCGGTGTTTTTCGTAAAGAAGGAAGACAGTACACTTAGATTGTGTATCGATTATAGGCAGCTGAATAAGGTAATGATCTAGAATAAATTTTTGCTACCACGTATTGATTATTTATTCGACCAGCTAAGAGAAGCCACAATGTTCTCAAAGATAGACCTGAGATCGGGTTATCATCAGTTGAAGGTGAAGGAGGCTGACATTCCTAAAACCACATTCAGAACGAGATATGGACATTATGAATTCCTAGTAATGCCATTCGGACTGACGAATGCCCCTTCAGTATTCATGAACTTGATGAACAAGATATTCCATCCCTATTTGGATCAATTTGTGATAGTATTTATTGATGATATATTAGTATATTCTGGTAGTAGGGAGGATCATATGACCCACCTGAAGATAGTATTGCAAACGTTATGAGAAAAACAGTCGTATGCCAAGTTTAGAAAATGTGATTTCTGGTTAGATTGGGTTGTATTTCTTGATCATGTGGTTTTAACAGTAGGAGTAAGTATGGATCCTTAGAAGATTGAAGCTATAGTAAATTGGGAGAGACCCACAAATGCCTTTGAAGTACGTAGTTTCTTGGGTTTAGCAGGCTACTACCGATGATTTGTAGAGGGTTTCTCGAAGATACCCTTCCACTGACGAATTTGACGAGGAAGGATGTGAATTTTGTGTGGACTTCAGAATATGAGCAGAGTTTTCAAGAGTTAAAATGGAGACTAGTATCAGCTCCTATACTTTCTTTACCAATCCCAAGTAAAGAATTTGAGATTTATTGTGATGCATCTCGACAAGGACTAGGATGTATGTGATGTAGGATGAGAAGTGATTGCATATACGTCTCATCAGCTTAACAAGCACGAAAGCAATTATCCTACGCATGATCTGGAGCTGGTGGTAGTTACATTAGCTTTAAAGCTGTGGAGACATTATTTATTTGGAGAGCATTGCAGAACATTCACATATCATAAGAGCTTGAAGTATATTTTTGATAAAAAAGAATTAAACTTGAGGCACAGAAGATGGATAGAATTGATCAAAAACTATGACTGCTCAATTGAGTACCACCCCGGTAAGGCAAATGCTATAGCTGATGCATTGAGCAGAAAATCTTCGGGATCCAAAGTAGTCCTTGGATCGATATCAGGAATGTTACTCCAGGAGTTTAAGAGTTCTAGAACTGCCCTATCATTAGGACAGTTAGAAGGATTGATAGCTACATTTCACGTAAGACCTACTTTAATGGAAGACCTTAAGTAGGATCAGTTGAAAGATCCTGATCTTCAGAAGATTGTAGATGATGTAAGTAAGGGAATCAGAACTGATTTCTAGTTGAGAACAGATGGTGTGCTAGTAAAGGAAGGAAGAATGTGTGTGCCTAATAAGTTACAGCTTAAGCAAGCTATTCTGAAAGAGGCGCACAGTTCTGCTTACGTTATGCATCCAGGAAGCACCAAGATGTATAGAATCTTGAAGAGATCATACTTGTGCCCTGGGATGAAGAGAGATGTAGTGAATATGTAGATCGATGTTTAGTTTGTCAACAGGTGAAACCTGAGAAGTAGAGGCCAGCAGGATTACTAAACCCACTCCCAGTGCCTGAGTGGAAGTGGAAGCATGTGACAATGGACTTTCTTTTTGGATTGCCTAGGAGGCCTTCAGGATATGATGGCATTTGGTGATAGTCGATAGATTGACCAAGACGGCCAAGTTTATACTAGTAAAAGTTACCTGACGGACCAAGACGGCCAAATTTATCCCAGTAAAAGTTACCTTTACGCTGGACCATCTAGCTAAGATTTATGTAGACAGGATAATCAGTCAGTATGAAGCCCCAGTGTCGATAGTGTCGGATCGAGACTCGAGGTTTACTTCGAAATTCTGGCCTAGCCTGAGAAAGGCTATGAGCACTAAATTGAATTTCAGTATGACTTTTCATCCACAAATGGATGGACAGTCGGAAAGAACTATACAGACATTAGAAGATATGTTAAGAGCGTGCATGTTATAGTTCAAAGGAAGTTGGGATATGCAATTACTATTGGTCGAATTTGCGTACAACAACAGTTATCATTCAAGTATCGGAATGGCTCCCTATGAAGCATTATACGGCTGACCTTGCAGGACCCCGGTATGTTGGAATAAAGTTGAAGAACGGAAATTATTGGGTCCAGAATTAGTTCAAAAGACAACTGAGAATGTGAAGCTTATCAGAGATAACCTTAAGGCGGCTCGCGATAGACACAAGAGTTATGCGGATAAGTGAAGAAGAGAACTAGAATTTGAAGTCGGAGATTAGGTATTTCTTCGATTGTCCCCATGGAAAGGAATTCTCCGGTTTCGACCATATGAGATTGTGGAACAAGGTGGCCCAACAGCTTATAGATTGCAGTTACCTTCGAAGCTAACTCGTATTCATGACGTATTCCATGTGTCAATGTTGAGGAAGTATGTGCTTGATCCTACGCACATATTAGCAGCACAACCATTACAGCTCAAGGAAGATTTATCATACAAGGAAGAGCCTATCGAGAGTTTAGACGGGAAAGACCAAGTACTTAGGAACAAGATGATACCTTTGGTAAAGATATTATGGCGTAATCATAGAATTGAGAAAGCAACCTCGGAACTCGAAGTGCAAATGAGAAGGAGATATCCTCAACTTCAAATGATATTTCAGGTATGTTAACTATGTGATTACAATGTTAAGTAGGTTTACTTATGAGGAATGTTACATTGTAGGGAAAAGTTGAAGAATGAAGGAAAAGAAGAAGGGAAAACTCTAAGTGTTGTGTTGAAACATCTCGGGTAGGCCTGTGAATTTAGCCGAGAGTGCTTTTGGTAAGCTAAGTTCTAAATCTTTATGAGATATATTGAGTTTGGGATTTATGTTGAACAAGGGTGGAAGAATACTGTTAAGCATAATATGATGATTATTATTATCATTAGTATTATTATTATTATTATTATATTACTAAATGATGAATGGAAGTATGAAATTAAATAGTTTTGTGATAATTTGGAAAAAAAATGGAAAAGAGAAAAAGGTGCAAGTCGGTGGGGAGGTTTAAGTGGGATGAGGGATCACTCTTTCCCCATTTTTACTGTCGACATACCTCCTCCTCCAAATCGACACAAGTGAGGGTACTTCAGCTAGGCATCGAATTGGAGAAGAAGAAGAAGTTTCAGGGTTGAGTGGGGTAGAATTTGAAGAAAAACTTGGGGAAATTCGAAGAAGAATTGAAGTTGGTCTAGAATTCGAGTAATCTGGACAGGATATTATGTTCAAAGTATAATAGGTCGTAGAGATCGAGTTTAGTGCTAAAATTTTAAGATTAGATAGCTAATTCAATTATAAACATGTTTGTAGAAGGAAGTTTCTTGAAATGAGTTCTGGATTTCGAGTTATAAATTTTTGAAATTGAAATAGGAATTTGTTGCGTAAGCAGGCAGACGGTTGGGAAGATCAGGCAAGTAGCTCACCTAAGGGAATGAGAGCGAGATAAGGATTGTGTAAATCTCGCTGGTCACTCAAATCTTGTTGATTTTCTGCCTAGTCTTGCTAAAATTTATTCTAAGTCTTGCAAATAATGGCAAGTCTCGCTAAGAATGAAAAATGTCACTAGTTTTGTGCCTAGTCTTGCTGATCTTTATGCTAAGTGTCGCTCATAAGATGTTCTCGCTAGTGATGATCTCGTTGGTGAAGATCTCGCTATTGGGGTTGATGTCCTAAAGTCTCGTGTTCTATAGTTTGTAAACAATTTGTACGAACGCTTGTGTTGTATAATATATGATGTTTAATTCACATCTTGTTTTTGCTCAGTTGTTTGTTTTATTTGCTTTACCACAAACCAATAAACATAAAATCCCTGGTTATTAGTATGTAACTTAAGCATGTATGTGGTGACATATAAGTGGATCATATCTTGAGTGATAACCAAAATGGTCTGTAGTATATGGATATAGAAGGGGAACCTTATCCTAGTAATGTTATGGATGCGGCCCACTTGGTGGAATTGTCACAGGTGTTGTGACTTGTCACAGATGGTATGATCCTGATCATTCGTGTAGGGGACATGCGAACGAGGGCGTCCTATTCAAAGAGTTTTTATAAGACCTGACCACAAAGTGTTAACGTTTTGTTATTTAACACCGTTCATGACTGAGACTTCACTTCACTAGGATGACCATAGGTAACATGACCTAAACCCTGAGTGAGTTGGGAACTCCTACCCTTGAGGGCGGTCCTTTAATTTGTATGAGTTCGAGTGGCCAGGTCATCAACTAAAACCTACTATTTTGGGGATTCGTCTGATTTGGGAGCTGGGAACTCAGCTACACAAGATGGAATCCTCCTTCCCCGAGGCAGGGGCAAGTAGATAGATAGCTCCCTTAAGGGTTGATTTCAAGGTTTGAACGATGTGGCACCATACACCTTCTCTTAGCCCAAAAGGTGTTCACATATAGTTGGACTATGTTGTATTGTTCATTAGAGGAATCAATGGTACTTAAGGAGTGAGATGTAACTACAGGGGTAAAATGGTAACTTGGCCCAACTGTACTTACGAGCATCTGTGAAGGGTCATCTTACTCATGATTGGTTATATCTGATGGACACAAAAATATATCTATGGTACGAAGAGTTTAGTTGTTGGTCTTTAGTGGAATGTCTGGCAGTTAACGGATGGTGGATCTCGTTGCTAAAGAGTTTAGTCAGCTATTCATGGACCATTAGAGCTTCGAGCCATAGGTCCATAAGGTCCCCTAGGTAGTTTGGATAAAGTCGAGAATCAGTTTTTGGGTCAGTTTGAAATGTTCAAATTGACAAGAGAGAGTTCGATTATATATGATATAATTGAACTGGTTAATTATATATTATATAATTTATTAAATGTATGAGATACATTATTTTGGAGGAAATTAGATATGAATATGATTTATATCAAGTGGAGGAGAAATTACTATAGTAGATATATGATATCAAACTATAGAGTAAGAATATAATATGATTATATTCATTTGTTAATTAAATTGGTTAATTATGTGATAATTGGCCGAAATCTTCTCCTCGATGGTGCGTTAGTGGGAAATTTAGTATTCGGTTAATGTAACCGAAGAATAAAATGAAATTTTGTTTCATTTTGCAAGAAGTTCGAAAAAATTGCAATCGGTGTTAAAAACGTCTTGATCGCTTAGCTGAGAGCCTATACGATAGAGCTTCATCGCTTAAACGATCACACACCCACGTCTAAATGATCGCACACTTTTCTCTAAACGATTGCTTAGCTTTTCTAAATGATCGCGTAGTGTACCGTGTTTTCTAAACGATAGTTTACCTATTACTAGACGAGCACTTAGTAAAACCTACACGATCGTGTAGCTTTATCTAAACGATAAGCATCCCTGCTATACAATAGCCTTCTCTCCCACTTGCTTATCGTCTACATGATCAGCCCATTCCTCCAACCTTTACCAAATTCAACAAAGACCACGCTTTGGATTCGCATTCTGAGAATACCAAGGGCTCTAAGTGGTGGTGTCGTACCCTCTCCTGCTTGTTCGTGTTGCTGTCGTTCGTGTAGAGATCATGCTGCCATAGTCTACTGTTTTGCTAACGTAGAGGTTCTTTCGCTGCGTTGAGTTCGAATTGAAGAGAGTCTTCAACTGGTATGTGAACTCAATCCTTATATTTTATTTATCAAAGCATGCCGTTAATTAGTGTACATTGCATAACTGTCTGTTAGAATGTTGATAACTTGTAGAAATGGAAGTTATTTATACTGCCTTATCTAGATATTGCGGCCAAAAGAAAAAAAAATGCGCTAATTGTATGAAAATTAGCTTAGAAATACAATAATTAGGAATTATCACAATTACACCCACTAACATCATAAAGATGGAAGAAAAGTAGATTTTTACTCTGTTTTGCAGGAAACCAAGTTACCGCTTGCGATTAAGGCTTAAGACGAACTGACTAACGCATCTCTGTCACATTGTGCTCGCCAATCAACAATGAAGAGACGATTAACGCAATGACGATGTAATGTAACAGTCGATCCAGAGCTGAACTTCAACCGCATGTGTTAATAAAAACAACACCACATGGGGACACATGATCAAAAGATGCAGTTAAACAGAGCAAATGCGGAGGATTATGACACATGTATAACTAACGGTTGTACAGATTTGACGGTCTTATTGCATAATAGAAGGAATAATTATCCCACCATCTTCGGAATTTCCATAACAAAAAGTGGGGACCACCAACCAAGAGACAAAACTTTTCACCTATAAATACCCCTATAGAATTCAGTGAAAGAGAAGGATACTTGATACGGGGAAAATTGATATTAGGCTATTGAAAGAGAGGCTGAGCTGAGTGCTGATCGGAAGAAATCCGGGAAGAGAAGAGATAAGGCCAAGAGGTGAGTCTGAGTGTTATTCTGCCAGATTCCCGCCGCAAAGCTCTATACTCAGATCCCTGCTGCCGGTTGAGCAATCCTGAGAGGGAAGCTTATCCTTCCGCACAATCCATCCACATCGGCAAGCAAATCTCCATCCAGATCGGCGTCAAGACGTTGAAGTTTGTTTGTACTTTTTTCTATCTCTATTCATCATTGTATTTCATCTTCTTTATCTCTTCATTCACAAACCATGTATCAGATGTTAAATAGATTTATTGAATGTCTCGATCGTTTTCATATCCTCTTCTCTATCTATTTCCGTTCCTCCATTTATTGTTTTCTTCATGAAGTCTTCTTAATCCCTTGGTAATTAATATGGATCAAACGAGTGACTTTATCTGTGTTAAAGAGACAAATGCATTTAACTAAGACATGCTAGATGGCATCTTTACCTGTAAGAGCAGAAGTGAAGATGTCATTCTGATCTATCGAGAGAAGGTCAGAAGAATGCATTAACTAGAGCGAGTAGTACTTCCAGAGATGGAAGCAACCTTGTGTTCATTATGCTCGTCCCTATTTCACCACAGACATGTGGGAACGCGGCCGATCACCGAGAGGTGTACGCCAAGGGAAATGCGGAACCGTACTTATATCATTAATGCAATTAAGGAACTTGCATTTTTTATATTAGTTATCTTTTCTTTTTCGGCTTCACACCTAAGACTTGCCAACACATCACAGTTAGCCTCAACCTCAGTATCTTGTGTTTGGAGACATCGTTAAAACATTATATTGAAAAGAGCGAGCAATGAGACAATCGTAAGCTGACTCTCTTAAAGAATTAGAAGAGCAGATAGATTAGCTTACGAGGGAATTGAAGAAGAAAGCACCTGGTACACGGTATAGCAGTTCAAGGGCATCGGGGCCGCGAGGAAAAGAACAATGTCATGCAGTGACATTGAGAAGTGGCAAAACAACAGCCCCTATGCCATCAGTACCAGATGCGACAACAACACCAGTAGATTTGACTATTAAAGATGACCAATCAACTAATAGTGGAAAAAGTCCCAGTTCAGAAGTAAGTCCACCTACAAAAGATGAAGCTCCTCAAGACATGAATTCTAGAACAACGCAACCTCCAGCTAATAAAGCATAGCAAGCACAGGACATTAACAAACAGCCAAGTGAAAAGGAATTCTGGTGGGATCCTCCACCTTTCTCGCCCAGGCTGAAGAAAAAAAATGATAGCAAGAAATTTCAGAGGTTTCTTGATGTTCTCCGATAGTTGCACATTAACATTCCCTTAATAGAATCACTAGAACAGATGCCGAGTTATGTAAAATTTCTCAAGGATATTCTTGCCAATAAAAGAAAGATTGGGGAAAATGAAACCATTGCGTTAACATATGAATGTAGCACGCTGTTTCAAAACAATATCCCCACCAAAATGAAGAACCTTGGGAGTTTTACATTGCCCTACACAATAGGAAGAAAGACGGTCGGGAACGCACTGTGCGCTTTAGGGGCATGCATAAATCTAATGCCTCTGTCAATTTTTAAGAAGCTGGATATCAGCAACACGAGACTAACCACTATCACATTATAGTTGGCCGATAGATCGATAAAGCATCCTAAGGGCAAGATAGAGGATGTACTCGTGCAAGTAGACAAGTTTATTTTCCCGGCAGACTTTGTCATATTGGATTACGAAGCTGATAGAAAGGCCCCTATCATCTTGGGTCGCCCATTCCTCGCAACAGGGCGAGCGCTGATCGATGTGCAAAAAGGAGAATTGACCATCAGGGTCAACGATCAGGAAGTGAAATTCAATGTATTCAATACGTTGAAGTATCCAGGTGATATGGAAAATTGCAAATATATTAGGAATTGTGAGAAGAACCTTGGCACGAACCCCTGAAGGAGCTGGAAGAAGAAGATGTTGAAATCGACGCAATGTTAAAGAAGGACTGTGCCGCAATTCATGTTGAATCAAACTTGGAACCACTCAAGTTATTTAAACAAACATCACAACGCATTAAGCCATCCTTTAAGAACCACTTATGCTAGAGTTAAAGTCGTTGCCCGTGCACCTTAAGTATGCGTGCTTAGGAAGTAATAACACATTACCGGTTATCATTTCTGCATCGCTGAGTAAAGAGAAAGAAGATGCACTCATACAAATCCTATGAAAAACGTAAAGGCCTTAGGATGGACCTTGGCAGACATTCGAGGAATCAGTCCCTCGTATTGTATGCACAAGATTCTTCTGGAAGAAGGAAAGACTGGATCAGTAGAAAGGCAACGATGCTTGAACCCTGCCATGAAGAAGGTTGTGAAGAAGGAAATAGTAAAGTGGCTGGATGCATGAGTCATCTACCCAGTATCTGATAGAAGCTGGGTAATCCTAGTGCAGTGTGTCCCAAAGAAAGGAGGGATGACTGTCGTCACCAATGACAAGAATGAACTAATTCCCACAAGAACAACTACAGGGTGGAGAATTTTTATGGATTATCGCAAGTTAAATCTGGTCACTAAAAAGGACCATTTCCCACTCCCATTCATTGATCAGATGTTAGACAGACGTGCGAGGAATGAATTCTTCTGTTTTCTTGATGACTATTCAGGGTACAACCAAATAGTAATCGCGCCGGAGGACCAAGATAAGACAATCTTCACGTGCCCATTTGGTACGTTCGCATTTTGACGCATACCTTTTGGACTCTGTAATGCGCCAAGCACTTTCCAACAATGCATGATGGCAATATTCTAAGATTACTTGGAGGAGTCAGTCGAGGTATTCATGGATGATTTTTCAGTTTTGGGCAATAATTATGACTCCTGTCTATCTAACCTTAAAAAGGTCTTAAAGAGATACGTGGCAACAAATCTTGTTTTGAACTGGGAAAAATGCCACTTTATGGTGGAAGAAGGAATATTTCTGGGTCACAAAATCTCTAAAGCAGGATTAGAAGTTGATCAGGCAAAGATCGACGCAATTTTCAAGTTACCCCTACCAATGAACGTAAGAACACTTAGGAGCTTTCTGGGACACGCTGGGTTTTATGGAATATTTATTCGCAACTTCTCCCAGATCGCAAGGCCCCTAAGTGCACTCCTCGAAGCTGATCGAGAATATAATTTTGATGATGCGTGCACCAAAGCATTCAACACATTGAAAGATGCACTCATCACCGTACCTATTTTGATTGCGCCAGATTAGATGCAACCATTTTCGTTGATGTGTGATGCTAGCGGATATGCTGTGGGCACAGTTTTGAGTCAGCGCAAGGACAGGGTATTGCATCCTATTTATTATGCAAGCAAAACATTCAATGATGTGCAAGAAAACTACACAACCACAGAGAAGGAAATGCTTGCAGTGGTATTTGCATTGGAGAAACTCCGACAATACTTAATTGGAACAAACGTTGTGGTGTATACAGATCACTCTGCGATCACGTATTTGATGACAAAGAAGGATGCAAAACCAAGGTTTATACGGTGGGTATTGCTACTGCAAGAATTTGACCTAAAGATCAAAGATCGAAAGGGCACTGAGAACCAAGTCGCTGATCATTTGTCTAGATTGGAGAATTGCGAGGTTCAAGGGAAAGAAAAAGATATTGAGGAAAGATTCGCTGATGAGCTGCTGATGGCAGTAGATGTTCATGTTCCCTGGTATGCGGACATAGTGAACTTCATCGTTTGCGATCAAATACCAGATGACTACACTTACCAGCAAGAGAAAAAGCTAAGACATGATACCAAATTTTATTTCTGGTACGACCCATTCCTAGATCAACTTGGACCTGATCACATATTACGTCGATGCATTCCTGAGCAGGAAGTCAAACACATTCTAGAGCTTTGTCATGAGTCTCCATATGGAGGACATTTTGGGGGGCAGCGGACCGCAGCAAAGGTCCTACAGTGTGGCTATTTCTGACCAACATTGTTTAAAGATGCCCATGCCCACGTTGTGCAATGTGACAGATGTCAAAGAACGGGGAATATGTCGAAAAGGAATGAAATGCCACTGACGTCAATCTTAGAAGTGGAATTATTTGATGTTTAGGGAATTGACTTCATGGGCCTGTTTCCACCATCAAAAGGTCATCACTATATTCTGGTCACGGTTGATTACGTATCAAAATGGGTTGAGGCCATCGCATGTGCCAAGAATGATGCTGCCACAGTGGCGAAGTTTCTGAAGAAGAACATTTTTGCTCGATATGGGACGCCACAGGCCTTAATCAGCGATGAAGGCTCTTACTTTATCAACCGCATAATTACCAACCTGTTGACTAAATTTAACGTCAGTCATCGAGTTCAACTGCTTATCACCCATAGACTAATGGGCAAGCAGAGATTTCTAATCGAGAGATCAAAACTATCTTAGAAAAGGTAGTCAATACTTCCAGGAAGGATTGGTCACCCAAGCTTGATGAAGCACTGTGGGCATATAGGACTGCCTATAAAATACCAATTGGCATGTCCTCGTATGCCTTGGTCTTTGGAAAAGTTTGTCATCTGCAGCTCGAGTTGGAACATAAGGCGATGTGGGCATGCAAGAAGCTGAAGTTTGATTTAGCCAGTGTAGGGAAAGTCCTGAAGCTGCAACTGAACCAATTGGTCGAATGGCGAAGAGACGCTTATGAAAATGCCAAGATCTATAAGGAGAAAACCAAGAAGTGGCATGACAACCGCATAAATGACCGGACATTCGCCAAAGGTCAACAGGTATTATTATTTAAAGCACGTTTGCGATTGTTCCTAGGAAAGTTGAAGTCTCGCTGGTCTGGGCCATTCCGAATCAAGACAATCTTTCCCCACGGCGCAGTGGAACTAACAACTTTAGACGGTAATAGCGCGTTTAAAGTCAATGGTCAAAGGATTAAGCCTTACTATGGAGGCGACTTCGAGCGATGCATGGACACCATTGACTTGAACAAGCAGGATTAAACCGCTTGCGGAGGGGGGGGGAAGCGATTGCGGTAATTCTAAGAACTTCTATCAATCAGCATCCCTATCTATGTTTATTTGCTTTCTTTAGAGCTTTCTAAATTCCGTTATTTACTACTTATTAGAAGTAGCCGTTAATGATTTCTGCGTTCTTTTTCAATTTAGTATCATATGTATTTCCATTTCTTTAATTTAGTAGCGACGTTCATAAATTCTTGTGAATGATTGGATGAATCATTACACACCACAAAGTCATCTTTGATTTGCGATTCTGATGAATCAGGAAGAAAAATAAATATTGGTATGAAACACGATGATGGGTGCATTGTGTGTTAGCAAGAGACACCTTACGTCCATTACACCCAAATGCATTGCGTTAAGGGGTGTGTTACGCGCGTGTGTGCTCTTTACCCATCCTTAGCTAAATGCACTATGTTGAGGTATCCTCCAGAAATGTGTTCAGTTAAGGGGCGTGTTGCGGGAGTACATGTGTGTTGCCCGTCCTGAGCAAAAATGTGTCTGTATTTAATGGAAGCATGGTGTGAATTTTTAAATCGTGCACCCTTCTGAATCAAATTTGAAAGAAATATTCAATTCATTTATTTTTCCAAGTTAATCAAATTCTTTGATTCTTGTACAGGCAACAAAATTTTGTATTCGTTAATTTGTTATCGTTTATACTTTGTTAATATTAAATACAATGAGTACATATTCACTCTATTTTTTTTTTTTTTTTTGCCTGTGCCTTTCTCTTTATCATCCTTTGTCAATACTTGCAATGTTCTTAATCTTTTACTTTTGCATTCTTCATTGCGTTGCTATGATGTATTATATGTTTATACTTAGAAATATTTCCCATACTTTGTAAATTATGACTAACACTTAGTTAATTCTTAGTTTAGCAGTACTATACCTTTTATCTCTCAAAGTTCTGCTCAAACCTTCTTTTTAAAATTTTTCTTCTAAGTGTTTGTCTAGTCTATCCAAACAACACAATGAGGACATTGCTTATCTTTACATTTGGGGGTGGGGAAGGTCTCAGCAGATAAGATCAAGAATATGTAGTATTTAAGAAAATGCGTTCATTTTCTGTTTAAAAAAAAAATATGCAAAACTCAAATGTCAGCGCAAGGGAAAACTTTAAAAATGTTCCCAACCTGATAAGAGTTTAGTTGTGAAAGGAGCCTGCTCGTAGTTGGATATTCGTATGACACCCATAAGAGCAAGCCAAAACGAAGGCGGGTTTCCAAGTACAACGTAGTATGATATATATATATATATGTGTGTGTGTGTGTGTGTGTGTGTGTGTGTGTGTGTGTGTGAATGAATAAATGCCAGAGACAACTCCTCTGAATATCACGAGTTAAAGTTGAGATTGGCACACAACCGTAGTTGGATGTTTGCAGGACACCCGTGGGAACAAACCAAAATGAATAGTGTAACCATGATCAACAATCTCTAGTAAATGACGCAAAAGTTTTGACCACTGCATAAGAGACGCATCAAGTTGTTTTGACAAAGAAGAGATAAAAATTCTATTTTGAAAACTAGAAAAGCATCTTTGAGCAGAATTTTGTTATATAGAAGAATAAAGTAGGGCTTATTAAGAATTAACAAGGATAGGAAGAAATTATGTTGTCAAGAAATGTGCCTAAGTGTAACATTCGGAGCAACCAATTGACACAGAAATATAGTATAGGAATTGAGCATTATTGCCTTAGTAGAAGATATGCTTGAGGACAAGCATATATCTAAATTTGGGGGTGTAATAACTTGTAGAAATACAAGTTATTTATACTGCCTTATCTAGATATTGCGGCCAAAAGAGAATAAATATGCGCCAATTGTATGACAATTAGCTTAGAAATACAATAATTAGGAATTATCGCAATTACACCCACTAACATCATGAAGATGGAAGAAAAAGAGATTTTTACTCTATTTTCCAGGAAACCAAGTCACCGCTTGCGATTAAGGCTCAAGACAAACTGACTAACGCATCTCTGTCACATTGCACCCATCAATCAACAATGAAGAGACGATTAACGCAATGACGACACAATGCGACAGTCGATCCAGAGCTGAACTTCAACCGCATGTGGTAATAAAAACAACACTGCATGCGGACACACGATCGAAAGATGAAGCTGAGCAGCGCAAATGTGGAGGATTGTGACACGTGTACAACTAATGGTTGTGTAGATTTGATGGTCTGATTGCATAACAGAAGGAATAATTATCCCACCATCTTCAGAATTTCCATAACAAGAAGTGGGGACCACGAGCCAAGAGTCAAAGCTTTTCACCTATAAATACTCCCATAGAATTCAGAGAAAGAGGAGGATACTTGATATGGGGCAAATTGATATTAGGTTATTGAGAGAGAGGCTGAGCTGAGTGCTGATCGAAAGAAATTCGAGAAGAGAAGAGACAAGGCCGAGAGGTGAGTCTCAGTGCTATTCTGCCAGATCCCCGCCACGAAGCTCTATACAAGTCCCTGAAGCATGCGTTTTTAAGATAAAAGCTATGTTTCTACAAATGCTATGCTAAGGGCTATGATTGAATGATTCTTAATGTATATGTTTTTTCTTAAGCATGATATGTTTAGCAAGCTGGATACTGAAGGTATAGAAGGTATCCAAAAAGTACTTAAGGTGTTGATGGTATTTAGAAACTCCATGTGTATGTAGGTAGTTCTAAATGAGAGGCCAAAGTATGGGTCTCCTAGGCCATATACCAACAACCTAAGGCCAAAGTATGGGTCTCTTGGCCGGATATAGACATTGAGAGCTAGAGCGATGTATGCTCGTTCTCAACTAAGGTTTAATGATGTTTATTAATGTTTGATGAGTTTTCTTCTCAAAAGCTTGATGTTATGACTATGTTTATGTTTTAAAGGAAGTTGCTTGAAATATTTTCCAGTATGTTTACATGTTTTATATTAATGAAAAGCATGGTATGTCCTGATTTCTAGTAGTCACTCACTGGGCAAATAACTCACGTTTTTCAAATGTTTTTTTTTCTTTCCCCAGGTAGCGATCAGATTCCTCGAGATTGATCCTGCTACTGCTTGCCACACAAGACCCAGCTAGTTAAAGAGAAACTAGGTTAACTATTGTATATATGTACACTTATTGTAAGAAGTGTTAGGGACGTGTTATTGAGGAATGTCAGGGACTTGTAATATCGTTTTGGGCCCAACTGTAAATATTTTATCTATAGATACTGTGTTATGGTTTGTTAAGCATGTGATTAATGGAAGTTAATGTTGAGCCTTCCTGATGTCGGCTAATTGTATAAGTTAATAATGTTTATCAGGTTGGCACTAAAGGAGTTAAGTAATTAAGTAAAGGGAGTAAGTGCTGGCGATAAGGCTAGTAACTTCTACCATCACATTTTCTTCCAGGTTGAGAGGGTAATCTGGGAGAGGGTGTGAAACTTCGCTTCATCTCCACAAGTATGACGTGGCTTCGCTTCATTTCCACAAGTCAACTGCAGCTTCGCTTCATCTCCAAAAGTCAATTGTGGCTTTGTTTCATCTCCAAAAGTCTAGTGCGGCTTCGCTTCATCTCCAAAAGTCAAGTGTGGCTTCGCATCATCTCCACAAGTCAAGTGCGGTTTCGCTTCATCTCAACAAGTCAAGTGTAGCTTCACTTCATCTCAACAAGTCAAGTGCGGCTTCGCTTCATCTCCAAAATTCAAGTGCATCTTCTCTTGGAAGAGAAAAAAAAAAGTTAAATAAACGAAACAAAAAAGATCAAAAGAAAGAAAATAAAGAAGAAAATAAAGAAGAAAAGAAAAGAAAGAAAGAAAGAAAGACAAACGAAAGAAAGAAAAAAAGGACGGAAAATTGAAAGAAAGAAAGAAAGAAAGAAAGAAAGAAAAGATTAAAAAAAAAAAATGTTAGAAGAAGAAGAGAAAAATGAGAGAAAGGAAAGTGTAGAAGACAAGGAAGGGATGGGGATAATGAAGGGGTTTAAGGTGCTATTTATAGAGGTTCCCAGGTTCGATAAGAAATTAGGAAATCCAAATCAAATAAAGATTCAATTTAAAATATTAATTTTTATTAGATTTCCTAATTTGATTCTATCCTAATCTCAAAATAAATTTTTAAAAAGTAAATTAAACAAATTTCCTATTTAATTTAATTTTATTAGATTTTGTCCTCAAATTTATCTTCAAGAGATTTGGACATATTTTAAATTTTATTCAAATCAAATTAAATTGGGGATAAAATTTGAGTTTTTTTCTTAAATAAAAATTTGGCAATATTCCAAATTTTATTCAAAATTAAATTCTTCAATTTAAGATTAAACTATATATAAAATCTCAAATTAAAATTTGGACATATTCAAAATTTTGTCCCAAATCTAAATCATCCAAATTCATAGGTTTTTATCCTTAAGTCAAATTAAATTATGGATAAAATCTCAAATTAACGTAAAATTCAAATTTGAGCATCTTCCAAATTTTATATCAAACTCATCCAAATTTAGGTTCTTATCCCCATTTTCGAATCAAATTGTAGGAAAGATCTAAAATTCATCACAAATTAAAATTTGGCCATATTCCAAATTCAAGTGGTCCAAACTTGTTTTTATTTTCAATCTAAATAAATTGTGGATAGGAAAAGAAATCTCAATTGATCTTTTATTAAAATTTGGGCATATTCTAAATTTTATCTCAAATCCAAATCAAATTGGAGTAAAATGTCAAATTAAAATTTGGTCATATTTCAAATTTTATCCCATATTCGAGTTAAACTTATGTACTAAATTCATATTTTGACTGACACATCAATTAAGGTCAAATTCAAAAACAGATATATTTGGATTTTGATTCCAACTTTATATTTTTTTTAGATTCATCCACGCATATATGTGCATAAATCTTGAAAATGGGCATTTGTTGAAAGAGAAATTTTGGACCAATCACAAATTGCCACGTCATTTACTAAATTAATGACCAAATTCCAAATCATCAATTTTGGGACCAATTAGGAGTGAACATGTGTCTCGAATTGAAGTTGAAGACAAAGTTCAATGACGTCACGTGGTTTCATTATGACCGTTGAATAAAATAAGATTAATTTGCCCTAATTTGATATTATTATTTGAGTTAAAATTCAACTATATCCAAAACTAGGTTGAATTTGACCTGAATGTCAAATCAGACCCAAATCCAATTAATTAGGCCCTAAGGCCAAGCCCATGAAGCCCATCAGAGAACCCTATATAGGTATTCTTCTCATTTCATAGGTCAGCAAGTCTACACTCCAGAGAGCTTAGAAGGAATTCTCTACGATCAGAAGACTCATAGACTCTTGAATCTAACCACGCTTAAAGACTAAAGTCCTTTGAAGATACAAGCATTATGAAGACTGAAGTTCTTTGAAGATACAATCATTCTAACCACACTTGAAGACTAAAGTCCTTTGGAGATACAGACATTCATCCAAGACTTCAACTCCAAGATCATCACGCGATTCACTTCCTCAAATCAAGCGTATGCATTCGACTGAGAAAGAATCAGAGGATAAGTATTAGAGATCGAACCACATCGCATCAAATCAACATCAACATCAACATCAACACCAACTCAAGTTTAACTCCACGAAACAAGTTTCCTTGGAAGTCTCGTGCGAGCACTAATCATCCAAGAAGATCAACAAGCCCAAAAGTCAATTATCCAAGAAGATCATCAAGTCCAAAGGCCAATCATCCAAGAAGATCAACAAGCCCAAATACTGATCGTCCAAGAAGATCAACAAGCCCAAAGGCCGATCGTCCAAGAAGATCATCAAGTCATCAAGCTCAAAGGGCGATCATTCAAGAAGATCAACCAAGCCCAAAGGCCGATCATCCAAGAAGATCATCAAGCCCAAAGGCCAATCATCCAAGAAGATCAACAAGCCCAAATACTGATCGTCCAAGAAGATCAACAAGCCCAAAGACCGATCGTCCAAGAAGATCATCAAGTCATCAAGCTCAAAGGTCGATCATTCAAGAAGATCAACCAAGCCCAAAGGCCGATCGTCCAAGAAGATCATCAAGCCCAAAGGCCGATCATCCAAGAAAGTCATCAAGCCCAAAGGCCGATCATCCAAGAAGATCAACAAGGCCAAAGGTCAATCGTTCAAGAAGATCAACAACTTAAAGACTGTAGTTTATTTTGAAAGCATATTATGCATTAGACATTGTATTCATTTTCACAAAATTAATACAAATACAAAGTTCAAGTTCCACGGAATAAATTTCTCTTGAAATCTCGGGCGAACATTAGAGCTTTATTAATAATCAAGATATAAATACAATGTAAGTGGAAAGCTTGATTAATAACCGGTATATAAATACAATATAAATGGAAAGCTTGGTTAATGATCAAATTAATCATATTATAATCTAACAGATTCAATTTCAAAACTGAAAAAATGACCGTCATTCCGTAATTTTTGCCCTATTTTGGAATTGAAATTTATTTTTAATATTAAAATTAGATTTTGATAACTACTTCACGAATTGATTTAAAATAAACCAATCTCTTCTTCATTTTTCTCCTCTAATTGATTCAAATTAGCTATTTGTTTCGATTTGATTTAACCACTTTACAAAAATATTCAATTAATCAATATTTAATTTGTTTATCACCATTTGATTTTAATTTATAATATATATTTAGATTTTATATTATTTTATTCATTTTTATTATTCTAAATTCGGATTAAATTTCTTTTATTTTAATTAGGATTTTATGAAATATTTTATAAATATTGTCATCTGATAAACTGTATATTTCATTTAAATTTGATCATTTTTTATAAACTACCTTTTATTCACTATCATCTTATCATATTATTATATCATTGTTGAAGCTTATGAAAATGGAATTATGAATACAGTATAATTGTAAATAAACGAACTCCTATCCTCATTTTTCTCCCCGAATTATATTTAAATTTATATTTTATTATCAAATTAGATTTTATCTAACTACCTATCAAATTTTTTTATTAGAATAAACAAAAACTTATTGTTTTTTTTCTCTCCACTTTATATTTGAATTTATTTTTTATTATCAAATTTGATTTTATCCAACTAACTTTTGATTTCGTTATATGTTTGTTACAAATTCAATTGTATCCAAATATTTTTTTTTTATTTTATACATATTGTTATCAAATTAATTTAATTTTTTTTTTTATATTTTCGATATTTTCAATTTTTCATATACAAACATGTAAAAATGGTTTGTTGAACCTAAAAAGAAACATATAAATGAGAATTAAATTTTAAATATTTGAAACATGTGGGTGTATATATATATATATATATATATATATATATATATATACTTTAGTTTATTATTAATATTAATAATAATAATCTTCTTCTTCTTCTTCTTCACTTAGCCGCCTCCAAAATTTCATTTTCTCCTTTGCAATCCCATGTCTTCCATCATTGGTTTAGCAACTCTTTCTTGAATTCCATCATCTTGACTAGCTTTTAACAGCCACCCTCACCAGGTTGCCGACCGTTTTTCGCTTGCACACATATTTTCTACTTTTGTTTCTACTTTGAACATCATTTTTAACAATGACGTTCTGGGATTAATAGTGTTTAAAATTGGCTTTCAAGATCTAATGAGCAAAATGGTCACATGGAAGGAAATATGATGAGACTCCCTACAACTGGTTTGGTGTCAAACGCAATCATACTTCCAACAGTCACATCGTCATGAAGTTGCAATTATTTCACATGTTCACTTACCAACAACAACTTTACTGGTAAAATCAACTTTGCTCTTTCTCACCTTAGAGAAAGTCCATTGTTGTATACATCCATAAGTTTCTAATGACCCTCATTGACTACTCGTCATCTTCCCTCGCATACACGCGTTATATAAGTAGCTGAAAGCATTAAGAACCATATTGGGTGATTTTTAATTTTGCTTCTACAATGTTTAGATACTGTGTATTTGTGGTTCTAGAATGTCTAGGTAGAGTGTATTTATAGTATTCGTGTTGTTTTTGAAGCATTGTATCTTTGCATTTTTCTTTGTACTTAATTTTGTTGTTTTAGGGTAGTTTTGTCATTTACTAATCAGTATTTTTTATTATATAAATTCGTTTTTCTATTTTTATAATTTTGAAACTTTTTTGCCATTTTTTCAAATGAAACTTTAAAATTTGCTGTTTTTCTTGTCAACCCTATTATTTACTTGCTTCTACATTGTTGTTAGATTATTCATAATGAAAAAATGCACTCGATGAATCTAAGGCCATATTTACATGGGGGAATGGGTGTAAATCAATCAAAATTCCTTTTTGTCTCAATTACCGTCTTCTCTTGAAACTTCATAACTGACTCATGGTCTTGCTACCAATGCATACATTCTTCATCAACGCGTAGTCTCCTCCAAATCAGCCTTCATACACTCTTCTGAATTTCCTTTGAGGAGAATTTGAGTTATGATCTGAAGTCCATGGCCCTATTTATAGGCGTCCAAGATCTTTCTAAGGTCGACACCTCCTACTTGGCCGCATGTCCAAGTGTCTTTTCCTTACACTATTAACGCAATCTTGCGTCATCGTAATCCAAGGTATCTTGCTCCCCTTTTACCAACGCATAGCCCTCAATTTTGCATGTCTTATTGTGCATCCACCTCATTTGCTTAAGGTTTAAGACCAGATACTGATGAACAAAGGAAAGAAAAAATAGCAGACGATCAAAACAGAAATATTCATTCCATTTCTAGAAAAAAAAAGTTATCACAAAATTAGTGGATGATCATACAAAAGAGAGTTATTGAGGTTGGGGTTCGCTATTCACCAAACCAGAAATATATATATATATATATATATATATATATATATGAAAGCCCCAACCCTCAACCCTACACAAGAAGAAGAACCCTAGTCAGAGTCACTGGATATAACCATTATTGTCCGTTTGGGCTTCTTCTTTTTGGACCTTCGTGTCTTTTGGTCCCTCTCTGGCATGACGCTTCCTTGCCACCTCTTCCACCTTTCCCTTCCTTTTCCGGTCTTCAAGTGTAACGTCCCAGAATTTTAAGGTAAATTCAATTTATTAATTGATAATTTTATTATTGGAAATTGAAATGAAATTTCGTTTTTGGGTTTAAAATATATGATAAGTGATTTGGAGATTTGGATCTAAGTTAATTTTGGATTTAATTCAATTGGTAGAATTTTATTTGGGATTTATTGTTGGTAGATTTAAATTGTTGAGAGATAATTGCAATTTAAAAATTGAAAGCTAATTTTGTTGGGGTTGATGCCCTAAATCTCGTAGGGTTTTATAGTTTGTAAACATTGTATGAACAAACTCTTTATGTGATTAATAATATATGATATTTTATTCACTTTATCTATAAAATATGTGATATTTTAGTTGCATTAACCACAAATCAATAAACTAACATTAAAGATTATCGTTGTAACTTAAACATATATGTGGTGACATACGGGTGGATCATGTTTAAGTGGTAACCTAAATGGTCTGTAGTATATGGATAAGGCTGGGTACCTTATCTTGGTGACATTACGAGTACGACCCGCTTTGTAGGTATTACAATTGTTGTAAAGTGCTACAAATGATCTGATCCTGATCATTCATGTATCAGAGATGGAAGCGGGGATGCTTTATACAAAGGAGTTTGTATAAGACCGGACCACAAAATATTTAGTCTCATTATATAACACCATTCATAATAGAGACTTACATTTCACCAGGATGACCATAGGTAACAGGACTTGAATCCTGTGTGAGTTATGAATTCCTGCCTACGAGGACGGTCCTTTGATTTGTATGAGTGAGAATGGTCAGATCGCCGACTCAACAAGCCTACCATTTTAGGGATTCGTCTGATTGGGGAGTTGGGAACACAGCTACACAAGATGGAATTCACTCCTTCCCCGAGGCAAAGGTAAGTAGATAAATTGCTCTCTTAAGGGCTGATTCCAAGTCTTGAACAATGTGGCACCACACCCTTTCCTGACCCAAGAGAGGTTTAATCATAGTAGGGCTATGATCTATTGTTCATTAGAGGGATCAATGGTACTTAAGAAGTTAGATGTAACTGCATGGGGAAAACAGCAATTTGGCCTAACTGTACTTATGAGCAATTTGTGAAGGGTCATCGTACTCTTGATTGGTTATATGCAATGGATATAGAAATATATCTGTAGTGCGAAGAGTGTAGCTATCGGTCTTTAGTGAAGTGTCCGACAATTAACGGATGGTGAATAATGTAACTAAAGAGTTTAATTAATTATTCACATATCGTTGGAGCTTCAAGCTATAGGTCCATGAGGTCCCCTTGGTAGCTCAAAAGAATTTAGTTGATGATCATTTTTTGGATTAATTTGAATTGTTCAAATTAATAAAGGGATTCAATTATATATGATATAATTGTCGTAATGTATTTGATACATTATAGCTTAATGGGAGGAAATAAATATTTAAATGAGATTCAAATATTTTTTCTATGAACGTGATTCATAATTGTTAAATTTAATATAAATATGATTTATATTAAATGATATTTAAAAGAGAAAAGAAACTATAGTTTATATTGTATGTGATACAATATTAAAACTTAGGTTATATGTTATATTTGATATAATATATAATTGAATATAAATATAATATGATAAGTTAGTTATCAAATCTATATATATTATTTTATTATTATTAATTGAATAATATTCCCCATCTTTTCTCTCCAACCACTTTAGTGGGTGGTTATGGTTTTTATGGCAAAAAGAAAACTAGAAGAAAAACAGTTTTTCTTATTCTTCTCTATGATTTGCTATTATAGATTCAACGATACATAAGTGTTCTGTGTTCTTGTGCTTTTGAGAGAATTCTCGATCCTCTTCCTCCATCAAACCTTTCCCTAAAACCAAAATAGTCAGAGCCCACCACTCCTGGGTTCTCACCCCGAGAATACCAAGGACTCTTTTGTGGTTATGTTCGATTTTTAGTTCTAAAAAATCTTGAAGAAAGTCTTCAAGAAGTTGTTGTTTCTGTTCGAGGGAGTTTCGTGAAGGAAGGTTCTTCAAAGGTAATGTATCTTGAACCCTTTTCTTATAAAAACATGTTGTAATTTAACTTTAAATGTAAATCTGTTGTATGCTTACTGTAAACTTTATATTCGATAATTAATTAAATTTGGACGATCCACTTCCGCTTAAGGTTCTCCTCACACAAGTTCCTTCAAATTTTAAGTTGGGTTTAGAAAGAGTTATGAAATCTATATAAGAATATATGTTTGAAATTTGAATCCAAAGAAGATTCAGATATTAAGAAGAAGAAAAGAAATTTCATTTTATTTACATTTGGGTTTTGGAAATTAATAAAAGGGAAAGTGGTATATTTATATTGGGTTTTAGGTTTTAATTGGAGAGAATCGTTATAAATATTTAAATAAGGGTTGTTATTACCTCGTGCAATGTGCAGTAAAAAAAGAAAAACAAATTCCTTTTTCCTTCTTTCTCGTGAAACGTAGCCTTCAGCCCCCCTCGACGCACACCTCTGACCATGCAACCCAGGAACGTCGCCAACCATCCACCACGAAGCGTGCCGCCGTCGTTGCATGCGTCCACTCGAGCCACTACCCGCCGTCACGCCTATTCGTGAAGCCACCGAATGTCGTCGCTTTTCAGTACCCAACCAACCGTCCACCGTGACACAGTGCCACTGTCGCCGCTCTTCTCTCCCTCGCCACTGATCTGTGCATCCCTATCGTCGACATCTATGACAGATCTTGTTTAGACAGTCCCGGATTTGCCCGAGCGACCCTCTGTACGTGCGTTTGTTTGGATAAGGATTTGGTTGTTTTGGGTGAGTTTCATGGGTTTTCTTGAAGATTTTAGTTATCTATTGTAATTTTGGTCTAATGATAGGTTCAATTTTAAATTTAGGAGATTGAAGTTGAGGTTTTGAGGCATTTTAGCAGGCTGTCAAGCACTTCTAAGGGTGATTTCGACAAGTTTTGGGTAAGTTATGTAGGGATGTTGGAATAAATTATGTATGTTTTGGGATTGGCCCCAGAGGTTGAATTATGTGTTTGTGGTTGGTGTTAGCTGTTGGGATTGGTGTCCTAATTCTCTCGGAGTCGCATTGTTTTGTAAAGATACACGTTGTTTGATGAATAAAATAAGTGTTATTTAATTCTGGCATTTACTCATATCCAATAAACAAAGCTCCTTGGTTATCTTATGTGAACTTAAGCATGTATATGTGATGTACAAGTGGATCATGCCTTAAGTGATTACCTAAATAGGTCTGTAGTATAAGGATTAAGGTGGGATACCTGATCCTGGTGACACTATGGATACAGCCCGTTTTGTAGAGGTTTTTAAGTATTGTAAACTACTACAGATGGTAATCCTAACTATTCATGTGGAGATGTGCGAGCGGGGGTGTCCTATATAAAGAGTTTGTATAAGACCTGGACCACGAGATGACTAAACTCTGTATATAACGCCGTTGATACTGGAGACTTGCATCTCACCTAAACGACCATAGGTGACACGACCTCAATCCTAAGTGTTTTGGGAACTCTTGCCTTTAAGGGCGGTCTTTTGATAGTATGGGTGAGAGTGGTCAGATTGTCGACTCAACATGCCTACCTTTTTGGGGACATGTCTGATCTGAGAGCTGGGAACTCAATCCATAAGATGGAATTCACTTCTTTTTCGAAGTAGGGATAAGTAGAGAGATTGTTCCCTTAAGGGCTGATTCCGGGGCTTGAACATAATGACCACAGCTTCTCTTTGGAAGAGAAGACTCAGTCATAGTAGGACTATGACTTATGTTCATTAGAGGGATCAGTGGTATTTAAGGAGTCAAATGTAACTACAGGGGCAACGGTTATTGGCCCAACTGTACTTACGAGCGATTTGTGAACGGTTGTTGCACTGCTGATTAATTAAGATGGACACATAATATATCTGTGGTAAGGAGAGTTCAGCTATCGGTCTTTAGTGGAGTGCTTGACAGTTAACGGATGGTGGATCTCGTGACTAAAGAGTTTAGTCAGTTATTCACATGCTGTTGGAGCTTCGAGCTACAGGTTCACAAGGTCCCCTTGGTAGCTCAATGGATTCAATTGAGGATCAGCTCTTGATGTTGATTTGAAATGTTCAAATTGACAAAAGGTATTTTGATTATATATGATATAATCGGTTTGATGTATAAGATACATCTAGTAGAGGATTGATGTAAATGAGATTTACATTAAGTATCATGGAATTGAAAAAGAACTATGGTTTACATGTTTCATGAGATGAAATATTAAAACTATAGGTTATAAATATAGTATGATAAGTTGATTATCATTTATATTTATAATAATATTAATTATTGGATAATTAATTCTTTTTCTCTAATAACCAATTGAGTGGGTGGTTATTGGTGATTTATGGTAACCGTGAGATAAAAGAAAAATTATTTTCCTAATTTTAGTAAGTTTTACAAAAGTTTTTACAAAAGGTAAAAAATTATTTTTTGAGATTTCTCTCACAAAAGGAAACTCACGGCGCTTGTCAAGTAAATACCGCTTTACTAAGCGACGGCGTGTTTTAGTAAACAATCTTGTAGTGTTTTGTAGGTGACAAAAATTGAGCTAAATGATGAGTGATGCTTTGTTTTATGTGATGAAATAATGGAATGAAATGCGGTGATGGAAATGCATTAAGCAACAAGTTTTCTTAGCAGAATCCAAGTATAAATTCCATTGAGTTTCCTAGTAAGTCCAGGGTCGAACTCAGGGACTAAGGAACACGGTATGCGGCAATAATTTTCAAGAATACTTTGCGGTAACCAATAAATCAAATAGTTTTGGGTTGTTGTTTGCGGTATAAAATAAATGTATGCGGCGGAGTTATGAAAAGAGTTGAAAATACGGAAGATGCGATAATATGCGGGGAACGGGTTGAGAAGGGGTTCAGCTAACACTTCCTAGGATGCGTTCATGTTATGCGATCATGCAACACACTTATAATAGTAAATCATCTCTCAACAAAAATGCTACGGCTTTTTGTACTATAACGCATGCGATATATGCGATGAGTCTATAGGACCTACACATAAGCTTCTATTCTTGTTTATTCGATGACAATTAACATTCACACATACAAGGCGGCCACATAATATCATAACCTATCTCTAGGGTGCATGCGATGCATGTTGGCAAACAGAGCTTATCTCTAAGTCCCTATCTCTCGCTTATGCAGATCTAATCTCGCTCTCTCGAGTCTAGATTCTAACCTAGCTCTATCAAGTCTTAGGTTCTTTCTTTAGACTCTCTCTCAAGTAGCTCTAAAGGGATGTTAGGCACAACATAAAACAAGATAATCGCATGCAATGAAGATCCTAGGTCATGTTAGCTTAGTTCTTCTCAACCCATTCAATAAAATTAGCTACTCATGTGTGCTTTTAAGAGAGTGACCAGATGTAGATAAGTAAGTTCCATTTTATAGATATAGAGTTGAAATACAAAATAACAATGCAAGCTGAGAATAAACAGCCTGATGGAAATCTCTTGCTTCCCAAGGCTTTTACACTGTCTTTTCTACTCTGTTCAAAAGATAGTCTCGCTCTCGAGGGCCACGCCTTCTGGGTTCTCTCTCGAGTTCACTAGAGCGATCTTTCGGCGTCTCTTCCCTTCTTTCGCTCCATCTTCTAAGTAAAAAGGAAAACTATGAACAAGGCTATTCTATCTAAGGGAAAAATTCTCTAACTATTCGTACTCCTTTACTGAAGGTTGCCTTCGGTATTTATAGAGCTTCAGGATGGCTTTAATTCTCTGTCTGATGCGCCAAATATTTGTCACCAAAAAGCTGAGTGTACTTGCTACAGTAGATCGTTAACAGCTTGTCAACTTAATTCGGACTCGACCGTTATCAGCTTTCTATCCCATCGTGATTAATTATGCTTTTCACCCAGATGCACCCACCAAGTTGCGATGGCTCTATGCGGCAATCCTTCTTGAGTAGATATTTGCGAGCACAAATCACCGCAAAGCCTTACTGTAACACTGCACTCGACCGTTGCTTTCTTGTGATCGCATTTTACACATTGCGTCAACGCATATTCTGCACAAAAATACACAAGTTAACTGTTTTCATGCGATGGACGCATGCGACCGCAATATTACATACTTAATGCTTTTTGGACGCAAACTTATAAATTTTATCAACTCAAACCTACATTGTTTAATAACTTAGCACTGTAATAACGTGCATTCTACCCGTTATCACACCTCCAAATTTAAACAATGCTTGTTCTTAAGCATAAGCTAAAGATTTCCTTTAGAAAGTCGACCACAATCTCTTTTCCTAGATTTCTCAAGGATACTTCATTCAAATCCTATATACCAAAATTTCCTTAATTCTTATTAAAGTTTCTTCTTAAAATATTTCTAAGACCTAGGGACCGTAAGTTTATCATTCAAAAAGACTTTACTAGATTCCATGACATCGCATGATTTTTTTCAAAAAAACTTTTTCACTGGGGTGTTAAATGATTTGTATCCTTGCATATTTTTTACATTATTATTCTTCTCTGACCTTGCGCTGATCCAAGTGCTTCGCCTTCATTTTGGCTTGCCCCCACGTGTGTCATGCAGACATCCAACTATGAGCCAAGCGTTCTTTCTCAGACTAAACTCATACCTACTCGGTAGTGGAGTTGCGGTCATTTATTTATGCGTTGATCACGATTCCTACCTTCATTTTGGCTTGCCCCACGGGTGTCATGCGGACATCCAACTACGAGTAGAATCTGATTGCAACATTATGATTTTTATTTATAGAGCTAAAAATAGCAAGGTCGAAAATAAATACCTCACCCCCAAATTTAAAATGTGGCAATGTCCTCATTGCCAAAAGATTGAAAGAAGTCATGCGATGTTCTTAGGAAGTTTGGTAAAGGGTCAGTTTGAAAGAAAGCTAGCAGACCACTAACTTTTAGAAATATTTCATGAGGTGACTTTTCTAAGATTAAGTTAACTCTAGTGTATACAAAAAAATAGAAGCATGTGTTTCATTATTGAAATCATAATTGGTAAAAAGAACTTACTAAATTTATCAATGTTTAATGATTACGGTAATCAAAGAGGATGCGATGATAAAATTTCAAAATTAAAATGCGATGTGATAGTGCAGAATTTGGAATAAAGTGAAGGAAAAATACAACCCCCAAATCTGCGTTGTCGCCCGCATTGTTTGTTGATGTATCCTACTTTGCGGCGATCTAATGTCTTTAGATTGCAGTGACGGAATAAAGTTGTTGCGCCTCTGCAATCGTTTAGCTCGATCGTTGCAAGAAAAACATTGAGAGGGTCAAATAATATTAAAAAAAAAACAGAGTTAACAAAATCTTTCCCCGCAATCATTCAGCACGATCGCATTTTTTTTTAAGCAAAAGGATAGTGAAATGAAAATACTAAGGAGTAGAGATAAGTTTAGGATTTCAGAATTTCAACGGATACTTCACAAAACTTGCGTCCCAGATGAAGTTGAGTCAAATAGTAACTCAGGGACTACTTATTTCAAGTAGGGCTTTTTACGTCCACGGTGGCTTTTTCTTCTTTTCTTGATCTTCTGGAATCTTGACTGCCTTAATCCGGAGCTTTTCCCTATTGATGTTCATTATGATTTCCCCCTTGTGCACATCAATTTAAGCGCGACCGGTCGAGAGGAATGGTCGTCTCAATATGATGGGTACATCTTCGTCCGCTTTATAATCCAAAATGATGAAGTCTACCGGCAGAATGAATTTATCAATTGAGATTGCAACGTCTTTCAACTCTCCCTTGGGATGTATTCGGGATCTATCCGCCAGTAGAAGAGTCTTTGTCATGGGTGTGAGTGTGCCCATATTCAATCGTTTGAAGATTGATAGCAGCATTACATTTATACTTGCTCCAAGATCACATAATGCTTGGCCACTGTAGACCTCTCCAATTGAACATGGTATCATGAAGATTCCTGGGTCGCACATTTCTTGTGGGATCATGACATTTTGCATTGTTGCCACTGTCGCGATCTTTTCTTCATCATTCTATTTCTTTTTCAATCTTTGCAGGCATGGTGGTGGTTGGGCTTCTTCTGTCTCATGTTCTAGAGGCTCAAGGGTGGACGCAACTTCAGGGATCATCTTCTCGGGCTTTTCCAAATTATAAGTCAACAGGTCCTTGGTTGTCACCGTATTCAAGTTGGTCATGATGGGTTCCTCCCCTACTTCTGCAGTCATTTTGTCACTTGGCAAGGAGACTACTAAGCATTGTTCCTTCCCTGTACCTCCAGCATTGCAAGAGAGCTCCATTGAGCTCGACAAAGCTCCCTGCAGTCTATTTTTGAGCTCGCCCGCAATTTTTCCTAGCTGAATTTCGAGATTTCGGATGGACGTTGCTTGATTCTGAAGCACTGATTCGTTCTTCTCAATGTATTGCTTCAGCTAGCTCTCTAAGGACGAAGATTGCAGTGTCTGCGAACTACTAGCTTGGTTATGCATTGGACCGTTGGGTTGTGGGAAAAATTCGGGTGGCCCTTCTTCTTGCGCCACTGGTTGAAAGTTTTGTTGTTGATTTTCGAAATTTGGATGGTTTCTCCATCTGGGGTTGTATGTATCGGAATAGGGATTATTCTTTATGAAGCATACTGACTGCAGATTTTTTGGGCATTCCTCCATCAGATGGGCGTCTCCACAGATGACACAACTTGCGGTCGTTTGAGCAATTGCGTTGACCTGCCCCTTTTTGCTCTCGTACTATTAATTGCGATGCCTTGAATCAAACTCATCATCGCAGTCATTTGGTTCTTAAGGGATGCGATGGCCCCGTTGTTTATGTCACTGTCTTTAATTCTTAATCTTTGATTGCTTTCTCGCCAAACCTCGTGATTTTTAGAAATACGATCAAGTATATTTTTTGCCTCCTCATATGTTTTTTCAAGCAGACCACCAACTGCTGCCGCATTGGCAGCGGTCTATGAAGTAGGGTTCAGTCCTTGGTAAAAAAATCTCCATCTACAAGCAGTCTGGTAAGTCGTTATGTGGATAGTCTCTTACCAGCCTCTTAAACCTCGCCCAAGCACCATTAAGCGATTTGTCAGTTTCTTGTTCAAAATTAGTTATTAGTTTCCTTCTCCTAGAATTCTCGGTTGGTGGGAAATATTTCTTCATAAACTTCTCTACCACTTGTTCCCACGAAGTTATCTCCTCCGGTTCAAGAGAATACGCCCATTTTCTTGCTTGATCGTATAAGGAAAATGGGAACAAAGTGAGTCGAACTTCCTCGGTGGAGATATTCGGGAACACAAAAGTGTTGCAAATTTCTATGAAGCTCCGGAGGTAGGTGTGCGGGTCCTCACCATGCCTTCCTCCGAACTGTCTAGCAGTCTGGATCATCTGCAGCATCACCGATTTTATTTTGAATCGAGATCCATCAAGGGCAGGCTTCATGATTCTTGGAGAGAAAACGTAGAGGTTTGGCGATGCATAGTCTCGAATGGGCCTATTACGATCGTTTTCCAGTAGGATTGGATTCGCCATGACATTTTTTTGTTTGGTGCTCTGTTTCCAGGCTGCTCTGCCATAACATCTTTATCTGGTTGTTATTGTTGGCAGCTGTCACTCAATCTTCGTCGGAACGTCCTCTCAATCTTCAGGTCGTAATTCGCCAGAGATTGAGAACTACAAAGAAATCAGAAAAATTACCGTTAGCACACTGAATTGTCGAAGTCCCCGACAACGGTGCCAAAAATTGATGCGTTGTTTTATGTGATGAAATAATGGAATGAAATGCGGTGATGGGAATACGTTGAGCAACAAGTTTTCTTAGCAGAATCCAAGTATAAATTCCACTGAGTTTCTTGATAAGTCCAGGGTCGAACTAAGGGACTAAGGAAAACAGTATGCGGTGATAATTTTCAAGAAGACTTTGCGGTAACCAATAAATCAAATAATTGTTTTGGGTTGTTGTTTGCGGTATAAAATAAATGTATGCGGCGGAGTTATGAAAAGAGTTGAAAATACGGAAGATGCGATGAATATGCGGGGAACGGGTTAAGAAGGGGTTCAGCTAACACTTCCTAGGATGTGTTTATGTTATGTGATCATGCAACACACATACAATAGCAAATCATCTCTCTACGCAAATGCTATGGCTTCTAGTACCAGAACGCATGCAATATATATGATGAGTCTATAGGACCTACACATAAGCCTCTATTCTTGTTTATGCGATGACAATTGACATTCACACATACAAGGCGACCACATAATATCATAACCTATCTCTAGGGTGCATGCGATGCATGTTGACAATTGACATTCTTCTCCCACTTGCCCATTCGTGTCGATTATTCATTCCTCCTTTGTCTGCCTCAATCCAGTCCGAACAAAGCCCACCCTCTGGATTCTCACACCGAGAATACATAGGTAACCTTCTTGGTGGTGTCATACTCAACTCGAAATCGTCGAGGTTCTCTAGAGGCCGTTTGTGTTCCTACTAGAGTGTTCATGACCAAGGCAATCATTAAGGACGAGCGTAAAGTGTTCGTGTAGTGTTGCAGTCCTATTGTTCGAGCGTTCGTGAGCAAGGAGCATGGAGACGAGTCTACAAATGTTTATAGCTTTCGCCTTGTTCATTTGTAGTTATCATGCTGTAATTTCTGTAACAATTGCATAACTATATGTTTTGTGTACGACTGTAATTGTAATGTTCATTCATGATTGTAATTTTGAATGATCTACATTCCACTGCTCGTGGAAATCTCGAGTTAGATTTCCTTCATTAGGGACTTTGATTCATGATTTTGCTAAACTAAGAGGAAGGTTCAGCTGCTTGGATTACCACCTTGTGTCTAAAACTCAAGGTGAGTGATTTAATACCGGTTCCCGTTCAAACCCAAGTTGGTATTAGGATTGTGATTGCACTGAAAGCATCATTCTGTTTTGATGGGTTGAATTGCTATAACTTGCTATGGTTATACTGTTAAGGGTGTTCTAAAAACTTATCTTTATGTTATGGAAAATATGATATTATGAGAGGGTTTTGTTTGGTTGATGAACGAACAGTTGGGATATGTTATTATGATTATTATGTTATGTTGGGGCTTGATATGAACTTGGATGATGTATGTTGCATGTGGACTGATGGTGGCGGTTAGCACTCCTATCAGACTGGGTTCATCTCCTGAGTATATTCAGCGTCCTTATGGGATTGCCACCTACGATTATGTTATTGTGTCTCTTCGAATCACTTCCTACGAAAGCGTGCTCTCGGGTTCAACCCTTATGCCTATGCCTATGTCTATGTCGGGATACACACCTTTGTCGTGATAGGGATACTAACCTGTATACCTAGTGGGCCCAGTAGTTAGTCACTTACTAGGTATTTTTATACTCACTCTTTTATCTATATATTTTTTTAGGTAAAGGAAAGGACAAAACAATGAATGACAAGTGGAATCCGAGATCGGGTGCCACACCCCTTCCCGAATTACCCTCATAATCCAAGAAGAAATGTAAAGACAGTAATTGTCAATCCTCTTATGAAAACTACTGCCAACATACTTCCATGAACCTATACTCCTAATGCCTGATAAGTAGTTTTATAATTCACAACGGATTATTATAAAAAGGTTTATACAACTTAACATACAAATTTTCATATAGTAGGATACTTTATTTACAACAACCACTCAAAATTCTATATTGACTCCCACAACATGAACATAAGATTCAAGTTTAACAAGACATGATGAGCCACCTAAGCTTCAAATCCTCTTAGGTTCTTGAGAAGTGACTGACCGGTAGAATTGCTAAGCCTCGGGATGTTGACCGCTACATGGGGAGGAAAACATTAAAAATGGTGAGTTGAAAATGCCCAGTGAGTGACTTCTTTAAAAGAATCATACTTTCATAAACTCATGGTATAGACATGTTTATAACTAAATATTTGCATTTATATACCAGGGTTCAGAAATGAAAATTAGAAAAAGAAAAAAATCATAGCATGTAAAACCCTGGATTTACGCTCATCAATATTTCGTGTAAAATTCCTCTGCTCCCTGGACATGTGGGAGAGCCCTTTTGCTTAATCCCTAATAATCTTAGTTGAGAGAGAGCCCTTTTATTCGATCTCATCAACGTCAATAACATAGCTCTTATGTGCACGTAGAACTGAGTAGGATCCTGCTTACCTTACCATACCTTCGGTAGCAAGGATCATCTTATAGCTGGGTTCCTTACCATACCTTTGTACCAATCCTCAGGAGTAGCTTTTATCTATCAAACATACGTGTTAACATCATAAAACAAAATACTTATCATGCTTAAGGGAATTAGTGAATAGCTCATTCTAATGTTAAATATGGCATAAAACTTAATTAGAACACATGGAAGTTACAAGTAAAAATTGTCTTTAAATCATTAACATGTGTTCATATTTGACTCCTGTTACTTAAAACATCCGTTGGAACATCAAGATAAATGTAACTATGTGTTGTAAATTCATAAGGAAAACACTTAGCAAATATTTTGAAAACTAGTCACTCACTGTCTTGAGTTACTCCCTCAAAGGGTTGTAGGCCTCTCCTATACACATGTGCCCTATAAGAATAATAAAAGCCCTTGGTTAATGCCTTTAACCCCCTTTTGAGCTTAACTTACTATCAAGTTAACGTATGCTAAGCCTCAAACCTAGTTTGATGCATCATCTCATTCCTTTTCTACTCGACACATCTTCAGTATATTGGTACTTAATGCATTGTCACACATAACTAATTTTTTACCTTGCGTCTAACTAGTGTGTGGTAGCTCATACAAGATACTCCTAGGCGTCAGAACGTGCTGGCTTCACCTATGCGACAGTCGCTTGTTCACACTTAGCCTCTACTAGTCAGCTACTTGCTTATGTGTGGGTTGTAGCTGCCTGCTTGTTCATCCAACCAAAATTCCAAATTTCACTTTCAGCTTGAATAACTTAAATTCCATACGCAATCTCATGAAATTTTCTTCTAAGAAATCATTTCTAAATGTCTTAACTAGCATAGCATAAAATCTCAGCCTTTGATCTTCTCCACGAGTTTGGAATTACCAATTCCTTTCCACTCGTTTGCATAACCTAAGATTCTTGAACACTTGAAGAATTTCCTTAACCTTCAGCTCAATTCCATGGAAAATATTCTTCCAACAGCCTTAAATTAGCTTCTTCACAGCCCAAGCTTCAAATTGGTAGCAACTCTTCTTCCTTAGCACGATAAATGCTGAAACTGAGCTCTACACTTCAAACTTTCTTATATACTCAGGTTGCATGCTCATTAAGCTTTCTTAAGGTGGTAGCTGACATACTAACTCATTATCATGGTTTCTAAACACGCCTCTTAGCCCACTAATAGGGCGATTAAGCTGAATGCTTAAGTCCTTCATCAATGCCAGGTATGCGTCCCATCTTGTCTTTCTTCTCGGCCAACGCATACACTAGCTTTACCCTTAGACACTCGTGCTTAGCCTATTGCTCATAAATGCCTCCCTTAATTTCTAATACATCTCAGCATCTACCATGTATTCACCTAAGCAGACTTAACTGACCACATACTATCCATCTTAGGCCTTCACTGACCTCTAAAGGCCCTTGACATATACCTCTTGTTACACTTAGCCAATTTCCACCCTTAGGCTCTTAAGCCTACAGATGCTCATGCGCTTCACTTCTACGTTTTTTATTCTCTTTTAAATGTTAGCTTTCTTATCTTGCCCGAGAGCACAACTTCTAGCACTTAGGCAAATTCCTACTTCCCTTTTAACCTGGCGTCGAGCCTACCTTCGCCTGTCTTAGCTTCCCCATGTTAGTTGCTCTTTACTACCCGTGAGCACCCCATTTCAAGACTTAGAAAGTTGTTCCTCATCTCTACCTCACACGCATACTCATTATGACCTATGTATTGTTTTCACTACTACAAACGTTATAACTACTTGCTTACAAGAATTAAAGCACACACTAGGTTAATTAAGCACATAATTAAGGGGACTTAAACATGATTAACTAATAAAATAGGTTTAGGGATTTACACCGGGCCTTGGGACTTGACATCGCTTCCGCACTTATTTTCTTAAATTGACATGTTTTAGTTTAGGGTCAAATATTTATTATTCTTTGGTTATTTATTTACTTATTCGTTTATTTATTTGTTTAAATAATTTATTTTAAACTTGAGTTAGGGGTACCCCGAATAATGAAATTATATTCTTTGAGTTTTTGCATTATAAATTTATTTTATGAAATTTTATTGGTTTTAGTCAGATTTTGCTCAAAAGTTGTTTTGAGTTTTTTGCATGCATGTAGTAACGGTTCTATACCCATCTAGAAAGTTGGGTCATTACATCAGGGTAGTTGATCGATATCAATATGTTTCATGAGAGGATGGCTAGTTTACACTTGGTTGTGAACCAAGGGAATCAGTTTCCACTGTTAGAGGAGTGAGATTTTGTAGAGATTGTCCTTCTGTAGTGCTTGCATTTCCTTCTACTGTGTCTGTCGATTCATTGTCTTCAATGTCGGGTTTCAGCACGGTGAGATGGGTGTAAGCACTGGACTCATTCGAACTTTAAGTCCATTAATCGGACAGGTACTCCGAGAACCATCATTTCGAGGAGTTGTCATCCTTCTCAATCGACTTCTCCATTGCTGGTGGTGTGACAGGGCTTAGTAGTGGGTTAGAACTAGGAAGATCATTGACATAATCAAACTTGTCACCGTCGTCCGAATGATAGCTATATCCCTACCAGCAGCATTTTGAGGGGTACTACATATACACATGGCTATAACCTTATCATCAAAAGGAACTCCATCTTCTCAAAAGTCAGAATGGTTCCTCTTATGTTGAATGCAATGCAGTATTCTCGGTCAATAACAACCTTCTGCAGTAAGTCCTCATGAACTCCACCGTTACTGAAAATGATGTACAAGTCAATGTACAGACTGAATATTGTTTTCCTGAAAGCTTCAAGTTGCACATGAGTCAACTTCCACTTACTAACAACATTTGCATTCTTGATATGGGACAGACCCATATACTGCACTGGAAATTATTTTTCCTGGGGAATCTTGTAATGAGGTTGTGCCATTGCTTATCTGGAAATTTTGATTTCCATGGAAATTCAGTTAGAAAACAACACATTTCAAAAACTTATTGCATTTACCGATACCAACTATATTAAAATTCTACCACTACCGATTAACCAATATCGATTTATCGATATATTCTTCTTCCTACCGACTTACTGCTATATGACCTAACCGACATGACCGTAAGTGAAACACACAATTATATCGATAGACAATAAGGAAGTTGATTCCTACGTCAATAAGTTTAAACATAACATATAAGAAGTAAAATAGAGTCGATATGAGTACCGATGAACGAATGGAATACTAAATAAACTAGTGTGACCAGATTAATGGCGACTTTGTACTACTTGAAAAGTAATGACTGCAAACATGCAAGCTCCTATTTTGAACAATATTGGAATGTATACATTCCTCGAAACCCTAATTGTATGTGTTATAAACAATTAATCGAAGATGATTGCTGATTAAAACAAAGTAAAAATCCGAAGTAAAGGCATAATATGTTACACTTACATGAGGACGAGTGAACAAATAATCGATGAACACCGAAAAATGGAAGTCAAAAGCGAAATGGTGAGGAAGTAAAGAAGTATGGGTTAAAACGATTGACAAATTGTTTGAAATGGGGGTGAATGACAGTGTTCGATGTTCTCAAACAGAAACGATATGATGAGGGTAGTTTTGTCATTTTCATTCCATATTTGAGTTAATGGTTTGAAATAAACAGCCTCAATCACAATCATATTGCTTTTAAAAAATTAGATGAGTAAACGCCAACAACCACAATCACACTGGTTTACAATTGAGACCCATTTCGATTGATGCTCCAATTGGAATCAACCTAAATTATACCATTGTTCATTCTCCCATGTAAAGGTGGCCTAAATGTATTTAAACTAATTAAGTTGTGGATTACAAGTCAAGTAACATATTACAGATGAGAAAAGGGGGAGAATGATTGTATTAAAGAATATTTGAACTCATGAGACTATATAACGTTACTTGGAGATGAGGGAAAAGAAAATGGTTGGACTAGGACTTTATTATTATTTATTTATTTTTGAGTTCCATTGTTTAAGTAGTCAAGTTTATATCCTCAAAAAGAAAAAGAAAAAAAAAAGTGCTAAAGTTTATATTTTCTCATAGGAAAAAAAAAGTGCTAAACTTTAAATTGTGTTTTGATGTCACGTTAAAATGCATCATATCAATTTTTAAAAATTTATTTAACAAAAACTGAATTAAAGTTATTTGAAGTTGCATTATTTAGTGTAACTTTTTTTTTTTTTTATGTTAAGTCATAAAATAGGTTTTTCATAAAAAATTAAGATGTTAAACAAAACATCTGGATAATGCAAAAGAAAAAAAAATAAAAGTTGTAAGAGTCATTAAAAAAATAATTGTTTTAAATGGAAAAATTGTTAAAAATATTTTCAAATATAGTCAAATGTCACTATCTATGTATAACATTGATAAATGTCTATCAGTGTCTATCATTAACAAACAATGATAATTTGCTATATTTATAAATATGTTACTTATTTTTCTATATTTGAAAACAACCTTGGAAAAATGTAAACCCCTGAACTTGTTTTACTAGTTAATTAAGTTTAAGTTCTCTTAATTACGAGTTAAAGATGTGTATTAACGTCAATTGGAAGAGTAAGTTAAGTATAGTGAATGATCTATCTGAAATGTAAGAGAAAGAAATTTTTTAAGTATTATGGTTATATGCATTCAGGTTATAACCTGATCGACGCATAGAGAGTTGAGAATAACAATGGTGAGCCGGAAAAGGAAGAAAATGTGTTAAGTGTGGAATGCAGCGTTCTCAGGTGAAGTAGGAACAAGTTAACACCTAGAGAGAGGTGAGAGTTCCAAGCATTGGAACTGATAGGCGCCATGCGACCAACTTGGTTGAATGATATGGCCAGAGGCCCAAGAATGAGGCATTATGGCTAAGTATAGCAAGTGGTATGCAGGGTTTATGCGACCAACTTTGTATACTATTGTTGAGAGCTAAGTTGATGAAGGATGCGACAGACGATCATGCATTGAAGGGAGAAGTCTTGGATGGTCGCAAGGTCATGCGATCAAGCCTAAGCTGAGGAATTCAATTTAATTAACGAGTAAATAAGCCAGGTGGCAATCTTGCAGACGTCAATAAGGGATAAGCTTGCCAGATGGCATGATTGAAGTGAAGATAAGAAAAATGAAAAGCATTAAAATTTCACGTCTTAAATGAAATTGGCAGACGATTTATAAATAGCTTCTGCACAAAATAAGAAACGTTCTATCCAACATAACAAGTCTACAGGTTTTCTTATTGATGATAATGACGATATTGATGATAGTGGCTATATTGATGATAGCGAGATATCGACCGTGACCTTGATACGAAGCTCGAGCTTCTAACTTTAGAATCAAATAATGTTGGTGTTGTATTAATGTTATTTTTTTTCACATTTTTCACCAATAAAAATTCCCTAATTAAGTCAACTTTTCATACAAACCCAAGTATAAATAGGCTTAACTAAAAAGGAGACTGTTTTACCAAAATTTTTCTAACACTTAAATGAGGGAGTGTTGTTGCCATCTGGAGATTTTGAAAGGTGAAGAACTCTCGGCCAACTAAAAAAGAATTTGAGAGATTTTCGATCGATTCTGGAGGAAATGATACTCAAATTCTAAGGTAAGCAAAAGTTAAGATGTTTAAGAGCATTTTCTTTAAAAGAAGTTTAGTTAAACGAGTGTTGGAATTAAAGTTATGAAATCTAGAAGTTTGAATTTGGAATCATGTTGTGGATGAATAAGCAGGTAGCTGCATACAAAGAACAAGTAAGCAGCTGACTCCGTGATGTTATGCATTAACCCATACAGCATAACCAATCCACAACGAAGGCAATCTGAGTACATTGCATAATATATGTACGTCGCATAGACTGAGAAGTGTTTCAGTGCTTACCGAACACCTTGAGAAAGGATTCCCAATTATCAACTAAGTTATAAGATAAGATGACTAAGGATAATCGATGCATTAAGGATGGTTTTGATGCATCGAACTTAGTTATGATGCAATGACTATTAGTATGCAATAAAGATAAGCTATGCATTAAGCTCAAAAGGGAGCTAAGTATACTGACCAAGGGACCTTTCCTTTTCAGGAAAACGCAAATAGGAGAGACGTATAACCCCTTGGATAAGTAGCTTAAGATAGTGAGTGACAAGTTTTAATAAATGTTTTCTACACAAGCCTTAAATGAATGTTGATCGTATGATCCATGTTTTTAAATGATGAAGTTATTTAAGGGTTTAGCATGCATTTTCCAGTAAACCTATGTCATGTTTTATTGTATGATGAAATTAATCGAGTATATTCCATGTTTTACAAGGCACTATGCATTGACATGAAACCATGAGGTATGATTATTTCAAATGTGCATATTCTGTATATGTTCTTAAATGTTTAAATGCTTGTGGCCTGTACAAACCCTACTCCAATGTTAGTACCGAAGGTATGGTAAGGTACCCATATTACAATGATGTTAGGGATCCTTGACACCAAAGGTATGGTAAGGTGGTCAAGACTCAATCCAGCTTTATGTGTATGTATGACTATGTTATCAACGTTGATGAGATCGAGCAAAAAGATTCTCTCTCAACTAAGGTTAATAGGGATTGAGCAAAAGAACTCTCCCACATGTTCAGGCAATGGAGTAGTGAGGTTTCAAAAAGATGCTATTAAATTGTTTCAGGGTTTTTACATGATGTATTTTCATGATTTCAGTCACCTTTTTACAAACCCTGACTATGATTTATAAATGTTTCTTGATAAGCCTATTCATGTTAACTATGATTTAAAGTATGTTCTACTTAAGATAGTCACTCACTGGGCTTTCCAGCTCACTTTTTATAAATGTTTTCCTCCCTAGGTAGTGGTCGACGTCCCGAGGCCTAGTAGTTATGCCAGTCAATCACTTCTCAGTCCTTCAGGAAGTTTGTAGTTTAGGTGGCTCATAATGTTCAATTATTAGTTTATGTTCAAGTCAAAAGAAGGGGAAAGAGTGGAGTTTGTGTTGTATTTAAGTCTGGTTTTTGAATCTGTTGTATATATTAATGTTGACATTTCTTGTTAGCAGTAAATTATATGTTAAACATTGATTTTGAAATTATGTGTTGAGTTCTAAAGAATCATAAACTGCTAATCAGGTTTAACAGATGCTAAAATTATAGGTTTCCAGGAGTGTGTTGGACAGTGGTTGTCACAAGGGGTTGGCAATTACTGTCTCCACAACTCTTTGTAGATTAAGAGGGTAATTTGAGAAGGGGTGTGACAAACAAAGTAACAAGTATAAAAGTCATCAAGTAAGAAAAAAAATTTAAATATGTATTATATAATATAAGAGAAGTGGGAATTGACCTGAAAAATACAAACGAGGTGTTTGAGGTGAGGAGATGAGATAAGATGAGTTGAGATATGAACTCAACTCATCGTTTGGGAGGCCAACTTCGTATGTCACAACATTTTATATCATATCCATCAACAGTGCACTCAACTCTCATCATCATGATACCTCGTTGCTCAACTTTAGCAACCACCTCTGATGACCAACTCTGGTGACCATCTCTAGCAACCACCGCCTGCGACCAACTCCGGTAATATCCAACCACCACTATTGATGATCAACTCTGACAACCTCTGACGACGGCCACTCCACCAACTCTTACGACCATTATTTTAAATTATGATTACTACAAATTTAGGTTTTGTTGACACATGAGTTTTTTGTTTTGTTCACACTTGTGACATAAAATCCTCAATAAACCTTAATTAAAAGCTTAAAAATAACTATAAAATTGTCAATAAAATGTTTATATTTAAGTTGACGTACAAAATTGTCAATAAACACACATTTGTTGATATAAAAATACGTAATTCTATCAAAACATTGAATTCTCGATTTTATAGTCATTCTTTATAGTTATTTAACATTAATAAAATTACTTCTATCATGTAAGAAATCGAACTTGTATGTAAAAACACTTTTGAGAAAAAATTGTCAGAGACATGAGTATTTTTATTTTAAAAAGATTTTATCAAAAGTGTTAAAATAAAAATGACTTAATTAGAAACGTCATCTACATAAATTTATAAAATGATTATTTAAATTAAAAAAAAAAATTGAAATGCATAACCTAAAAGTAAACCTTAAATCCTATTACCCAAAACTCCCTTGATACATGTGTACTTAAAAACAATAAAATAAAATAAAAAAGTTTACAAACAAAAATAATCATCATAAAAACAAATGTTCGAGATAGGGATACATGTGTACTTAAAAACAATAAAATAAAATTAAAAAGTTTACAAACAAAAATAATCATCATAAAAACAAATGTTTGAGATATAAACTCAAGCACTTCAAATACTCAAATATAGAGAAGTCCAAACATATGAAGTGAACTCCTCGTAACAAACATGTAAAAAAAAAAAAACTAAAATAAAATAAAAAATTATCATAGTAAACCATTAAAGAAAGTTTAACCTCGGATTCCTTGAATTCGGACGTACCAAACGAACACCCAATCACAAAATTAGTAGAAAAGACATTCGTAAAGAATTGAATAAATAAAAAAATAAAAGTATTCCAGATCACATGTGAGTGTAAGTGAGGTACACCCATATTTGAGTTTTGTGATAGTGACATAACATAACAAAACTCTCACTTTGTTAGCTCAATTATTATTTATTAAGCCATTAGTGGTGTAATTATTCGAAACCCAAAACTTTGCCCACTTTAAATAACCAAAATTAAATCCATGATTAAACAATCCCAACTTTGTGGACCACAACTAAGAATAATTGAATTCTATTACAAGACCCATTTTGATGGCAGAGGGAAATGGCGGTCCTTCCGGAAATTTCCTTGCCGACACGGCCACCTCAAACTATGGAAAACACAGGCAAGGGTCATAAATTGTGTGTTTTTATTTGTGATGTAAAAATGTAATAATATAAGCACAAAAAAAAAAGAGAGTAAATAAAATAATTACAACAAGTGGCTAACAAATTAAAAAAAAACAAAAAAAAACCCAATCCCTCCCTCTTCTACCAGTGCTGGGCGTGCCCTTGCCCCCAAAATATATGTAGTGTATTTTATAATTATAATGAAAGAAAGGAAAGCGGAGAATAGGAGAAATGAGAATGAAAATGAACGGTTGTGGTTGATTATTGGCGCGTGGACTGTAACCTGTTACCGATCATTTTGAGCTCGAACCTCTTGACGGCAGGAGCGACGAGGCGCATGGTGGTGTCCAAGAGAAAGGGGGTGTCGTCGACAGTGAACTGGGTTAGATTGGAAAGGGTGCGGCAGGGCTCCCTTCGCTGGGCAATGGTACCATGGTAGTGGAAGTATTTGATGATGCCCTCCGTCTTGTGTGTGGTCTTCCCATCTACATTCTCCGACATGTGAACCCCCGTCGCATACACTCTCCGCGGCTGCACTGCGTACTTCCGGTCCCTCCTTATTCCCCTCTTCACATCTTTGTATACCAACTTCTCAAACCCCCACTTCCTGCAACCCAAACCCAAACCATTCACTATATGCAATGCAATTCCAATACCAATTAATCATTCATATAATATTCGTACCTGTACGTTCTCCCCGCATCTTCGCTCAGACACGTCTTGCTGTTCATGGGCATCTGCTCTATTGTAAACTGGGAGTAGTCTGAAAGCGAATCCAGAACCGATTTTATGGTGCTCTTCGGCGGCACGTAGATGAACTCGTCAATGTCGAAGAAGAACATCCACTTAGCCATAAACTTGTAGCGATGCAAACAGTCATTCACCACCATGAATTGGTTGTGATAGTATCCATCGAACCTCTCCTCCTCCCTGATGTCCTGCAATGTTACATAACCCAACTCCATCCATGGCTTCAAAACTTGGAGCACCTCCTCGTGAACCCCACCCGCATCGTGTATTACGAAGTGGGATCTGACCCCGAACAGCCTGATATGGTACGCCAGCCACTCTCTCACCCTCTGGGGGCTCAGATTCCCGTACAGGGACGACCCACAGTACAGGTAGTCGTATTTGGGCCTCGATGTGAAAAGGGAAGCGTTCATTCCTCCGGGACTTTCTGTTAGCACCTCAATGGTGTCGGTGAGGTTGACGTTGCGGTCGCCGCCGCCGGAAGTAGAGGCATAGAGGAGCAATTTTCCACCCTGGTTGTCAGCATTAACAGGTTGAGAGAAAGTGCAATTGACGACGACGACGGTGTATACACGACCATAGCCCCAATCGGGAAGGATCTTGTAGGCGGAAGCGTTGATGGGATTGGAGGGGTGGAGGCGAGGAATCCACTGGCATTGGTAGGTCGGATGTCCAAAGACGTGAAGAGGCTTGGAGGCTAAACCGACAATGGCAAAGTTGTGGAGGCCGCCTCTGTAAGCACCCATGGTGATGAAGTTATAAGCGGCGGCACCGTAAGGGTGAAAAGCGCGCCTGAGAACCCCATTGGGAAGAAGGTGATCTGTGGGGGGGGAGGGGGAGGGGGAAGGGGTGGGTGTGGGAGGGGGAATGGAAGAATGGAGTGTTGCTGAGAGAGCAGAAGAAGGGGAAGAAGGGGAATCTTGGGTGGCGGAGCAGGAACGGAGATCGGAGATGGAGAGGGTGAAACGAGAAGGAAGAAACTGAAGGAGAGTAGCGAGAGCACAGAGGAGGAGGAGAGCAGAAAGGAAGAGCTTGAGCTCTGCAGCATAGTTAAAAATGACTCCCACATACATCCTCCTTTCTCGGTCTTTGGCCATGGTGAAGAGAATCAATCAGATTTCTGATCTGATGGAAGCTGGGGGGGAGAGAGGATGCGAATCCAGTTGAGGGTTCGAGTGAAAGAGAGGAGGGGATGGGGAGAGACTACTCGACTGGGGGAGGCTTTGGATGCGATGCGATGCGATACGATATTATTGAATATGATGTGATCTGTTAGAGAGAGAAACGGAGGTTGTGTTGAGCCGTTGGCTTGGGGTTTATTATTAATATTAATTAAATGTTGGTCTTGTTTTTGTCTTGTGGGTTTGGAGGGAGGAGGGCGACAATACAAACCCTTCCGTCTCCTCCTTTCCTGACGCCGCTAGAGAGTAGAAAGAAAAGAAAGAGAATGTTGAAAAGTAAAAATTAAAAATTAAAAAAAAAAAAAAAAAGAAAGAAAAAAAGGAAGTTGGACTTGGAATTGTTGTGTTATTGGAAAAGGCAAAGGTAAAGGCAAAAGCCATAATGGCAAAGGGCAAGAGAAGGGCTGTAAATGGAATTTAGTCATTATTAATTAATTACCCTTCATTAATCTCCGCCTTAATCCCGCCCAATTCCTTTTCCATTCCCAGATTTGGTCATTTCCTAGTTTCATTCACCTCAACCATACCCTCACCTTACTCTTCCTTCCTCAACAATCAAACCCTAAACCCAATCATTTCATTTTAAAATTAAAATTAAAATCAAATTTACCCACACCACCAAACATCATCACGTCGCATCTTCTTGAGTAGAGTTACAGACAGAGTGCAGTAATGAAGCGCCATGTATGTGAGTAATAAATAATAGTAGTAAAGGAAAGGGTAAAGGTAAAAGTAGAAGTAGAGCTAGAAGTAGAGGAGGACCTAAAAGAAAATATGATGAGAGATGGAGGGCGTGAATTGCAAAATTGGGAATAGAATGATTCGGTGGCGGAGTGAGTTTAAGGGGGTGTCAATGTCATCCGGTTCGGGGTCGGGCCCATCCCCACAGCCAATCCTGTGCTGTAAATCTGAATCTGTAGCGGCAGAGGAACCTCTACTTAACGCGTGGCCTCTCTCATTTTCCCACTACATGCCGCACTCGGATTGATTTGCTTCGTCGGTGCGTTTTCTACCTTTTTCTTGTAAAAATCTCTCTCAATTTTACATCAACAAATCAAATCCCTTTTTTTGTTCATTTTTCATCTTACTAATTAATTAAACCAGGCCTCCATCCATTTTCCTCCTCATTTCAAACATCCATGAACGTTCGTCTCCATCTCCCCAAAAAAGGACCTATATATTCTTCTAATATTTTACAAAATTATTATTCAAATATGCCACACACATATATTTTATATCCTTAATACAGCCTAGCGAAATGTGATTCTTTTTCAAACGAATAATAATAAATAATAAGACCTTATACATTGCATAGAATGGCTAATCATTGACAGTCTTCCAACTTTCCAAACTATTATTTTTATATTGTATTCAATAATTTAATTAGAAAGTGGGCAAGGGCAAGTAAATGTAAAGTAAAGACAACCCAATCTCTGTTTTTCACCATATTCAAACATGTTTCCCATTGCTACCGCATCCCCTCCCATTTTACTTCATGAATTATCATCCAGATTTTAAATTTATGCAGATATTCAATTATGTGTCATGAGATAACAATTTTATTTTTCAGTTTTATTCTTGAAATTTATATTTATCTCCATCTAATTTCATTTAATTTCACATTTCATAGAGTAACATTTGAATTTTTACTTTAAATTACAAAATAAAAAAAATAAGTTTATTAAAACTATTTTGTAAATTTTTAAACTTCAAATTTAAAAATTCTTTTAGAAAGTAGATAAAAGAAACTATTGGTAAAAATAGTGTTGAGAAATTTATTTTCAAAAACTGAAAATAAAACATGTTATTAAATGGTGCATGATGTTTTCCTTTATTTTTTAAACAATAAATGAGGGTAAGAAAATGTAAATTTTCGGCTTTAATAAAAATAAAACATGTCAATAACTAATGATAAAATGCGATAGGTAGATGGTGTTTGATGTGAGAATTAATGAATAATCACATTCCGAATATATATTTGTTAAGAAAATTGCGTTAAAGAAAGGGGTGGTTCACATCCATCTACTTTTGTTGCTTTCATTCAACTTTACACACAAGGATTCTTAATCATTGACCGGAGGGCGTCTGGCGACTGTTTAATATTCCATAGTTTTTTTTTTTTTTTTTGGAAAATACCTTTTCGTCCCTAGATTTTGAGATAGTTTCTATTTGGTCTTTAGGTTTTCAAATGTTACACATTTTGTGTTTTGAATTTTGTTTCAATTTAATCCCTAAATTTCAAAATGTTATAATTTTACTTTTGGGTTCGAGTTTTGTTTCAATTTAGTCCCTAGATTTCAAATTTTACCTTTTTAACTTCAAATTTTTATTAAAACTGTCACACCTCCTCCCAGATTACTTATTTAACCAAAGAGGAGATGTGAAGATAGCAAATGCCAACCCTCTTATGACATCTACGACCAACTGAACCTGTAAAACATCATAGCTGTCACAAAACTCAACATAACTTATCACAGACCAAACCCTAACTCTAATTTTGTAAAGCCTAACTAATTATCATCCATTTCCAGACTCACAACTAACTATCAAACCCTTTTACAACGGTGGCAGACTGAACCTTCTTTGTCAAGCAACCCGCAACCTTGGAATCCTAGAACTCTACTGCTACTTGGGGGGAAAAACAAAACATAGGAAAACGTGAGCTGAGGAGTCCAGTGAGTGACATACTTTAAAAATATATGCTTTTACCATATAAATTTAGGTTTTCAAACAACTATCGAAATCCATATTCAAACGACTCAAATAACTCAAATAGCTCAAAGCATATCTTTCCTTTTGGAAAACATATAACTCTCCCAAAGTCCAAGGTTGTTAAAAAATATGTCATAAAACATATAAATCGTCATAGAGCATAAAACACTGAAAATCTTAAATAGAGTTCATCATCTCATAACCTTAGTTGAGGAGAGTCCCTTTTGCTCAATCACTCAATATGGAAATCTTTGTTGATGTGGAGTAATCTCGATATAACCAATGCCAAACTGTACCTACATGTACGTGGTAATATTCTAGGACCGTCATATCTTAGGTACCAGGGCCAAATACCTGTTGGATGGAATGTTCTAAAACTTGGAGTTTGTAATGTTAAACATTTTCTATTATTAATAAAGATGTTATTGATATTTATTCAATAAAGTTGTTGTTGAATATGTAAATTGCACTTGTAAAGACTAAATCCAATAAACTAAGATCCATGCCTATTACATGAATATTTGAACTTTATGTGGAGACATAAAAATAGATCAAGTTCGAGTAAATAGCCAAAACGGTCTATAGTATACAAATGAAATTAGGTACATTATTCTGGTAATACTGTCGGATGCAGCCTGCATTGTAGATAATACAAATGAAGTGATCCTGAATTGTTCATGTGGAGACATGAGAAGTAGGGGTGTCCTATGCAATGAGTTTGCTTAAGATCAAACCAAGAAATAAGTCACTCTTACTTTATAACCTTGTTTACTGTTTAAGACTGACTATTTCTAATAGATGACCTAGGTAACTCGACCTTAATCCTGAGCTAACTATGAACTTCTGTTTATTCAGGATTATCCTTAGATTTGTATAGGTGAAGGTTGACTCGATAGTGCCGACTCAATAAACCTCCCATTTCAGGGGTAAGACCGGGTAGATAACTGGAGACATAGGGTGTAAGATGGAATTCACACCTACCCATTTAGGGATAGTAGAAAGGTTGTGCTCTTAAATGTTGAATCCAGATCTTGAACAATAGGGGTCTCATCCTCTCATTAGTCCGAGATGGATTTGGTTTAGTGATTGGATCACAAACCAATTGTTCATTAATTTTATAAATTTCTTCAATTCTTTCTTTAAGCTATAATGACTTCAATTCTATATCTAATAAATCTTAGAAATATTAAAAAATTTAAAATTATTTTTTTGTAGTTAATAGATACACTAATTTTAAAAAGATGTTTGATCGTACCTATTAAGCATGAAATTGAATTTAATGTCTAATATAAGATTTATCTTTTAGCATTTTCAAATATGTAAGAAACGTATTAGATGCAAAATTGATATTTTAGAAATCAATAAACACAAAAATAAAAAATTCAGGAACCTATTATACATTTTTAAAGTTTAGGTACTATATAAACACAAATCTAGAGGTTTATGGACTAAACTTCTAACTTTAAATTCATGTGTGCCCCATATTAGGACCTTAGCACTTGAGCACTGACACAGTTGATGGACCCTTACGAGCAACAATGCCAAGGCGTATGCACAGGCAATATATAGGTAAAGAGCAATGCAACACGGCATCGGCAGGCGCATGCAACACTAGCGTGAGATCCTACAAGAGCCCATGGGGGGGCGCACAACAAACCATCATGTGCATACAGGGGCGTTAGCCCAGGCAGGCGACATCACATTCAAAGGCGAAGGGCGTTAGGCGCACGCAACATCAAATAGATGCACACCAAGTGATAGGCGACAAGGCACGACATGCACTTGGTGTGCGCGGGAGATGCGGTCCTTGGCGCCAATTGGCTTGATGGACTAAACAATCATTTAAGATGCACAAATGAGTGGTTTAGTCATATTGAGTAAATATCCAAGATCATGGGTAGTTATCCATGTAGTTGACGAGTTGGTAATTATCGGAGATGTGGGTAGTTACCTAAGTTAGTGGTGAGTGGGTAGTTGTTCGAGATGTGGGCAATTACCTAATATAGGAGAGAGTGGGCTCCTAAATTATAGGAAAACGGGTGGTTATACATCCATTAGCCCACTCCTCCCACAAATCTCTCCAACCACCACCTCATTCGTGCCTATAAAAGGAGAACCTTGGGGATTGTCCAAGGTGCATGCCTTTATGGGGAGAAATCTTTGATCCATAGAGAGGATCATTTCTTGGGGGACATTCCTTGAGAGGAAGTTCTTTCCTTGAAAGCTTGGAATATCAAGTTGGGGTGATGTTGTAATCTAGCGTCTTGATGGAGGGTACATATTATTCAATTTAGTATTAAAAAGTTGGTATTCCATTGACCTATTTACTATTAATCTTAAATTTTAACTGAGTTTTTTTTTTTTAAACAACAATAATAAAGAATTATTTAAAAGACCTTTTAAATAAAGGTATAATAATCAAAATAATCTTAAGTATTAATTCTAATATAGGTTATGTATTTCAATTAAGGCCTAATCCTTGATAAACTATTTTTATTTTTATATCCTGGGTTTTAAGTTTCTATCCCAAAATATGGAAAATGAAGAAGTATTTACTATCCTTTCAATCATCACCAAGTCCCAACGACAAATATTCCTAACATTGGCCCTATTAATAAATGACCATCGTAGAATAGAGAACCAACCCTCATACATTAGACATCCAATTAGACAGCTAAAATTCTTTCGGCTTATTTATGAGAATGATGTCTACTGTCGCGAGAACACACGAATGGATAGACGGACTTTTGTCATCCTTTGTAACATGATTAGAATGACCGGTCGTCTGGCACCTACTCAATGTGTTGACGTTCAAGAGATGGTGACAATTTTCCTCCACATTTTGACGCACGATGTTAAGAACTAAGTAGTTGGACAACAGTTCGCACGGTCTGGTGAAACTGTTTCGAGGCATTTTAGGTCCTTTCTGACCGCAGTACTACAACTTCATGAGTTACTGCTGAAAAAACCGGAGCCTATCATGAGCGACTGCACTGAGAGCATGTGGAAATGGTTTAAGGTATTACAAAAATTTTAATTCCACTCCCATTTAAATATTAGGTCCTAGATTTTTAGGAAACTAGGAAATTTTTATCCCTTTGTCAATGTATGATCCTATAAAGAACTGTTTGGGTGTATTGGATGGCACATACATAAAGGTCAATGCAAGTGAAGCCGATCGTCCTCGCTATCGTGCCCGGAAAGGTGAGATAGCCACAAATGTGCTTGTCGTCTGTTCACCAACTGGTGAGTTTATATTTGTGCTGCTAGGGTGGGAAGGATCTACAGCTGATTCTAGAGTGCTTAGGGATGCAATTTCTTGACCACACAAGTTGAAGGTTCCTAACGGTATAGACTTTTGTGATTCCATTGTCTGGATTCAAGACCAAATAGTTTGCCAACTAATTTTCTGTATACCATGCCTAGGTTATTATTACCTACGTGATGTTGGATATCCCAATGTTGAGGGATTCTTGGCACCATATAGGGGATAGCGCTACCATCTTTTAGAATGGCGTGGTGCTGGAAACGCACCGACTAATCCATGGAAATTTTTCAACATGAAACATTCATCCACTAGAAACTGCATAGAAAGAGCATTTGGCGTACTCAAAGGTCGTTGGGCGATCCTACATAGGAAGTCCTACTATCCAGTTAAGATCCAATGTAGAACACTAACGGCATGTTGACTGCTGCACAATCTGATAACAAGAGAAATGTGTCAGACTACAATGTCTGGAACAACAGATGATGAAGATTTTACATCTAACGAACTCGTTGATGAAAATATAGAATTTATTGAAACATTCGAAAAATGGACTAGTTTCAAGGATGAGTTAGTGATGCAAATGTTCAATGAATGGGAACAAGCATCATGAGCACAAAGTTTCTTGTTCAATTCACTTTACTATGAATAACTTCCTCCTACTTTTAGACCATGTTATCTTTCGGTTCAAACAATCTATTGTATTGAATTATCTTAATTTATGTTGTGTTAATTAGTTCATGTGAATGATGAAACATGTTCTACGTTATTCGTACTCAAACTTTGTTTATCTAACTATGCCCAATTTTTTTTATTAAGTTATATGTATGTATGTAGCTAAATGGCAGGACATGAGAAAATGATAAAACACATTTGGACAAAGGTTGAAGATGAAGGATCTCATACCGAGATTTCCATGAGCGGGCTTAGATCGCTCCGATTTTACAGTGACCGAAACATAAACGATATACATTCTATACTAACAGTTATGCATATTATACTCATCAACAGCATGCTTAGAATACGATAAAACATAGAGAAAGGGGTTCATACCAGAGGAAAACGGTCTTAATTTGTGTGAACCCACACCAGCGAAAAACTCCCACCGATCTACCAGCACCCGGCGAGTCTCTCGACTATTTCTGCACGATCCGAACGTACACGAACAAGGTCGCAGGGACAACACCACCACAAGGAAAACCCGAGTATCCTCGACGTCAAAAACCCAAAGAGTGGGCTCTGGTGAGTTTGGTAAAGGACGGAGGAGAAGATTTCGTGTAGACGATAAGCACGCACGAGAAGAACTCTGTTATCGTATAGCGGAGATACTTATCGTATAGTAGAACTACACGATCATTTAGGAAAAACTGGACGATCATTTAGGAAATTGGTATACGATCGTTTAGGGAACGCGTGAACTAGACAATCGTTTAGACGAATGAGATTCTATCGTATAAGCTGTCGCGATCGTTCTTTCACGAATTCTTTTGGGCGCAGGATTTCAGAAGCATGGCTGAATTAATTAATCAAAATGAAAACCATTTTCAATCTTTAACCTGCCGGTTACCTTAACCTTTGCGGCCCCACGTTCCCACGTTCATACGTGAATTAATTAGTTAATTATTAAATAATTAATCAATTAATTTAATTAATAAATATAATCATATTATATTTATATCCTATAGTTTGATATCATATATCTACTATAGTATTTTTCCTCTACTTGATATAAATCATATTTATATTTAATTTCCTCCAAAATAATGTATCTCATACATTTAGCCAATATATAATTGAACTTCCTCTTGTCAATTTGAACATTTCAAATTAACCCAAACACTGGTCCTCGACATTATCCAAGCTACCTAGGTGACCTAATGGATCTGTGGCTCGAAGCTCCAACGATACTTGAATAGCTGACTAAACTATTTAGCCACGAGATTCACCATCCGTTAATTGTCAGTGATTCCACTAAAGACCAACACCTGAACTCTTCTTACCACAGATATATTTCTGTGTCCATTGGATATAACCAATCATGAGTACGATGACCTTTCACAGATGCTCATAGTACAGCTAGGCCAATTTACCGTTTTGTCCCTGTAGTTACATCTCACTCCTTAAATACCACCGATTCCTCTAATAAACAATACAACATAGTCCAACTATGTGTGAACACCTCTCAGGCCAAGAGAATGTGTGTGGCGCCACATCGTTCAAGCCCCAGAATCAGCCCTTAAGGGAGCCATCTATCTACTTACCCCTACCTCGGGGAAGGAGTGAATTTCATCTTGTGTAGTTGAGTTCCCAGCTCCTAAATTAGACGAATCCCCAAAATGGTAGGTTTGAATCGGCGACTTGGCCACTCACACCCATACAAATCAAAGGACCGCCCTCAATGGCAGAAGTTCCCAACTCACTCAGAATTGAGCTCATGTTACCTATGATCATCCTAGTGAAGTGAAGTCTCTGTCATGAACGGTGTTATATAACGAGACATTAACACTTCATGGTCAAGTCTTATACAAACTCTTTGTATAGGATGCCCCCGCTCGCATGTCTCCAACACGAATGATCAGGATCAGACCATCTGTGGCAAGTCACAACACTTGTGACCATTCCACAAAGCAGACCACGTCCATAGCATTACCAGGATAAGGATAAGGTTTCCCTCCTATATCCATATACTACAGACCATTTTGGTTATCACTCAAGACATGATCCACTTGTATGTCACCACATACATGCTTGAGTCACATATAGATAACCAGAGATTTTATGTTTATTGGTTTGTGGTGAAGCAAATAAAACAAATAACCGAGCAAAACAACAAGATGTGAAGTAAATATCATATATTAACAATCACAGGTGTTCGTATATACTGTTTACAAACTACAGGACACAAGACTTTAGGGCATCAACCCCAACAGAAGATGCATGATTAGTGGAGTCACTATTGCACTTGGGAGAAACAGGTTGGCAAACTGATAATAGAACATTCAAGCATGGCTATCTACAACAGCTACAACGTCTACTTACGGAAAAAATTCCTAGTTTTTCTATCGGGCTGTTGACAATGGAGTGCAAGGTTAGATTTTTAAAGCGACAATATTGTGCAGTCACTAAGATGCTGAGTAATGCATGCAGTGGATTTGATTGGAACGACGAGTTCAAATGTATGGAAGTAGAGAAAGAGGTTTTCGATGTATGGGTTTAGGTATAAAAACACATTATAGTATCATTATCTTACAATGGTGAACTCTTTCATCGTATAATATGATGTTCTAACATAATATACGTTCCTGTTTGTAGTCCCATCCCAACGCGAAGGGTTTGAAACACAAACCATTCCTCTATTATGATGAGCTTTCAATCGTATTTGGGAAAGATAGGGCCACTAGTGAAGGCAGTGAAACCCCGTACGATCAAGCATCTGCAACAGATGAACATTTGGAGGATATTCGGTTGGGATCACAGGTTAATGAGCAACAAGAAAGTATACCTGACATGAACATAACGACCGTTGATGGGATGAATGAGGTTTTCCCAGATACACCCATCAGTAGGTATACTGGATCAAGTAACGATATGAGAGGAACGAAACGCAAGAGGACTCCCTTCCAATCTGAAATGCTTGACATTGTATGCATAGCAATGGACATCCAGGAAAGTAAAATGGAGAAACTTGTACAATGGCAGAAAGAGAAATATGAATTGGAGCTGAAGAGGCGTTAGAAGGTCATTGAACAAATCTACCAAGTTGAGGTTTTAGAGAAGGACGATCAGTTGACCCTCATAGATCTGTTGGTGAATGATATTCAGCGAACAGATGGTTTTCTAGCCATTCCACCACCATTAAAGAAAAGGTATTGCATGCGTTTATTGAGCAAGACTAACTAATTTTTTTGTCGGTGTTTGCAAGTTGGTTTGTTATTATTTTTTGTAACTTTCCCTAGTCTCTTATTCCATAGGTTTTTAATGTTTGTTAATTTTTTGTGACATGTACGAATGACCCATGGTATGTGGCCCTTGGATATGATTGAAAATATTTCTAACCAAATTGTAAAATGGTCATGTATAGGACCATCAAATTATGTAAAATCTTTTGATGGGAATGAATTTAATGAATTTCATATCCGGTCTAATTTTTTTATTTTATCAGTGGAATGAATTTAATTAATTTCACATCCGGTCTAAATTTACATTATTTTGTAAAACCATTTGGCTTTCTTTTATGAGAAGATTGGAATGAATAATATAAAATTGAACTGTATACCATATTTTGAGATTGGAAAGAATTAAAAAAATGCAATCAATGTCTTATTCCAAATAGGATGGATACAATAATTGGATTATAAGATTAGAAAAAGAAAAAAGTGTTCATACAGGCAAAATATTATAGAGTACAAAAACTAAACCAGCACTGACATAACAACTCTGCACACTCAAACACAGACATAACAATTATACACACCCAAATACAAACATATCAAACTCTTCAGACATCATAACTCCCCACATCCTATATCATCTCAGCGCCCCAAACAACTCCTTAATATTTTGTATATTATTTGTGCAAGAAATATGATTTATATTTGGTTATAAGTGGTGTGCTATATTTTATATTGGCATCTCTTGATCCATATACTTTATAATTGATATATTATTAAAATCAAATAAAAAAATTTATTATCAAAACTTTAATTAAAAAAGAAGCTAGCAAATAATAATTCCAAATTTAAAGGAATCACTAAAAAAAGCAATGTTCAGTGTAATCGAACAACAACGAATAATAACATAAAGAATCTAACAATCTAGGAAATAAATTGCGATGACGAAGAGAGGAACATGCCATCAAAACAAAAACCAAAAAGAACAAACTACCAAACAAAATAACAAGAAACAAGAAGAAAAGGATAACAAAATACGTAATTGAAAAGATGACAATTGATAAGAGATAAAATAATTTTTTTAAGATCTACCTATTTACCGTTTAACAATTGTGAGTAATACAGTATCATCCACTTCTACAATACGAATCATAAAGGTTACTAATATGATAACTTAGTCATTATAAGTTTATGCATAATGTAAAAGACCAAAATAGATATTTAAATCGATTACCTTTGACAATATAATTGGATGAGGAATCGAACCTTAATGAGCATAGTTCAGCCAACATACAATATGTATTGTTCGTCAAAATGAGTATAGTTCACAACTAGTATACAACATATGTTAGTGGCCAAGAGACTTATGGTTCGAATATACTATCTATTGTGCTTCATATATTTATATATAATAATACTATCTTATTTTGAAAATTATATTTGCTTTCTTTACTTTCATTTTTAATGAAAACTTTTGGTTTTTTATTTTTTTCTCAATTTTAAAAAAATAATTAAGATTGAAGGTAGTGTTTATAAACTAAAGTAACGAAGCACATTTGATAAATGAGGCCAAAATTAAAGTAGAGAAATTAGTGAGAAAATTAAAGACGTAAATGCAGAAAAGTAAAGTTGTTCCTATAAGAGGAGTGGGAGTAAAAGAAATTCACTGAAATGGAGTTGTATTACAAGATTTATCTCCTTAGAAAAAAACATATACATACAAGATGCATGCATATATATGTAGAAAAGGAGAAAACATAGAAGTGGAAGATGATTTACAGTGAAATGTGTAGGTCGTAATTAAGATATGTGCAATTTGGATATAAAGATGAAGCAGGTAAGGTTAAGAAAATGAAAAAGAAAAAGAGGTGAAAAGAAGACCGAAAAAAGAGATGATGAGAGGGTAAGTTAAGAAGGAAATGGAGAGAGGAATGAAAATGGATGGATATGGATATGGATGGTCGTTGGAAGGTGGAAGGAAGATGGAAGATGGAAGATGGAAGTATTATAATGAAGAAGACGGTCCTCTGAAGCAAGAACTCGTACATCGATATCCCATGCTATTATTCCTTCCTATGAATGTGTTGTTGTAGTAAAAGAAGCCTGCACCACGTCCTCTATTGGAGCTCTGCAAACTGGACACTTTCCCCCTCTCCATTGCAATTCCTTTGCGCATTTCATACAGCTACACATGTGTCCACATCTGCAGTGCACCCCAACAAAAATTATATTTTCTATTCTTCTATTTTCACTATATAAACATAATACAATTATTACCTATACAATAGTGAGTCAATCTCCATGTTGTAGCAAATACAACATTTGGGCTTTCTTGATTTCTCTTTCTTGGATCTCCTCCCCCCTCCAACTTCATGGCGCTTGATTGAGTGCTGCAACATGAGTTGCATGTCCATGCAACATTTTATTGATTTTCTCAGTTCCGACATCTCCTGGTACAGTTGCTCCATGTGCCCTCTTAAGTCGTATATCAGTTCCATTTCCTGAAATGAATAAATTAATCTCAAACTCCATGGTCATTAATTAATTAATTAATTGCTAAGTAGGTAGGTTTGTTACGATAGAAGGATGATGAGTTGTTGAGACGAGGGAAGAGCCTTGTTGGTTGTTGGAGGAAAATTGAGGTTGAAAAGGTTGGGGTGAGGAAGTAGATGCGCCTCTGTTGGAATCTTCACCCATCTCGTTATCCAGCTGGTAGCTCCATGAGCTCAATATTGACGGGGATGCCAATTGCAATGGTGATGTAGATTGATCCAAATAATCGCTTGCTTCGTGATATTGAGCGCTAATCAAGCTTCTTTCGTCTTCTTCTTCTTCTCCGTTATCACTACTCTTTGATTGAGTCCGTCCTTCAGAGAAACACCACAGTTCTTCCGCTCTATCATCATCATCTTCTTCGTTCACCTCATCATATTCTTCTTCTTCTTGTGTTTGTCGCTCTAATCGAGTCACCATCAACTTGTCCATTCTTTCACGGAAGTCACTTGATAGAAAAGTCGATACAGTTTTCCTGCATATTGATTATCCATAGTTAGTTCAATACCATCGAGCATCATTCAAATGAGTGAAAGAAAGGAATGATATACCTTTGAATAAGTTGACGTATTTCATCGTTGGCAGAGCTAGAGTCGAGCATTTGCTGATACCAAGATTGCCTGCGGTCTTCCCAATAACTTCGAGGCCGAGAAATATCAGAAAACCAGTCGTAACTGGTTCCCACGTAGTCTGCACCATAACTTTCTTCTGCTGCCTCACTCTGATCTTCCGCTTCCCATCCATTGATTGAGTCTTGTGAATCCAAATTCAAATTAGGCCTATCTTGCCAAGTGCCTTCTGAACTTGGAGGATCAACTTCTTCTCCTTGTTCTTGTTCTTGTTTTGGTTCTTGTTCTTGTTCTATTTCTTGTTTTTGTTCTTGTTCTTGTTCACGTTCACGTTCTTCAATTTGCTCTTCTTTGAAACCTTCAAGAATTTGATCATTGTTTATGCTGTTGCTATGTATGCCAACTACTTGCTCGTTATCGTTATCTTTCTCCTTCTCATTAGTGTTGGTGGCATGAGGAGGAGTATGAGCATTCGTATGTGACTGGTTTTTATCTTCATCATTATTGTTTAGCATCTCTCCAATAGGGCTTCTGGCACCATTCTCACCGACTCCACTAAATTTCTCCCTGCAAGACGCACGCCACATGAAGCCAAAATCCCTAACACCAGCATTGAATCACAATTTAAATTGTGTCGCTTCATTATTCATACCTGAGATGCATGATAGTAGAAGATCTATGATTTTCTCGAGGCGTTATAACAAATTGTGGGCGTTTCTGCTCATCTTCCAATGCCATTCCACGTTTCAAAATTTTAAGCCGAAGTAGGGACTGCAGCATCTCACAACCCGCATGCCCCAATAAAAGTCAAGAGAAGACAAGAGATGAATATGATATTGTAAAAAAAAGAAAAAAGAGTGAGTGGTGAGAGAAAGTGGACCTGGATACGGCCACGTTGGGAGAATTTTGAAACGGCTCGACGCTCTACCAATATGTCGAGCTCTCTTTGCCTGTCACGCTCGATTTGCAAGAGTAAATCGGCGAAGGCCTGACGTCCCCTGATGCGGGGAGAGCATAAAATATGAGAAAGGCATCTGGCCGGCTCTACTTGGTCTCTCAGAATGAGAGTGGGATGCGAGGAGGAAGAGGATTCATTGGGGTGGTCGTTGTGATCTTCCACCCAAGATGAATGCGGAGGCTTAGCAGCCGTCAATGTCAATCTCCGAATGATATCCACCACGCGAACCCTTTCCCTCTCTCCAGCATCCGAACTCTGACTTTGCGTGGAAGACGGCGGAGAACTGGAACTTGTTCTGCTCGAATGCCAATCTGCAAACCCGTCCTCGCTCCCGGGCCCTGCATCGTACCTCTCGTCCTCAAAATCCCCTACTTCCACCGAGCATGCCTGCTCCTGCTCCGTCTCTGTCTCTTGCTTGGCCGAACAAACGGCCGTGTTTGACGCGTTCGCATTCGCATTCAAACCGACGTTGGAGGAGGAAACATTTAGCCTCTTCTCCCATATCTGGACCAGAGAAGATGCTCCAAGCTTCGAGGTTTGGTTCTTGTTCGTACCTGTTTCAGGAGTAGGAGTAGAAGTGGTTTGTGTTTGTGTTTGTGTTTGTGGGTCATTGATGGAAGTTTGTCGTTGAGAGTCATTGGCGCGCCTGGGAGCGGCATTGGTGGTGGTGTTGTGATTAGTTTTGGAGACCCGAAAATTAGGAAGGACGGGGTTGGGATTTTGATTTTGATTTTGATTTTTATTTTTATTTTTATTTGGGGTAATTGTGATGCAATCGTTGAGGCGATCCATGACCAAAGTCTTGAGGTTGTCGCGAAAACGAGCAACATGGGTGGCGGCGACATTGGGCTCCCGGCGGCGGTTATGGTCTCTGAGAACGCAGCCGAAGGGTGAGGAGGAGGAAGAAATTTCGACCTGCGAAGAAGCCATAAAGAATAGAGGGCGGGAGAATGTGATGGGTGTATATGTGTATATGTGTTTTAGGATCAAAACCCCATGGAATGAAGAACAAGATGGAGGAGGGCGTTAAAAGAGAGGGAATAAGACATTGTTCTTGTTTTGAGTGTTTTGGTTGGGATGGAATTATGCGAAACCAATCCAGAGAGAGGGGGAGAAGGGAAAGGAAGATATGAGGGGAGTGACACCGAAAAGAGAGGACACCATTTTGAGGCTTATAATATGGAATTCACTGGCACACGTTCAACCCTCTCCTAAATTAAGCATCCACAACAAATAACGTGGACCTAAACCTCTCTTTTTTCTGCCTCTCTTTTCTCAACAATAGCTCCCAAGTTTTGGCTCGGTTTTCAGCCGTTGACGCCCCTGCGGTCCCAATAACAAACTTTCAAATCCAAATACCAACACAAACACATCCATGGCCGGACCGCCTTCCCACTTTAAAAACCATTAATTCCCTTTTTCCTAACACACCACAATGTTCCCATCCAATTCTCAAATTTTTATGCCTATTACATGAATCCCCATTCGCCAATATTATATTCTTATTTTCGGTTTTGTTATAAATACAAAGATATTAATTGTACTTTTTTTTTAAAAAAAAAGAACTTAAAGAAAACTAATAATATTATTAGATAAATAGCCCACCCATTTTTTTTAAAAAAATAATACGTTTTTTTCTCTAATGTTACATATTTAGGTCTTAATTTTTTTTTTATTATTATTTCAATTTTCTCTTTAAATTTCAAAATGTTCCAATTTTACCTTTGAAATTTGAGTTTTGTTTTAATTTGATCCATGAATTTTAAGATTTTATATTTTTAATCTCAGTTTGTCATTACATTCCCACTTTTAATCATTGAGGTTAATGTCTACTAATTAATTTAAAATAACTATAAGTAAAAATGTAAATTTAATTGATTGTAGTTTGTTTAATTACTTTAAATTAATTAACATACATTAATACTAAATAAGAAAAATGATTATTTCGTAAAATATTGAGGTCAAAATATAAATCTTGAAATTAATTGACCAAATTGAAGCAATACTCAAATGTCAAGGTAATGGTAACATTTTGAATCTTAGGGATTAAATTGAAACCAAACTCAAAACTCAATGACTAAATGTGTAATATTTTGAAACTTTTGAACCAACTAAAAATTTAACCCAAAACTTGGGACGAAAAAGATATATATATTTTTATTTTATTAAAATTGGTATAATTCTTAAAATATAAAATTAAAACAGTTTATTGTTAATAATAAAATGAAGTAGAAAAATGCACACAGTCTGTCTCACAAATTAACCTTTAGAGGTATATATATATATGTTGCAATAAGAAAGTACAGTACGTTCCCCTTTGGACAGAGGCTGGTGCCATGTTCTTTCTGCCTCGAAACAAGTTGATGTTGCGCTGGTCTCATAAATTCACCATTGCGAGTGTAAAAATGATCGCAAACCCTTTTTGACGTCGCTTCCAAAACACTATAAATTAAATAATATTTATAATCTCATCGAACTAACTATTTGTACTAAATAGTAGTATAACTGACAAGTCCAGGATCGAACCACATGGAAGCACGGAAGATTAGTTCCTCAAAGCTCATTTTAAATTAAAGTGGTAAATTGAGGGGTTTGGTGTGGATAGAATATGTCACGTCCCCTCCTAAATTACTTTTTTAACCTAGAAGGAAGAGTGAAGACAGCAGATGTCAATCCATTTATGACATCCATTGCTCCGTCGCTCTCCTCAGAAGTTTATAACTTAGGTCTGGCATACCTAATAAGTATTTATTTTTAAAATAAGACGTGGTTTTAACTACACATTCATATTAACCACATGAGATACTTAAAACTCCAGACACACAAAAAATATGTACATATTACAAACACCTCTATCTCCAAGTTACTTAGTAGTGGGCTCTAACTTAAGTTTGTCACTAGTCCCTAATATACACATGATAAGACTTAGCAAATTAAAGTAAAGACCTAAACTTCCTCTTCAACTCTCAAAACTTGATCTATTCGTGTAGCAGACTGTCAGATCAGCTAGTTCAAGGGTGTCCTAGGAGAGAAAAAGATGAGCTAAACGTCCAATGAGTGACTTCTTTTAAAATTTAATCAGTAAATATCAATAAATGTATAATTCTTTAAAAGTTTAGCATTTAGAAATGATTACATCATAAAATATATAAATCATCTTAATGCATAAGTACCTCAACAACTATGTTCTCATTTCAAGGAAACCTCATCCATCCATCAATCCTTAGTTGAGGAGAGCCCTTTTTCTAAACCACTCAACGTCGTAAATCTTTAGTTAGTGTGGAGTAATCTCAACACAACCAACGTCGATAATACCTACGTGCATGTGGCTAAGCCCCAAAGGCTACTCAGATACCTTCTCCTAGTCCTTCAGTATCGGGTTTCCTTAATAACATCATCATTATAAAACTTTTCACATAACTCAGAAATCTCATCAGAAGCATTCCACTAAAACATGTAAGTAATAAAGGCATTCAAGAAACGCTCAGGCAGGGAATGCTTTTTAAAACATCTTCATAATCTTCCTTAGAAATCAATGCATATGACATCAATTATGTTTTCAAAGGCTAAGGAAACATGTTGTGAAACTCATAATAAATTCATAAATTTTTTATAAAACCTTTTAGTAACAGAATACTCATCATGCTATCAATCCTCAATATGCATTGAAATCCTTTAATGCTAGTAAAACTTCATTCATGAATTCAAAGCAAGTTATTTAATAAAACAAGTCACTTACAATCTTTTGGGCTAATTCCTCAGGGTTTGTAGGCCTCCCCTATGGGTGTTTGTCTCGTGGAAATAACATAAACTTTGGGCTAATATTTTCAGCCTCCTTTCAGCCTAATTCAAGAAATCAGATCCAACTTCACAAGTTCATCGCCTTGTCCAAGTTAAACCATCCTTATCTCACTAATCTCACCTTGCCGCCCACACACGGTCGCCCGAGAGTGCTTAAGAGGCACCTCACTTGCCTACCGATCCAACACACCCATCGCACGTCTGACCGTGTCGCATAGCGCGCACACACACACAGTCCACTTGTATGCCCCTAAGCCCCACCTATCGCACAGCACGCATAGCCTGTCCATGTGTGCGCTCGTCACCACATGGCCCTGTCTAGCCAGTTGCTTACTTGTGCTTGGGGTGCAGCAGCTTGCTTGTTCGACCTATCAGTTTCCCAATTTATCTTCCAGCATAAATAACTCAAAATCTGGGCATATTCTTACAAGATTTCCTTCTAAGAATTTGTCCTCACATGTGTTAACTAACTTACCTCAAAATTTTAGCCTCAAATTCCTCCTAACGAACTCGGAACTCTCAAACCTCATCCATATACTTATAGATCTTTTTGGCTATATACTAAAACTTGATCCTTTTTTATGTCTCTACATAAAGTTTAAGTATTCCTATAGTCGTGGGTTTGTTTATTGGATTTTATAATAGAATGCAATTTCAATAACACTTTTATTGAATGAAGTCTCAATAATACTTTTATTGCAAAATAGAATATATTTAAAAAATGAACGGCGAGTTTTAAGACATTCCCAACAGAAAGTTTAATATAGATATACAACAAATATTCGTTCCCTTACTAATAATCAAATCAAGTGGATTTTCTTCTAAAGTGAGGAAAGGCTCTTTACAATCGATGACTGGCTCAATGAGCCGCCTTTGGACAATGGCCAATCTCTTACTTAAAGAAAAATTATCACATATATATTTATGTAATACAAAATTCTGAATGATTTGACTTTTTTAGTAAAATGAATGACTTGCTTCTTCCGTTTTCTTACCTGTGCTAACGTGTAAACCCCGAATCCTACTTTCCTTACTTAGGTATGTTAATGAGTATGTTAATTAAGACTATGCTTATGAGAGTATCTGTTGTAGGGAAAATACTTGAGAATGCTAAGAAGGAAGAAGAAAAATATTTTAAGTATTGAATACCAAGGACTCTCGGGTGTAAGTGAGAGTGTGCATGGTTTAAATAAGGAAATTTTGGCTAAGTGTTGGCCATGCGTTAAGGGTTGTTGCCAAGAATGTGCAGCAGCCAAGTGCCTTCAGTGATGTTAATTGAGTGCAAGTTGGCCGTGGAGGCAAAGAGAGGCACGGCTAAGTGTGGCCGAAGAGAAGGCCATGCGTTGAACATGGGCTATACGATAGCCAAGTCTCGCGTTGAGGTAGGTGGGGAAGGAAGCGCGTGCATGGGCAAGGATGCCATAAGCAATGCGGCTTGTGCGTGCATTAGTGTGTGTTGGGTCAGGAGAGGATGTGCGTGAAGTAGGGTCATGCGCTGATCTTGAGACTAGGCATTGACGCAAGAAGGGCGCTGATGCATGCATTGGCCGAGTGGTGTAAGCGTCCAAGTGAAGCTTGTTGGTTTACAGAAACATACAGCGAAAGAAAACATGATCATTAAGTATTCTGATTCCTCAATTTCGACATCAAATTAAACATGTTCATAGAGTATCAAGAGGGTTTCATTACATACCTTTGAAGATCTTCTTCTTCAACGAAAAACAGCTACAATCTTCTTTAATTTAGGCCTTGGACTACCATTAGAGTTTTCCTACTATTTTCTAGGAGCCTTAGATTGAGTTGTGTGACTCAAAACAAGCATGAACTTAGGGAATTGGAGGAGAGGTTTTCTGGGTTTTTCAGCTTGTTAAAGAACAACTTCTTCAACCTTCAAAAACTCAGCAATTCAGTAATTGCATGTCCTTTTCCACTCAATCAAGAGTGGTTTTATTACATGACTTTCATGAAAACTGATCACTTGAAGTGATTTTAGCTACTCCTTGAATTTGATGGTAGAATTATGTGTAAGAAGGTGACTGACCTTCTTGCTTGAAAGTGGGAAAATCCCACATTGGGATTTTTTTCAATTTTCTGTTGGGTTTTATGTCCTAAAACTCGTGGTTTGTAAACAATAAACTTATTCTAAAATTCAGTAAAGTTGTTATTGAATATATGAATTATTTATTTCATTTTTAGAAATTAATCCAATAAATTAAAAGATCCATGACTATTATATGAGTACTTGAACTTTATGTGGAGACATAAAAGTGGATCAGGTTCGAGTAAATAGTCAAAATGATCTATAGTATATGAATAAGGTTGGGTGCCTTATTCTGGTAACAATATCGGATGCGGCTCACTCTGTAGTTGTTACAAGGAATTGTAAAGTGCTACAAACGAAGTGATCCTAATTCGTACATGTGATGACATAAAGAGTGGGGGCGTCCTGTGCAATGAGTTTGCACAAGATCGGACCACGAAATAAGTCACTATTACTTTATAACATTGTCTACTGTTCAAGACCAACTATTTCAAAAGGATGACCTAGGTAACTTGATCTTAATCCTGAGCATGAACTCCTGTTTATTCGGAATTATCCTTAGATTTGCATAGGTGAGGGTTGGCTCAACAATGTCAGCATAATAAGCCTCCCATTTCAGGGGTAAGACTAGGTAGATAGCTGGGAACATAGAATGCAAGAAGGAATTCACTCCTACCTGTTTCTAGGGATACTAGAAAGATTGTTCCCTTAAGTGCTGACTCCGGGTCTTGAACAAGGGGCTCCACCCCCCTCATTGGCTCGAGAGGGACTCGTTTTGATGATTAGATCACAAACCAACTGTTCATTAGAGGATCAGTAGGACTTAAGAAACAAGAGGTAATCTCGGGGGTAAAACAGTCTTTTCACCCAGCCATTATTACAAACAACCTGTAAAGTGTTAACTTGATCATAATTATATCGAGTGGACATAATATATCTACAGTGAGAGAAGTGCAACTCTGGACTTTAGTGGAGTGACCCAGTAGTTAACGAATGGGGGTTAATTCGGTGTAAAGAGTTTAGCCAATTAATCTTGAATAGTTGGAGCTCATGATCTATAGGTCCACTAGGTTCCTCTACTAGCTCACAAATGGATTAGCCTTATAGTAGTATGATAAGTTGATTTGAAATGTTCAAATTAGAATTAAGGAAATTAGTAAGTATATGTGATATAATTACACGTTTAATTTGAGAATTAAACAAAATTGGAGAATCAATTAATATTTAAATATTAAATTCATGAATAAGGATTCATGGTGGTGGAATTGGTGTTAAATTAATTTAATATTTGATATTAAGTTAATTGAATTAATTAATTGTTTAATTAATAATTAGTTATTAATTTTTTAAAAAATTAATTTTTTTAAAAAATAATTTTGTATTAATTTTTGTAAGATTAATAAAATTTCGGTTTTGTTTGTTGAATTAAAATCTGAAATTAAGTTTTAATTCGAAAATAAATTTCAAATTAAAAGAAAAAGAAGAAAATTGGAAATGGAAAAAATGGGGTTTTCCCACTTTAGGTGCTAGCACCTTAGTCACTAAACCACCAAGCTTTTCAGCTCAAATTCACAAGCATGAGTTGTGATTCATGCAAGGCTGTTAGTTGCGTACAAGTCATGCAATATAAAGCTAGAATTTTTTAGTGGAATGGGCATGCAATTGTTGTTGAATTACGAGAAATTAAAAGTTGAAAAAAATTGTTCTTCATAGAAAAACCAGAAAACCTTTCTCCTCCATTTTTCCTAATTCAAGCTTGTCTTGAGTCCCACAACTCAATCTAAGGCTCCAAGAGAACAGTAAGGAAGACCTTGTGGTGGTTTACAACCAAACCAAAGGAGAAGGAGATTGCAGCTGGGGTTTGTGATTCAAAGGTACTTCAAAGGTCAGTGTTGAAACTCTGCTTTTCAGTTTATGAGCATGTTGTTTTTTTATCCAAAATTAATGAATTAGAATGCTTATCATCCTATTTTGCTTCTTCCACAATTCAACATTTTCAATTTCCCTTTTTTATTTTAAAAATTGATTTTCAAAATCAAAACTTTTTCCAATTTTAATTCTTTAATTAAAATTGAAATTTTATTAATCTTACAATAATTAATTCAATAATCATTTTCTAATAAAATTAATAATTAATAATGAATTAAACAATTTAATTAATTATATTAATATAATATCAAATATTAAATTAATTTGTCACCAAATCCATTACCATGAATCCCTATTCATGATATTAATATTTAAATCATATTTATATATTAATCGATTCTCCAATTATGTTTCATTCCAAAATTAAACGTGTAGTTATATCACATATAATTACTAATTCTCTTAATTCAAATTTGAACGTTTTAAATCAACTTATCGCACTATTCTAAGGCTAATTTCGTTTGTGAGCTAGCAGACGAACCTAATGGACCTACATATCATGGGCTCCAACAATTCGAATAGTTGCACTCCCCTCACTATAGATATATTGTGTCCATTCGTTAACCCTTAACAAGTTGTTCGTAATAACGGCTGAGTCAAAAGGTTATTTTACCCCCGAGATTACCTCTTGTTCCTTAAGTCCCACTGATCCTCTAATGAATAATTGGTTTGTGTTCCGATCAGCAAACCAAGTCCCTCTCGGACCAATGAGAGGGTAGGGCCCTTTGTTCAAGACCCAGAGTCAACACTTAAGGGAACAACCTCTCTACTATCCCTAAAAGCGGGTAGGAGTAAATTTCGTCTTACACCTTATGTCCCCAGCTATTTACTCGGTCTTACCCCTAAAATGGGAGACTTATTGAGTCAGCACTGTTGAGTCAACCCTCACCTATGCAAATCTAAGGATAATCCTGAATAAATAGGAGTTCATAGTTAGCTCATGATTAAAGTTAAGTTACCTAGGTTATCACTATGAAATAGTCAACCTTAAACAGTAAAAAATGTTATAAAGTAATAGTGACTTATTTCTTGATCCGATCTTATGCAAACTCATTGCACATGACGTCCCCTCCTCATGTCATCACATGCACAAATTAGGATCACTTTGTCTATAGCACTTTACAATTCCTTGTAACAACTACAGAGTCGGTCATATCCAATAGTGTTACCAGAATAAGGCACCCAACCGTATTCATATACTATAGGCCGTTTTGACTATTTACTTGAACCTGAACCACTTTTATGTCTCCACATAAAGTTCGAGTACTCATATAATAGTTATAGATCTTTTAATTTATTGGATTTATTTCTAAAAACGAAATAAACAATTCATATATTCAATAACAACTTTACTAAATTTCAAAATAAGTTTATTGGTTACAAACCATGAGTTTTAGGGCATAAAACCCAACAAATCTATGTGTTGGTTGTTGGAAATGTCCTAAAACTTGCAGTTCGTAAAATTCGTGTTAAACATTATATTTATCAATAAACATTATTGAGTATTTTATTCAATAGTTATTGATATTGCATTCTATTATGAAAATCCAATAAATATATCCATGACTATAGTATGAATGCTTTAACTATATGTAGTGACATAAATAGGATCAAGTTAATAGTATATAGCCTAAATGGTCTATAAGTATATGGATGAAATTGGGTATCTCATCCTGGTAACACTATTGGATGCGATCCATTTTGTATAGGTAAAACAAATGATGTGATCCACAGATCATTCAAGTAGAGACATGTGAATGGGGGCATCCTATGCAATGAGTTTCATAAAGACTGGACCACGAAATAGTCACTTTTCTTTGTAACGATCATTTACTGTTAAAACTAACTATTTCATATTAAAGTAACCTAGGATAACTCGATCTTAATCCTGAGCTAGCTATGAACTCCTGTTTATTCAGGATTGTCCTTTGATCTGCATGGGTGAGAATATTCCAACAATACTGCTCAATAAGCCTTCCATTTTGGAGATAAGACCGAATAGATTGTTGGGGACATAGCCTTGATAGATGGAATTCACTCCTACCCGTTTTAGGATTAGCAGATAGGTTGTTCTCTTAAGTACCGATTCCAGGTCTTGAACAATCGGGGGCCCACCTTCTCATGATAGAGAGGGACATGATTCATAAGTGGTATTATGAATCAATTCATTAGAGGGTCAGTGGGAGCTTAAGGAACAAGATGTATTTACAGGGGTAAAACAATAATTTCGACCCAGCTGTAAATACGAACAACCTGTGAAAGATCGACTTACTGATTATGATTAACATGGACAGAAATACATCTACAATGAGGAGAGTGTAACTATCGAGCTTTAGTGGTATATCTTGATGGTTAAAGAAAAGTAATTAATTTGGTTTAAAGAGTTTAACCAATAAATTACAAATCGTTGGAGCTCATGATTTGTAGGTTCAATAGGTCCCTCTAATAGCTCATAAATTGGAATAATGAATCGAGTAATTGATTGGATGAATTTTGAATTTAGGGTTATGAATTTGAAATGTGGTTGTATTAAAGGAACGCTTATACAAGAGTACTTCTAAGCGGGAGTGGATCTTTCCAATCCATTGTGACAGAATTTCCACACATACAGATATGCATCAAACAACTACATTACCAGCATGGTTACAGATAAATTAAAAAAAGAACGAGGACTTATCAGTTGAAGACTTTCTTCAGGACAAATCTCGCTCCCTCCATGAACGGACTCCTTGTGCTCTCACTAGAACGTCAGGCAATCGTTCAGCAATACCCCGGTCGTTTACCACGAACAACTCCACACGAACAATAGAAAGATGGAGACGACACCACCACTTGGAGCCCTTAATATTCTCGAAGTGAGAATCTAGAAGGTGGACTTTGTTCGGATTTGGTAGAGGGGAGGAGGAAAACAGATCGTATACAACGATCCAACAAGTGGGAGAAGGCAACGACTATTATATAGTCAATATGCTCGATCGTTTAGGCAAGGTACACGATCATGTAGGAAAAAGTTAGACGATTGTCTATACGATCGTTTAGTAAAGCTCAAGTGCTAAGCGATTGTTTAGGAAAAGATGCACAATCGTTTAGAATAAGCACACGCGAGTGTAAGCGATCGTCTAGTAAATTGGTACTATCGTATAGGCTCTGAATCACTAAGCGATTGAATGCAAGACACTTCGCGAGCAATTATGCGTGTTCATTTGCAAAATAAAAACAATTTTTATTTTATTCTTCAGTTACAAAAACTGAATTGAACTTCTCACTAACGCATAGTTACGGAGAAAACGTCGGGCAATTATCCCACAACTGTCCAATTAATAAAATAATAAATATAATCATATTATATTCATAACCTATAGTTTGATATCATATATCAACCATAGTGTTTTCTCCTCTACTTGATATAAATCATATTTATATCCAATTTCCTCCAAATTAATGTATCTCATACATTTAGTCAATCATATCATATATAATTAACGAGTTCAATTATAATTCCCTCTTGTCAATTTGAACATTTTAAACTGACCAAAAAACTGATTCTTAACTTGTATCCAAGCTACCAAGGGGACCTTATGAACCTATGGCTTGAAGCTCGAACGGTATGTGAATAGCTTACTAAACTCTTTAGCCACGAGATCCACCATCCGTTAACTGCCAGACATTCCATTAAAGATAGACAGCTGAACTCTTCTTACCACAGATATATTTTGGAAAGAACTCTTATTCAAGAGTACCTACGAGCGAAAGCGGATCTTTCCAATTCATTGTGACATAATTAGTGCATATACATTTAAACATACTTTCATAATGCTAAAGGGATCAAGAAATCATACCAGATGAAGATTTTCTTCTTCACAGCGAGTCTAAAGCCCAACCATCTACCTCAAACAATCACCACTCGGATAGAAGGAAACGGAGAGGAAAACAACACTTAGAGCCCTCAATATTCTTGGAGTGAGAATCCAAAGTGTGGGCTTTGTTCAGATTTGGTAGAGGGAAGGAGGAAGAGCGATCGTACACAACGATCAAGCAAGTGGGAGATGCAATCGTCTATCGCATAGACAATATGCTCGATCGTTTAGGTGAAGTATACGATCGTGTAGTAAAAGTAAGCGATCGTCTATACGATCATGTAGGAAAAGGTAAACAATCGTCCAAACGATCGTGTAGGAAAAAGGGTGAGTGATCTTCCAAACGATCGCGTAGGAAAAACTAAGCGATCGTTTATACGATCATTTAGTAAATACCGGGAGCTAAACGATCGCTTAGGAAAAAGGTAAACGATCGTTTAGGTAATAACGTGCGACGGTGTAATCGATATGCGACAGCAATATCGTATATGTAAGCAATCGTGCAGTCCCTATCATATAGGCACTGATTTTCTAAATGATGACACTATCTTTTCACAATACTCGTGCACATCGAAATCAACACATCGTCTGTTATTTATAATGCACTCATCCATTATTTTAAACGAAGAGGCACCTTCCCATTTCCTTTATAACCGTCCAATGAATGTGATCTTATCACATTTATAATTTATAAATTAATATCAAATATTAATTATAATATTTTTTTCCTTTACTAGATATAAATCATATTTATATCCAATTTCCTCCAAATTAATGTATCTCATATATAAAGTTAATTATAACATATTTAATTAACTCGTTCAATTATATTATATATAATCGAACTCCCTTTTGTCAATTTGAACATTTCAAATTGACCCAAAAACTGACTCTGAACTTGTATCCAAGCTACCAAGGGGACCTATGGACTTATGGGTCGAAGCTCCAACAGTACGTGAATAGCTAACTAAACAGCCACGAGATCTACCATCCGTTAACTGCCAGGCATTCCACTAAAGACCGATAGTTGAACTTTTCTTGCCATAGATATATTTCTATGTCTATTGGATATAACCAATCATCAGTACGATGACCTTTCATAGATGCTCATAATTACAGCAGGCCAATTTACCATTTTGCCCCTGTAATTACATCTTCCTCCTTAAGTACCACTAATCCCTCTAATGAACAATACAACATAGTCCTACTATGTGTGAACACTTCTCGGGCCATGAAAAGGTATGTGGCATCACATCGTTCAAGCCCTAGAATCAGCCCTTAAGGGAGCTATCTATCTACTTACCCCTACCTCGGGGAAGGAGTGAATTCCATCTTGTGTAACTAAGTTCCCAGCTCCCAAATCAGATGAGTCCCCAAAATGGTAGGTTTGAGTCGGTGTTCTGGCCACTCGCACTCATGCAAATGAAAGGACTGCCCTCAATGGCAGAAGTTTCCAACTCACTCAGGATTGAGGTCATGTTACCTATGGTCATCCTAGTGAAAAGAAGTCTCAGTTATGAACGGTGTTATATAACGAGACGTTAACACTTCGTGGTCAGGTCTTATACAAACTCTTTGTATATGACGCCCCCACTCGCATGTCCCCTACATGAATGATCAGCATCAGACCATCTGTGACAAGTCACAACACTTGTGACCATTCCACAAAGCGGGCCGCATCCATAGCATTACTAGGATCAGATTTCCTTCCTATATCCATATACTACAGACCATTTTGGTTATCACTCAAGACACGATCCATTTGTATGTCACCACATACATGCTTAAGTTACATACAAATAACCAGGGATATTAAGTTTATTGGTTTGTGGTAAAATCTAAATGTGCAAAGTCAGGTAGTAAAGTAAATATCATTTATATTATACATCACAAGTGTTTGTACTAGGTTGTTTACAAACTATTGGACACGAGACTTTAGGGCACAAACCTCAATAATCTCCCACTTGTCCTCAAGTCAAAGTGGGAGGTACAAGTAAACAGGCACAAAACAATAAACTAGGGCATAAAAACCCAGTGCAACAAAATCTCCCACTTGCCTTAGTCCAGCTGCAGGCGGTCCCGTAGACCCATTCTCTGAAGGTGACCCTCAAACACTGTAGCCGTGAGAGCCTTCGTAAATGAGTCAACAACATTTTTCTCCGAGGCGATCTTCGTGATAATCACGTCACCTCGATGCACTATCATGCAGATAGACTTTAACATGGCAACAGGTGAGAAAGTCTTCTCATAGTCGACTTCCTCCACCTAGGTATAACCATTTGCTACAAGTCGAGCCTTGAAGGTTTGCACTTTCCCATCAGCACCCTGTTTGCGCTTGTAGATCCATTTACAACCTATAGGTCTTACCCTATCAGGCTGATCTACAAGATCTCATACCGAGTTGAAGTACATCAACTCCATCTCGAGATTCTTGGCTTTGACCCATTCATCCCGGTCAACATCCTCCATTGCCTTTTTATAGGACAACGGATCCTCAACGTCATCATCTGTCACCAGAGCTAGGATTTCGTGAAACCCAGATAGCGATAGATGGGTTCATAACCCTCCCACTGCGTCAAGGTTCCTTCAACTCTTGAGGTAGAACCGACCTACCAGATGAACTATCATTGAAAATTCTGGTTGATGAATCGGATCCTTCAACAACTCTTGTTGAAGATTCAGTAGTTTCTTTGGAAAGCTCACTTAACACGTCTTTACTACATGAACTATTCTCCCTGGTATGATCCTTCTCCAGGAAAGTAGTGTTCGTGGAAACAAACACCTGGATTTCGAACGGATCATAAAAGTAACCTCCTCGTGTACCTTTGGGATAGCCTACAATGAGGCACAACCTCGATCATGATTCCAACTTCTTGGGATTTGCTTCAAGCACATGTGCTGGGCAACCCCATATGCGGAAGTGACATAAACTAGCTTTATGCCCATTCCACAACTTCAGAGGTGTTCTTGTAACACTCTTAAAAGGAACACAGTTGAGAATGTATACCGCAGTCTCCACTACGAAACCGCAAAACGAGTCTGGCAAGGAAGCGTAACTCATCATCGAACGAACCATGTCCAACAAGGTTTTAGAGAAATTTGTTGGCATTTAGATTGAGTTATGGCAGATTTAAACATCTCTATGTTATGGAGGGAACTTACGGCTAAAGGTCTTAGCACATACAAGTTATTTTCCAGTTTAGTTGTACAAATTTCAACACCATCCTTACGAATAAATGTTTTATTCAATTTTAAAGAAATAGTGTAATTGTATTGTAACAGACACTTTACAGAAATAAGGCTTCTTTTAAGTTCGTGAACTACAAAGACATCTTTTAATATAAAAAACCTATTCTGTAAAGTAAACTGGATATCTCCCACTGCCACAGTTGAGACGATGTGCCCGGTGCCTACTTGCATCGTCATCTCACCAGCCTCCAACTGTCGCCAGGATCTAATCCTCTGAAAAGAAGAGCATACATGATTAGTGGTGCCCGAATCTAATATCCAAACAGAATCATCATTCTCCACTAAACAAGTTTCTAATACAAGTAAATCATATTTACCTCTGTCTGCCTTGGCCTTAGCCTTGGCAGCCTTCTTTTCCTTCAGATAACGAGGACAATTCCTCTTCCAGTGTCCGTCCTGGTTACAGTGGAAGCAGTTTCCTTTTTCAACCGACGGTGGACGCTTATTCTGGGCGACAGGTGGTGGGTTAGCAGGCGCATTCCCTGTCCCTTTACCACCCTTCTTCTTCTTCCCCTTTTCAGAGTTAGAAGTTGAAGGTGTAGACTTTGTTCCTGAGGTCGAACCTCGATAGAACTTTTTAGAGGATGAGACAACATTTGCCTCACGTCCCTTTTTCTCCTTACTTTTTAGCAAGGATTGGTAAGTCTGCAACTCGTTGAGGAGAGTGGTAAGGGAGTATTCCACTTTGTTAAGAATCGTATTGCTGACAAAGTGGAGGAAGCTCTCCGGCAATGAATGTAGGATAATGCTAACCTGACTACCCTCATCGATTTTAGACCCATTCATCTCTGCCACGTTAAAATGAACCATCATATTCAGCACGTGTTCACGAACAGAAGCGCCTTCCTCCATTTTAGAGCCAAAGATGTGTTTCAGAGCCTCATGCTTGAGCTGTCCAGACGGCTGTCCGAATATTCCCCGTAGGGATTCCATGATCTCACGAGCTGAGACCTTGGACTCGTATTTCTTGGCCAAGACGTCACTAAGACTGGCCAGAACATAGGCTTGAGCCTTCTCATTTGCCCGTATCCAATGCTCGTATGCTGTCCGAACATTTCGAGTAGTATACTAAGGTGGAATAGGAGGACATTCCTCCATAAGGACAAACTTCAGATCCTCGATGATGAGTATCGTCGTGAGCATATGTTTCCAACTTGAATAGTTTTGGCCATTCAGTTTTTCGGTGCTAAGCAAATTGATAGTGGCTGATGCCATTAAAAAATCTTTGCTGAAAAAAACGAATAACCTTTTATAAGACTTTGCAAAAACCACATTTTAATTAACCAATTAATTTTTAGCAAAACAGATTCCAAGTACCCTAAGTGAAAAGACTTCCATTTTGCAATGATGCCCCAGTAAAGTAGGACACGTCACCGGTGGGGTGATCAGATGGCCCTTCACTGGGATGAGAAAATCTCAACCATTAGGTAGAACCAACTCTTGAAACTAAACCTAATAGTCACCATTTGTTCGGTCCAGAATAGTTAACCTTTAACAATCCTACGTAAGTGAAACCCCTCGTTTTCGGCCTTAGAGTCCCACCCTAATGCGCAGAAAAAGACAGATTAGGACAAGAGACTAAGTAACCTTATCCTCTTACAGGAGATCAAATAAAGAAATGCGCAAAACAACCATCCTATAGAGGGACACACCCAGGGTGCCACGAGGCGACGCGCAGAAACTTTATTCAATCCAACGAAGGAGACCGAGGGATATGTTGTCGCACTTCCCGCTCCCACTTACTATGAACACTCTCTCCATCCACCTTGATATTGACCTACCCAAACACCATCCGTTGGGGGTGGGGGGGGGGAGGAGAACACGCCAAAGGTGCCTCGAGGCCGAGGGTAGATCTCACGGTGTGGACTATGAGAGAGAAATGCGAGAGGTGAAAATGAGGCATCAAATGCTCTAAGAACCTTCCACTGAATGTTCTACCTAAGGGTTTATTAACCTAGACAATATGGCTACTGATTATGATCTAAGTCATTTATAAAGTTTTCTAAAAAAACAACTTTTGTCTTTGAAAAAACAACTTGTGTAGCTGAGTTCCCAGCTCCCAAATCAGAAGAATTCCAAAGTGGTAGGTTTGAGTCGGCGAACTGGCCACTCGCACCCATGCAAATCAAAGAACCGCCCTCAATGGCAGGAATTCCCAACTCACTCAGGATTGAGGTCATGTTACCTATGGTCATCCTAGTGAAGTGAAGTCTTTGTCATGAACGACATTATATAACGAGACATTAACACTTTGTGGTCAGGTCTTATACAAACTCTTTATATAAGGCGCCCCCGTTCGCATGTCCCTACACGAATGATCAAGATCAAACTATCTGTAGAAAGTTACAACACTTGTAACTATTCTACAAAGCGAACCGCATCCGTAGCGTTACCAGGATAAGGTTTCCCTCCTATATCCATATACTACAGACCATTTTAGTTATCACTTAAGACATGATCCACTTGTATGTCACCACATACATGCTTAAGTTACATAATGACAACCAGGGATTTTAGTTTATTGGTTTGTGGTAAAGCAAATAAACCTCATACGGAGTCGCACACTTACTTGAGCTATGCGGGAGACATCCAATGTACAAAGTCAAGAAGTGAAGTAAATATCATATATTATACATCACAAGCGTTCATACAAACTATTTACAAACTACAGGACACGAGACTTTAGAGCATTATTCCCAACATGTATACGATGTAACTAAAACATTTAATTTAATAGAAATTAAAACGAGATTGGAGAATCAATTAATATTTAAATTATGATTTAAATAGTGATTATATGAATTTGAATCATATCGATGGAATTGATGTTTTATTAATTTAATATTAAGATATTAAATTAATTAAATTGGTTTTATCTAATTAATTCTAAGTTAATTATTTAAATAAATTTTTTTTATTTAAATGGAAAAACAAATTTTGAAATTGTATTTGAGTTAGTGGATTTTTCCCAAAAATTGAAAAAACCCACTAACTTCCTTTATGGTGTTTTCACCAAAATCCACCATGGGTTCTTCAATTAATACTAAGTAGGAGCTGCCCTACATGCAACCATCTTCTAATGCATGAATTATGTCTATATAAAGAAGCTTCATGCATGGAATTAAAGAGAATTCTGAGTTCTTTTTCTAAGTTGCTGTAAAACCGAAACCCGACTACACCCTCTCTTGTTCATCTTCGATTTAGCTTGGTTAGAATGTTTCCACCACAAATTCCTTCTTGAGCATAGTTGAGAAGATCTTGTTGGTGGTCTATCTGAAGAATCCAGCTCAAACTTATGGAGATTCTGCTGAAATCATGAAGAGAACTACAAAGGTATTGTCATGTTCAAACCCTCTTATGAAAACCTCATGAGTGGCATGTTTAAAACTCAAATTAAATATAGTTTAAGTGCTTATTGATTCTGATAAGAGTTGAGGGGCCTTGCATTGGTGATTGAAGGAAACTCTCAGCTTAATCATCGATTATGGTGGCCAGCTGTCAAGATTAGAAGGTCTAATTTACTTAGTGGGATAGGTGGCAGCCTAAGTTTATTTTAAGGACATGTAGTTTCAAGTATAAAAGGGAAGGCTCACTTCATAAACTTGGTGTGGGCAATTCTCTTGGGGTGATTCTAAAGCCATATGAAAGCTTGAAGAGTTTAGTTGAAGCTCTGAGGTTGTCAGGAAGAAATTCTTAAGAATTCGAGTTGAATTTGAAGTTTTCCTCAAGAAGGTCAGACTCTCGGGTGAATCTAAGCTAGAGGTGAAGATTGGAGATTTTCAGACAGATCAAGAGAAATTCGAAACACAAATTTTAAGGTAAGCAAGTTAAGACATTTCTAAACAATTTTGTAGAAGAAAAGCTCTCGAAATATGTCTGGAAAAATAAGTAAATTGAGCTTGAAATTGAATATGGATTTTTGGGTTGAATAAGCAGGCAACTGCTTAGGATGAGCAAGCAAGCAGCTTGAACTGCCAGACAGAGCCGCTGGTGGACATGCGCACAAAGGCAGGTTGACGTAAGGCACTACGCGAGTGTGGGTGCTCGGTTGCACACATGAGGTTGCGTTAGTGTGCACGCGAGGCGTGAGCATAAGGCGTTGGGTGTGCGTTAAAACACGCGACTGCGTTAAGAAGATGTGCAATGGGCTTTGGTAAGGCTTGAGCACATAGGCACGCATTGATGCATGGTGTGAGCTTGATGGCTGCATAGACTAACAACATCACCTAAGGTATTTCTCTAAGTGTTAGATGCATGGTGTATGCGTTGAGATGGGAAGATGATATTCTAAGTTGAATATTAAGCTTGTTAAAGAGGGTTGGGCTCACAAGGGAGCTAGTAATGTTAACCAATGTTGTTTGTGAAAAAACGCCCATAGGAGAAGCATATCAACTCTAAAAGGACGCCCAAGGCTATGAGTGACAAACTAAGTGTTTTCCTAAATAATTAGTAAACGTATGGTTATCCAAAAGACTAGTTTTCATGCTAGCTTTTATGTAAAGTATGTTAAAATGATAATTTTCAAGCAAACCAATTTTTGAAGAGCTTTCCTAACGCATGCATAGTTTAAATATGTTTATGAAAGCATGGTTTAAGTGTTTATACACTTTATGTTTATGTGGCATGCGTTAGCGGTTTATGAGGTTTTAAAGCATATGTTTTATGTTATTTATGCTTTCAAGTGTTTATGTTTCAATGAGTAAGTTTTATGATGATTATGATGAACTCGATATCGAAGGACTATGAGAAGGTATCCGAGCTTTAGTACCTAAGGTATGATGGTACTTAGTTATTACCACGTACATATAGGTAGGGTAGACGTTGGTAGTGTTGAGGTTACTCCACACCAATTAAGGATTGATGTTGAGAGATTGAGCAAAAGGGTTTTCTCTCAACCAAGACTCAGATGTTTAATGATTTTCAGTAGTTTCATGTTTTAAAGTTTTAAGTATGAGTTTGCTTGGCAGTTAATGAGCATAATGTTTATGTTTTATTAGTCACTAAGTGGGCTAGTAGCTCATGTTTTCCAAAATGTTTTCCCCCACTGGGTAGCGAAAGAGAGGAGTTCTAAGGTGTTGCTAAGGTCAAGGCTTGCCACACTACAGCCACACTTCTGAGCTTAAGTTGTTGTTATAAGTTTCAGTAGTTAAGTGTCTGTAATTGAAGGAATTCTAAATCTAGAAAACCAATGAGTGGAAGAAAATCGTTCCAAATCTCATTATGAAAGAACATCAACATTTACAACCAAACACAGAACAATTATGCATCAAGTCTAAATTACAACATGCTACAAAGATTAAAACAAAAGATCGAGTAAACATACCTTTGAAGAACTTTTCTTCTTGTATTTCGTCAATCCAACAGCAAAGCGTCCAACAACACGAATGTAACGCAAGTAAACCAAAAAATAGCATGTACTGGTGTATACTCGATCACAATCGAGTTAAACTCGATACTCGACCCTCAAATGCAAACTCGACACTACCACGAGGCTACCTTGGTATTCTCGATGTAAGAATCCAAAAGGTGTGGGCTCTGTATGGATTTGATAAAGGGAATGAGGAACTTAACGATCGGGTAGACGATCGTGTAAGTGGGAGAATGAAGAAGCCTATATTATAGGCTTGGCTACTTGATCATTTAGTAGCAAGTGACTATCATATAGGATACTCGTTCCTTGATCATTTACTCTCTCAAAGTTATCGTGTAACTTTTGCTTCTTGCGCGTTGAATTATTAAAAAATGAAAACTATTTTCATTTTATCCATCGGTTATCAAAAATTGATTAAAAATTCCCACCAAGTCGATTATTAGGAGAAAAAATCGATATAAATTATCTTATAATTTATTTATTATAAATAAATATAATAACTAATTTATCATATTATAATTATAACCTATAGCTTTAATATCATATCTTATGCAACATATAAACCATAGTTATTTTTCTCCTTTATGACATTTAATATAAATCATATTTATATTAATTCCTCCATTCAAATAATGTATCAAATACATCAAATCATTTATATCATATATAATTGAACTAATTTAATTATATCATATATAATCAAATTCCCTCTTGTTAATTTGAACACTTCAAACTAACCCAAGAACTGATTCTCAACATGAATCCATTGAGCTACCAAGGGAACCTTATGGACCTGTAGCTTGAAGCTCCAACGGTACGTGAATAACTAACTAAACTCTTTAATCACGATATCTATCATCCGTTAATTGTCGAACACTCCACTAAAGATCGACAACTGCACTCTTCGCACTATAGATATATTTCTGCATCCATCGGAATATAACCAATCAACAGTACGACAACTCTTCACAAATCACTCGTAAGTATAGTTAGGCCAATTTACCGTTCTGCCCCTGTAGCTACATCTAACTCCTTAAGTACCACTGATTCCTCTAATGAACAATACATCATAGTCCCACTATGAGTAAACCCTTCTCAGGCCAAGAGAAAGTGTGGCGCCACATTGTTCAAGCCCCAGAATCAGCCCTTAAGGAAGCAATTTATCTACTCACCCCTGCTTCGGGGAAGGAGTGAATTCCGTCTTGTGTAGCTGAGTTTCAAGTGAAGGAAATCAGATATGAGGATTTCCATGAGTAGTGGAATGATCGTTCTAAATTCCATTCGTATTTGAACATACACAATTACAATCAAGAAACAGAAACTATCTAGTCATGCACAATATGAAATTATAGCATGCATTACCAATAAGATCATGGGAAAGATAAACATATCTTTAAAGACTCATCTTCAAACTCCCTTAATCACAAATGCTCGTTCAATCTCCAAGACTGCAACACACAAACGCTCAAACTCAGCGACCGCAACACAGCACGATCAATTAGCAACCACAACATGAACACCGCAAACTCAACGAACGGCCTCCAAAAGCCTCGACCTCAGTCGAGTTGAGTATGACACCATCACAATGGCTATTGGTATTCTCGGTGTGAGAATCCAGAAGTGTGGGCTCTGTGTGGACTTGGTTAGAGGAAGAACCGGAGGAATAACAGTCGTGTAAATGATTGAGCAAGTGGGAGATGACAAAAGTCTATTGTATAGACAATGCTCAATCGTTTAGAAAAAGCTCCGCAATCGTTTAGCAAAAGCTTCGCGATCGTTTAGCTAATGGCCAGCTGAGTGAATTATCGTGTAGTGTCACTCCACGATCGTTTAGTCTCTCTTTAGCTATCGTTTAGTGAATCCTATTCACTTGACAACATACTGTGAGTCTTTTCGAGAATGGAAAATTTCAATTCAACAACTATTAAGTTTAGGAAAACATTTTTCCTTTTATCTCATGGTTACCATGAAATTATCAATAACCTCCTACTCAATTGGTTATTAGAGAAAAAGATATAATTATCCAATAATTAATATTATTATAAATATATATGATAACCAACTTACCATGTTATATTTATAACCTATAGTTTTAATATTTCATCTCATGAAACATATCAACCATAGCTCTTTTTCTATTTTATGGTACTTAATGTAAATCACATTTATATTAATCCTCCACTTGATGTATCTCATACATCAAACCGATCATATCATATATAATGGAATTACCTCTTGTCAATTTGAACACTTCAAATCAACACCAAGAATTGATTCTCAACTTAATTCCATTGAGTAACCAAGGGGACCTTATGGACCTGTAGCTCAAAGCTCGAACAGTACGTGAATAACTTACTAAACTCTTTAGTCACGAGATTCACCATCCGTTAACTGACAGGCATTCTATTAAAGACCGACAGTTGAACTCTTCTTACTACAGATATATTATGTGTCCATATCAACCAATCAACAGTACGATAACCCTTCACAGATCACTCGTAAGTATAGCTGGGCCAATAATCGTTATGCCTCTGTAGTTACATCTAACTCCTTAAGTACCATTGATCCCTCTAATGAACATAAGTCATAGTCCTACTATGACTGAGTTGTCTCTTCCAAAGAGAAATTGTGAACACTACGTTCAAGACCCGGAATCAGCCCTTAAGGGAGCAATCTATCTACTTACCCCTTCTTCGGGGAAAGAGTGAATTTCATCTTGTGTAACTGAGTTACCAGCTCCTAAATCAGACAAGTCCCCAAAAAGGTAGACATGTTGATTTGGCAATTTGGCTATTCTCACCCATATTAATCAAAGGACCTCCCTCAAAGGCAAGAGTTCCCAAAACACTCAGGATTGAGGTCATGTCACCCATGGTCGTTTAGGTGAGATGTAAATCTCAAGTATCAACGGGGTTATATACAGAGATGAATCATCTTGTGGTCCGTTCTTATACAAACTCTTTGTATAGGACAATCCCACTCACCTCATGAATGGTCAGGATCTACCATCTGTAGTAGTTCACAACATTTGCAAACATCTACAAAGCGGGTCGTATCCATAGTGTCACCAAGATCAGGTATCCCTTCTTAATCCCTATACTACAGACCTATTTAGGTTATCACTTAAGGCATGATCCACTTGTATATCTCATGTACATGCTTAAGTTTACATACAATAACCATGGAGCTTTGTTTATTTGATATGAGTAAGTACCAAATAAAATCAATCTTATTTTATTCATAACAATGTGTATCGATTACAAACTACGAGACTCCAAGAGAATTAGGATACCAATCCCAACACCCAACTCCCCAATCAGACGAATCTCCAAAGTGGTAGGTTTGAGTCGACGATCTAGCCACTTGCACCCATACAAATCAAAGGACCGCCCTCATAGGCAAGAGTTCACGACTCACTCAGGATTAAGGTCATGTTACCTATGGTCATTCTAGTGAAATGAAAGTCTCTGTCATGAACGTCGTTATATAACAAGACTAAACATTTCGTGGTCCGGTCTTATACAAAGTCCTTTGTATAGAGCATCCCCGCTCGCATGTCTAATACATGAATGGTCAGGATCAGATCATTTGTAGCATTTTACAACACTTGTAACACCTACAAAGCGGGTCACACTCGTAGCATCACCAGGATAAGGTTTCCCTCCTTTATACATATACTACAAACCATTTAGGTTATCATTTAAAGCACGATCCACCTATATGTCTCCACATACATGCTTAAGTTACAACAATAACCAGGGATCTTAGTTTATTGGTTTGTGGTTAATGCAACTAAAATATCTCATATTTCATTGACTGAAGTGAATAAAATATCTCATATTATACATCACAAAGAGTTTGTTCATACAGATGTTTACAACTACAAGACCCTACGAGATTTAGGGCATTAACCCCAATAGTAAATACTCAGTTGAGCTATGGATTATGTAAAAAAAAAATTGTATTTTTTTGTAATAAAATAAGTTTAGCCAAGAGTTGTTGTTATATTTACTTGGCTGAGTAGTTAATTTGAGTTAAAGACAGTCGAGGAGAGATGGGCAGTAGGTATCACAAAAGGGTGGTATCTGTCATCCTCATGCCTTCTTTCGAGCTCGAGATGTGAGCTCGGGAGGAAGGGTGTCATAACGCCCCGCTACTATACTAGAATATATAAAGAAATGCCTTACCCAGACCAATGGTTCATAGACTCGGAGTCAAATTCTTGAGTCCTAAGGCCATATGCCAAGGTGGCGACTCTAAACCCATTTTCTCCTCTTCTTATAGGGCTTTATGGCCAAAGTCGTGATGATGTGGCCAGCAGTGCCAAACAAAATATGGTGCTATTATTGGCGACTCCACTGGGGAATAGAAGCCTCAAATCAAGCCATAAAACCAGTAAAAGTGTTTGAAGCACGAAAGGGTATATAGGTTGAGTTGAGTGAGATTCTTTTATATAGCTCTACCACATGAATAAAAAGATTTAGGAATCGTATACTGAATTGACGAATTTCCTTAGAAAAGTCTAGTGGAGAAAAACGAGACTATAGGAAGAGATGAAGTGTAGGTTTTGATTGATACTTCATTGTGTGTTTGCCCTACCACAGAACGGATACTGGCTCAACAGAGGAAGGATTAATGCATCCAAAGCTTGATTGGATGGAATCCTAAATTCTCTACCCGATCTCTGTGAGAGCTTTAAAGTCGTGTAGGTATTGGGTATACATAACATATGCTTTTGATACCTTGGCAAGAGGTTTTTCATTATCATTTCCAGTTGCCCCCAGGGGTCTGGTTGTCATTTGGGATGCCCTTTTCCTCCATCTATCTGGTAATGTACTCAGAGAAACGTTAGGTTGTTGCTAGGTGCTTTCTAAGTTACTTGTTTACATCGACCTCGATGTTGTTAGTATCTTTATTGTTGAACTCATTGCATATATCCTCCCAAGTTTTCTTCCCCTAAATCTTAGTACAAACTTTCAACCCTTAGTTGAGAATCTTTAATTTCCTTATAAGATTAGAGCCCTACAAAAGAAAGACTTGACATGCCCTTTTGCACCCATTTGAACTCTTTATAAGGCGTTGTTTGACCTACTTACATTAGTCCTAGTCGAGGAAAAGAAAATCAAATCACCACATCCTCATACAAGAACTTCACCACCTCTCTGGCCATGCCTAACTGCCCTTACTTCGACCCATTAGTCTCAGCTGTATTCGATAGCGGAGAGTGAATGAACGAAAGAGCGCACCTTATAAGCTGCAAGAAACTAACTAGTAGCAAGTTTTCAAAATGAACAGTGTTCACCGAATACGATTAGACTTTCAGTACCTACTTCTAGTCCGAAAAGACTAGCAAACATGCTACTGTTAACAATGCTACAGGCCTAGCTACCACAGAGAAAGTCAAGTAGGCTCACCCTAAGAAATAAGTGGGAGAGGCTCAAAGACGCCTTAATAGGGAGAGGAGCGAAGCAGTTCAATCGATAGGGAGAGGAGCTGGAGGGGTGGGGAAAAAGTACTCATAGAATGACTTTTTGAAGAGCGAATTTATGCACTTGAAAGGTTGGCTTTCAGTATCCCAAACAAAACGTACTATATGATGTTTTTCTATCCCATATTGTTCATCCATTTACGTAGAGGCAAAAAAGTGTCTTTCTAAAAGGTACACAAAAATGGTAAATTGTTATCAAAACAATCTGGACTAGCGCAAAAAGTTATAATTCCATGTTAGTTCGGTTCTTCCACTAGCTGAAGCGGATTGGTCAAAAAGACATTTTATAGCTTGAAAAACGGGAGTTAACAACTGCCCTGACCCAAACATGAGCCAAAAATCTTGTTTCTACACTCATCGATCGAGAAAGTTTTCATTGTTCGGCTAGCCCTAGATCTTAATCTTTTGACTTGGTAGGGACAATGCCCTTTGAGGTAGAGCGGGAGGATGAAACTTTAGAACACCTAGATCAAGTCCAATTATGAGCCCTCTTTAGGAGATAGTATATACTTATGGACCTATTAGGAAAGGAAGACTCCCTAGCTCGATTTTTTAAAAGCTCTCTTTTGTGTGCCCGCTAAAGGTGCCTTTATTTAGTCTTTACTTTACCTGTGGAATCGGAAAAGTTGATTTGCAAAGGTTATTCTACCTACCGCTCCGTGGGCTAGGAAAAGTCCATGCAAAAAGAAGAATACATGACTGAAGCGAAGAAGTCTAAGTTGGATCCAAAAAGAGTAGTGATAGACTGACCCTACTCTAATAGACAAGATCTTAGTCAAATGAGCCTGATCGTAACAAGCTTTGATTAGATCAATAAGACCGAAAAAGATGGAGATTTGCTCTCTACTAGTAGCCCTGCTCATAGAATGGATCGTTTAAGAAGAACACGAGCATAAGATAGCGAAATTTGATACTCTCATGAAGGGAATGAAATGATTTGATGACTAAAGATCTCATATTTCCTTCTCGACGAGAATCCAAGCTATTGAGGAAGAATCGCAACAATTTCCCAATCCTAACGAAGTAGTTCCTCCAGAATCCAATAAATAACAACGATTACTTAGGATTAGTTTGCAAATTTGTGGCACTATATTCGAATCATTACCAATGGCGTGCTATGCACCTAAGTGCGAAAAGTGTTGGGATTGGTGTCCTAATTCTCTTGGAGTCTTGTAAACTTTGTACACATTTTTATTAATAAAATAAGAGTTATTTTATGTGCATTTATTCATATCCAATAAACAAAGATCCGTGATTATTGTATGTAAACTTAAGCATGTATATGAGATACACTAGTAGATCATGCCTTAAGTAATAACCTAAAAGGTCTGTAGTATAAGGATAAAGGAGGGATACCTTATCCTGGTGATACTACAGATACGGCTCGCTTTGTAGAGGTTTACAAGTGTTGTGAACTACTACAGATGGTCTGATCCTGACCATTCATATGGAGACATACGAGCGAGAGTGTCCTATATAAAGAGTTTGTATAAGACCGAACCACAAGATGATTCGTCTCTTTATATAACACCTTTGATAATTGAGACTTACATCTCACTTAAACGACCATAGGTGACATGACCTTATTCTTGAGTGTTTTGGGAACTTCTGCCTATGAGGGTGATCCTTTGATTAGTATAAGTGAGAGTGACCAGTTTGCCAACTCAATAAGTCTATCTTTTTGGAGATTTGTCTGATTGGGGAGCTAGGAACTCAGTTACACAAGATGAAATTCACTCCTTCCCCGAAGCAGGGATAAGTAGATAGATTGCTCCCTTAAGGACTGATTTTGGATCTTGAACATAGTGGCCACATTTTCTCTTTGGAAGAGAGAAGCCAGTCATAGTAGGACTATGACTTATTATTCATTAGAGGAATTAGTGGTACTTAAGGAGTTAGATGTAACTATGGGGGCAAAACAATAAATTGGCCCAACTATACTTACGAACGATCTGTGAAGGGTTATCACACTATTGATTGGTTGATATAGATATAGAAATATATTTTTAGTGAGAAGAGTGCAACTGTCGATCTTTAATAGAGTGCCCAACAGTTAAGGATGGTGGATCTCATGACTAAAGAGTTTAGTCAGTTATTCACGTATCGTTGGAGCTTCAAGCCACAAGTCCATAAGGTCCCCTTGGTAGCTCAATGGATTCAAGTTGAGAATCAGTTCTTGGGGTTAGTTTGAAGTGTTCAAATTAACAAGAGGAAATTCAATTATATATGATATAATTGGTGTGATGTATGAGATACATCAAGTGGAGGAATTAATATAAATATGATTTACATTAAGTACCATAAAATAGAAAAAGAATTATGGTTTGTATGTTTCATGAGATGAAATATCAAAACTATAGGTTATAAATATAATATGGTAAGTTGGTTATCATATTTATTTATAATATATTAATTATATGATAATTAACTTCTTTTTCTCTAATAACCGATTGAGTGAGAGGTTTTTGGTGGTTTTATGGTAACCGTGAGATAAAAGGAAAATTGTTTTCCTAATTTTAGAGAGTTACCTCATTTGGAAAGAACTCACGGATAAGCTATCAAGTGAAAGAATTTCACTAAGCGATAGTTGTGCAGAGACTAAACGATCGTGGAGCTTTGACTATACAATAGTTCATCAATTGATTGTAGCTAAACGATCGAGTGGCTAAGTCTATACGATAGGCTGCCATTTACTAAACGACTGAGTACATCGTCTATACGATAGACAGCTTCCTATCTCTTATTGCTCGATCGTCTATACGATCGTTGTCCTCCAGTCTCTTTTTCAAGCCAAGATCATACAAAGCCCACAACTCTTGGATTCTCATATAGAGAATACCAAGGTAACCATTGTGGTGGTATCCTCACTCCGTTCGTTGGGTTTGTGGAGGCTGTGTTCGTTGTTCGTGCTGTTGGTAGCAGTCCAGTCGTTGTATTCGAGAGTTGCTGTTCTTGGACGCATTAAAGTGATCGAGGGATTCGTGAAGAATGTTTCTTCAAAGGTACGCATACTCTATCCCTTGATTTTATGGAAGCATGCTATAATTTCATGTTGTGCATTACCTGTTAGTTTCTGTTCTTAGACTATAATTGATCGTGTTCACTCGAAGGGATTTGGAACGATCTCTTTCGCTGCTCGTGGAAATTCTCGTGTATGATTTCCTTCAAAAAGATAGTGCAAACTTTGTTATGCCAAGACCTAAATGTTAAGTCAGCAACACTTCCTGATGTGGATGATCAAATCCGCTACACCCACCCTCTACCTGATCCTGAATCGACTTTAGACTAGCTTTACATTACAAAATACCGCTCGAAAAGTTTGAAGGAAAAACCCAGAACCCGATCTATGGTCGAATAGCAGCTCGTACATAAGCATACACACTAAAAAGAATATGCTTTCTTACAGTGCACCCTTTATATCGAAGTACTTATAGGGGAAGCAAAAGTTGGTCTAACTTTGTCTTCGGGAAGTAAGCTATCTGTGGTTATGGTTTGTTTTCTGAGTGAGGCGCTAGGAGATTTCCTGCTAGTCGATCCAAAGGAGCTATACTCTACTGGGTCCCCTTATTGTACTAGCACACTACCTATGACATAGTCTGACGCATCCTTGTGTACTTCAAATGGCTTAGTGTAATCTGGCAACTGCAATACAGAGTCATCAATCAATACTTTGCAAAAAAGCTTCATTCTTTCTCTTTATTATTTTTTATATCTCTATTTCACTACTATCTACGCATCTACTTTGTTTCTTTGTTTGGTCTTTTTCTTCTTTTTTTTATCTTTTTCTAATTTTTGGTGTGTTGGGTGGGGAAAGAATTCCTTATGAGAGCCTAGATCACTCCGAAGATGAGGATTCCTTTGGGCTCCAGGTCCTATTGGAGCCTTGGCCCCTGACTCCTAAAATGAGGAATGAATGATTGAGATGAGATGGGAGATTCTTTCCAAAAAAAAAAATCTCTCTGGCACGTAGATAAAAAATAAAAAACATAACGAAAGCCAAATAAATCACTAAAAAATGAGAGTTAGATAAAGAAGTTTCACTAAGAACTTGCACTAGACTTCTTCCCCCTTTTCGACTTTTCCTTTCTCCTTTTGTGCTTCTACCTCGAATTTTCAGTATGTTTTATAGAGACCCGAGGAAAATTTTCTAAGAATGAGTCCAATTTTAAAGGCTTGATCCACTCTGTAATCATGGATCATGAACAGATCCCTAAATGCTTCTTTATACTGTTGCCCAAGTAGGGAGAACTCTTAGATTCTCGACATTTTAGAAAGTTTTGATTTCAATATTTTGAGGCAGATTACAAAATTGAAAAAAATGATTGGGTTGCGCTATATATATGAATGAGTATACAATAATGCTGTATTTGGTGAATCAAATATCATGGTCTATTAACGAACCACCCTGATTAGTTGATCTTCTTTTCTTCATCTGTATGTCTATTTCATGCACTTTGTACCATAACTTTATACCCACCCTGTTACATGAAATGCGCCAAAGCAAGCCACTCCAGAGTGTCCCCTTCCCAAGGCTTCCACCTTACGCTCGAAGAAGATGAAAGACCTTGTTATACCATCTCCAGCAATCTACCATTAGTAGAAACAGATGCAGAGGTAAGCAAGAAAGCTATAGCACGATTCGTACAATCTATACCAGAATTGATAAAAAAAAAACCACTTTCTAACTCTTTCGACGAGACAAGTAGGACCTTCCCTTGAACCTAATTCAACTGTTGGGACAAAAACCTCCCTTTTAGTTCTAGGGCGATATCCAATGCTAGCAAATTATTTTTCCATGACATATAGAGTGTGATTGAAGCACGGGGAGCAGGAGATCTCATTACAAATTGAGTAGCGGGATCCCCAACATCAGTATATGGAGGAAATATCTACTTTGATAGTAGTCAAAATGGTTACTATCAATGGTTTGTACAAAGTTTAAATGATGTTATCATGATGCTAGATTACTTTAAATTAAGTACTTTTCGAAGTCATAAATCACAACGATTCTTCCTTATTGAGGAATATTACGGTCTTTACGGTCTCAAAGTATTTAAACCTGATAGTCTTCACCATAAAGCATTGCTAGCTTTCTTAGAAAAATGGAATAAGTTGATGATACAGTCCACCTTTCTTCTATTCATCTGCTTATATTAGTAAAAAAGAGAAGCACCCTGAAGTTTACATCCTAATTCTACCTAGATCCGATATCATAAGTCATATCGTTTAGACTTTTTCGGGTAAACCAATTTTCAGGTATCTAGGCATGGTTTATGCAATGATCAGTATAGGTGTTCTTGGATTTCTTGTTTGGGCTTATCATATATTTATTGTGGGCTTAGACATTGATACCAGTGCCTAGTTCACCACTGTTACCATGATCATAGCAATCCCCACTAGAATCAAAATCTTATGCCCTAGGCGACACATGCTACAATGGCCGGGACAAAGGGTCGTGATTCCTCGAAGGTGAACTAACTCCAAAAACCCATCATCAGTTCAGATTGTAGGTTGCAACTCGCCTGCATGAAGCCAAAATCGCTAGTAATCGTCAATCAGTCATACGTCGGCCTCTTCGATGAGCGAAGATGATATCTTCAGAAGTGTCCTGTTATCGAAAATTTTGAGACCCTGTTCTTGTAGGAGGTTTCTACACTCCCATCAATACTGGCCGTCCAACGAATGCAAAGTCTCTCACTTAAGGCTTTTTTCATGGCTTCGTTCTATGTAGGAAACTAGGTTCGAAGTTAGGTTGACAAACTCTTCCATCTGCATTTCGAGAATTCTTGTCATGCTTTTTGATTCATGATTTGATGTTATGGATTCCTCATAGATTCTTCCCCTCGTTCCTTTTATCTTGGGCATTTTATAATGCTATGCATTCTTTTTTATCTTGTACTGACGATACATGGAACACCAACCAATCACGACGAAAAAAATGAACTTATTATAACTACATAAAAAACTACAACGTGAAAGCACACTTTCTTGAAACTAATTGATAGGAACTTAGTGTTAGAACTATCTAAAAAAATATAACAAGCATGCGATATGCAACATCAACTTGAAGCTCATAATATGTTTCTCGATTTTTTTTTGTATAAATAAAGGATTCTTTCTCTTTAAGGAAGGTAGTTAGGCGTATGTAGTCTCGATCGAATCTACTACCTAATTGGTTTAGCTTAACGATGTCCTTGAGTCCAATGAGGATAAAGAGGATGGCTCAGCTTGAAAATACCAACTAACACTTTAAAAAATGTCGCTGGCGAAGATCGAATTTTATCTAATATGTGTCTAAGGTACCCTCTTTTAGTCGCTCTCCGTATGTGGAAAGGGTTTTTTTTATAGAGGTTGAGTAAGGGGGTGGAGCTTGAGGCTTCTCAACTGCAGGAACAAGAAACGAACCTCCAAAAATGGAATGAGTTCACAATGACTACCACAATCAACTCACCCCCTCATCACTTGCCGCTATTTTTTCTTTGGGGGAGTTCACAATGTTTTTTCTGGTATTCCTTCGAAAGGAAACCCGAGAAAGAAAAAGCTATGCTAATGATCGATGCTTTCGTTCTTATTGTTCTGGGTTTCGATCTATATGACCTCCAAGCGGTACAGAGTCAACCTCTTCTATAGAGGCAGACAGGTAATAATTTAATCTTTAAGAAACTATTTAAGGGGGGAGCCCTTTGACAATGGAAAGATCTTTGTGCCTTTCCAGCATAAATCGTATATCTAAGAGAGGTCGTATTTCTTTGGCTTTGTAGTAATGGAATGGTTTCATTATTTAAAATGAAGAACATTTCCCACCAAAAGACCAGTCCAATAATACCACTCACTAGTAAATAACACAAAACTTCTTCGTGAATCTCCGCTATTTGAATATTGCAGGTTCGAATCCTGTCCCAGCCTAATCACCTGAGATGCATTTTTTGTATTGGTAGTACTTGATAAGGAGAGAATAATGTCTTTCTTATTTTGCTATTTTTGTTCTCGGTCCTTCGTTCTCTCACTCCCTCACGGTTAGTGAATCATTCTTGCTTCCTAACTTGCTAAAGAAAAGGTATTCATGAGACCATGGGTACTTGTATCAGAACACTGGCACCAGTTAATGATTCACTTCCTTCAACAAATTTTTTTTAAAAAAACCAATCGGATACTAGGTTGTTTAGCTAAGGAGGTGGGGAAGGGTCCGCAGAAGGAGAGAAGGGGGTTGTAGAGTTGCTGAGACTACTCCACCCCTTTTAGCTAGAGAAAAATGTTGCACTATCTGCTCCAGTTTTATTTTTTTAAAAAATCATAATGAGTCTCAAAATGCCTCATTAGTTTGTCAGCAGCAAGTAAATTATCACCCGTTAGTTTTTGTTTTTCCAAGTCGTGTAATTATCACTCGTTAGTTTGTCGGCACCAAGTAAATTAAAAGTTGTGGAAGTCATAATGCATAAATTTCTTGAGACCATACAAATTATTTATTTAGTTTATTTGCATTAAGCCACTTATATATTGGTCTATTTGCATAAAACCACTTAAAAAAACTAGTCAATTTTAGCAAAATAATCTAATGTACTCTAAGCGACATCTATTTTGCAAGGATGCTTAAGTGAGATAGGATAAAAGCCATCGTAGGGTAATCAAGTGCCCTTTCACTGAAATGAGACTATTTCAACCAATAGACAGAACAACTCGCAACTATTAGTCGCCATTATTCGATCCAGAAATAGTTAAATTCGCTTAACATTTCTCGTAAGTGTAACGTCTCATTTTAGATTCTAAAGTTTCGCCCTAATGAGCCATCTGTAAGAAAAAACCGATTGGGGCAAAAACAAGTAACCCTCATCAATTTTTGGAGTTTGAATAAAGCGTCATGCAAAAATGTCATCCGTAGGGGGACACTCAAGGTGCTACGAGGCCATGCATGAGACTTTTCTTCAAACTAATGAGAGAGGCCAAGGGATGTGTTGTCACACGTCCCACTCCCACTTACTATAGACACTCTCTCCATTCACCTTGATATTGATCTATATAAACACCATCCGTAGGGGGACACTCAAAGTGCTTCGAGGTTGAGTATAGATCTCACCGTGTGAACTTTTAGGGAGAAACGTGAAGAGGATAAAATGAAGTATCATATACCCATTTTTCTCCCTCTGAGTGTTTCACTTAGGATTAATTAACTTAAGAAAATCGGCTATTAATTTTAACTAAGTGATTATTTAATTTGCCCTAAAACAACATTTGCTCTTGATAGTTAAACAATTTTTATTATGGTTCGTTAAACACTTTAACAAACGTTAACTAATAATTGCATACTTGTAACAAATCTATCTAATTCACCTTTCCAGATCAGTTTCCAAGTAGGAGTGTTATGCTTCCGTCAACTTAAATATCCTAGCGTAGACAGGACTATCCTTAGACAAAAAGTCCCTTATAGATACATTTGTTACAATGTTAATCTTTTAATTAAGAATCAATTTAATCCTATTAAACTGATTAAAAGATTAAACTTAATTTCTAATCTTATTAGAAAAGTGATATTAGGTCTATGTGAATCATATTTTAAAACTATTTTAAAAGATGACCTAAGGATTGCATGCAATTATGAATTATTGATTTTAATTTCTATATTCATTTAATTATAATGATTATAAAAAAAACAAATTAAAACCAATCAATTGCATCGAATGACATGCTTGGTAAATTATAATAATTATAAATTATCTAAGGTAATGTCATGCTTCATGTAATTCCATTTCATTACTAACTATATATAACAATTATATAATAATGTAATGAAATAATTAATAGCATTCATCCATACATACTCAAAACTATATATTATAACATTTATAATATAAATGATGCATGACAATGTTATTAATGCATCAAACATATAGTATAACCGTTATATTATATGATGCATGAGCATGCTATATCAATTCAATCATGCAACTATATATATTATATCACTTATAATATAAATGATACATGAAATTAAATGCATAACCTATAGTGGGATTTTTACTATATCACATACATTATGACATATAATGATAAATATAAATCATAGATCAAATGTATAATTTTTTTAAAAAAGATAATTATTGGACCAGAATTGGCAACTTAACAATTAATTAAATTAATATAGCACTTATATTAATTTAATTAATTAAAAAAACTAACTATGACAAAATATTAATCAACCGGTTTGAAACAAGTGAACCGGACCTTGAATCGCTCGAATCGAACCACCCACCAACAATCTCTCAGCAGCGATCTCTTAGCAAACGCTACGCGATCTTTTCCTCATCGTAGCATTGCTTTGTTTTTCCTCTGAAATACACTGGGAATAGCACGAGTGACTAAAAAATTTAAATTATAGACTCGATCGCAAACAATAATACCCAAAACAGGGGCCCTTACAAACCCAATTTGTAAATTGAAAGTGATAAATCTAAACAGTCCAATCTCGAAAACATTCAATAATCGTAAACCATTCACATTCACAAACATTCATCATATGAACATATACAGAATGCTACCCTCAATTCTGTAGAATTAAAATCTGGAACAATAAAAATTGGGGATCAAAATCTGGCCCCGATACCAATTGAAGAAACCTTTGAAGGTCCTTGAGCGGAAGCGTGAAGATCGATCCAAAATTTATTTTTATAGAATCAAAATTATATAGTACAAATGTTTTGCATAATTATAAATTTACAACATGAAACCAAAAGGAAATGAGAGAATTAGGGTGAGAAAAAACTTACCCTTGAAGAATCCTTCTTCACGTTTTTCCTTTCTCTGGATCTGCCACGAACAAACTTGATCCAAAATGGTCACCACCACGAAAAGAACCTCTTGTATTCTCTAATGGGATGAAAATCACTAAGGAGTTTTAGGTTCTTAGGTTTTTGGAAGAGAGGAAGTGAATGAGAGGAAAAACTATTTTTCCAAATAAAAACTTCTATCTCTTTTTGGAATTATGTAAGTCTATCGAGCATTAAATCCACACATGCACTAAAATAGAGAATTTTTTTTTTAAAAAAAATATATTATAACTATCTTATCATATAATATATATTAAACTATATGTTATTTTTAACACATGCACTAAAATATATATTTTTTTAAAAAAAATTAATATACAAATATATGATAACTACCTTATCATATAATATATATAAACTATATGTTATATCTAATATAACACATAACTTATAGTTTAATATTATATCGAATACAATATGACCTATAGTTTTCATTCTTTTATCAATGCATGATATTTAATATAAATCCTATTTATATTAAATTTAATTATATGAATCCAATTCACATAATTAATATTTGAATCAAATTCAAATATTTATTTCCTCTCAAATAATGTATGAAATATATTAAGTAATTATATCATATATATTTAAGTAGAATTAATTATATCACATATAATTAATTCCCTCAATTAATTTGAACAATTCAAATTAATTCAAAATTGATTCTCATGTAATCCCCGTTGAGTTATAGAGGGGACCTCATAGACCTGTAGATTGAAGCTCCAATGGTACTTAAATAATTAACTAAACTCTTTAATTAAATTATTCAACAATCTATTAACTGTTGTGCACTCCACTAAAGACCGACAGCTGCACTCTTCGCATTACAGATATATTTCTGTGTTCATTATATATAACCAGTCAACAGCGTGATGATCCTTCACAAATTGCTTATAAGTACAGCTGGGCCAAAATTACCGTTTTGCCCATGTTGTTACATCTAACTTCTTAAGTATTATTGATCCCTTTAATGAACAATAAATCATAGGCCAATTATGACCAAACCCCTCTTGGGCTAGGAGAGGGTGTAGCACCACATTGTTCAAGCCCTAGAATCAGCCCTTAAGGGAGCAATTTATTTACTTTTCCCGACGTTGGGGAAGGAATGAATTCCGTCTTGTGTAACTGTGTTCCCAGTTCCCTAATTAGACGATTCCCCAAAATGGTAAGCTTGTTGAGTTAGTGATCTGGCCATTCTCACTTATACAAATCAAATAACCACCTTCATAAGCAGGAGTTTACAACTCACTCAGGATTTAGGTCATGTTACCTATGGTCATCCTAGTGAAATGTAAGTCTCTATTATGAACGACGTTATATAATGAGACTAGTCATTTCATGATCCGGTCTTATAAAAACTCCTTTGTATAGAATATCCCTGCTCACATGTCTTCACATGAATAATCAAGAATAGATCATTTGTATTACTTCACAATAATTGCAACATTTGCAAAGTGGGTCATACTCGTAATGTCATCAGGATAAAGACAACAACCCCAACACCATCATCATGTGATTGTGTCCATTTTTTTTAGTCAATATCATAAAAATATTCAAGGCACTTAGGGTTCAAGCTTCAACTCTTTCATGAACCTAATGAACTCGCGCCTTTGGTGTTGATTTCCTACCTTAAACACCAAATTTTTCAGTTGCTTCGATTTGTATTTCCTATTGAAATTACTAGCAACATGATGAAAACAATATCAATGGTACACTCTAGGTTCACTCCAACCCATTTTCTCATTGTTAATTGCAGCAAAAATGCCCTTATGTCTATTAGAAAGCAAGTAAATATCATCTCGTTGGGTAACATATTCACGCAACGCCCACAGAAACCATGACCAAGTGGACGAGTTTTCTCCTTTAACAATAGTAAAAGCAAGGGAAAATATATGCCCATTTGCATCAATAGATAAAGCAGTCAATAATTTTCCCGTATACTTTACGTAGAGATGAGTTCCATTGATCTGAATTAGTGCTTTACAATATTTAAACCCTTCTCTTGCAGGATCGAAGAACCATAAAACTCAACAAAAAATAATCATATATGACACATCAAATGGAAGAAAATATCAATCAGATCGTGTTCTAGATTGTAATGCACAACAACCCTCAACTAATATGGAAGCTTTGAATATGATTTCTTCCAATCACCAAACACAACAATTAATGCTTTTCTCTTGGCTTGCCACACTCGTCTATAATTTTCATTATACCCATATTGTTTTTCAATTGCTTCTTAGAGTAAGGCCACAAGAACTCCAATATCAACTCTAACCATATTTTGAATTTCAATACTCATAAAATTTAGATCAAGTTGTAAATGATCCTGTGTCAATTTTGAATACAAACATGAGTGCTCCCCTTTAAGTCTAGTAATTTCAAACATCTCATGAGTTTTACACCGACATGCTCGTAACTTCCAATCACAACCATCCTTCCATTGTTTGCATCTCACATACTAAATATCTTGGTTCGATTCTACTATGACAATCTCATAGTGTTCCGTCATGCAATTTTTTTTACAGCCAATTGTAGATCTTCTTTGGTGTCAAATAACATTGCTTTTTATATTAAACTAGAATTATCTATACACATGCTCATTTCCTCCAATGTTTTTTACTCGCGTTCGCAGGTTGAATTAATAATATCCCAATTTATTTGGGTGAACATCTTTGATAGTACTAACTCAAGATCATATTCCGTACTTCTATCATTTCCAAATAATTCATCAAATTCTACGTCAATGTCCCTATCATTTACAGATTCAAGAATGACTAAATCTTTAGGACACATCCACATATTTACTCAAATCTTTACAAGTTGACAAAAAATTAGTCTAACTTAATATGTTAATACTAACAGCCCAATCTAACATAAATCTAAAAGATAATCCAAACTCTATTTTATGACTAGTCCAAAAAGTTTTTTTTTCTTTCAAACAGTTCAAATAGTCCAAATATATCAAAACTCCAAACAATCCAAATATTATTTATGACCAGTCCAAACAATCCAAATATTTTCTTTTAAAAAAAAACTAACTACAACCCAAATCCTCAATCCAACTTATAATATCAAATATTTTTTATGCATACATTTAAATAAAATATTAGATCTATAGAGCACAATCTCATATATTGAAAAAAAAAATCGTTACCTATGGTCGATGACAACAGGAAGAATGGCGCATGATGATAGACGATGGACGATTGTGAACGACGGATGTTGGATGTAGGTAGACATCGATAGATGGAGTCGGTGGACGACTGTGAGAAATAGACAAAAAGGAAGAAGGTTTGAGATGGGGAAGAAACTGAAGGGAGAAGGTCGTGGGTGGATTTGGGGACCACTAAGTCAAGTATCGGATACACGATTTAGAAGAGTTCATTACATGGTCAACATTGCAAGTATGTATATGTGGCCTTCTGCATGTGCCAGATTCACGTGATGCGAAGGAAGTTGTGGACCCTGTCCACGATTTAGGTGCTTACTTAATAATCGTGTACAGGGTCCACGATTCCATTGCTCCATTTTGGAAAAATTAAAATAATATTGTAGTTTTAAAAACAATTTATAAAAATATTGTTGTTTTGAAACTATTTAAAAAAATATGGTTTTTTTTTTTCCAATATGTTGAGTGTTGAAAATTCGACCAACCTAGGTCGAATTTTCAACATTCGACCTTTACCTTTTGTTTTTTTTCTTTAATTTTCCATTTTATAAATATGGTTGTTTTTTTAAATTTTTTTTAATATGTCGAGTGTTGAAAACTCGACCTACCTAGGTCGAATTTTCAACATTCGACCTTTACCTTTTTTTTAAAAAAAAAAATCTATTTTATAAAAACATTTTATTATTTTATTTAACTTTACTCTAAAAAGAACAAATTAAAAAAATATCTCATAAAAATAAAAAATTATAAATTAAAATATCTCATTTATATAAAAATAATTACAAAAATCAATGTGTTCCACAAGGCGGACGTCGTCGATTTCGAGCTTGTTGACGCCGTTAACTTCGAACTTGAGGTTACTCTGGTTCTTCTTGATGTTGCTCTAGTACCTCTGCAGGTGCTTCATAATATAAATATTCATTATGCTCTCCACGACCCCGACCATGTCCATGCACGTATGAAGACGAAGGATCAGTCTCTGAGTCATAATGTCCTGAACCAAATGCTGACATTATCATCATCAGACTAACATAATCAATTTGACTTTGCGTCTGGATCACGGAGCAACTCTTCTACATTATTGGCAACCTCATCAAACTCATCCTCTTCCTGAACAGGTTCTCTACATCTAGAAGCTGGTGGAGGAACAATAGGTATATCGTACATATAATGTATCTCCTCCATATAGCTTTGGTTGTCACTATATATAGCAAGAACCTGGTTCAGATCATTCACAGCACCACGGAGTCTACTGTTGTTTGATCTCTATGAATTATAAAATAATTAGATAATATTTAAAATAAATTTAAATTAAAAATAATTAGATAATATTCATTCATTTACCAGATGACCCACAGTTGCTCCCGGACGACGCATTGTGATATTATTATACCAGTGAATGTAGTATTGAGTGACATCCCTATCAAACTGTTCAATAGAAACCCCACTGCAATAAACCTTGCACGATAGTGCCATCGCACTACCAAATGTGCAACTTTTTTGGACCAATTTATAGTCCTTGAGTCGATATCATGCAGTAGGGGTTCAATATTACAAGGCGATGGGACATCCTGCTGAAAACTGAATTGTCTTATCACCCTATCAGGAAGATGCCACTCACCAATGTGAAAACATATGAGAGGACTCATCATCCACCATATGTTTTGACCATTCGTATAGAAATTGGGCAAAATATACATAATAATTTTGTACTGCTCCCAAATAACTTGAAACACAAAATATTATATTGGAGAACATTAAAGACAAATACAATAAAAATGTGTATAAAATAATCAATTTGGTTAAGTGTTAATGTACTTAATCAGGTTGAAGCAGATCAAACATGTATCTGTATTGGCTAACTACATGTGTGGTTGTCCTAGTCACATAAAATTTGTCTCTCCACCTAAAATTTTAAATTGATAATTTAGATTCTAAATTAGCTAGATCAGTGATATAAACATTAAATTGAATTAAAATAACATACCGAGAACTGAAGGCTCGTCAAGCTAACTGAGCGTCATTGACATGTTGTAGCTGTGGAGCCATTATTGGAAATCGCTCCCAAGCCCATAATTGCAAAAGTATGAGAGACCCAACTATCTCACGAACCTTAGGTCTTGTTGCTTTGCATAGTTGTCTATACAACCATGCCAAACATGCTCCACCCCATGAATATCGCCCCGCATCATAGAGGTTAGCTAATAGTGGCAGGAATATCAAGTAAACAAAATGACTTGATTTGTCGGAAAACAGACTTCCACCCATCATTTGTAGTATATATGCTAGCGCATATCTTATGACGGTTTCCTCGTTTACATCATCTGCAAACTCCCAAAATTGTGTTCCTAATCATATCAAACTTAACCTCGATCCTTTAATTTTGTTAGCAGGTGGGGTCACACTGAGGTACAGTTGACAAACTTGTGACCAGTCATCGTACATCACTCCGGTGACCGGCTCACCATCAATAGGTAACCCCAACAACACTTCTATGTCTTGTAGAGTGATAGTGCACTCTCCAACAGACATATGAAATATATGCGTCTCAGGCATCCATCTCTCGACCAAGGTTGTGATAAGATGTCAGTCCAATTGAATAAATCCCAATCTGGCAACCCCATAGAATCCAGATGTGCGGAGTAGCGGTAGTATTCGATGGTAGATTTGGGATAGTGCGCTGGAAAACTGCCTCTCGACGTCTGCAAGATATTTCTCCAATAGTACGATCTCGTCATACAACATATGATCAATGAATGGACTGGTCATACAAAACATCGGGATCAACAGGTCATGGGTTTAAAGCCATGATCTGAAAGGAAAAAAATATTTATTTCTCAATTAGAAGAATAATGTACAACTTAATTAACTAAATTAAATATACATGATAAAAATTATTTATTTCTCAATTAAATAATGTACAACTTAATTAAAAGAATAATGTATAACTTTATAAATTATAATAAAAAAATTGATTATACAATAAAATTATCTATACTTAATTAAATATACATGATAAAAAAGTATTTATTTATCAATTAAAATAATAATGTACAACTTTATAGATTACAATAAAAAAATTGAATATACAATAAATTATAATAAAAAAATTGAATATATAATAAAAAAATATTTATTTCTCAATCCCTAACTATCTAGAGCCCGTCTTAGTAACGAAGAACACTTCCTTCGATTATGGCCTAACTGATTACAAAATCTACATCGTTGTCGAGTGACTAATTCTATGCAATCCATCTCGTTGTGATAACGTGAACTTTTTGGTCTACCAGGTTTTCTCAACAACGATGGATTAAGATATAAGATGGGCATATTAGGGTGCGTGATCCAGTAATCTTCATGCGGTACAGGTTGAAATTGAGGAGAGTAACATTCAGCATACGTGGACAATTTATAGTAGTCCTCAATAAAGTCTTTGTAGTTCATGTTAAAATGTGAGCAAATGGCCATAAAATGCGAGCATGGAATGTCGAACGCTTGCCACTTGTTACATGAACAGTACCGCTCGGACCTGTTTAGCCTCAATATTTGAACATTTCCTCCTTTGGTATTGAGACTATGACGTCCGGTCTTCACATGAAACACACCTTCATACCGATCTATGATTGTACTTCATGTTTATTAGATCTTGCAGTCCATTTATTTATTTTCTCGTGTGCGTATCTGAATTTTTACTCCACTTAGTATTATAAAATATGCTTGAAATAAATTGTTAATAACATATATATATAATATTACCGGGTGTATTTATCTTGATGCTCCAATGCATCCCTTATTTCTTATTTTCTTTTCTCAAAATAATTCACGCACTTGAAGAATGTTATTTGAGCAAGAGCATTTATAGGCAACATTCGAGCTCCTTTGAGGACATCATTTATGCACTCTGATAGATTTGTCGTCATCCACCCATATTTAAACCCTCCATCATGTGCTTGAGTCCATTGCTCTAAACCAATGTTGTAAAAAAAAACTCAGACAACTCCAATTTATTCCTTTGATATCTTCAATTGCTTTATTGAACTTCCAAACTTGAAACTAACGCATGATGACGGGCATAAATGCACGTCATTATAGGCCTTTTATTTAGAATTATGAGGGCTTTTAAGTAGAAGATGTGGCAATTATATTAAGAATTCATGAGAAAGCGAGCTTGCGCCGATCAACATTAAGAATCTCGACTAACCCACTTTTATGCGTTATGCGTTCAATTGTCTTTGTAGCTAATGCAAGAAGTGGTCGCATACGTGGAAGCCAGGATATTGCAAAGACGACCGCATGCGGAGAATCTCTCCATCGTAGAGGCGAACGCATACGTTCAATGCATGGATGTTGCGGCCATCAACCGCATGCGTCCATCGCATAGAAGTTGCGGTTGTTAAGCAAATGCGGTCATCGCAGAGAGATTGTGGCTACAAAATAATAACCATAATAGAAGGATGACCGCAAGGGTGGTGGAATGCGTTAATACTCCAGAAACCAAGCATGAATGCATACCTCGGGAGTATCAAAAGGTGATGTTGATGTTTCACCCACCACGCCGTTTGCAGCAGAGATTTAGAGTAGGTCCATCACGTCCATCACGTCGTTAGCTGTAGAATTTCAGAGAAGGACTATTAATGCTGTCGGCGATCAAACTCTATAAATAGAAGCCGTATAGCAAAATTTCAAATCATCCAAGGTTTTCTGCCCGAGGGCAGATCCCTGTGATCCAGATCAAACCGTGAGAAGATAGCTTGAGAGTTCTTCATCCCCTCAGCCATTCCGAGTGACGATCGAAGCCTTCGCCGGAGTTAAAGCTCGAGAGATTCTACTCCACCGCCCATCCATGGCACCACCGGTAGCCTCGACACACATCTGATGGAAGCAAGACATTGCTTCCATCCGTCTCTCCATGCTTCCATCCGCCCCTCCATATCTCTTCTATCCTTGTATTGTATTGCATTTTGGCTTAAGAGATTAATACATTTTGTGATCAATGCATTTCTATACATTTTGTGATCAATGCATTTCTATATTTCCTTCGATTACATCTCCATCTTCATTTACTTAGTATCCTTTACTTTCATTGCATCACTGAGTAAGATTGCTAGAGTATCGCATACTTAATCATGCGGCATAGAGATATGAAGCATGTAACAAACCACCGGGTGGTGTGCGTTGCACGAGTGTTGTGAGAAAACCTTATTGCTTAGTGTGAAGCTGTAGTAACGCTTGTCTATAAGTGGGCACAATGCTTATCTATGAGTAGAATCAACAACAACTAACTGCCCGAGAGGGTAAATGATTGGTCGCATTAAACAATGTAAGCAAGTGTTCACTTGAGATAGGAATAATCTTACGTCAGCCAGGTTTATGCTATTACCTTGTCTTATGAGCACATCATTCATCATTTAGGCATACTTAGGAGAGTAGTCTAAAAACCAAATCTAAGACTCGAGAGAGCAGATTGGAACGCATAAGCAAGAATGGGGAACTTAGGAATAAGCTCTGTTTGCCATTACATACGTATGCCCCCTTTAAGTAGGATATGATGGTATGCGGTCATCTTGCTTATGTGCGAGAGCACGTGAGCGGGAATATAGAGGCTTAGAATTAGGCTTCTCGACATTAGCACATATACATCGCATGCGTCCATGTCAAGTGTGTATAGCATGATCGCATAGCTTACGTTGGTTGAGGTTACCCTTGCGATCAAGCTTAGTGTTGCAATGAAGACATCCTCGCCTTTTTATCTATTTTTCCATGCATTTTACTACGCGTTAACAATTGTCGTGTCTCTACCTCTTAGTCATATTTCCACCACTTAATCTGTTAGCTAGGAGTAGGAGTAGTGCATAGTTCGTAACCTTCGACATTCTTTTTTATTCGCCGCAAACACATTACCGCATAACATTTAGCTACAAGTCCCTGAGTTCGACCTCAGATCACCCGAGAAACTTGCGATCTCGTTATACTTGGTGAGAGCGTAAGAAAAGTTGTGACAGGAACACATGGTCATTGCATAAGAGATTAACGCATACATTCCATTTCAATGCATGACCACCAATGCATGAGAACAAACGCATAACCTAAGACATGCATCACATAATATGCATTCCATAATTTTCGTCACCAACACCCGGCAAGATAAACATAATTTTTCAATGTATTAAATTTGTACTTTTTATTAAAGTTGCTGACGATATGTCTTAAGCAGAATCGATGGTGACATTTTGGTCCCGTCCAACCATTTGTTGGATTGTTCACTGCTGCGATTATGCCAGCATGTCGATATGAAATTAAACACACCTCTTCGTGTGTTACAATTTATCTCAAGTGTTTCAAGAACCATCTCCATGAGCCTGCAGACATTTATTAAAAGATAAATGCAAGTGGAAGAAGATGCCCGTTCGAGTCAACTGATGTAGCAATCAACAAATTTCCTTGATATTTGCCATACAAGTGTGTACCATCTATCTGAATTATCGGCCGACATTTATTAAAAGCTTCTATACAAGGTCCAAATGCCCAAAATACAGAAGTTAGGATAACATGACCTTCATTAAGCATTTCTTTCACTCTTCACTCTACACGTGTTCCGTGATTGGTCTACTTAACCATATACAACCACCTAGGTAAATTTGTAAGACTCATCCCAATCACCGAACACTTTAGCCAACGCTTTTCTTTTGCCCTCCCATACCCTATGATAAGGAACATGATATCCAAACTTTCATTTGATGTCGGACTGCAGTTATGCCACACTGATAGATGGTTTTTCTCTTACGACATCACAAAACTCTAGTGCAATCATTGATGAGTTCAATTACACATGACTTTGACTCAGTTTTGAATAAAAACATGTATGTTACTCATTGTACTTGGTGATCTCGAACAAGCCATGTGATTTTTTCTTTATTGCACGAAGTCTCCACTTACAACCTTCCTCCCACTTCTTACACCGAATTGTCCAAATCGTTGGTGTCGATTCCACAACCTCATATGGTGTGTGACATTTAATAGCAAAATATTTTACCGTATGTTGTAGCATTTCTTTGTCTTGACAAATCATCCCTTTATACAACTGAGTATTGTCAACGTCCACAGGGGCTACAATTAGGTCATGTTCTCGATTGATATCCAGTACATTCATATCCAAATCGTTAAATGTATTTGAAGGTAACTCATGTTCACGACCATCGAAATCCAACTCTTCAAATCCATCGTCCGTTTCAGTTCTGAAATCTCTATATTGGTTGTTAGCCGTCATATCTTCATTATCACATGATGATGCAACTGACTCTGGATTAGGATCAATACATTCAGCCGGATCTTCAAACTGACTAAATGGTGTATTCAACTAAGCGATCGTGTAGTAAAGCTCAACAAGGAAAGATGGCTCAATAGGAGTTTGTGGGCGATCGTGTAGTGAGGAAAGAGAGCTCTCGAGAGTGGGAGTTCGAAAAACGCTGTCCTGGAGAGGCCATCACAGTGTGCCACTCATCGTGTACTTCCACTAGGCGATCGTATAGTAAAATTCAGCAATCGTGTAGCATTTGGTATACGATCGTATAGTAAAAGATAGGCGATCGTATAGGTTTTGAGAAGGCGATCGTCTAATTGTAATAGCTAAGCGATCGTGTAGGAGCTTGTAGGCGATCGTGTAGTGAGGAAAGAGAGCTCTCAAGAGTGGGAGTTCGGAAGACGCTGTCGTGGATAGGCCATTGCAGCGTGCCACTCATCGTGTACTTCCACTAGGCAATCTTGTAGTAAAGCTCAGCGATCGTGTAGCACTTGGTATACGATCGTAAAGTAAAAGGTAGACGATCGTATAGGTTTTAAGAAGACGATCGTCTAATTGTAATAGTTAAGCGATCGTGTAGTGAGGAAAGAGAGCTTTCGAGAGTGGGAATTCAGCAGATGCTGTCGTGGAGAAGCCATCACAACGTGCCGCTCATCGTCTATTTCCACTAGGCGATCGTGTAGTAAAACTCAGCGATCATATAGTAAAACTCAACGATCGTGTAACACTTGATAGACGATCATATAGTAAAAGGTATGCAATCGTATAGGTTCTGAGAAGGCAATCGTGTAATAATAATAGTTAAGCGATCGTGTAGGAGTTTGTGGTCGATTGCAGAGGATTTAGTAAGCGATTGTTTAGTCATACCGAGCGATCGTGGAGAGATTGTAAACGATAGTTTAGGGTCTCGTAAACGACCGATTAATCTTGTTTGATTCCTATCATCTAATAAAGAAGTTGTTTATCATTCACTTGTTCTATCCGGAAGTTTGCACCTATTGTTACGTTAATAAGAATTACTAAACGATCGCACAGTAATTTTACTAAACGATTGTGTGCGATCGTGTATAATTACTAAACGATCGCATTGTAATTTACTAAACGATTGTGTGTGATCGTGTAATTCTTTAATTTCCTTTAGGTCGAGGGTTTCTTCTTTAATTTTCGAGAGGTCGAGGCTAACCCTCGACCTCTTCTTTAATTTTCGACAACCCTTGACCTGTTCTTCAAATTTTGTTATCTTCTTCAATTTCCTTTAGGTCGAGGGCCAAACCCTCAACTTCTTCTTTAATTTTCGACAGGTCGAGGGTTGAACCCACGACAAAATATTTTACACAAAATCCCCACCCTCGAAAACTCCAAAAACAACCATAGATTTCTAAATAGTTTCAGAACCACTATATTTTCCTAAATTGTTTTCCTAATCACAATATTAAAAAAAAAAAACTCCCTCCATTTTTGTCAATACTTTCAGCCAAATCCTATTTTTGTCAATAATTATTAAAATAATATTATTTTTAAAAAAACCCCACGTTGAACCTTTTAAATTGAGAAAAAAAAGGTTTGATTAAATAGAAAATAGGAAATATACGATTTCTTTTCCTAATAGGAGAAAATAATCCATTCCATAATTAATTATGATTGGTAATACTAGAATTGATCGAACTTCGACCGGCGGTTTATTGCAGGCACGGCGAGTCGGTAGTCGACATCGGCACTTCAAATTCCCTGCTCGTCTGAACTTCCGCCTCGAAAGTCCACCGCTTCAAAACTCTTCCGCTGTAATATATACTTGGAATCGCTGCTTCCACCACCACCTTCTGTAAAGTCATGCCACCAGGTTCTATTTTTTGCTTTCAGCTGTTATTCTATTTCATTCATTCCACTCTCTCATCGATGCCAATTTTTGCTCTCTATACTTCCATTGCAGATCTACCTGGCTATTACTATGATGCCCAGAAGAACAGGTATTTCGCTCTCAAAGGCCCATTACCTGGTTCTTCTCGTACTTCTTCCTCCTCCTCTTCAGCCCCTCATCATAAACGAGTTTCCAAGTCCACTCCGGTAAGTATTACTCTACGTCCGGATTTTACCAATTTCAATTTTTTCGGGTTAGGGTTGATGCTTTTCTATCCGCAATCTGCTTCCCACGAAGTTTCCGAACTTAGTTGTTTTATTAAAAGGGGCTAAATCTGATTCAAGCAAAGACGCTATCTGACTTCTCTATCACACGAAGTACCTAAATTTTGCGGTTTCTTAATAGTCGTGAATGTTCCCTCGATGATTAGGTTTCGTTGTGCTGCCTCAAATCCGGTTAGAGTCAGTTTCCTCTTGGAGAGCTTTTTGGGGGAAAAAACTATATTGCTTCTGGAGGCAGTCTTGGGCTTTGAAATTAATATTTTCAAAAAGCTCATTATTTAGCAATTGCGATTTTTCCCCATCTGAATTGTCAAACACGTTCTCAAGTGACTAGCACTCAAAATACAATGAAATAAAGTTAAACAAAATAAAGCATTACAACTATTACGGCCAAATACAACCAATAAGAGAAGACAACTCTAATCAATCTCAAGCTAGAAACCAAAAAAGCAACAAATCTTGAAAGGCTCGAAGTATTCTTCCGGAGTGAAACCCATCAAAGTAAACAGACACCGCAAGAAGACAAAACAATTGAGGAAAAGCTTCTAAAAAGCCCAACCAAACTGGAAACTGCTGATCTTAAACGAGCTATCAAAAACCCACTGAAAATGAAGAATGGAGAAGTAATGCCCAAAACTGTAGCACCCAGTAAAGGTTTCAAAGGAAACTTCAATCGAGAAACTTTTGATGACACAAAGCTGAAGAAGAATAACAAATCAACTTAAATTCAAACCCCAAATCTTCAGTTAAAACTTAATTTGTGGTGACAGAGGCCTGATTTCTTTCATCTGTAAACCACACACCTCAATTAAGGAATGAAATTTAGAAAGAATTGAGGAAGGAATTAAGGGATACTTAACGCTGATGCAACTGAAAGTAATGCCTTATCTGAAACCTTACTATCATCAATTGAGAAGAGATTATCAAAAGCTTATGCGAGAGAGTCTTCGACAGCAAGATCATCTAACTGAATATCAACTAACTGCCCTTCAACCTCCTCCCTTCAACCTCCTCCCTGCTCATACTTACCTCAAATGCAAAATCGGAAAGCCCATTTTGGTTGAGTGGAGGTAGATGCCTTATTAGTGGAAGATGACAAAATTCCTTTGTAAAGCACAACATTTCATCTTGGAGGCGTGAATTTTGGATAAGTGTATGAACCTGAAGGAAGTGGAAGAGGCTGAGAAAGCTTTGAAGGAAACTTGAACTCAAATATTCCAAATCAACTTTTGCCCTCTTTTATTTTTCTTTGTGATAAAAAAGTAATAGGATTCATCACATTCAGCTTTAAATTTTTTTAAAATTGGAAGAAGAAATATGATTTTTCACGTAACTAGTTGATGTAACATAATCAGTAGTTGTTTTGTAATTTTCAATTGAATGGTTCATTTTTTTTTGGTTTACAAGAGGTTCATCCATTAGTCCCATGTATGATGTAAATAGGGGGTTAATCTTTTGTTCTGTTGTTCTCTCTCTCTCTCTCTCTCTTTTTGAATAATAATAAACATTCTTTTGAGGAACCTTGGAGATTATTCCTTCGGTGCTTGGTTGTATCAAATCCTAGTTATTAGGATGTAGGTTACTCCATTAATTCCTTGTGGGGAGGATTTCGAGTACTATGGTAGTATGGAAAATTCTCCATTTATTGTTTGCCATCATGTTTTTAAAAATAAAGTGGAGTCTAATGACATTAGTTTGGGTCCACTAACATTAAGTGTGAAACCCACTAATATTTATGAAAACTAATAAGTGTGAACAAAGGGAGTATGGTGCTTCCGTAGGGTTTTTTTTTTTTTTTTAATAATAACTACTTTCGTTGAGGAAAAAAATGAAAGAATACAAGAGCATCCAAAAAACCAAGTTCACAAAAAGGGAGCCCTATGTTATTAGCTTCCTTTTTGATCTATAATAATTATTCTTTGATGATTCTTGGAAGTTTTTTCCTGCGATGCTTGGTTGGATTATCAATTAACACTTATATGCATTCCACGTGTTGTAAAAGTTTGAAAATAATTAAAACCGGTAAAAGTATAAAAATTATCAAACCCAACCAATACAAAAAACAAGAAGAAAACCTGGTTTTAAAATTGTATGAATAATATAATTTTACAACCACCTAAGGACAGGTAGATGAGAAGGCCTCTTCCAAACAAAACTAATGAGTAACAACCTCTGAATCTTGAAGAATGAGGGCAAGGTGACAATTGGGAAGCGATTGCCTCTTTTTCTCATTGTGAGGCCTTTTCTGGAGGTTTGGAGCGGTATCCCATTTCAAATTGAAACACGAGGGAGTTGGAAGCTTCTTTCTCTTTTGAGGAGATTAGAGGGTGGTCTTTGGTTTTGAGAGAAACAATGCTTGGTCCAAATGGTCTTACGGGCTTTCTCTAGGATAATTGGGATGGCTTGAAGAGGACCGTTGGAATGTCTTTAAGGAGTTCTGTGAGACATTTGTAACAAAAAACAGTTTTATGAGAGAGAGATCCTTGATGATTCTTTGAGGAAAATCATTGTTAGTATCATTCCTAAAAAGTAGAGAGGGAGAAAAGTGAAGGAGTTTAGACCTTTATTACTAGCAAGCAATTAATGGATCTTGTTCTTATCACTAATGTTGTTGTTGAGGAGCATAGAAAGGGTTTATCTTCAAAATCTATTTTGAAAAGGTTTATGGATGTAGATTGGGACTTCCATGATAGTGTGCTCTAGAATAAGGGTTTTGGTCTTAAGTGGAGATTTTGAATTTTTATTGCATCAAGACTATTAACTTCTTCATTCTTATTAATGGTAGATCGAGAGGTAGGAGTCTGACTTCTAGTGGGCTTAGATAGAAGACCCTTTTCTCCATTTTCCTTATGGTTGGTTGTGGATATCCTTAACATAATGATTTTGTGGGGGATGGGTAAAGGTGTGGTTGAGGGTTATCGAATAGGCAAGGATAGTTTCCACATCTCCTACTTGCAATTCACAAATGAGACTATCTTTTTTTGCTTTGACAAAGAGGACTCCTTTATTAATCTAAATTGAATTTTTTCTGTTTTAAGTTTGTTTTGGTGGTTGAAGAATAAACGAGGGAAGGTTAGGATCCCATTCTATTCATTTTTCCATATTTTGTTTGTTCCTCAACTCCCTTTTCCCACTCTGATTGTCTCTATGTTCTCTTCTCTCTGGTAGGTTCTAAGAAGGTTAAGGTGTTTGTGTGATAGGTTTCACATGAAGGAGTGAATACCTTGGATTATGTCTAAGGAATTCTTCCTTTGTTTTGTTTTGTAATGGTGTCTCTTCTCTACTGGAGGCATGAGGAGGACCTTGAACATTTGTTGTGGAATTGCCAGTTTCCTTAGTTTCTTTGGGATTGATTTACATATCGGGGGAGGTGACTAGGTTTAATGCCTCTTTTGGACTTCAGTCATCGAGTCTTTTTATGAGCTGTAACTATTATCTTGGTCCAGTTCTTTTGCATTGGAGTCTTTTTCTACAATTAGTTATGAGCTTCTTTTGTTCAAGCTTTTTTTTCAATGCTCTTGTATTCTTTCAATTTTTTTCTAATGGAAGCATGTTGTTGTTGTTGTTGTTATTATTATTATTATTATTTTTAACTTTGAGACACGTTCGATTATTGGTATTAACCGTGACTTGGTGAAGGTGTCTCATTGTACTTCCTTGCTGGGTTATGCGGTGGGTTAGTCTCCCTCCTATCATTTGGGGCTTCCTCTTCGGCCTAGTTCTAGATGTTTGGAGTTGTGTAACCTTGTCTTGGAAAAGATTAAAAATTCTCTTTCCTCATGGAAGAGAGCTTTTTCTTTAAGGGGGGAAAGTCAACCCTCATCTAAGCCGTTTAGACTTTTGAGTACTCGTTTCCTCTCTATGTTTAAGCTTACCCTCTTTTTCTGGTGGGGAGGGGTTGAGGATGGTGGGGCCTCACCACTTAGTGAGTTGGGAAGTTGTGTCAAAACCTTTGGACCTTGGGGGTTTGGTTCTTGGCAATCTGGTTCTGATTGATTCTTATCTTCAGTTGTTGTGGTTGCTATTCGAGTTTGCTTTGGAACTAAGCTTTGGTTTGATGGGTCCTTTTTGTTTCTTGGCTGTTTCTTTTATTTGAATTTGCTTTAAGATCTTGTCCGTTTTCTGGTTTTATTTTTTCTTTCAATCTCTTTGGAAGTTTGTATCCATTGAACATTTTCCTTTTCACTATATCAATGTGAAGTTGTTTCTTGTTTTAGAAAAATAATAAAATAAATAGATTCTTTAGAGATTTAGAGAGATTTTGGAGGAGCTTTGGCGTTGGCTAGGTTAACACTTCTTTGTGGGTGTTGGTTTTTAAGGATTTTTGTAACTATATGCTAGGTCTTAATTTCACGGATTGAAAGCCTCCTTTGTGTTAGTTTCCAAGGACTTTTGTAATTACACGTTAGGTATTACCTTTTTGTAGATTGAAGCCCCCTTTTTATAGTTAGTTGGTTGGTTCCTTTCATTAGAGCTTGTGTGTGTTAGATTTTAAAAGTTGAGATAATATCATTAAAGAAAATAGTTAATACAATTCATTGTGTAATTAGTAAAAAAATGTTAAAATATGTATTAGATAGTAAAATTAGAATAAAATATTAAAGTAAGGGCAAAACAGGAAATTAAAAGTTTCTTATCCTTCAGTCATTTTTTTTGATACGTATGGATTATAAATTTTTTATGGACTCTAATTACTATGCTATTGTTTTCACTTTAGAGATTTAGAGAGATTTTGGAGGAGCTTTGGCGTTGGCTAGGTTAACACTTCTTTGTGGGTGTTGGTTTTCAAGGATTTTTGTAACTATATGCTAGGTCTTAATTTCACGGATTGAAAGCCTCCATTGTGTTAGTTTCCAAGGACTTTTGTAGTTACACGTTAGGTATTATCTTTTTGTAGATTGAAGCCCCCTTTGTATAGTTAGTTGGTTGGCTTCTTTCATTAGAGCATGTGTGTGTTAGATTTTAAAGTTGAGATAATATCATAAAAGAAAATAGGTAATACAATTCATTGTGTAATTAGTAAAAAAAAATGTTAAAATATGTATTAGATAGTAAAATTAGAATAAAATATTAAAGTAAGGGCAAAACAGGAAATTAAAAGTTTCCTTATCCTTCAGTCATTTTTTTTGATACGTATGGATTATAAATTTTTTATGGACTCTAATTACTATGCTATTGTTTTCACTTCCTTGGGATATATCATATACGCTCTGAGGACTATTGCATTTTACATGGTTGGTAACCTGACATTTCATGAGAGTCTGCGGTGCTGTCATGTGACAGTGTTGCCCTCACTATAGAAATTATTTTTGTCATATTTAGGTACTTGATATTGATACTTGAAGGAAAATCTTTTTTCTATACAGACAGTCAATTCCTGTTCGAAGGCTGACTTAAGAACCGTGAAGCTGATTCAAGCCAGGGAGTTATATGGTGATGTCATTGCTTCCGGTAAAGGAAAGTGTAACTTCAAGGAGAAATTCCAAAATTTACTGGCATCTAAACCAGTGGTATGTTATTTATCAGAGACAATCCTAAAGTTGGAAGCATTTGTTCTAATTTCACTTTAAATAAAATGTTGAATTTGGGTTTAATATATTAGTTGAATTATTTTATTAATGTTTGTTTTGTGGTGGAAGCCATATAAGAAAGAAGGTTAGTTAAAGCGTTAAGAGAAAGAAAGCTGTTAATTTTGGACATTATATTCCTTTTAAGAATTGCTGAAAATGATTTTTGGGAGATGAGATTCTGGCATTTGCTTCCTTCCTGATGCATATGCATTCAGATTTTCTCACATTTCGTTACTCTTTTTACATTATTATTATTTTTAAGAAGAAACTACTTCTCGTTGATATAATGAAAAGGAAGAAATGTTCAAGGGTTACAAACTACCGAAGGACTAAGGAGCGATAATAAAATAAACAAAATAGAAAATCAGGAGCTTAGAAACAAATGCAAGCAAATGAAGACCAACCAAGAAACAATAAACTTATACCGAACAATGGATTGTCCAAAATCGTTGGCTTAAGACAATTACTGATTGAAGCTCAAAGTGAAAGGTCTTTCTCCTCTCTACTCTCAAGAATCAATGGAACAAGCTAGTGGTCTCAACCCCTGTTTGTGTTCTTTGATTGAAGCACAAACTAACCTTTGCGTCTTGCTTGCTTTTTTTTTTTTTGGGATAAAAAACTTAATTTCCTTCAGTTAATGCTCCTTTAATACCCCCCTTGCACTAAGGCTCAAATGCTACAGTATTGAAAAGAAAGGTCCTAGATTCTGAATTCCTCCCCAGGACTCCTTTCAGGACAATTCTAAGTCAGTACCTACGAAATCTTGTCTTGAGCCTTGATGATACAAATGTTTCCGATGGATTTAGGGATCCCATGAAGTCTAACAATTTCTTTAAAGAAGAGGTTTGCAATATTTAGGGCATTGGCTGTTTTTTTGCATGGTATGAGATGGGCCATTTTGCTAAATCTATCTACTACAACAAAGATAGAGTCAGAACCTCTTTAGGTTCGAGGTAGTCCTAGGATGAAGTCCATGGACAAATGTTGCCAAATATTAGTAGGAATTGGAAGGGGAATGTGGAGTCCAGAATTTTGAGTGTTTGGAAATTCGACATGTATAACAGTGTTTGACAAAATTGTAGACATATTTTCTTCATTTGGGCCAACAGAAACATCCGGATAAAGATATGTAAGTTTTATCTCTTCCTACATGACCTGAGAGGCCATGAGAATGAGCTTCCTTAATGATTGCCTCTCTTAGGGAGCCTTGTGGTATGCATAATTGATTACCATGAAAGAAGAATCCATCTAATATATGGAAAACTCTAGGGGGATTAATGGAGGAACATGCTGTCCAAATAGTTCCAGTCATTATCTTGCTCATAGCATTCAGGTAGGTGATCAAAAGCTATTATGGAACCTTCCAATAGAGTTAGAAGGTTGGATTTTCTGCTTAAGGCATCAACTACTTTATTAGTCTTGCCTGAGGTGTGTTTATGACAAATTCAAATTTTTATATGAAGGATATCCACCTAGCATGCATTCTAATGTTGATGTGTTTTTGGAAGTGAATGAATTTTAAAGAGTAGTGATCAGTGAGGAGAACAAATTCCTTTCCTACTAAATAGTGTTCCAATTGGTGCAAAGCTCTCACTAAGGCATATAATTCTTGTTCATAGGTGATCCATTTTTGTCTAGCTAAGCTTAGTTTTTCACTAAAGAACTCTGTGGATGGGATTCTTGTGAGAGGACTGCACCTATACCTATACCACTAGCATCAACAGAGACTTCAAAGATTTTATTAAAATCCGGTAAGGTTAGCACAGACGGATGAGCTAGTTTATTTTAAAGTGTCCTAAAACTATCTAGGGTATTTTTATCCCAAACAAATTTACCTTTTTTGAGGCAGTTCGTTAATGGGGCTGCAATAGTGCTGAAGTTTTTTTTATGAATTTTCTATTGAAAGATGCAAGACCAAGGAAAGATTGAACCTGTTTAACCATTGAGGGAATTGGCCAATCGGTAATAGCTTTAACTTTTGAGGAGTCAGCTTGAATGCCTCGATCATTGATGATAAAACCTAGAAAAGAGATGCTGTAACATAGAAAAGCACACTTTTTAAGGTTTATATACTATGTAATGGTGGCAAGAATAGAGAATACTTCCATTAAATGTGAGAGGTGATCATCTACGGTCTTGCTATCCATGAGGATGTCGTCAAAGTAGACAACCACAAACTTATTCAATAAAGGATGAAAGATTTGATTCATAAGCTGCATGAATGTGCTGGTGCATTGAATAGCCCAAACGGCATTACCAACCATTCAAATAATCCTTCATTGATTTTAAATGCTGTTTTCCATTCATCACCAGGCCGTATTCGAATTTGGTGATAGCCGCTGATTAGGTCTATCTTAGAAAAGACTGTTGAACTGGCCAATTGGTCTGACAAATCTGAAATTCTAGGTATTGGAAATCGGTACTTGACTGTAAATCTATTAATGGCATGACTATCAACACAAAGTCTCCATGAACCATCTTTTTTAGGAGCTAAAAGAGCAGGTACTGCACATGGGCTAAGACTCGGTTGAATGTGTTTTTTCTGAAGAAGTTCCTCGATTATGTTTTGGAGAGCTTTGTATTCATTTGGGCTCATTTTATAGTGAGGTAAGTGAGGCAAGACCGAGCCAGGTATTAGGTCGATATGGTGTTGTATTGCTTGAAGGGGGGGTAGGTCATTAGGAGTTCGGGTGAGTGAAGGATAAGCCTCTAGCTGTCCACAGTGTTATCCAGCAGTTCCTCAGGGCTGTTTTTAACAATGATTGCCATAGTGATTGCCTCTGGAAAGAAGCATTGTGCATATTTCACTTACTAGCATTTCACCTCCTTTTTGATCCATCCAACCTTGTAGGGGCTAGGGTGATGTCCGTTTTTAGTTTAAGGGTTTGCACTAGTTTCTTGGACACCATATTGTCGGTGCTCCCACTATCCATGATGATGTTACAAATCTCTTTTGATTGTGCATCGAGTTCGAAATAACTCATGTCTTTGGGGATTTGTTGCCGTGGATGGTGTTAGCAAAATTTTTTGGATGACACATGATAGTGCTTCTCCCTCATTGGCCCCCGCATAAGTAATATTGTCAGCAACCTCTTCTTCGTCATAATCATCTTCTTCTTGGTCTTCTTGATCTTCTTGGATTGTAAGAGTTCGCCTTTGTGGGCAATTATTGGAGAGATGTCCGATTTGGCCACACCTAAAACATTTTCTCAAGTTTGGCTAATTATAAGGATTATTTTTTGAGTTAGAAGAAGGATTACTCCCTTTTTGTTCCATTTCTGCCCTAGCCATTGTTTTGTTTGCCTTGAGCCGAGACATTTTGGTTGGAAGCCTTGATTGCATCTTGTTGAACCTTCCTTGGTTGTGATGATGAGGACTTATCCCAAGTGGGTGTCTTTCCAGGCCAACGCTTTTGCCGGAGAGTTTCATCTTCTTCCACTGTTGTGGCATAAGAAACAGCCTCTGCCGCACTAGCCAATGGTTGAAGATGCAACTTTTCTTTGATATCATACCACAACCCATTTATATAGCGAGCAATCTGTTGGTCCTCACTTTCGACTAGGGTGTTGCGAGCATTAAGTCAATGGAATTCTTCAGTGTATTGTTCAACATTTCGTGTACCTTGCTTGCAATGTTGGAATTCGTTGTAGAGAAGTCTTTCATAATTGGCCGGCAAAAATTGCTTCTTCTAAGAAACCCTTTCTTCCTAAGATTAATAAGAAAAAAAAATAATGTTTTTTTAGCACTTTATAACTTGGAAAGATCTTCCTGAACTGGGGACCAAAATAAAAAAAAATTTAATCTTCTGGATATGAATCTTTGATTTAAACATCATCCAATGGGTTATGAACATCCAATTCCACGCTACTCAGACTTGAATCTGACTCATTATTGGAATCATTTGTAGAAAAATATTTAGGGAAGAAAATTCATCGATGCTACTTACCTTTTGGATAAACTGGTAGGCTTGGGCTATGTTAAATAATTAAATCTTGCTAGGTAAGTTTTGTAAGATAATTATTGTTTGTTCCAATTGAGACCCTTCAGAAGTTATAAGACCCCTTTTGCCTTCTTCTAGGTATCTTGTAAGATAATTCATCATGTCATTTTTTAATTCTTTTGCTAAACCATTGATCCTTCATAATTTTTTTGTAACATATATCCTACGTAGAAGATGTTTCTGTTTCTTTATTCTAACAAGTTGGACATTATTTTAGATCCTTTGATGCTAATTGTGGTCTTACTTCTCCATGCAGGTTTGGAAATACCGGGGAACGGATACAATGGGGGATAGTGCTTTGCAAGAAACATCCATTAACGTGGACACCCTAGAGGGTAAAAGGGAATCTTCTGTTCTATTGACGGGCAATATAAGTGGCTCCTTGAGGTATTTATGGAGTTTCTCAACTGTTTGAATGCATTTGTGCTTAGACAATGCAATAGGGTAGAAACCTGAAAGGTCGATTTTTATTAAATGGGTAGGAATGCAATAGAGTTCAATCTTGGCTAAATGGCTGTTGCATTTCTCTCTTGAGCTTGTTTCCCTTTGGCATAGAATTATTGTTAGCAAGCATGGCCCTCACCCCTTTGATTGGTCACCGTTATCACTTGTCTTCTCTTAAACATTGTTTCATTCTTGACTTTTAGTGCAATCGGGGAGCTCAATCTCTTTCTCGTTTGGTTTCCGTCGTTCGTTGATCAAGGTTATATCTATATTGTCTTTGACAAGAGAGTTTGATTTTAAGCTTTGGAAAAAGGATGTCCATGTTTGGAGTCTCATCCCTTTAGAGAGTTTCTCTTGTAAGTTCTTCTTTAGGCACTCGTTGGATCCCTCTCTCGCTAGTGAGTCAGTCTTTGATGTTTCTGGAGGATTAAGATTCCAATAAAAGTGAAGTTCTTCTCCTGGCAAGCTTTACTTGGGGAGGTGAACACCTCGGATCAACTTTCAAGAACGCTGCCTTCGTTAGTGTAATAGGATTAAAGTAAATTATGGTATCTTGGTCAAATCCTTAATTGATTAGGACCATGATTAGTTTCCTTGGTTTATTAAGATTAGGATTAATTTCTTCGATTAATTAGGATTAGGACTAATTTGCTTTCCAATTCTCTATAATTAGTTTCTTCGAAGCATAATGCAAATTAAAAGAGCTATATAGACGTAAAGGCAAAACAGGGTCACTAGTCCTTTGCTTTGGGAAATGAAAATAGAGTTTGCAATCCTCTACATCGCTGGGAAAAGTTTTTGATATTTCAAATTCTCACTGTTCTTATTTGGTTTGCGAAACTTATGAAGTTCTGTCGGAAGATTTTACTAACCCATGGGTGATTTTTCGTTTGTTTGTACAATGATTGAAAGGCGATTTCTACTGTATTGGAGTCTCAATTCAAGACAAAAGTTTTCATTAACCCCCTTTTCGCTGATAAAGTGTTGATCAAATTGGATTATGGTAATTTAGATCAATTTATTAAATCCCTTGGGAAATGGAAGACGTGGAATTGGAAATTCACCATTGGCCAATATCTATGCAAGGCTTCGGGGGGGTTGGATTTCCGTTAAGAATCTCCCTTTAAATTGATATTGAAGTTCTTTTGAAGTCATTGGAGCTTACCTCGATTGAGGGGTTAGCAGTATTGCATTTGAAACTCTTAACTCGATCGATTTTTAGGGGCTAAAATCTAAGTTCCCAGGAAGTTTTGTGCCTACAACTTTAGAAATTAAATGTCTCAAAAAAAAAAAAAAATCTACAGAAATTAAAGCAGATTAAAGGAACATTATTTTACATATTGGAGATAATCTTGGATCCTCCCAGCATTGTTGACGGTGATTTATTTGTAAGTGATTTTTCCAACTCATTAGAACTACTTCGGTTTAGGTGATGGAAGATGAAGGTATTGATCCTTGTATACAAAGCTCTAAGATCACTTTTTATGAATCAATTTATGCGTTCAACTATATTAGTTAAAGATCAGATTAAAGGGAACATTTTCTTACATCTTGGAGACATTGAAGTCATGGATTCTCCCATTATTGTTCACGGTGATTAATTGTAAGTGATTTTCCAACTCATTAGATTTACTTTGGTTGAGACAGATGATAGGAGATGAAGGTATTGATCCTTGTATTCAAGGCTTTTAGATCATGGAGGATTCTGTTGATGGTATTTCCTCATGGAAGTAGCTTTCTAAGTTGGAAAAACAGGGCTTGCAAGACTGTAAAAAATATAGCTAAAGGAGTTTTGAACAAACAAGAAATGTGTCGATTGCCATTTGCCTAGTTCTCCATCAAGTTGATCAAGTCTGAGCACAAACTTGGTTCCTTTGGATGAAGCTTTAAAGAAGAAAGAGAGCGAAAGTTAAGCTGATTGGTGTGCCTATTAAAGATGATTGTGAAAGGCCACTAATGCTTCGTTGGCTTTGCTTGAACAACTTTCTAAAACTCCTTTGCAAATATTGAAGAGCTCGCTTCATCGTTGCGAAGAAATCGTCGTCATAAGAAGTTTATGTGTAGGAGACCGTTGGAGGAGAGCACCATTGATAGCGGTAGTTAGGGTCCAATAGTGAAAGCAGCTACAATGACGATGGCGGCGGCAGGGGTTTTGAAAAATTAGAGTTTTTTTTTTTTATTTTGATGGCCTTGATACAATAAAATTTCTAAATTTCTATATGTTATGCGTATAGATACAATTAACTAGTCATTATCCTAAAAAGAAAAGAAAAAACAATTAATTAGTCACTATCCTAAAGGAAAATGAAAAAGAAATGCTGTATCGTAATACAAACTTAAAAGACCTAAAAGATTAAGGAGATAATTTCCTAAATTAAATAATTGCAAAACCACCTTAAGTTAATAATTTACAAGAGACCTTTATGTCTTATGAATTAATTAGCACCACATTACCATTCAATGCTTTGGATGGTCTATATTGTGTCCAAATGCTATTTTTGATATTTTGGGTTCCTTATTGGTGGTTCATCTTTTTGGTGGTACTAAGAAGAAGATTTGGTTGGCCCTGCTGCGTGCTTTCTTTTGCACTTTGTGGGGTGAAAGAAATGGAAGACTTTTTCACGACACTTTTTCCACTTTTAATAGATTTATGGAGTTGGTTTTGTTTATTGTTTTTTCTTGGTACAAAACAAAGCATCCTTTCAATCACTGTAGTTTATCTTTTCTTCGTCAGCTTTCTATAATCACCTTTAGTTGTTTGGGGTTTTCCCTTGATTTCTTTTATCAATGAAATGTTTTTTTGGTATTCAATGCTTTGAATTTTTTACTCGTGCAGTTTTTTTGAAGTTGGAGAGGGTAATCAACATATTGGGCGTGGAGTAAACTGTTGTCCAGAACTTGTTTGGCCATCGGCTGGAGAAAATCAAATGGTTGGAGAAGTTCCTGGAGATGTTTGGCAACTTTCTGGTGCTTCATTGCAAATGTCGTCAAACATATCTTGTATAAAGTTGTTTAAGAAGCGCTTTCCTTTGGTGCATGATGATGTTTCAGATATTCAACATGCACTGTATCCTTTCATTTTCTAGAATTCTTTTCCGCTATTCTGCTTCCCTTGGCCCCATCTTTTTTTTTTTTTTTTTTTTTTGGGGGGGGGGGGGGTGATGAATTGAATGTCTTTATTTTCTCTTTTGATGCCTTGACTTGAGGAACCAGAATAAGTACATTGGGATCCGACACATCTGGTGGATCAGTTTATATTCTTAATCTTGTTGAACCGTTGGATTTTAATCGAACCATTCCTGTCATTAGACGAAGGATACATGAGGTTGCTTCTTTCAATTGTTCCATCTGGACAGCTGATTGTCAATCTTGTGGAGGTAGAGCTGTGATCGGTATGTTTCTTTTGTTCTCTGGATTCTTATTTCTCACGTTGAATCCTTAACAAATGTACCATGTTCTAGTATTTGAGAGTTCTCCTGTGCTTGCTTCCCATATTTTTTACCATGAGGTCCAACAGATCCCTTGTATGTTCCATGTTACATGTGATATTTGTTTGTTCTGTTTGTTGACGTTATAATGTTTAAGTAACACTTCTACACTATGGAGATGCATGCTACTGGTCATTTATTTCCATTTGTGGAGTTTGGCTGGAAAGAAATCAAATAATCTTCCATGAAAAGAACCTCCCTTGGATCGATCAATTCCAATCAGATTGTTTGAAGGCTTCTTCATAGTGTTCATTTTCCAAGCCTGCTGTAGCCTAGGTGGCTAAGGAGGGAAATCTCCAAGAAGTCTAAACTCAAATCTTTATTAATGATCCAATTTCCCAAATATGTGGAGAGATGTCTATTTAGAGGAAATATTTAAAAAAAAGGACCTATTTAGGGGGAATATTACTCAAAAGATAGTAAATATGAAATTAACCTAGTTAACCACTATTTCTCCTTACATTAAAGCTGTTTGCAGGATTCTTAGATATATGAGCTTCTGTTGGCCTTTGGTTTCAAATTCTTTTGTAGAGTGCTGACGTGCTAATATCCCTTTGGTTTCCAATAGGGAGGCGACCGATGTGGCCTCTCTTCTTGTGTTGCTTGAGGGCCATACTTTTAGGCGTGGGAGACGAGATGTGAGGGTTTGGAGGCCCAATCCTTTGGTGGAGCTCTCTTGTTAGTCCTTTCTTCATTGCCTTGTGGATCCCTCTCTCTTAGGTGAGTTGTCAGGAAGCTCCCCTCTCTTGTTGGGTCGTTCTATTGTATTCTTTGTCTGAAGATGGAGGAAGATCTGGATCATATTCTTTGACAGTGCGATTTTGCAAGTTCGGTTTCAGAACGCTTTTTCTAGACATTTGGCTTTTTGTTGGTTTGTTGGAGGGATGTTAGTACTATGATCGAGGAGTTCCTCCTCAATCCGCCTTGTGGGGAGAAGGAGCGCTTTTTGTGTGTAGCTGGGGTGTATGCAATTTTGTGGGTTTTGTGGAGTGAGAGGAATGGTAGGATTTTTCGAGGGGTGAACAAAGACCCTAGTGAAGTTTGATCCCTTGTCTACTTTCATGTTTCTTTGTGGGCTTCGGTTTCAAAGACCTTTTGTAACTATTCTATAGGTGTGATTTTGCATAGTTAGAACCCCTTTCTGAAGGGGGTGGTGCTTTTATGGGCTACTCTGTTACAGATACTTTGGTTCCCTTTGGTTCCCACTTGATCATCCTCAACTTTGGTTACGGATACTTTTTTTTTCCCAAAAAAGATATTTTTCCTTTTCCAACTTTTTTTTTCTTCTCTAAAATGACATTCTAAGAGTACAAAGGCGAGCTAGCACATATTTCATTTCAACTATTCTCATGGGACAATATTGATTGGAGTCTTGAGATATTACATAATGTTGTACCCTCCATAATTGTGTACTCTGTATTTTTGGAGAATGGATTTCTTATTATTTAATTAGGCAAATGATACATATATATAGGTGAGTGAGAAATCCTAATATAGGATATACAAAATTACGATGAAGGACGACTGTACATATTAGTTTAAATATATATTATAGCACTCCCCCTTAAGCTGGAGCAAATATGTCAATCATGCCAACTTGTTGCATAGATAGCTTATTCTTACTCTGTTTACAGCTTTGATAAAGATATCTCCCAATTGTTCTCCAGTCTTCACATATCCTGTAGATATTAACCCTTCTTGTATTTTTCTCGCGAACTAAGTAACAATCCGCTTCAATATGGTTAGTTCATTCATGAAACACTGGGTTGGATGCAATGTGAAGTCAGCTTGATTATCACACCATAATTTAGCTAGCATGGTAATGCTGAAGCCCATTTCAGATAAAAGTTGGTATCCACACTATTTCACACATAGATTGTGCCATAGCTCTATATTTTGACTCAGTACTGGAATGTGAAACTACATTCTGTTTCTTACTTTTCCACGACACTAAGTATCCTCCTACAATAACATAATATCTAAAGGTCGATCTTCTATCCTCTCGAGATCCAACCCAATCAGCATCTGAAAAACATTCAACCCTTGTATGACCATGATCTTTATTTAAGATCCCACGTCCAGGTGCAACTTTTAGATAACATAGAATTTGTTCTACTGTAGCCCAATAATCCATTGTAGGAGAAGACATAAACTGACTCATAATACTCACAGAATAGGCAATAAATGGTCGTGTCACTGTTAAATAGTTCAACTTTCCAACTAATCTTGATATCTCTTACGGTCTTTAAATAATTCTCCTCTAGCAAGTTGCAAATTTGGTCTCATTGGAGTACTAGATGGTATGACTCCTAGTTTTCCAGTCTCAGACAACAAATCAATTACATATTTCCATTGTGACAAATAAATACCTTTCTTGCTTCTCATTACTTCAATACCCAAGAAATACTTCAATTGTCCCAAATCTTTAGTATGAAATTGACCCTGAAAGAAAATCTTGAGAGAAGTACTTGATATATCATTTCTAGTGATAACAATATCATCAACATACACAACAAGCAAAGTAATACCATTGTCAGATCGTTGATAGAATACAACATGATCAGAAGTACTCTTCTTCATACCAAAACATTCAAGTGCTTGACTAAACTTACCAAACCATGCACGAGGATTTTGTTTGAATCCATACAAAGATTTTCGAAGGTGACACACCTTATCACTCTCCCCTGAGCAACAAACCCAGGTGGTTGCTCCATATAAACTTCTTCCTGAAGATCACTATACAGAAAAGCATTCTTAATGTCGAGTTGATGCGAAGGCCAATTATGAGTAGCAGTCATGGACAGAAATAATCGAATGGAAATTAATTTAGCAACGGGAGAAAAAGTATTAGAATAATCAGTTCCAAAGATTTGGGCATAACCTTTGACAACAAGATGAGCTTTCAACCGAGCCACAGTTCCGTTAGGATTGGCCTTTATAGCAAACACCAATTTACATCCAATAGTCTTCTTTTCTGTTGGATGCGAGACTAAATCCCAAGTACCATTATCATCCAAAACAATCATCTCCTCAATCATTGCACTATGCCACCCAGAATGAGATAAAGCTTCATGAACCTAGAGTGAGGAATAGGGATGGAATCAAGAGATGTAATAAAGGAATAGGTGGGCGAAGACAACCGGTTATACGAAACAAACAAAGAAATAGGATAAGTACAAAATGCGTTTACCTTTTCAAAAGGCAATGGATATATCATTACTCTTCCGGATTAGATGTTGAAGAAGCCATATGTGTAGGACGTGTCTGAAGGTCACTGTGGAGGATGCTTGGAGCAGTGTTTTCAAAGCGCAAGGTGCACCTCAAGGCGAAAAGTCCCTTGATTGCCTCAAGGCGAGAGGCGACGCGTGAGCAAAGCTTGGCGCAATGAATGAATGAATGAATAAATAAATAATATATGTAGAATATGAATATAATAATAATAAGAAACAAACTATCAGATTAATTTTATCGGAAGGAAAATTAAAATATAATTATAATTAATAATATATAAATTATAAGATGAATTGAGAGGAAAAATATATAATATCCCTCATCCCACTCACCGAATATATAACATGCCAAAACTAAGATGGTTATAAGTTATTAGAAAACAACTCAAAATAAACATCTTGATCCACTCAGACCCACTAAGTATGACTCCACTAACCGACTGAATTTTTTTCTTTCAAAACTTGCTACAAGGTTCAAGAAATCAACATGAAAATTATAATACCTTTACACAACCCAAAAAATCAGTATCAAAAGGAAAAACGAAACCCAGACAGCCACACAACTCTTGAACTCGAAGCAGCCGCAAAAAGCAAGAGAACAAAATTGATGATTTGATGAAGCTATTCACAAAAGGTGACGCCTATAGAGAAGCCTTGAAGGAGAAACGAAATCGTGAAGGAGAAGTAGAAATGTGAGGAGTGGATGTTCGATGAATTAGAAGAGATCGAGTTTTTTTTTTTTTTTTAAATATAAATATTAAGACAATATATTTAGGTGCGTGCCTTTGACAAAGCCAAAAGCACACCGAGGCGCCAAAAGGCGATTGCCTCTTTGAAGAGGCTCACGTAAGCATCCCAAGAGGCGCAAATGCCCTTGGGCGCCTCGCCTCTTGCTTTAGGTGTGCGCCCAGGGTCGCCTCAACAACACTTGCTTAGAGTAAACTCGATTGGCAAGTGGGCAAGAAGGAAGAATGCAAAAGGTGGAGTCGGAGATGATGTGGAAGAGGTAATCTCACAGATAAAAGGATCATCCTCCTCCCTTTTACAATGACTTGACGGTGAGGGACTAAAAAGGCATATCTTCAAAGAACGTAACAACAAGAGAGACAAGATACCTATTAAGCATTGGACAATAACAACGATAATCCTTTTGAACATGCAAATAGCCTAAGAAAATGCATTTCAAAGATTTCGGATCTAATTTGGTATGTGGATGAATATCCTGAGCAAAACAAAACAACCAAGATTTTAGGGGCAATAGGAAACAAAGATTTCGTAGGAAAAAGAGTACGATGGGGAATCTCTCCATTGAAGACAGAGGAAGACATTCTATTAATCAAGAAGCAAGCAGTGAACATTGCATAAACCCAAAATTGCTTTGGAACATGCATTTGAAAGGATAAGGCGCAGGCTGTTTGAAGGAGGTGTATACTTTCTCTTTTCAGCAACTCCATTTTGAGATGGAGTGTCTGTGCAAGAGGATTGATGAATGATGCCATGATCACATAAGTAAGATCCAAGTACATGAGAGAAATATTCACTGGCATTATCAGTGCGCAAGGTTTTGATAGACATTAAATTGTCTTCAAATTTCAGCATGCAAAGCGCAAAAATGAGACAATAACTTAGAACGGGTTTTCATTAAATATAACCTAGTCATAGGAGAATAATCGTCAACAAAAGTGACAATGTAATGAAAACCTATTTGGAACACGATTGGACAAGGACCCCAAATATCAGAATGAACTAACTCAAATAGAGCATTGGCTCGTTTATGAACTCTAGGACTAAAACTAAGACAATGGAATTTAACAAACTGACACGAATCACAATTCAAAGACGACAAAAAACGAAATTCTGGATAAAGTTTCTTCAACACGGATAAAGAAGGATGACCCAGACGACAATGAATTGCAACCGGGGATGTAACTCTAGAGCATGCTACAATTTTTGGTATTTTGTGGTAAAAAATGTAAAGGCCTCCCGACTCATGTCCTCTACCCATAATCTTCTTCGTCATATGATCTTGAAACAAGTAATAACCAGAAAAAACGAGACACAACAGTTAAGGTCGTGTAAGTCGGCTAATAAAAATTAAATTGAAAGACAATTGAGGAAAATGTAATACAAAGGATAAAGAAAAAGATGGGGTGAGAGGAATGGTGTCGGATCCAAGAACAGAGGAGGTGGATCCATCTACCAAAGTGACAGATGGGGATGGGGCAGGGGACAAAGGTGTAGAAAATAAATTAGAATGACTTGTCATATGAGCGGTACCTGAGTCTATGACCCACTTGGTAGATAATGCAAGAAGACATTTTGAATTGCCTATCTCAGCAATGGTGGTAATAGGGTTCGATGAAGAAGATGCTAGCAAGGATTCTTGATATACTTGAAATTTAGCAAAGTCGTCAGCAGAGATGGTAATAGATATTTCAGCCATACCATTGGTGGAAGCTATCTGAGCATGCTGAGATCATTGGCCTTATACAACAATTTTCGACAATCATGTTTTAGATGTACTAGCTTTGAGAATATGATTTTCAATTATCATAACTAGGCTTATGAAAATTGTTGGTCATCCCTGGAGTAACTCGAGAGTTATTATTCTTGCTTATAAGAGCACTACTAGGTTCAGAAACAGACGAACCAGATTGAGAACTCTCAGTACAAAGAATACGATTGAAGACCTCCTCTAATGATGAAATTTCAAAATCAGAAAGAATCTGTATTTTAGCCATCCCAAATTTAGATGAAAATCTATTAAAAAATATCATAACAACCATATTTTCTTGTTAAGCTTGTTGAACTTTAACATCTGGGCTAAAAAGTAATAATAAGGCAAGTTCGGCAGTTGTCTTCTTAAGCCTCTTAAAGTAGCTTGTAAAAGATTTTGCTTTTTGTTCGGCTCGAAAGAATTGCATACAAACTTCAAACATTCAATGAGCGTATTCTTTTCCCGAGTACAAAAATTCTAAGAACTCTAGGAGTTCCTTCACAGAATTACAATGATCTACTAAACCAACAACCTCACTCTCAATGGAATTCTTAATCTGAAGATAAAGTCGATCGTCATCACGAAGTCCAACCCTTTTTCTTATCATCTTGTGGTGGAGTCTCAGTCACATGATCATTCATATCAGTGTTAAGTAAATAAAACTGAATCGTGCCACGTCAATCATAGTAATTAGCTCCATTTAACTTATGTTTTGTTATCTTTGATGCTAAGGGAATTACATTAGATACGATCATATGCTTCATCTCATCCATTAAGAACTAACACACGATCCCACTGGCAGAACGGAACAAATCAGAATCGAAAGCAAGGTAAATCAAAGAGCAAAACAACTCCAAATTAGAACTGTCACAAACCCTAGGAACGAAAGGGTATTTTCTAAACAGCCTCGCACTCGAGTGGATGTTGATAGAACCAAAGGCATGGTTGGACTGGAAAAGACAACCTGAGACAAACCCAACCAACAGAATCGGAAAATAAGACTACACGCGCTGGCGCGTGGTGGTGGAGCAGAACCAATCTGGCGACATGTATACCTCACACGCGGATGTTTCTTACGAATGACGAAGACGTGAGGCGGACGGCGGTAACGCTCCTGAGGTGGGCGGTGTCGACAAACGGCCACTCGAAGTTGATGACCCAAACTCAAACCCTAACCTTGTGAGAACGAAGCCGTCAAACGAATGTTCTAAACCCTAAACGAATATGTCTCTGATACCATGTACTCTGTTCTTTTGGAGAATGAATTTCTTATTATTTCATTAGACAAAAGATACATACATATAGGTGAGTGAGAAATCCTAATCTAGGATATACGAAATTATGATAAAGGATGACTATACATATTAATTTAAATATATATTATAACAATTGCTAGTAATCAAATGGATTGTGTTGCTAGCAAAAGAATAATTGATTCTATTCTTTTTACTAATAAAACAATGAAAATAGTAAATACAAATACAAAAGAACTAGGCCGTAAAGGCAAAAACATTCCAAACTAAGCATAAATTCTGGATAGCCATAAGAACAAAGAGAGAGAACACCAAATAATTGTTTCTTTTTTCTTTTTTGAAAAGGATACAAAACTTTTCATTAAAGTAATGAAAAAAGGCTAATGTTCAAAATAAAAAAAAAAAAAAACAAAAACTGTAAATGCAAATACAAAAGAACTATGCTGTAAAAGCAAAGAGACATTTCAAACTAAGCATAAATTCTGGAAGTCATCAAATAATTGATTCTATTCTAATAGCTAATTTGAAGTTTTTCAACGACTGAAGAATGGCAAATAGGTAAGGGTGGTTGTTATACGGTGGATTGAGATTTTTTGTTGCAGTGATTGGGAAAAAAAGGTTCAGTCCTAAATAGATCAAGTGAATTTTTGAGTGTGTGACTGGAACCATAGCTTCCATCTTCTGGAAGTATTAACCAAAAACAGGTGAAAATTTTCTTGTGTAGCTCTTTGTTACCTGGTTTAAATACCTAGAACGAGGTGCCAGTTGGATTCCTAGGCCTTCAGACCTGTCCCCATGTCTTGTTGCTTATGTTTTGAATCGTGTATTTCTAGGATGTCTTTCCTTGTGCATATATGGCAAGTCTTTTGGGAGCCTTACATAAAAACATCACCTTCTTTATCTCCTCACTGTATATGATTATTCTTATTGGCCACTTGCTGAAGTCAAAAGCTAAAATCATTTGGCTCAATGAGCTGAGGTGCATTCTGTGTGAAATGAATGTGGTTGGAGAGGAATTGAACGTCCGAAGATGTTGATTATGTTGATAATAACGTTTCTTGGAAGAATATATCTATGTCTCCTCTCCATGGACGCTGGTTCTTGGACAACCCCTGGAGAGTTTAGCAGATTGATGAAAAATTTTTTTTACCCCTTCTTAGACTGTTACACAAGCCTTTTCCTTAACTGTGATCTCTCTTTGATTCATACCGATTCAAGGAACTTTTCTTTTCTGATGCTCCTTTGGTTTTGTGGGCTTTTTCTTAGTTTTATCCAATCCATCCATGAAATTGCTTCACCAAATGTGTGTATATTCAGCTGGGACAATGTGTTTGTATGCATGCACGTGGATTAAATTAAGAAACATTTTTATCCCCATAGGACGAAATTGGATATTGTAAATGCCTGTATAAACAAAGAGCTGATGCATACATTTGTTCTTTTAAGGAAAGAAGACTTTGGTGAGTAAAAACAATCATCTATCAATTTCCATGTAGTACAGGCCAGGTTCCAAAATATTTTTAAAAAGGTAGGGGCATGGTTTGAAGCTTAGTGAATTTTAGCATACCCAACCATTGTCATTAAGGTTTTAAAAGCACAGTGGAGGGTGTGAATGAGGCCTTATACTTCATCTCCAACTAAATTTTTCTTTGCCATAATGTGACTTTTTAATTGGAACTAGATTTTGTTGCCAATGACCAACTTATAGTCCTCAATCATGATTCACAATATTAATCTTGAATTTTTGTACAGGATCATGAACTTGATTGAGGAGATATGGGAGAGTCTGGATCTCTCTCTCTCTCTCTCTCTCTCTCTAGCTGTCTAGTCTCTAGCCCATGTTTTGTTAAGTACTTAACATCATGCATCTCTTTGGTTTCTGCAGGAACGGACATGGGAGCTGCTTCAGTTGATATGGGAACTGGCAGGATATCATGGATCTTACATGGTAAAAGTGACATTTTTGCGCTACAACTCATTCATTCGGTAATTCACTTTGTTTTGGTGTGTGTGCGTATGCATATGTTTTAAGCTTGTTTCATCTCTGATTACTATTTGCATATGTAACTTATATCTCATATTTGAGTGACTTATTATAACTGCATAGCTCTTGTTACTATGTGAAACAATTTTGTATCTTTCTGCGCAATGGTGTGAATAATTTTCACCTACTATAACATTGAGGCTTTGGCTCAAATGTACAATTTGTGTGACTGGACTATGTGCTTTGTATCAGTTGTCTGCTACAATAGTTAACTACTGCTATATTACTTTGATAGTTAAGGTAGATATTTTGAGCTTTAAGTCTTGAATTGATGAAATCTTCTCCATCTGTTTTATTGGGAGAGGGGAGGTTCCTGTGGCATACTGGAATTTGTGCACTTTTGTGGAGCCTCAAACTATTATCCAACTTATTATTAAGCTTTTGCCTGTCATTTGCACTGTTATCGGGTCTTATTTTTGCCTTAAACCTTAAACCTTATTTCAAGACTTAAACCTTCTCCGTCCACTTTATTGGGAGTCTTGTTTTTGCCTGTCATTTGCACTGTTATTCAACTTATTGTTAAGCTTCATAAATTTCACAAGTCTTTAGAGACTTGCAGAAAGTCAGCTGTTTTATACAGGAGTTTTTCCAAGTGTCGACGTTGAAGAAAAATAATCACTTCTTTTTGGTTCCATAGAGTTTTTTACAGTAAAAAGGCTGGGAACTAGCATTCTATACCTTTGCTTGTCTGATGTTGAACTGTATTTTATATTAATCTACTGGACAACCTGTTGCAGGAAAATGTTGTCCTGTGTGGACTTAGAAATGGCATGATTGTAACAATTGATACTCGTGAAAGACAGGAAGTAGTCAACAGACTTTTAAGGCATCGAATTCCTTACTTGCCTGTAGATCGAAGAAACTCTGGAACGTCCTCTCAGCAATGGTATAAGGTAAATGCGATGTTTTTTTATTGGTGAAATAAATAATAAAACTTATGAGGTTTTGTCTAATGATTTTGAATACTGTATGTTGTCTCGGTTGTTTTAATCCAGTCTTTATAGTGTCACTCGTCAGTTTAGTTATGCAATTTAATTTATGGTAACTACCTAAGTTAGATTTCAAATATCTAACAGTACAATTAGATAGATAGCCCTCAAGATTACTGGAGGTGTACCAAACCTTACCCACACCCCGGTAAAGGTATTAGATATATTGTATAATATGTTATCTACTAAAGACTACCTAAAATTTGAGAAAGTTTCTCAAAAGAATCTTGGAATGATGAATGTTGTCGACTCTGTTAACTTCTTTACAACTAAAACCATTAACAAAGTACCTGAACTTTATGGAACAAGAATTTAGGCAATAGTTTGAGATTGTTTAAAAGTTTAACATGCTGAAAATCAATTTAATTCCTATATATACTAGCAGTTTTCTGTCTAGCGTGAATCTCAGTTCGAAAATTCTATCAGTAATTTCAGTGGATTGCTGATGTTAGGTGGCTAACCCCTCCCCCAAAATTTCCGTTTTATTCATATTTAGCAAGTCATTGCACACATGATCTATGCAACCTTCTTGGAGGTGTGCTTTTAAGTTTTGATTACTTTTGCCATGCAGCTCACTGGGAACATTTTTCCTTCTTGTACGGTTAAGATGCCTTCATCCATATCGAGGTTGGTTATTTCAATTCATAATAATTCTAGTGTTTCTTTTGTATAATTTTAAATGTTTAACAATTCTTCCCATCTGCTAGCTTGGTGTCGCTCCAGTTTGACGACCGATACTTTTTGGCAAGCTCCATGGATGGATCGGTTAGTACTTTCTTCCTTTAATTGTGTGATTAGAAGTGGTAAAGAAAAATACGCTTGTGCAACTGAATACTGTCTCATCGAAATAGTACATAGAATATCGTTGAAGGTTTATTTTGATAGAGCTGTGAGTTAAAATATGACGGATGATAATACTCGAGGAAGGGAAATTATAAACTATAGACAATGCGAGGGGTTTGGGTCTCTTCCCTTAATACTAGCCCACATTCTACCATCGCTCCTTGTCTTTTTGAAAGTTGTCAATACTCTTTGTGGTCTTGATTCGATGGATAGAGGTAGTATTCTCGGCCTCTTCAGCAAATCGTTTTTTTATTATAAAGTTTCTCCTTTGACAGTAACGAGAATAGAAATTGCTCTCCCCAAAAGTCTCTTTGTTCCATGTTTTAATCAGTAGCTTTAATCTTCTTGTTTTATGTCGAAAAGATGAAAGCTATGGCCATGCCAGCTTGAATAGGACTTATTGTCTCCATTCATCCACAAGAGTAGTGAAAGAGTGATGTTGAAGCACATATTTTCGACCGCCAATCTCGTATGTCCTCTTCCCATAATTAAACAAGATACTCCTTGTGTCCTTCACGTGAAGTTTCCGTCAGTTGCATAACCTCCCTACTCATTGGCTTATCTGTCCTCCTAGGCTTCTAGCATTGATAAAATACATTGGGGGCTTGTTTTTCCTGACGCATTTATGTGTATTGTGTAGTTGTCATTTACACATTTTAAATTCTTTGCCTGCCGGATTCATATTTCTACAGGTAAGACTTTATGATCATCGCCTGATCCAGAGAGGTGCCGTACAAACCTATGATGGGCATGCAAATTCACATACTCGTATACAGCTTGGAGTTGATCCCACTGAGACGTTTGTCGCGTCCGGTACTTCATTTTAGTGCATGCTCAATTTCTTTATATTCAGAAGTCTTGGAGTTCCTGGTTACTTGAGCTTGTACTAAATATATATTCTGGTTTTAGGTGGAGAAGACCAAAACTTTCGTCTATGGAATATCAAGTCTGGAAAACTGATCTTTGAGGATAAGTTTGTTGACGCTGTCCCCTCAACCATATGCTGGCGAAGGACTAGAAGTAATTATCGTTCTTTATTGTTTCTTTCTTATTCATGGGCTTCTTCTGCTATAATTTTTTCTACTGAACTCCTAGGATTTCCAAGAGGGCAGGATGGATACCTAGGCTGTGAAGATCATAGTTCGGGAGCATGGCTTGGGTCACACGGAGGACTTCATTATGTGAGCTGGCCAAGGACATAAGTGAACATGAACTTGCACGAGGATTTCTGGCCAACTTTCCAAAATTATGATACTTTAACCTTCAAAGAAGTTTTGCTTTTACGTAGATATGATTCAGATAGGAATGAAGCCACTCAGCGAGAAAGTTCACCGGTAGCCTTTTTAAAAAAATTATATATATATATATTGTAAAGTCGTCAGCGATTCAATTGTTTAATATTCTTCTTTTGTAGTATTTAATACAAGAACCAGACATTTGTTGATGTAAAATAGTACCAGGTTCAAGAATCTATATTTAGGGGTCTATTTTGGTTGGGAAGAATTCTATTTGTATATTTATTCATTTCAGTGAAATGTCTTCTCTGTTTCCTTAAAAAAAATATAGTCAGGGAAAAAATAATAAATTGGTGAGATGTTTTCGGTTGAGGGTTGTTCAAGGTAAGGTCAAAAGTCCATGGGTGGGTTTAAGCCCAAAAGAATATTGGGAATAGGCATAGGGAACATAAAATCTCAGTGACTTGAAGTTTGGGTTGACTAGCCAAGTCGGTGAATATTAACAATCAATAAATAAATGAGTTGAGGGTGGACCGACATGCTACAAATTTGAGGATCTAAAATCAATATTAAAATCATAGATACAAGAGTTGTATTGTTTGATTCAAATTGTAACAGGGAGAAATCGATATAGTTTGTTTGGATTGTAAATCGTATTACTGTATGATTTTTGATTTTGAATTGTGCAAATTGTCCACTAATCAAATTGTCCGATTCACGGAAAGTAAGAAATGTAGGGGAAAAAACTAAGATTGTAAAATACCTTGTAGACGATTGCGGCTCAAGACGAAAGACATTATTGTTGCTGGCCATTACGAGAAGGGGGAAAATGGATTTACAGTCAATATAATGGACAAAACAAGATGAAGATGAAGATGCACGAAGAAAGAGGAGAAATGAAAACGAAAATACATGCCTTGATACTTGTGGCTTTTAAAATTATTTAATATCGTTAACCTAATTAAAATTCTAAATATAGAAGTTACTTCAGTTAAAATAATATTTAGATCATGTTTATCTCGTAAATATAATCCATCAATGATAATTTGAAAAGTAGATCCTATTTGATTATGTTTGTTTTTTATCATCGTAATTATTATGTGGCACTTATACCTTATTTTTTACTATTTTCTGCATTTTTGTTATGTTTCTGTATGAAAGTAAATGACAAGGAAAATTCTAAATAAAACTTCTGAAAATATTTACAAATAATAATAAAATATTACAGTCTATCTGCGATAGTCCGTAATAGACCACGATAGATTATTATCTGTATCTATTATGATTCAAATAGATATGGATAGTAGTATCGCAGATAGACAATAAAATCAATGAAATCCGAAAACGTGACCTTAAATCAATCTAACATGCAATGTGCCAAAAGTCATCCAATGTCATGCCTTCCATATGTACCTAACTGGCCGGCTTAGGCCTGGTATCGGAAGCTTCCCTTTGGGCGTTTAGATTGTTCATGGAAGAATCATACTCTCTTCAAATGGAACCACTACTCATAAAACATATGTAATGGATAAAGGGAGAAATAGGAATCTAGATTCTCTGTCGCACCACCTATAGCGCATTGTTTTACCTGAACAACATCAACTCAATTATTGAATCAGAAAATGTCACAAAGTTTTCCACCATATATAATTTCATATTCAAATCTTGTTTATTTATTTTTTTGAAATATTATATTTATTTATGAGTTTTTTGAGAATTAGGAAAACAATACCTCTTGAACAAAGACTGATCACCTTGAAGTCACTAGAGAACTCGATGCTTGAATTTGTTAGAATAACGCTAACTATGTAAGATATGATAAATAATTAGTTTTTATAAACTTAATTACAAAAAAATTACTTTCTCAATCAATAGCAAGTGGGAAGGGAGAAGATTATATCATCGTGGTTCCACAATCTTCTCTACCTAATATGGCAATACATATCATTTACGAATTTAGGAAGACACATAATCTAATCAAATAATAAAGAATATGATGAGAATTATGAAATATATATATATATATATATATATATACACTGTAAACCCCTAAACTAGTTTTACTAGTTAATTAATCTTAAGTCCTCTTAATTATGTGTTAAGATGTGTATAATAGACAAGAATGAATCAAGTATGTTTAATAAAGATTTCATTTGAAATGTTAGGAGAAGAAAATTTTTCTAAGTGTTGCGTGAATATGCATCTAGATGGTGAACCTGGTCGACACGTGGGGAAATCGGGAGAAGAGCAAGAGAATATGTTTAAGTACAGAAGCTCAAGCTCTTGGGTAAGAAAGGATACAATGGCGCCTAGTGGTATGACGAAAAAATGGTTGTGTGAGATAGGCGTTGAGAGCCATAATGAGCTTTGATAAGAATATCACATAGAGGATGCAACACGTCTACCTTGTGTAAGGAAGGGTAGGAAAGACACTACACTGAATTAAAGGCCGGCTGAGCTATGAGACATAAGGCGTATGTTGACTAAGGGCCACGTTAGGCGTTGAGCTTGTGAGGCGATGGCCAAGAGGTTAAGGCTCATGCAGATAAAGATGTACACGTAAGCTTAAGAATATGTTGAACAATGCATTAGAGATAGAAGAGTTGATGAGCAGTATGTGTTAACGCATAGGCTTAAGCTATGAAGGCGGCAAAGGCTGAGATGCATTAGCTGAGGAAAGGGAATACATTGAAAATTTTGTCGATGCGATGGTCAAGGCATTGGTAAGGAGATGGAAGACTTTAGCTTAATCACAGTGCTAAGAGGGACAATGTCAAGTTTAGATGCCCTAAACGTGATTAGTGGGCTAGCTGTCATGCTAAGCATGAATAATCACCATGCACTCTCAAGTATATAAGAAAGGCTTAAAAAGAAGCTCTGTTTGGCCAACTTATTGTGCTACGAGATGAGAGTTGCAATTGACTTGGAGGCTTGAAGGAAGTGAAGAATTCTCTAAGTGTTCCAGAGCGTGTAGACGTGATTGAGCAAGGTGAGAAGTTTGAAGAATTTTGGGATTTCTAGATGGAATCAAAAGCTTAGATTTTAAGGTAAGAAAGTTTAGATATTCATGCTTAAGTTCGTGAAAGAAAATTTCTTGAATTGATATCTGGAATTTAAGTAAATCAAGTGAGAAAGTTGAGGTCTGGAAATTGGTTGTTGAACAAGCAGGCAGCTGCTTACGAAGAATAAGCAGGCAGCTGGGAGCTCTAGTGAGGTGTTGGTGTTGGGTTGTATGTCTTAAAACTCGCAGTTTGTAAGATTAAACATATTCTATTTACAAAAAAGATGTTATTGACGTTTATTCAATAAAACGGTTGTTGAATATGTAAATTGCACTTGTAAAGATTAAATCCAATAAAATAAGATCCATAGTTATTATATGAGTATTTGGACTTTATATGGAGACATAAAAATGAATCAAATTTGAGTAAATAGCCAAAACGGTCTATAGTATATGAATAAGGTTGGGTACTTTATTCTGGTAACATTATTCGATTCGACCCACTTTGTATTTAGTACAAACGATGTGATCTTTAATCGTTCATGTGAAGACATGCGAGTGGGGACATTCTATGCAAAGAATTTGTATAAGACCAGTGATAGGTCTAAAAAATAGCTATTTTCTTAGTAACAAATTCCTTAATTCTACTTCATTTATTTACTTAAAATGTCTATTTGATAGGTAAAATCCAAACCCGACACCTTTGGATTCGTTATGGGAAGTTTCGAGCTTAATGGAGTTAAAAGAATCAACTTAGAAGAAGAACAAATTCAAATTACCATTCTATCCTCCAAAAGGAACAAATTTACACACTTGAGCACCACTCAGACATCTCAACGCTCTCCCCAACACTAGGTCCAACGCTAGCTCAATGTTGTAAGACAGAATGCTTCAAAATGCTCCAAATTAGGGCAGTGTCGCAATGCTTTACCCAGCATTGCAACACTCTGGACATTGACGGAAAAAATAAAAAGCACGCGTGCCTCGTGTAAGTCAGCGTCAGACCAACGTTAACCTAGGGTCGCGCTGCGACCCTCAATAGATATAATCTTCAGATTTTCTATATTTTAGCAATAGGGAGATACCAATTCTATGAATTAGAGAGCTTTTCTTTGTAATTTTTTGAGAGATTCTGTCAAATTTTATTCATTCTTTGTAAAAATTATGCAAGACTCGATGTATTTCTTGAAGAATTTCCCTCTCCACGAGTAAGTAATTTCTTTCTTGGGGATTATGTAGATTAGCAAATTCTTGAGACTTTTCTTCAATTTCTTTTATGTAATTTGTTGTTCTTGAATGTTCTTGCTGGTTTTTAATGAAATCAATTAAAATTGAACTGACAAATCAAATTTAATTGATTTTTGTATGCAAAATTACATGGCTCTATAGCAAAATTATAATTAGGTTGCAAGAATGAGTGATCATGATTGAAAGTTTGGACTTCTTTTCCTATTTTTTTGAAAGATCCACTAATTTAGAACATTCATATAATCATGCTTGAATTCTTAGTCTTTTGAGTTTCAAGAATGTCATAGTTAAGAAAATCCAAGAGGTTAATGCAACTTAGGGATTAATTGTAGAATGTCTTTAGGAAGCAATTAAGAACTAAATTAAGGCTAATTGTTTAACTGGCTAATTAGGGCATTAGGGGTAATCCTCAATGAACTATGGAATAATTAATTGCATAAATTTTATTAAGTATATGATAGAATTAGTTTAATCTACATACTTCCCAAGAGTCTTTTTCCATTGAATTTTATCACATAATCTCTCTTTTCTCTCATTACTAAAAATTTCTATCAAATATTGTTCTACTTCTATTTAGTTTCTTTAAACCCTCCCTCCCCCCTTCCTTCGTTACAATTTAAAATTCAAAAGTCAATACTTGTCAATTAATATAGGTTCCCTATGTATCGACCTCTTACATCTACTATAACTACTTGTTGGTTTTAGTTGTAGTTTGAGCATTATAAATCTCATTTGTTTTGGGTTAATTTGAATTAACGTTTAAGCATCGAAAAAATGACACCGTTGCCGGGGAATTGAGAAATTAGCTATTTTGAATTTTGAATTCTTTTTTTTTAAAAAAAATATAAAATAAATAATAAACTCAAAAATAGTTTGTGTGATTAATTTTTCTTTTGTCATGACCCGCTCCTCTCAAAGTGTACTTTGTGATTTGATTGTAGACATCGATCGGGAGGAAATGTGACTTCAAAAGGAACGAACAAGAGGAAGAGAAGAAGAATTCGAAGAGCAAATTCTTGTACCCTATGTCTCCAACTATTTATCTGGTCTTACCCCTGAAATGGGAGTCTTATTGAGTCGGCATTGTTGAGCCAACCCTCAACTATGTAAATCTAAGGGTAATCCAGAATAAACAGGAGTTCATAGTTAGCTTAGGATTAAGATTGAGTTACGTAGGTCATCTAGGTGAAATAGTCAGTCTTAAACAGTAAACAACGTGTAAGAGTGACTTATTTCTTGGTCCTAATCTTATGCAAACTCATTGCATAGGGCGCCCCCACTCCTCATGTCATAACATGTACGAATTAGGATCACATCATATGTAGCACTTTACAACTCTTTGTAACAGCTACAAAGTAGGCCGCATCCAATGGTGTTACCAGAATAGAGTACCCAACCTCATTCATGTACCATAGATCATTTTGACTATTTACTCGAACATGATCCACTCTTATGTCTCCACATAAAGTTCAAGTACTCATACAATAGTTATGGGTCTTAGTTTATTGGATTTAGACTTTCATACAATTTATGAGATCAATAACAAGTATATTGATAATAGAAAATGTTTATTATTTTACAAACTGCGAGTTTTTAGGACATAAAATCCAACACTTAGAAGAAGAACAAATACAAATTACCATTCTACACCTCAAAAGGAACTAATTTACACACTTCAGCACCACTTAGAGTGTCGCAACGTTCTCCCCAATACTAGGTCCACACTAGCTCAATGTTGTAAGACATAATGCTTCAAAATGCTGCATAACAGGGTAGCGTTGCAACGCTCCAGACATTGACAGAAAAAAAAGCGCGCATGTGCCTCGCGCAAGCTAGCGTCGGATCAACGTTAACCTAGGGTCGCAACGCTGTGACCCTCAACAGATATAATCTTCAGGTTTTCTAGATTTTAGCAATAGGGAGATACCAATTCTACGAACTAGAGAGCTTTTCTTTGTAATTTATCTAGAGATTTTGTCAAATTTTATTCATTCTTTGCACCAATTATGCAAGACTCAATGGATTTCTTGAAAAATTTTCCTCTTCATGCATAGGTAATTCTTTCTTGGGGATTATGTAGATTAGCAAATTCTTGAGACTTTTTTTCAATTTCTTTTATGCAATTTGTTGTTCTTGAATGTTCTTACTGAAATTTTTAATGAAATCAATTAAAATTCAACTGACAAATCAGATTTAATTGATTTTTTTTAATGGAAAATTACATGGTTCTATAGCAAGATTGTAATTAGGTTGTAAGAATTAGTAATCTTGATTTAAAGTTTGGACTTCTTTTCCTATTTTCTTGAAAGAACCCACTAATTTAGAACATTCATATAATCATGCTTGAATTTCAGTCTTTTGAGTTTCAAGAATGTAATAGTTAAGAAAACCCAAGAGATTAATGTAAATTAGGTATTAATTATGGAATGTTTTTAGGAAGAAATTAAGAACTAAATTAGAGCTAATTGTTTAATTGGCTAATTAGAGCATTAGGAGTAATGCTTAATGAACTATGGAACAATTAGTTGCATGAATTTTATTAAGTCTATGATAGAATTGGTTCAATCTACATAATTTCCCAAGAATCGTTTTCCATTGAATTTTATCACATAATCTCTCTCTTTTCTCTCATTACTAAATTTTCCTATCAAATCTTGGAATTCAAAAGTCAAAACTCGCCAATTAATGTAGGTTCCTTATGGATCAACCTCTTACTTCCACTATAACTACTTGTATGTTTTATGTCAACCCTGAATCCTATTTTCCCTACTTAAGTATGTTCATAATATGTTAAGTAAAATTGAGCATAAGTTAACGTAATGTTTGTAGGGAAAAGCTTGAGGATGATAAAAGAGAAGAAAAAGATTCTAAGTGTTGAGAAATAAGGCTCTCTCACACGACCTCTCGTCTAGAACGGTTCTATCATTATGAACCTGCCTTTAAAGGATCTGTGTTCAGCTGTAATGATCATGCCTTGAACCTTGTTGATATTTGAACTATCAAGTTGAAGTATAATACAGTTCGAACAATTCAACAAGTGCGACATGCAAATGAAAAAGAACTTGCTCTCATTAGGTCAACTTGATGACCTTGATTGCAAAGTTGTAGTTGAGAAGGAAATCATGAAGGCGATTCAAGGTGCGTTAATACTTATGAAGGGAAGAAAGGTAGATGCAAATTCGTACATGCTAGAGGGAGAAAATTTTTAGGAAGGAGAAGCATTAGTTGCTTCAAGTAGTTCAAGTGAAAAGCTCATGAAGATGTGACATCATAAACTTAGACATATGTTTGACTAGGATTAAAAGTTCTTGTAGAGTAGAATCTACTCGTAGGGTTCACTAAGGTGTCTCTGCCTTTTTGTGAGCATTGTGTTACAAGTAAGCAACACAAATTAAAGTTTAACACAACAAATTCTAGAAGTAAATTGATTCTTGAATTGGTTCATTCTAATGTATAGCAAGCAACATTTACATCTCTAGGAGGAGAAAGGTACTTTATGTCCTTTATAGATGATTACTCCAGAAGGTGTTAGGTGTATCCCATCAAGAAGAAGGAAATTGTGTGTTTGATCTTCAAAGTATTCAAAGCGCAAGTGGAACTTCAATCTGGTAAGAAGATTAAGTGTTTGCAGATAGATAATGGAGGAAAATATACAAGCAACGAGTTTGCGGAACTTTGCAATCAAGAAGGCATTAAAAGGCGGCTCACTACTGCTTACACTTCTCAGCAAAGTGGAGTGGCTGAGCGGATGAACAGAACCTTGTTAGAAAGAACAAGAGTAATGTTGGGAACTGTAGGCTTAGAGAAAACTTTATGGGCATAAGTAGTGGATACTATCTGTTATGTAGTGAACCGTGCTCCATCAATTTCAATCGAGTTGAAGACACCAATGTAGATTTGGACTGGCAAGTTGACCGATTATTCGAACTTCCGTACATTCGTAAGTCTGATGTACATAATGTACAATGCCTAAGAAACTAGAAAGCTGGATCCAAAAACTAGGAGATGCTTATTCTTGAGGTATGCTGATGGTTTGAAGGGGTATCGCCTGTGGGATCCACTGCCCACAAGATTATCATCAGTAGGGATGTGATATTTATGGAAAATAAGAAACAAGTAGCAGATGATAATACTGTAAATGAAAGCTTAGAGATTGCAACAGTACATGTGGAGAAAGAATATGTAGAGTACTCTTCTGAAGCTGAATCATTGCACTGGATCCAAGAACCAGTTGAGTCACAAGTACCAGAAATTTGTTGATCCGGTGGATAACAAAGCCACCAGGTTGGTAATCTGAGTATATTATAGAGAGCAATGTTGCTATTGTCATCTAACCAAGGATGGAGAGCCAGTAACTCTTCAAGAGGCAATGATTAGTTTAGATGTTGCTCAGTGGATGATAGCAATACAAGAAGAAATAGAAGCTTTTCATAAGAACAAGACTTGGGAATTTGTAACGTTACCACAAAGGAGAAAGCCCATTGGCAACAAATGGGTGTATAAGATCAAGCGCGGCAATGACAACCAAGTGGAGCGGTATCATGCAAGATTGGTGGTAAAGGGATATGCTCGGAAAGAAGGTATTGACTTCAATGAGATCTTTTCTCCAGTAGTTCGACTTACTACTGTTAAAATAATCCTGGCAATATGTGCTATATTTCATTTACACTTGGAGCAGTTAAATGTTAAGTGTGCATGTCTTTATGGAGATCTTGAAGAAGAAATCTATATGTTCTAACTAGAAGGTTTTGAAGTAAAAGGAAAAGATAACTTGGTTTGCAGGTTAAACAAATTTCTATATAGTCTCAAAAAGGCACCGAGGTGTTGGTACAAGAGATTTAGTTCCTTCATTGTGAGCCTTGGATACAATAGACTTAACGCAGACCCTTGTGCATATTTGAAAAGGTTTGGGAAAAAAATCTTCATTGTCTTGCCATTATATGTTGATGACATGTTGGTATCAAGCCCCAACAAAAATCAGTATCAAAGAATTGAAGCTCATTTGGTTAGAGATTTTGAAATGAATGACTTGGGACCAGCAAACAAGATTTCGAGGATGCAAATTCATCGAGACAGAAATAATAGGAAGATTTGACTATCTCAGAAAAATTATTTGAAGAAGGTCTTGCGACGCTTCAACATGCAAGATTGTAAGCCAATTTCTACCCCTCTTCCTAATGATTTCAAGATATCCTCTAGTATGAGCTCTAGCAATGAAGCAGAGCAGATGGAAATTTCTTGAACACCGTATCCATCAGCAGTGGAAAGTTTAATGTTCGCCATGATTGGTACCATATCAAACATTGCACATGCAGTGGAAGTTGTTAGTCGGTATATTGCGAATCCTAGTCGAGAGCATTGGATTGCTGTTAAAGGGACCCTTAGATACATTAAAGGGTCCATAGATATTACTTTGTGTTATGGAGGATCAAGATTTACTGCTAGAGGATATGTTGACTCAAATTTTGTAGGTGATTTTGATAAGCAAATCCACCACCAGATATGTTTTCATTCTTGAGCGGAGTTGTAAGTTGGGTTTCCAAACTACAACTAGTTGTGGCTACGTCAACAACAGAGGTAGAATATGTTGCAGCTACACAAACTAATGAAGCGGTATGGTTAAAAATGCTATTGGAGGTGCTCAAGCATGAACATGAGAAAATTTCTCTGTTTTGTGACAGTCAATGCATCTTGTATCTTGTAAGGAATCTAATTTTCCATGCCAAGTCCAAACACATTCAAGTGCAGTACCACTTTGTTCGTGAGAAAATGAAGGAATAGTGGATATGCATAAAATTCATACAAAAGAAAACCTAGCAGATTACTTGACAAAGGTCGTCAATGCTGACAAGTTCAATTGGTGTCGATCCTCGAATGGCCTAGCAAAAATATAAGCAACATGAAGATGGCAAGGTAGAAAGAATTATGTGGAGATGTGATTGATTCTTAACCAAATCTCCCAGTGGGAGATTATTGGATAATTATCAAGAAAAATCCTTATTATTCAAGAAGTTTCTCAGAAGATGATTTTGGGTCATTAGATCTTACACTTTGTCCAAGACAAATTTGTGGCTCGTAGATCTTTCACATCCCTCTAAGACAATTGGAGAGATTGGATCCTTTACATCTATCAAGAACAAATTGGAGCCATTGGATTTGTTTGATGGCAAAATAACTTTGGACTATAAATAAGCGAGGACCTATGATTGTCAAACCATCCCAAAATCTCAAACAAGTGAGTGAGATAAAATAGAGAGTTTTTTCTTGTAGGAGAGTTTGGTGTTCCTCTATAAGCAAGAAAGTTTACAACTCCTATTTTATATTGTGGAATTCTTCTATCCTTGTCCGTGGTTTTTACCCTAATTTGTTTAGAGATTTTTCACATAAAATTACTGTGTTATTCTCTCCCTTCTTTTTCTTCATTATTATTATTCTCAATCAATTTTAGTTGCGATCTTACTCTATTCGTTCACAGTTCTTTTTCTCAACCTTGGCTTCTCAAGAAGTGGGGGTATTTTGGTAAATGGGAATTGGGTCTTGGCTTGTGTTGTGGTCAGTGGTCTGTGGATTGATCGTTTATCGACATGGCTTGAGGCTTCCTTTTTGGTTTTTTCCTTTTCATTGTTACATTTCAGATTCTTATATCAGAAAACAAGGATTAATTTGAATTAAGGTGATTGCAGATAATGTTATCTATTATTTGAAATGGGGTTTGGGCCACTTGGTACCTTGACGTTTGCAGGCATTTAAGTTATGTTGATGGCAAATGGCGATGCACCAAAGTGGAAGGCGTTGGAAATGAGGACTTGTTTGTCCTAATTTTGGGGGCAGCTGGACTAGTGGTCTCACACATGAGACAAACCAAAACCAGAAATAAGGGTAGCATGGATTCATCAGCCATGTTTTTAAATATTAAACTTTTGACATTCGAACCAATCCCCCACCTTTACATAGCCTATATTCATTATTCCACGTAATTGAAGTGAGTTAGAGTGTGTTAATATAATTAAATGTAACACTATCCATTATCTTAAATTTTTTGGTCAAACAGTAATTTAACATAGAATTTTAATTTGTGATATTTTGAGTTTTTAACTTTAAATTTACCACAATCCATCAAGAAGCAAGGTTGTACTCGTGTTTGCAAAAAACATGATAACAATGATAACCTCCAAAAAGTATTGCACTGGATCTTGTTTACGCAACATTTTAATATAAAACAATGATTAGGTGTAGCTTAATCCCACAGTCCAAATATTTATACAAACAAAAAATTAGCCAACTTTTTAAAAATTAAAACAAATTATCACATGTCAATATGGGCTGCACCAAATTTTTCTGTTCAGTGTATGGGCTGCAAGGAGGCAAGGATCATCATCCATTTATGTTGTCCCTTATCCCTTTTTATATAATTCATTTGCACAGCCGATTATATCAAACATAAACTATTGATTTTTCTAGTTTTCTGTTTTTATTATTTATGCTAGTTTCTTTTCAAATTTTTAATTACAGTTTTTATCTTTCTTAAAAAGAAAATGCTTGAATTCCCAATCTCATCCTAGAAACAAAAACAATTTTTTTAAAACAATTTTTCTAGTTTCTAAAATTTTACTTGATTTTTTTAAACTAGACAATAGATTACAAAACATAAAATTTATAGATGAAGATACTTTCACGAGACATTCGAGCATTGAGCTAGTTATTATAGTTACTAGTTATAATAATTTGTGCTTGGAGTGCAGACTATTTTAGTCTAGATTATAATAGTTTCTATCTGGAATGCAAACTATTTTAACTTAGGTAGAAAATAATAAATACTATAACAAAGGGAGATTTGAAATAATAAATACTGTAGATAATTATATATTATAAATAGTTGTAAATACCGCTATTTATTTAAAACCCCAAACATGGAGTGACCTATTAATCAACTTCAAGTTGGAGAGCCAAATATCCCCCTTAGATATGATTGTACGTTTAATTTGACTCTTCAAGTGTTTAGTTTTAAAATAAACCATTTTGAAAAAAATTGAATTGTTCAAACCCTCAAAGAAATGTATATTTTACATTGTCTTTATCAAAAGAGAGAAAATAAAATGATTTTTTTTTGTTTTTTTCTTTTTTTCTTTTAAAAAAAGAACAACAATTTTATTCTCTAGACTCTAGTCATTCTTTTTAAGTATCTTTTACACTTAAAATAGCGGAGGTCAAACAATACGCATTATTCTTGTTTCTTTACCAGTAATTGAAATTCTTTTCATGGAGCCATAGTTATGCTGACACTTGAAAAGGAGAGAGCTTTAGGAGAAAACTCTCTTCCATTTTTTAATTTAATATTTTTATTTTTTGATTAAACCATTTCTCATTGACATGGTCAATTTGTAATTGTGCCATGGTGGATAAATTCTACCTTCTTTTTAAGAAGGGGGGCGAAGTCAATAAATGTCTTATGTAATGTTAAAACACTTGGCAGTTGGCACTTATGTGGAGGAAGATGAAACAATTAGCATTGCCAAAATAAATCTTTCCATGGAATATTGATGCAAAACTCCTCTAAAATTGTAGTGAGGTAGGTAGGAAAGTGGTTCTGAAGAGGACGGTGAGCCCCAAAATTTATTGGAATGGCTCTATTCCCCTTGGCCCTCGACCCCTAATTACATGGATCCATATGTTTCCATTTCATTATCCTTCCTATTTGAAATGCACTCAAAAACATTAAATTCTCAATATTCTGCATCTATAAAGTCGTTTTTTTCTAGCTAAAGTTATGAAGATTACTCCACCTGAAATTTTAGGTGGAAAAGAAACTAGACAAACCATGGCAGAGGTTGCATTCCCAGTGGACTGATACACATTTTCTACTTAGAATTACATCCCCCAACCGATAAATGCATAAAGCAAAAAGAAAAAAAGAAAATCTAAAACTTTCATTTGCCATGGATATAGGCTTACCTGATTGTCAGAGGCATAAAGTTAAAATTTGATGAGAGAGTAGCGGCGCATGTTATTACACAAATGGCAATCCCTTATTATTACAGATCTCAAACATTACCCTTCGTATTAAGTTGCTGCGCAGCAGAAACAAAGGAACAGCCAACAAAAACTTGGAATGTCAAAATATTTCAGAACAGTGTGTCAATAATTGACAGATAGGCTCAACAAGACCTCAGTCTCTTTAAACATGGGTGACTTCTATTTTTTAAAAAAAAAAAATTAAAAAAAAAAAACAAAGAACACAGATGACCTCATATAAAAAAGCCACAATGCATTAGGGGGATTTCCAATCAATCATCGTCATCATCTGCAATGGAAACAATTTTACCTCATAAGCATACAGAAAATGCTCATAAAATTGCCAAATTCGAACGATAGAATGTGCACAAAAAAAAGGGCAGATAAACTGGCATCCTATCCTCAGCAGCAAATGATAAAATAAGATAACCACATTGCAACCCTGAGACGGGTAAGAAAGGGTCAGAAAATATGACCATGACTCGAACATAGTTTGAAGACTATAAACACCTATGAAAGGTAAAACTCTTCACTATCATAAGCCCTGTGGTGAGACAAGGCACATCCATGGACCATTACACCCACCTTATAAAAAGAAATGTGGCATGGTAGACACCTAAGAAAGGTAAAACTCTTTGGGAACTCAACTATGGAAGTGCTAACAATCGGGAGGTTACGCTTACGTCAAGGAGCCATACAAGGCCCTTTCACCTTCCCACTACTATTTGAAAATGAACCTCTTGTGAACTGGGCCATGTTTTTTCTCAATTGCCCCCTTTACAAACGGGTTTTTCTTCCCAATGAGTGTCAAAGGCCCCTTTTTAAGTCTTTTTTGCTTTGTTATCCTTTCAAAAAGGAAAATAAGACTCTTTGGCTAAAATTGATGAGATCTAATTCTAGAATCTGTCTAGATAGAAATAATAGGACCTTCAACGGTTTAGAAAGGTCCATGAATAACTTTCTTCACAATGCAATTAATGTCACCCTTTCACTGTGGAAATTATGTACGTACATCAACAGTTGCAACTTTTGTCATCTTCATACCAACTGGAAGAATCTTTTATAATCTTCCTAGCTTTGGAGCTTGGCTCTCTGCCTCTATTTTGTAACTTTATACCATTGTTTGTGTGACTTTCATCTTGCAAGAATTCATTTGTTCTGACAGATTTGGAGAAAACGGTTGTTTTTACCATGAGCTGAAGCGAGTTTTCTTTAAGCAGAAAGAAAACTATTCAGTTCAGATTTCAGAATATGGAGAATCTATGGTCCTCCCATAAAATTTTCGCTTTCTGCTTCAATTAGGGTAAAACCAAACAAGATAATTTTATTGAATACGAATCTGTCAAACACAAGTTGAAAGCTAAAGTTCATACTAGAGTACTAACTGAAAAGCTAACTAACAATTTTAGTCAACATCTAATTTGGCTTAAATAACTACCCAACCTCACTTCCAACACCAAATCAGCCCATTAATTAGAATGGAATATATCATCAAGAGTTGGTAATTGCTATAAGTTAGAAAACCATCTCGGTAATCAGGCCAGAAGTGAAGAAACATCACAGAGAGATCGCCTTCTTTCTCTGTTCTACTGCTTGGCAAAGGCTAAACACTAATGACAGGTCACATCTCTCTGGTCTACTGCATTCTTTCTCTGGTCTACTGCCCCCTCATCATGTTTATTTATTGTGCCTTGGCAATCAAAAGCTGGAATATCCTCCATGAAAGATTTAGCTTAGTCCGTTGTTCCTTGACCTCTTCTTTTTATAGGAATTTCATCCAAAATTTCAATTCTCTTGCAGCTACAATGACATAATGTTCAAAGAAGGAAAAGTTCAATTGGCAACGAGCACAAACAAACAGCTTTCCGGTACTAAAGGAGAAGTTAATACAAAGCCCATCCTGGCCTTACCAAACTTCTCTCTCTCCTGCCCTGTGAAGTGGTCGTGGATGCTTCTGGACTTGGAATAGGAGTTTCTTTCTTTTTTTTTTTTTTTGAGTACAACAATTGCAGAATGGGGGATTGAACCTCCCACCTCTAGCCATTGAGGTCATGCCAATACCACTGAGCCAAGCCCACTTTGCCACTTGGAATAGGAGTTTCTACAAATCAAATTTCCACTTTTTAAAGGAAATTGTTCGATTAGATGGGATTCCATAGTCTATTGTCTCTAATAGGGATGTTAAGTTCCTTAGCTATTTTTGGAAGACACAGGGGAAGATGTTGCATACAAGCTTGATTTAGTACAACCAATCATCCTCAGATAGACAATCAAACTAAGTGACCAGTTGGATTTCAGGGAATCTCATTCAATGTTTGAGCAGTGACTTCCCAATATTCTAGTTCTTCATATGGTTATAGGCAAATTTTGTTGATTTCAGCCAAGAAGCGGAGACTATAGCCGAGAGGGTGGCAGCATTACATCAAGAGGTCGCTAACATTTCTGAATATTTTTCTTTAATTCCTTCACCCCATTTGCTTAACTCGAGGGTGAGTTTCATCTTCCTACATGAGGGAGTTTGATACAGCGCACACTGTCATTGGCCTTTAGCTCTTTTTCTTTGTTAACCATCTAAATTTGGTCCAACTGTGATTTGTAAGTTACCAAGCACTAACCATTTAATCGTTTAGTGTTTTAGCCTTTACATTGTTTCTTAAGGCAGCGTATATAAGATGGTTGAAAAGAGCATAATGCATTAATGGAATCATTTTTTTCAAAACTGTTTGTCTTCCAACTAGTCTACGTTAGGAAAGAATCCAAAATATCATAAAATTCCCTCCCTGCGGTCTCTTTGGCAAGAAAGGAACGACATGACGTGATAACTTAATATGATCTCTAATTGAAATGCTCTACATAGGGACTTGTGTACAGTGTACCTAAACTAATCACTCTATCTCATTAATTGCAGTGGGGGGTGTCTCCTACATGCACCTTGACTGGGGAAATATCAGATCTCCCTAATCTCTTCTTTTCTGATTTCACTTCTTGTAATTTCTTCATTTAAAAATGCCACTCTTTCCTCTCTTAACATTACATAACCTAATAACTCAATATTTTCCATGTAAATGTGGTCTAACACGGAATTAACAAGCCATTGGTCCAACATATTCCAATACAAGTGCAGACGATTATCTTCTTCTGATCCTTCAAAAGTTATAGAACATTGGCCAAACCGTACAACCTCGCACGACATAAGGTGTGAAGTCACACAAAAAAAAAAAAAAAAAGAAAAGAAAGAAAGGAGACGACATTTGTTAGGTATAAGTACCGATCGCGACTCGATGGACTTGATAAAAGAGTAAGAGCGGGAATCAAAATTTGCAATGGTAAAAAAATAATGCCAATGGTATAAGAGGAACATAGAGGAAATAAGATCAGAGAAGAAGACAAATACCAAAGTAGCGTCGCTCGTTGGCCGCTTTGGCCTTATCGAGCATCTTGTCAAGGTCCTCCTGGAGCTTAGCGTCCCATTTGACCAGCTGATTGACGAACACGACTCCCAGTCCCATTCCAACCAAGTGCTCCCAAGGATCTGCAAAATTAGGAGATGGAATCGATGATAGAAATAAGAAACAAGGGAAGTGTTATGAGAAGTCTGATCGGGAAATGAAAAGATTAGGGTTTTGTTGTTAGAGAGGAACGTACGGCGCATGTAAGGGAGTTTACGGAGAGCATTGGAGTACATCTGTGTGCCGAGGCCCAGAAGGGCTCCGATCATCGTCGCACTCCATGCCATGTTTTAATGTCAGCGAATCGATAATCTGGTGTTTAGCCGGAACCGCGATCTCCCTCCCTTCACTCTTACTTCACCACTTCGTAATTTGGTGACACCTTCAACCCTTCACTATTTTTGTACGCCCAAATTATCAAATTTATCAGCTCAAGATGTTTTTTTTCTTCCGTTTTCTTCTTTTTCTTTTTTTACAGCGGAGAACGTGGGAAAATTGGGAATTTGTCAAAAATATGACCCAGACTTGGGCCACTTTTTTAAAACATGACATTTAGGGGTATTTATTTCTTGGAATTAAATGGATTAGGCATCCTAAGCCTAACACTTTTGAAGCAAAGATCTAGGAAGTTTTAACTTTTTACATCTTTTCTCATGTTTTTGAATAGTAAACACTATTAAAAAACATGGGTTACTTTTTTTTTTCTAATTTAATCTAGGAAGTACATCAGTCAACCTTTGGACACCACCTTCGACAACCATTGTCAACTAACTCCGGTCGCCACCCTCTAGTGATCGTTGTTGGCAAACTCTAGTCGCCACCCTTCGATAAACGTCGTCGGCCAACTCTGGCCGCCACCTCGGTGATCGTCGTCGACCAACCTCCGGTCGCCACCTCGATGACTGTTGTCGGCCAACCTCTGGTCGCCGCTGGCCAACTCCAACTACCATCAACCAACCTCTAGCAACCCCTTGAAAGAGTATATCAGCATGCAATAGAAGTAACAAGGATCAATAAGCATTCTAATTCATTAATTTCAACTGTAAATAAAGCATGCTCATACAATAATAAGAGGGTTTTAAGTCATACCTTTGTAGAACCTATTTAATCTCGAATTCAGCTGCAAGTCTTCTCCAAATCTTCTTGTGAACTGACACGTTGTTTTTATATCTTTAAGCATATGGATAATGATGAATATGAATGAATGAACAAGTCCATGTCAAAGACAATTTTTATGCGATACTACGTCTAAATATATGCACTGTTAATCATATGCTCGTAGTATGCGATGGAGTAATGCATGTCACAAGTTTCCTTGCGCTGAAATCAAGTATAATTCCAACGCAAGTTTCTCAGAATAATCCGAGGTCGAACACATGGATTATTTTCGTTAATGCGTTACTTTTGTAATACATGCGACCGGTTTTTATCAATGAATAAAGAATTGGGTTTATACAAGAATATAAATTGTGATGAAATAAAATTGCGTTAATAAGTAAAATCCTAAACTAAGATGATCCAAGATACAAGTTACATGATACATGATACTGAGGTCGAGACTGACTGTGAAGTTGTACGAAGATTCTTGGTATGCGATGACAAGTCTTTATGGATGAATTAGAAAGAGAAAGAGTACACAGTAAAAACATCGCAAGTTTGTTAATTGCGTTAAAGATGCAACTAAGGTTCCGCTTTCCCTTGGCGTACACCTCTCGGTGATTGGCCGTGTTCCCAAATCTCTATGGTGAAACAGAGATGAACGTGATGAATGCAAGGTTGCTTCCATCTCTAGAAGTATTTCTCGCTTTAGTTAACGCATTCTTCCAACATTCTCTCGATAGGTGGAATAACATCTTCACTTCTGCTCTCACAGGTGAAGATGTCGTCGAACATGCTTTAGCTAAACTTAATCATTTCCTTAACCTAATTTACCTCACTTGCTTAATTCTTGCTAATTACCTAGGGAATTAGGAAAACATCATGGAGAAAATGGTTTATGGATGAACGGAAGTAGATAGAGAGATGACAATGGCAATTATCATAACATTTAATACTAAGGTTAAGCGTTTGATACATGGTGTGAATGAAAGAGTAAAGAAGATGAATACAAGTGATGAAATAGAGATTAGAAACAAATACAGAAAGAGTGTCAATGTCTTGACACAGATCCTGAACGGAGATAGTGCTTGCCGGCGTGTGGAAGTGGTGGAGAGGAAAGCTTCCCTCTCAGGCTTGCTTTCCTTCGCACAGAGCTTCAGCTACAGGAATTGGAAGGATTCTTTGCCCAGAGACTCACTTCTCGACCTTGTCTCGTGGTTCTTCCCGAATCTACTCTGGAAGTCGCCTCAGACCAGTCTCTCTCTTAGATCAGTATATACACGTCTCTATGTATACAAGTATATCTTTCAGTGAATTTGCAGAAGCTATTTATAGGCAAAGCTTGACTCTTTGCATTGTGGTCCCCACTTTATGGTTATGGTAATTCCTGAAATGGCAGAGTGAATATTCCTTTTGTTATGCAATCAACCCGTCAGAAATGCACAACTGACAACTGTACACTCATCAGAACCCTCCGTAAACGTGTTGCTCTTTACATCTTCGATCTATCGCCGCATGCGATGTTGTTTTTGATTACCGCATGCGGTTGAAATTGCATTGATCGCTAAGCTCTTGATCGATTGTCGCTTGCGTCGTCATTGCGTTGATCATCTTTTCATTCTCGATTGATGGGCGCAATGCGAAGTAGATGTGTTTTTTCATTTTATCTTTGAGCCATGAACGCATGCGGTTACTAATTTTCTACAAAACAGAATCGAAACATTCTATTCTACCATCGCAATGGTGTTAGTGGGTGTATTGACGACATTTTACAATTCTCGCATTTCTTAACCAATTTCCATACTATCGACGCAACTTTTCTTTCTTTTAGCCTCAATATCTAAATAAAACAGTATAAATAACTTGTATTTCTACAAGTTATCATGAACCACCTCAAGATCTTCCCTACTATTCTTTTGGAGCTTTAGATTAAGTTGTGGGACTCAAAGTAAGCTTGAATAAAGGGAATTTGGAGAAAAAGCTCACTGATGCAACTTGAAGAACACTTCTTCAACCTTACAAGTTTTCAACAAAACTTCAGCAAGTTCATCAGCTACTGTTGTTGGGATTGATGCCTTAAAGTCTCGTGTCATGTAGTCTGTAAACAGTTTGTACGAACGCTTGTGATGTATAATATATGATATTTATTTCACTTCTTGATTTTGCTCATTTGGATGGTTTATTTGCTTTACCACAAACCAATAAACTAAAATCCCTGGTTGTCTTTATGTAACTTAAACATGTATATGGTGACATACAAATGGATCATGTCTTAAGTGATAACCAAAATGGTATGTAGTATATGGATATAGGAGGGAAACTTTATCCTGATAACGCTATGAATGCGGCCTACTTTGTGGAATAGTTACAAGTGTTGTGACTTATCACAGATGGTTTGATCCTGATAATTTGTGTAGGGGACATGCGAGAAGGGGCGTCCTATACAAAGAGTTTGTATAAGACCTGACCACGAAGTGTTAACGTTTCATTATATAACACGGTTCATGACAGAGACTTCACGTCATTAGGATGACCATAGGTAACATGACCTCAATCCTGATGAGTTGGGAACTTCTGCCATTGAGGCGGTCCTTTGATTTGCATGGGTGCGAGTGGTCAGACCGCCGACTCAAACCTACCACTTCGAGGATTCATTTGATTTGGGAGCTGGGAACTCAGCTACACAAGATGGAATTCACTTCTTCCCTGAAGCAGAGGCAAGTAGATAAATAGCTCTTTTAAAGGCTGATTCTAGGACTTGAACGATGTGGCGCCACATACCTTCTCATGGCCTGAGAGGTGTTCACACATAGTTGGGCTATGTTGTATTGTTCATTTGAGGGATTAGTGGTACTTAAGGAGTGAGATGTAACTACAGGGACAAAATGGTAAATTGGTCCAATTGTACTTACAAGCATCTATGAAGGGTTATCGTACTCATGATTGGTTATATCCGATGGACACAGAAATATATCTGTGGTAAGAAGAGTTCAACTGTCGGTCTTTAGTGGAATGTCTGGCAGTTAACAGATGGTGGATCTCGTGGCTAAAGAGTTTAGTCAGCTATTCACGTACCGTTGGAGTTTTGAGTCATAGGTCCATAAGGTCCCCTTGGTAGTTTGGATAAAAGTTGAGAATCAATTTTTGGGTCAATTTGAAATGTTCAAATTGACAAGAGGAAGTTCAATTATATAGGGGGTGTTCAATGATATAATTGAACTGGTTAATTATATATGATATGATTGACTAAATGTATGAGATACATTATTTTGGAAGAAATTTGATATAAATATGATTTATATCAAGTAGGGGAGAAAACACTATAGTTGATATATGATATCAAACTTAGGTTATGAATATAATAGGATTATATTTATTATTTTATTAATTGGATGGTTATGAGATAATTAGCCGGCATTTTCTTCGAATTCGTGCATTAGTGAGAAGTTCAATTCAATTCTAGTAACTGAAGAATAAAATGAAAATTGTTTTCATTTTTGCAAAAGACACGCATAATTTCTCACGGTGTGATAAGCATTTGATCGCATAGTGTTTGAGAGCCTATACGATAGCCTACCGTTCACTAAATGATCGCACACCCGCGCCCGCGCTTTCCTAAACGACCGCTTACCATTTACTAAACAATTGCTTAACGCCTGAGCATAACTAAAAAATCGTATAGATGATCGCTTAGCTTTTACTACATGATCGTGTACCGCGCACTAAATGATCAAGCACCCGACTATGCGATAGTCTTTCTGTTTTCCCACTTACTTGATCTTTTACTACACGATAGCCTTTCCTCCTCACCTCTACCAATTCCATCAAAGCCCACCCTTTGGATTCTCACTCTGAGAATACTGAGGGCTCCGAGTGGTGGTGTCGTCCCCGTTGCCTGTTGTTCTTGTGAAGCTGTTCGTGTAGACGATCGAGGTGTTGCTGGACTAGCGAGAGCGAAAGGAGTTCGTTCATGGAGAGAGCGAGATTTTAAGTGAAGAAAAGTCTTCAACTGGTATGTTCTCTCGGTCTCTTATTTTTATCCTTTAAGCATGCCAGTAATTTAGCGTTTTCAATGCACATCTGTATGTTTGAATGTATATACGAAAATTCTGTCACAATGAATTGGAAAGATCCACTTCCGCTCATAGATACTCTTGTATAAGAGTTCCTTTAATTGGTATCAGAGCCAGGTTTTTGATATTCCAAATTCATTGTTGCAAAGAATTACATTTACATTCTCGATGGGTGCAACATGTCTACTCTTTGTTTTAATTTTTAATTCAATTGTGGATGTGAGGATTAATGGAGTTTTTTGGGATGAAACTTCGGTTTGTTAAATTCTTTTACATTTTCAGTTAATTGTAATGGCCCCTGCGTTTTTGGGCATAATTAATTGCTATCGAGTCTGTAATTTCAAAGTTAGTTTAAGTTTTGAGTCGTTCGTGAAGAAGTTCGGAGCAAGGGTTATTGTTCTTCGAGGAAGAAGACGACCAAGCATTGGTCAAGTCATGTAGACAATGAGGTAGACAATCGCTGAGTATCGAATGCTCGGCTGTCGTTTAACACGCGCGCACACTAGAAATTCTATAAATACCAAAGGCATCCTTCAGAAAAGGGGTTCAGCTGCTTACGAGTTCACAAATTCTGTTCATAGTTTAGCCTTGTTCTTAGATTTTCTTTTACTTTAAGACGGATGGGAGGGAAGGAGGTTGTGCCGATAGATCATTTTGGTAAGCTTGGGAGAGCACCAGAAGCTTCAAAATCAGAGAGAGGGCTGACTCTTGTGAAAGCAGGAATATCTTTTGAATTGAATAGAGATTGACAATGTAAAAGCCTCGGTCAGCAAGGAATTGCTACCAGGCTCTCTACCTTTATCTTCCATTGTTATTTTGTACTCAAACTCATTTATCGTAATGGCCAACCCCATCCTTCTGGCGAATGACCGCAATAGACCCATTCGGGACTACACGTCACCCAACCTCTATGATTTCTCTCCAGGAATCATGAGGCCAACATTAGATGGATCAAGGTTTGAAATGAAGCCGGTAATGTTGCAGATGATCCAGGTTGCTAGACAGTTTGGAGGAAGACGTGATGAAGACCCGCACGTCCACTTCTGAAGCTTTATAGAAATCTGCAACACTTTTGTGTTCCCGAATATCTCTATCGAGGAAGTTCGACTAACTCTGTTTCCATTTTCTTTGTGTGATCAGGCAAGAAAATGGGCATATTCTCTCGAACCGGGAGAGATACAAGTGGTGGAAAAGTTTATGAAGAAGTATTTCCCACCAACCGAGAATGCCAGAAGAAGGAAATTAATAACAAATTCTAAATAAGAAGATGACGAATCGCTCAGCGATGCTTGGGTGAGGTTTAAGCGGCTGGTAAGAGACTGTTCACATAATGGCTTACCAGACTGCCTGCAGATGGAGATCTTCTATCAAGAACTGAATCCCTCTTCGCAGACTGCTGCCAACGCGGCAGCCGCTGATGGTCTGCTAGACAAAACATATGAGAAGGCAAAGAGTATACTTGATCGAATTTCCAAAAATCACGAGGATTGGCGGGAAAGCAATCAAAGATTAAGAATTAAAGATAATGACGCAAACAACGAGGTCATCGCAGCCCTACAAAACTAGATGACTGCGATGATGAGTTTAATTCAAGGCATCACAATTAATAACACGAGAACGAAGCAAGGGAAGGTCAATGCAATTGCTTAAATGACCGCAAGTTATGTCATTTGTGGAGACGCTCATTCGATGGAGGAATGCCCAGAAAACCCACAGTCAGTGTGCTTCATAAAGAACAATCCCTATTCCGACACATATAACCCCGGGTGGAGAAACCACCCAAATTTTGCATGGAAAAACCAACAACAAAACTTCCAACCTGTGACGCAAAAAGGAGGGCCACCCGGATTTTTCCTGCAAAACAACGGTCCAACGCATAGTCAAGCTAGCAGCTCACAAACACCGCAATTGTCATCCTTAGAGAGCTTGTTGAAGCAGTATATTGAGAAAAACGAATCAATGCTTCTTAATCAAGCAACATCCATTCGAAATCTCGAAATTCAACTAGGAAAAATTGCAGGCGAGCTAAAGAATAGACCACAAGGAGCGTTGCCGAGCTCAATTGAGCTTCCTCGCAATGCTGGGGGCACCGGGAAGGAACAATGCTTAACAATTTTCGTGCTAAACGAAAAAATGACTGCAGAAGTAGGGGAGGAACCCCTCACGACCAACTTGAATGCGGTAACAACCGAGGACCCATTGATCTACATTTCAAAGAAGCCCGAGAAAATGAACCCTGAAGTTACGTCCACCTTGAAGCCTCTTGATCTTGAAACAGAAGAAGTCCAACCACCAGCAACTCTGCAAGGATTGAAAGAGAAACAAAATGATGAAGACAAGATCGCAATAGTGGCTACAGAGCAAAATGCCATGATCCCACTAAAAATGTACGATCTAGGAATCTTCACAATACCATGCTCCATTGGAGGGGTCTACAGTGGCCAAGCACTATGTAATCTTGGGGCAAGTATAAACATAATGCTGCTATCAATCTTCAAACAATTAAATGCTGGCATACCCACGCCCACAAAGGAAACTCTCCTGCTAGCGGACAGATCTCGAATACACCCTGAAGGAGAGTTGAAAAATGCCACAATCTCAATTGATAAATTCATCTTGCCGGCAGATTTCCTTATTGGATTATAGAGCAGACGAAGATGCACTGTAACGGATTAAATGATTATCTTTATCTATTGATTATAATGCACTGTGATGATAGATATTATGCTACAAGCTCATGTCGCCATAAACTTGTGAAGAAAAAAATGGAATGTTATCTATCTATTACGCTGATGAATGAATGAATGATGCTCTATATGCGCTCAAGTGCTTTGCGATAAAGACATTTTATGCGATACTACGTTCTAAGTGTATGCGTTGATAGTGATATGCTCGTAGTATGCGATGAAGTAGTGCGTGTCACAAGTTTCCTTGCGCTGAAACCAAGTACAATTCCAATGCAAGTTTCTCAGAATGATCTGAGGTCGAACACGGGGATTGTTGTCGTTAAATGTGATACTTATGTGATATATGCGACCGGTTATAATAATGAATAGAGAATTTTGGTCTGTACAAAAATATAAATTGTGCTGAAAGTAAAAATGCGTTGATAAAGTAAATTCCTAAACTACTATGATACATGATATAGGGGTCGAGGACTGGCTGTGAAGTTGTACAAAAGAATCGATGAATGCAATGGCAAGTCTTATGAATGAAGCAGAAAGAGAAAGAGTAAAGAGTAAAACATCGCAAGTTCGTCAATCGCGTTAAGGACGCAACTAAGGTTCCGCTTTCCCTTGGTGTATACCTTTCAGTGATCGACCATGTTCTAATACGTCCATGGTGAAACAGAGATGAACGTAATGAACCAAGGTTGTTTCCATCTCTAGAAATACTTCTCGCTTTAGTTAACGCATTCTTCCAACCTTCTCTCGATAGGCGAAACAATATCTTCACTTCTGCTCTCACAGGTGAAGATGCCGTCGAGTATGCTTTAGCTAAACTTAATTGATTCCTTAACACAGATTAACTCACTCGCTTAATTCTCGCTTTTTACCTCAAGAATTAAGAACACATCATGGAGAAAATGGATGATAAATATATGGAAAGAGACAGAGAGATGATAATGATGACGATGATAACATTTAATTCTAAAATAAAGCGTTTGATACATGTTTGTGAATGAGGGATTAAAGAAGATGAACACAGAAGATGAATTAGAGAATAGAAAAAAATACGGAAAGAGTGTCAACGTCTTAACACAGATCCTGATCGGAGACTTGTGCTTGTCGGCGTATGGATGTGGTGGAGAGGAAAGCTTCCCTCCCAGGCTTGCTTTCTCGATAGAATTGGTCTTTTGCACAGAGCTTCAGCTTCGAGAATCGGAAGAATTCCTTGCTCGGAGACTCTCTTTTTAGCCTTGTCTTGTAGTTCTCCCAGATTTACTCTGTAAAGTCTCTTCAGACCAGCCCTTCTCCCCATATATCTTTCAGCGAATTTGAGGAAGCCATTTATAGACAAGATCTTGGCTCTTTGAATTTGTGGTCCCCACTGTATAATTATGGTAATTCCTGCCATGGCGTAATGAAAAATTCATTTTTGCTCCACGATCAATCCGTTAGAATTGCACAACAAAAAGCTGTACACTTGTCAGAATCGTCTGCGAATGTTTACTATTCAAATCTTCGATTGAAATGCGTTGATCGCTAAAGCTCATGATCGATTGTCACATGCGCCGTCATTGCGTTGATCATCTCTTCGTTCTTGATCGATGGGCGCATGTGATGTAGATGTGTTGTACATTTTGTCTTCGAGCCATTAACGCATACGGTGGCCTATTTCCTACAAAACAGAGACTGAAACATTCTATTTCGACATCACAATGGTGTTAGTGGATGCGTTTACGACATTTCATAATTTTCGTATTTCTCAGCCAATTCTTATACTATCGACGCAACTTTCCTCTCTTTTTGCCGCAATATCTAAATAAAACAGCATAAATAACTTGTATTTCTACGAGTTATCACACCCCCAAATTTATATATATGCTTGTCTTCAACTAAGGCAATTTCGTTCAATTCCTATCCTAACTTTGCGTCGATTGGCTGCTCCGAATGCTCCACCTCTACAACATTACTTAACAATGCAATTTCCTTCTATCATTTAATATTTCATCAACATGCTCTACTTTATTCTTTTATTCAACAAATCTCTACCCAAAAATTCTCTTCTTGTTTTGAAAAGAATGTTTACCTCTTCTTACAAAAACAACTAGGTGCGTCTTTATCCGGTGGTCTGGTTTGCGTCATTTTATTAAAGACTGCTGATCATGGTTACACCCTTCGTTTTGGCTTGCTCCCACGGGTGTCATGCGAGCATCCAACTACGGTTGTGTTCCAATCTCAACTTCAACTTTTGATTTTTCAGCTAAGTTTTATTTTTGCTGATCAGAGGAGTTGTCTCTTATATTCTTATATTTTTTTTTTTGCTTTTCATATTGCGTCGAACTTGGAAACCTACCTTCGTTTTGACTTGCTCCTATGGGTGACATGCGAACATCCAACTAAGAGCAGGTTCCTTTCATGACTTAACTCTTATCAGGTTGGGATCCTTGCACTGACATTGGAGTTTTTATGATTTTTTTTATAATGAACGCATTTTCCTGATGATAACTGCATCCGCTTGATCACATCTGCTCAGACCTTCCCCATCCCCAAATTTAGAGATGCGCAAGGTCCTCATTGCTTTGTTTTGGACAGAAAAGACAAAACACTTAGTCAAAATTTTGAAAAGAAGGTTTGAGCAGAGTCTTGAAATAGAAAAAGTAAAGCAGTGCTATTGCTATGAATTATCTAAGTGTTAGTCAGAAAGTGCAAAGTGTAAGAAATGTTGCTAAGGGTATGCATACTACTCATCATGGTCGTGCAATTAATAACCCAAAATAAAAGACAAGGAATAGTGCAATAATTGACAAGGATGATAAGTAAAGAGGCTAACGCATATGGAAAGAATAGTTACTCAGTTGTATTAAAATTAACTAAGTATACAAAGAATTACAATTATCGCAACACAAAATTTAAGCATGTACAAAAAAATCAAGGTATAGCTTCTATACATAAAAATAATGAATGAAATAAAATAATGGCTGCAACGAAAAATTGCAGATTTATTGAGAAGGTGGCACACCCCCAAATTTAGAGTTGCGGTAGGGGCTCTGGAGGAGGATTTTGCGGAGGAACTCGAGGAGCTTCTTCAAAATGCAGAGGTTGCTGTAAATGCGGAGGCACCATGGGACCATGTAAATAGGCTGTCAAAAAGTTAAAGTACTCATGGTTGCACTCCGCCATTTGTCTCTGGTTCAGGTGGATCGTGAAGATATTACGTTGAATGTTGATCAGCACCTACCGCATCATCGCAACACTGCTTTGCACCTCTTGTAACTCCGTTATTCTTTGACAGAAGAATTCTTATTGTTGAGAGAGAAGAAAATGCATCTCTGCAAGGTCAGCAGCTAGGGTTGCGGTGGTGGGATGCGCCTGCGATGTTTCACCATCAACGGTTTGAGGTTGAGCAGAAGTGCCTTCACCCAAACCGTGTGGGTCGTCAACATGTGGCGATGGAAGGGAAAAATGCGGTGGAGATGGAGGGGAGGAAGATGCTGCTGGGAGTGCGTTGGGTGAATCGGGAGCAAGGAGGAGATTTGTAAAATGTTCTGGGAGTGAGGAAAAGGGTTCTGTAGGTGGGCTTAGAGGGTGAATAACTAAAGGTAAGGGGTCCAAGGGTATTTGGTCTTGCGTTGATTGCTCTTGGACTTTTTCCTTGCTTTTGTCCTCTTTGCGCTGCTTCTTTGGCTTTGGCTGCTGCGACGCATTCGGATTGATAAGGGGCCGTTTAAGTGGAAGCTCGGGGCAATGAAGAGATTTCTTGAGAAGCATTCTCAAGATCTTTGTGTTGATGAGACCATGGACTTCTGGCATTGGCTCCTCTTCAATACCTACACCCACTGAGAGGCATAAGCTCGAAACCATCCAAGGGAAGAAATACTGGCTTCTCACACACCCACAAGACCTCAAATTTGCTATGCGATCAATTGGCCCACTTCAATCGGAATACCACACGCTATGCAATATGCGACCATTATTCGATCCTTTGAAATTGTTTTGTCATGAGATGTAGGGATGAGTCGCCTTTTCACCAAGTAAACCCAAAGACGCGCTTCCGGAAGCAATTTGTTGGATACAAGGGTTTTAATGCCTTTCAAAGATACCAACCACTGAGTGCCCGGTTGCGTTAATGTTCTTAGCACATCCTTCATTTGATCTTCTTTGGGATCATCAATAATTTTGTTACCCGGCGCATCCAGGATATCTTTCATCTTATATAATTCATTGATGTCCCTTGCGCTGAATGGCACTGTCCACCCTTTCATGATCATCGCATCTTTGGTGCCATGAAGCCGTCCATTGTAAAAAGCTCTCACTACCATTGGAATTATGATAGATAGGCACTGGTAGAATGTCTCCTACCCATGCTCCAGCACAACATTTGTAATTAAATCCGGTAGTGGCGTTGACGCAGGAAAGAACCCCATCTCCATCATCATGTCATCATTTTCCTTCTTCTTTGATGGGTGCCCTTTGGTCAATGCAGGCTCACTGCTTTCAACTTTTTCTTTGCCCTTATCTTGTGCCAACGCAAGGCGGGACCTTTGTCTTTGTTTGCGTTCCCGTTCCTTGCGCTGTTCTTCTTCTTCCCTTTCCCACTCCGTAATTTCTTTTCTTTTCTTCTCTCTAATGCGTTGCACATTTGCCTTGCGCTGTTTCTCCTTCTCTTACTTCTTCTTCTTTTCTTCCTCTTCTTCTTCTCTCATTTCTTTTTCAAATTTCTCCGAGGCCAGAAATATTCGTTGTTCATCCTCGAGCCTTTTTCTTTCTTCTTCTGCTAAAATTGCATTGTTAAGGCGCACCTTCTCATCGTGGAGTTTTCTTTTCAAATTGCCTTCTGCGATGATTTGTTGTGCTCGTAACATCTTTTCTTGTTTTTCCTCTTCTTCTCTTTTTCTTCTTTCCTTCTCTTTTGCTAGACTTTGCCAAAATTATGGGTCGTTTGTTGACCCTTGCGGCGCATTCTCCTTGCGACGACGCATTAGAGGGGTAATGTCTGGATCCTCTCGGTCTTCAGTCGCAATCGTCCTGATATGCGTTGATGCCTCTTGAGGTTGCCTTATTCTTTTTCTTGCGTTGACACCCTCTTTTCCACCCTTGCGGTGGTGAATTCTCCATCGACATCCGGGCTTTCAGGCCTCTTCCTCTTTTCTTCCTTTTTCAGGTGTTTCTCTTCTCACCTGCGCTCCCTCTTCTCAGTCGACTTCTTGTCCTTCTTTTCCTTCTTTGGCCGGGCCTCTTCATCTTCTCTTACTCGCTTCTCCTTGTTTTTTCTTTTCTTCTTCTCTTCAGTCGTTTTAGGTTGCTTCTCTGCTTCCACCTCCCCCAAAACAACCCTGTTGGGTCCCTCATAGGATTCTATGTGAACAGTTTCCTTAGGATCTGAAACGGCCAAGGCGCTTCTTCGCGAAGCTTCTGCCATCTCCTCCTTCGAAGCTAAGGGCTGATTAACAACTCCGGCTTCGGGTAGCCCTCCTTTCTTCTTCATGTTGCTCAGGATGCTCCCAAACACTTCTTTGTCATCTCTTCGCTTCTTCTCACTTTCCGATGAAAGTGCTGGAAGTGGGGCACTCTCCGTGCTTGGCCCCTTTCAGATTTGGAGTGGTTTGGCTATAATAGGTTTTCGCTGAGGTTTTCCGGCGATTCTTTGGATAGGCTTCAGCTGGGCGGCGAGGCGGCGACTTGCTGCATGGAATGTCGCCTCCTTTGCGGTGACTTGGGCTGGGGAAGGTGATGAAGGTAGGGAAGATGAATGTGAGGATTTCTCGGCCATGGCTTTGGTGAGTGATAGAGTTTGAAAAATTCTTTGGGACTTAGGAAGAAAGTTCAAAGGTTGCGTATGCAGAGGATTCACTTAGGGTTTTCTTTTTCACAAAAGATTCAAATAGACTTCTTAGATGAAGAAGGAGGGAATTTATAGGTTGGGCCTTGATGGGCCCAATGCAAATTCTACGTGGCAGGCTTCGAGATACTCAAAAAGCCTGTCCGTCGCGCTCTTCGCATTTATGAATTAGCAGAAAAGGGCATCCTTTCATCTGCTAAGTCATCATTTCCTTGGAAGCCTAAACGATTGGACTACTCTCTTTGAAAAAAGAATTTATCTTTTGTGTCTTATTTGGACGGGTGCAAGGTTAAAGATTAATGCAATGCATCCGTTACCGCAAATGCATAATTGCAGAGGACGGGCAACAACGCATGCATTAGCGCAACAAAACCCTCAACTCAGCACATTTCTGGAGGACGAGCGCACGGTATTTCTACTGGCGTAACACTACCTCGACATAGTGTGTTTTCGTTAAGGACGGGCATAGAATACATACGCGCGCAACACACCCCTCAGCGCAATGAATGTGTAAGATGGACACAAAGTGTATCTTATCAGCGCAAGATGCACCCGTCATCGCAATGCATACCAGATGTTCATTAAAGTTTATTATTATTATTATTATTATTATTTTTTGTTTTATCAACAACGCAAGTCGATACAACTTTGCGGTGTTCATTTTATTTTAGGTTACTCATTCACAGAGAATTTAAGAACAACGCAACTAATGCAAAAAAGTAAATAAATTGGACAAGGCATGGAAATAACGCAACTGAATTAAATTGAAAGTAAATTCATAAAGCAGTAAAGGCTAATTTAAAAAAGTAGTAAATAACGCAATGTAGAAAACAATAAAAGAAAGTTGTAAAGAAAGCGATTAAACATAGATTTTGGGGATGCTGATTGAAAGAAAAATTTCTCATGATTACCGCAATCCACACCTCTGCGCGGTCAAGCTTGCCTGCGCAATGTCATCAAGGACATTGTTTTTTCCCGTGAGATCCCGAGGCTTCTGAGTTACTTGGCAGTGTTCTCGGTGTTCTGTTGCGAAGCTCGACTGCCAATTGCCCGACTCGAATCTCTAAGTTCCTTATTGAAGACGCCTGGGATTGCATGACTGCGTCATTTTTCTCAATGTATTGTTTTAGCAGTGACTCCAATGATGACAAATTTACAGAGATGTTTGATGAGGATGGTTGGTTATACGGTTTCCTTTGATGAATCTGATTCTGATTTTGGTGAAAAGATGGTGGATTTCCTCGATTCCTTGAATTGTTGTTCTGATGATTACTTTGGCCCCCCTGGTTGTGATTCCCTCCCTAATCGACGTTAGGGTGATTCCGCCAACCTGGATTGTAAGTGTTGCTGTAAGGGTTGTTTTGGATAGCAAACATTGGCTGTGGGTTTAATGGGCACATCTCTGCAGCATAGTGTAAGACCCTAACACTAAATCTAAAGTGGGAGGTTAAATGTAGAGAAGAAAAATCCTAAGTAAGGATAGTGGGGGAAAGGGAGAAAAACATTAAAATTATCCAAAAAGGTGACCAAAAGTTCAAACATCTATGAAGGGCTTAAACATGTTGAACACAAGAGTGTATGGAGGATGGAAGCAAGAAGACTTGAAAAATGGTTAAGGGTTTGCATACAACCAATGCAAGGGCATACATGAGCCATGCGGACACGGGCAGGAAGCATGCGTCGAGTAAGCATGCTAGGCGCGCAGCCTATGCGTCGAGGCCAAGCATATAGGCCATGTGTCAAGCTCGCAGCCCATGCATTGAACAGGTATGCCTATGCGTCGAGCGGGCAAGCCATCCTATGCGTCAAGCGCTGTCGAGTCTGCCGAGCAGCCATGCGTCGATGCGCTATGCCAAGTGCACGCCCATGCGGCAAGGCATGCCCACGTGGCCGAGCGTGTCTATGCGACCGAGTGTGCCTATGCGGCCAAGCGCGCAAGCGCCTAGGCAGCACGCCCATTGAGAAGAGTCATTGAGAAGCATTCTCAAGATCCATGCTTAGTAGGCTGAGCAAGCACACTTAGCAAGCCATGTGTCGAGGGTGAGCGGCCACCCTATGCGTTGGTGATGGCCGACTCATACGATGGCTAAGTGGGACTTTGATGAAGGAAAGGTGAGTTGTTATGCGTTAAGGATAAAAAAAATAAGGCTAATTGATGGAAAACTTCAAGGGAAGATGCCAATGGTATACGAGCATAAGTCTTAAACAATTTAAGTAGAGAAATATGTTAAGTATTTAAGTGATTTAGGTGGCAAAAGAAGGATCACACAAAGTTCTAGCAGGAGGTGGACAAAGGAGATTTCATGCAATGGAAGTGTTATCACCCCAAGTAGGAGGTGGATGAAGGAGATTTCATGCAAAAAAGGAGATTTTGGCTGGCAAGCTGAGATGAGAACGATTCAAGGCTAGGCTGGGTAGACTAAGTGTTGGTAGCTCCAAAGTGAGACAAATGGGAGTTGAGTTGTCACAAGGGGGTGAGTTTAGAATGGCTATAAATAGAGGGGTTGGGCAAGAGTAATTTATTCATACCATCACTTAAATCTTGTGTTGAGAGCATATTTAGAGGGTTACGTTTGAGTTATTAGGCTGCCAAGTTAATTGGAGATCAAAAGAAGCAAAGGTTGCGTTGGTGAGGCATTGAGTCAACCAGACACATAGCCAGCCCACACCCTGCGCGCACGCCTTGCAGCGCTGCGTCCGTTTGCGCGCCTCGCTCGACGCATCCCACGCGCTAGCCCAGCGCAGCTGCCCCCCCGTGCGACGCATCACGCCCAACACAACGCACATCCAGCGCAACACACGTCCAACGCGTCAGCCCCCTGTGTGGCACAACACGCCCACCCTGCCTACTGCACAACGCCCAGCTGCCTACCACGGTCCAAATAACCTATAAAGAGTCTAATTTTGGGATTTTGGCTAAATTGGAGTAGGGTAAGCTGGTATTTTCATTATATAATGGTATTTTGGCTATTTTGACATTATGTATTGATATAATAAGTATTAATTGAGAAATTTCCGTTGATATGGAGGAATTCTTAGGAAGGTATTCTCAAGGTGATTTTAGTGGAAAAACTTGCTTGCGGTGAGTGTTTACTTAGTTTTATGCGTTGATATGTGGATAAATGCATATGTAAGTACAAAATGCATGCTTATGATGTTATGTTGTTGCCATGATATTGTTTGTGGAATTTCTATGGAAACTGAGATTATACCTGGACTACATAAGTTAGCATGCTTAAAAAGGGTACTTGGCGGGAAAATATAGTCGGCCTCGATCAGCGGGAAATAATAGTCGGTGACGATCGACGAGAAATATAGTCAAGTTACCTAAGCATGACTAGCGGGAAAAGAATTGTCGATGTGCACATTGGCGGAAAAAGTGGGTTATAGGAAAGTTTCCATAAAAAGTTGTTATGATTAATAATATGTCCATGATGTGAACATGCCAAGTATAGCATGAAACTAGAGGATGATAATTGAATGAACATACACGTGATCATGCATAAATTATACTAGAATTGTGATTATGTGATTGATTTCCCAAAAATATATTTTGCAAAGTGATTATTATTTTAAAAGAACCACTCACTGGGCTTAGTAGCTCACACTCTTCCAAATGTTTTCTTATATCCACCCCCCCCCCCCAGGTGGCAAAGCGGAGCGTTCAAGAAGGAGTCTACAAACCACCAAAACACCAGGACTTGGTAAATTCTCAGGGCATGGCTCGGATCATGTGATAAAAGAATATAGGAAATTGAACTATATGTATGAAAGTAGGAATAGATTATTGTAAACATGTTAAAGTCTTAATAGATAAGGGGGGAAATGTTAAATTGGAATATTGTTTTGGAATACTACTGGTGTAACCTCATGCTCCCTTCCAAGTTTTGGGGGCTAAGGCTAGGGAGGGGGTGTGACAACTTGGTATCGAGCAAAGATTTACGTAAAACCTAAGAAAAAAAGAGTCTAGCATAAGTATAAAAGGAATCTAAAAAAAAAATAAATAAAGGAAAAAGGGATAGGTTAAAGCCAAAGCGGCATCAGGAAAAGGCTTACCTAAGGTATGGAAGCCAGATAATATTAGAAACTAGGCCAGGTCAAAACCTAAAAAGGAATAAATATAATGAAATATATTAGGAAAACTTGAAATAGAATCAGGAAAGGTTAGGAGAAAAAAAATAATAAGGAATAATAAGTGGACAAGGAAAACATGAGAAAGGGGAAGTGAAAATAAAGAAATTAGTAAGTAATAACCTGAATAATGTCCACTGTAGGAAATGAATCCGAGCAGACAAGATTGGTGGTGGAATAACTCCAGAACGTGAACTGGAGACCACGGCGCTAACCCAGGGGAAAACCCTGAAAGATCTGAGAATAGTGTGAACAATAATACTAAATATCCTATTACCTTGAACAATGCAAACTTAGTGGGATCCCGAACTAACATGGGATGTCCATAATGTGGTAAAAATCATAGCGATCTGTGTCTGAAAGGGACCGGAATTTGCTATGGGTGTGGCAAGGTTGGCCATATCTGCAAAAATTGTTATGCTTTTCAGAGAAAAACAAGAGAGATCTAGGAAAAATATCAACGAGAACTGGCTGGAGGTTCGAGTTCAGGAAGTAACAACATATTTCCTGAATTGACGGTGGACCAAGAATGGGCGCGTGCAATAAAGAAGGATATTCGTCGACGTATCGTGATCGAATTCGAGGAACAACCCACTCATGACTCTAACAACACGGAATCCTATAAATTTTGTATTTTCTGTAAGGAAATAGGACATGTTCAGGAGAGGTGTGTATGGAGAAACGAGAGGATGTGCCTTAACTTTGAAAACTTACAACTTTCGGAGAATGAGTAAATAAGTAACTATGTAGATTAAAGAGAACCACTAATGTAAATAGCAACAATGTTCATAAATAAAAATAGTATGTTGATAACATGTGTCTAATTTATATGTGAATGGTTGTAGACAAAATGCTGAGAAGTGGAAAACGTAGAACTGGGCAACCCTCTGGAAACGAAAGTGAAAGTGCCTCAAGCTATCCAAGAGAAAAATCCAGGAAGAAAAAATGGATAAATTCACCCAAAGACTTCAAGAAAGCTTAGAAAATATACAACCTGATTCCGAAAAGAAATATGGGATAGAACGATTAAAGGTATTAGGAGCCACAAACTTTGAAGGAACAAAGGATCCTACAGATGCAGAAGTGTGGATGAATCAAGTAGAAATTTTTTTCGAGGTGATGAGATGCCCTGAAAACAGAAAGGTAAGGCTTGCAACCTTTTTACTACAAAAACAGGCGAAAGATGGTGGAAGCTACTAAAGAATAGGAGAGGCGAACAAGAAGAAATATGTTGGGAGGAATTTCAAAAATCATTTTTCGAAAGATTTTATCCCCGATCATTTAGGGATATGAAACAAGATGAATTCCTATAGCTCATGCAGGAAAACATGACTGTAGCGAAATATGAATTAAAGTATTTAGCTATCCAAGTATGCTTTAAACATAGTGGTGGATGAAAAGGAACGCTGTCGGAGGTTTGAAACAGGATTAAGACAAGAGATTCGAACTCCTGTTATAGCAACCGCGGATTGGGGAGAATTTTCAAAACTAATAGAAGCCGCAATGAGAGTAGAAAGAAGTTTAACAATGGAAAAAGTAAGACTGGAAAGAGACTCATCAATGAATCGGTGGTGGAGGGAAGAACCAAAAAATTTTACCCCTAGGGTAGAAAGCAGAAATGGATGGAAAAGAAGAGGAATTACTAACACTAAAGCAGACCTTGAACGGGAGAGCCAAATAAAGGAGTCAATGGTGAGCGTTAACTAAAGACCAAGATGTCCGGTCTGTAATAAATATCACTGAGGAAGGTGTTGGGAGCAAACCCAAGAACAATCACACACGTGTTTTAAGTGTGGCAGACCAGGACACTTTAAACGAGAATGTCCTCAGTTAATGGATACTGGAAATGTACAATCACCAAACAACCCGGGAGGAAGATCAATGATGGTTGAGGGAGGACGAACTGTAGAAGGAAGAAAAGAGGAAACAGGAAAAATGACATTGGGGAAACTATATGAACTAACTCAAGATAGAGGAGACAATATATTGGTCGTGGGAAAAGGGAAAGAGAAAGTTTTAGAAGACTAGAATGAAAGTTGTGGTGTAATAAAACTGTATGAGGAAAATTATTAAATAAAAGTTCTATTGTAAAATAAGTTTCGTCTAATTTCGAGGACGAAATTATTTTAAGGGGGTGGTAAATGTAAGACCCTAATATTAAATCTAAAGTGGGAGATTAAATGTAGAGAAGAAAAATCCTAAGTAAGGATAGTGAGGCAAAGGGAGACAAATATTAAAATTATCCAAAAAGGTGACCAAAAGTCCAAATGCCTATGAAGGGCTTAAACATGTTGAACGCAAGAGTGCATGGAGGATGGAAGCAAGAAGACTTGAAAGATGGCTAAGGGTTTGAATACAACCAACGCAAGGGCATACATGAGCCATGCGGACACGAGCAGGAAGCATGTGTCGAGTAAGCATGCTAGGCGCGCAGCCCATGCGTCGAGGCCACCCTCTTAGCCTAGGAAAGGGCGTGACTGCAACAGTTATCAACCCTGTGGCTGACACTTATTGCCTATTAACTGTTGCGGAATAACTCTGATACCAATATGTAACTCATATACAGCGGAATATCTTTAGGCCAACATTTATTAAGTTAGAAGCATAACATATATAGAGTCATTACAACACTATATTCACAAGTCTCAAAACCCACAAACCCTAGTCCCTATATGAATAACAGTTACATGTGTATAATATTAGCAGTAACCACCTAACAGACGGGTTACAAATCTCGTTATCCTTTAGTGGCAGAGCAGATGCAGAGCTATCTTCAGAGGATTTGACCGCTACCTGTGGGGGAAGAAAACATTTGAAAACGGGGTAAGCTTGCGCCCAGTGAGTGACTTAAGAAAGATAATTGATTCTCATGCAAAATCTCAATAAAGAGTTTAACTGAAATATAAGCTTCTACAGTACTTGTACTGCAGTATAAACATTTTCCAAGCATAGAACATATAAAGTTGTTTTAATCATAGAACATATAAAGCTGTTTTAATCCCAACACCAACTACTAGTCAAGAGAGAACCCTTTTGCTCAATCTTTGACTCTACCTACGTGCACGTGGCTATACTAAGTACCGTCATACCTTAGGTACTTCTGCTCAGATACCTTCTTAAACGTTCTTTAGTATCTAGTTGGTTTGGTACCTTCTCAAACGTCCTTCAGTATCTGGTTGGTGGTACCTTCTCAAACGTCCTTCAGTACCAATAGATACCTTATCAAATGTTCTTTAGTATCTAGTTGGGCAGATACCTTCTCAAATGTCCTTCGGTATCACGTTTTAAGTAAAACTAGTCATAAATGACTTTCTCTTTAAAGCATGTAAAGTATAACACATATAAAAACATGGCTTTAAAGGTACTAACGCATGCTGCACATATAAATAGCTTTTTAACAAACTTCTCGCTCATGCATGCATTTAAAACATAATTCATAGCTTGCTTGGAAATCACTTTGTAAAACTAGTTGGCATGAGAATATTCTTCTTTAAAACATACTTTCTATAACACGTTGTAATGAAACATTTAAGCAATTATTTTAGTCAAAACGTTTTAGCCACTCACCTTGATTGCTTAGGAGCTTTTCACTCTAGTAGCTAACTTTTCTACCTTGGGCTCCTTTTTCACCCCTAGAATTAAGATTCAAGTTACAGCTCAAATTACTCATAGTTCTAAATTTTATTTCGAGATACTTCCTTCTAAAAACATGTTCTAAAATGTCTCAGGAAGCTTACCCTAAAATTTGAGCTTGTAACTTCTCGTGGTTTGGCCGGAATTATAGAATATTCAAGACTGGCTCAAACTGATCGGACAACCTGACTCTTCTGTCTTCTTTTCAGTTTCCAGCCCGATCCCTTCAAGCTTTCTTCCAGAAGCCCTACCCTGAAAACTATACTTTCAGAGCTTTCAGGTGGCTTTAGAATCACTCCAAACGCACGAGTAAATTGGGAGAACTCCTCGTCCCAAATTGATGCGTCCTTCTCAGACCTCACTGTCCAATGTGTCCTCTATGTCTAACGCATGGATTTGGCTCCAACGCAAGGTTTGCTCCACTCTCCCACTCTTTTACTGTATTTCTGAGTTTTGATCTAAAAAATGAAGTCTCTTGGCTCTATTTATAGGTGTCCAAACCTTCTCCGGAGTTGACACCACCTACTTGGCTGCATGGCCAAGTGTCTTTTCATCCCATCAACGCAATGCTGTGGTCATCGCAAGCTAAGTGTCTTCTTCCCATGTTGCCAACGCATGAGCCTCCAATCTTAAGCCACCATCTCAAATTCTTAAGGTTTAAGGCTTCCCTCCCAAGAAGACACATGGTTTTGATGATGTTATCCTGATGATTTCATTCTTGTATGTGTCCAACTCCTGGTTGCTCAACGCCTAGTCCATATGCAACGCATAACCTCTACTCAACGCATAGCAAGCCAATTCACTAACATGACAATTCAACTTAGCCATCGTAAGGAGCTAACCATCACCAACGCATAGGGTGATCATCCATTCTTGACGCATGGCTCACTCGCACGTCTTGCTTGGCATGGGCACATGGTGCTGGCCACCAATGCATAGGCGCGCTGCATAGGCTGGCCGCTCGATGCATGGGCGTGCTTAGCTGCATGGGTTGCGCACGGCGCCTTGATGCTTGGTCGGGTGCTTAGGCGCTTGGGCATGCTGCTTCAACGTATGGGCATGTGACATGTGCTGGCCATCGCTCGCATGGGCGCATGGCATGGGCTGCGCACTTGGCTGCATGGCAGGGCACCTCGACGCATGGTATGGCTGCTCGGCAGAGTGCTCACCGCATCGATGTGGCCGCTCGGTAGTGCGCTCAACGCGTGGGCGTGGCTACTCCGCGTGCATTCAACGCACGAGCGTATCCACTCGATGCATTCGTCTGGCCGGGGCTGCTTGACGCATGGCCTGGGCGCTGGCCAAGGCTGCTCGACGCATGGCTGTCTTTCCATGCATGCCTCATCCACCCGTGTGCCTTCCAACGCATCATCTTCTTTTTCCTTCTTCATCTGCATGCCTTCACTTACAACTCTTCCAATGCATCAACACCACTCTAACACACAAAATTCTATACTTAGCCAAATTTCCAAAATTTTCCCTACAAGTCAACCTTTTAAATTTCCTTTTTCCTTCTAATTTCCATTCTTTTCTCTACCATTCCACACTAGTTTCCACATCAACTTACTTATCACACTAATCTCAATAGGGAACATACTCAAGTAGAGAAATTAGGATTCGGGGTTCACATTTACCTTCCCCTTATTAAAAAATTCGTCTTCGAAATTTCGCTACAAGTCCGTCAATTAAACAACCATGGATACTTGTTTCTGATTTGCTCTTCGGCTTCCCACGTCGCTTCTTTAGTGCTATAGTTCGCCATAGTACCTTTACCAATGGGATTGTCTTATTCCTTAAAACCTGTTTCTTTCTATCAAGAATCTTCACTGTTTCCTCTTCATAAGACAAATTCTCTTTCAACTGTACCGGTTGCTCAGGCAACACATGGATAGGATCTGGCACATACTTTCTAAGCATTGCCACATGAAACACATCATGAATACGAGATAATTCTGGAGGTAAATCCAATCTATATGCCATTGAGCCAACTCTTTCTATTATCTCATAGGGTCCAATATATCTCGGGCTTAATTTTCCTTTCCCACCGAATCTGAGTATTCCTTTCCACGAAGATAACTTCATAAATACTTTATCACCAACTTTAAATTCCAATTCTCTTTTCCACTTATCGGCATAACTCTTTTGCCTATCTCGAGCCGTCTTAAGAATATCTCTTATAATCTTAGCGTTATCTGATGTCTGTTGCACAAGTTCTGGACCTAGTAATTTCCTTTCACCAACTTCATCCCAACATATAGGAGTTCTACATGGTCTTCCGTATAATGCCTCATATGGTGCTATTTTGATACTCGAATGGTAACTATTGTTATATGCAAATTCGATTAACGACAGATGTGTATCCCAACTACCTTTAAATTGTAATATACATGCTCTCAACATGTCCTCTAATGTTTGGATCGTCCGTTCAGACTGACCATCCGTCTGTGGATGAAAAGCAGTACTAAAATATAATTTGGTTCCCATAGCTTTCTGTAAACTAGGCCAAAACTTTGATGTAAATCTGGAGTCTCGATCTGATACAATAGAAACTGGAACTCCAAACTGACTCACAACTCGATTAACATACAACTTGGCTAATTGGTCTAAGGTATAAATAACTTTAACAGGTAAAAACTTAGTTGTTTTTGTCAACCTATCCACAATTACCCATATACCATCATAACTCGCTGGTGTCCTAGGTAATCCAAACAGGAAATCCATCGTAATATGCTCCCACTTCTACTCTGGTACTGGGAGTGGATTAAGTAATCCTACTGGCCTTTGTCTTTCTGGTTTAACTTGTTGACATATTAGACACCTATCAACATATTTCGCGTGCAAGAAGCATGCGTCGGGTAAGCATGCTAGGCGCGCAACCCATGCGTCGAACAGGTATAATAAAACTGCCCTTGCGTGGGAAAAGGGAAAGAGAAAGTTTTAGAAGACTAGAATAAAAGTTGTGGTGTAATAAAACTGTATGAGGCAAATTATTAAATAAAAGTTCTGTTGTAAAATAAGTTTCCTTTAATTTTGAGGACGAAATTATTTTAAGGGGGTGGCAAATGTAAGATCCTAACACTAAATCTAAAGTGGAAGATTAAATGTAGAGAAGAAAAATCCTAAGTAAGGATAATGAGGCAAAGGAAGAAAAACATTAAAATTATCCAATAAGGTGACCAAAAGTCCAAACGCCTATGAAGGGCTTAAACATGTTGAACGCAAGAGTGCACGGAGGATGGAAGCAAGAAGACTTGAAAAATGGCTAAGGGTTTGCATACAACCAACGCAAGGGCATACATGAGCCATGTGGACACAGGCAGAAAGCATGCGTCAAGTAAGCATGCTAGGCGCGCAGCCCAATCGTTGAGGTTAAGCACACAGGCCATGCGTCAAGCGAGCAACCCATGCGTCGAACAGGTATGCCAATACGTTGAGCGGGCAAGCCATCCTATGCGTCGAGTGCTATCGAGTCTACTGAGCAGCCATGCATCGATGCGCTATGCCAAGCGTACACCCATGCGGCGAGGCACGCCCACGTGGCTGAGCGTGCCTATGGGACTGAGCGCGCCTATGCGGCCAAACGTGCAAGCGCCTAGGCAGCACGTCCATGCATCGATGGTCAACACCGTGCGTCCATGCTTAGTGGGCTGAGCAAGCACACCTAGCAAGCCATGCATCAAGGGTGAGCGGCCACCCTATGCGTTGGTGATGGCCGACTCATGCGATGGCTAAGTGGGACTTTGTCATCGAGCATGCTTTAGCTAAACTTAATTGATTCCTTAACACAGATTAACTCACTCGCTTAATTCTCGTTTTTTACCCCAGGAATTAAGAACACATCATGGAGAAAATGGATGATAAATGTATGGAAAGACACAGAGAGATGATAATGATGACGATGATAACATTTAATTCTAAAATAAAGCGTTTGATACATGTTTGTGAATGAGGGATTAAAAAAGATGAACATAGAAGATGAATTAGAGAATAGAAACAAATACAGAAAGAGTGTCAAAGTCTTGACACAGATCTCGATCGGAGACTTGTACTTGCCAGCGTATGGATGTGGTGGAGAGGAAAGCTTCCCTCTCAGGCTTTCTTTCCCGTTAGAATTGATCTTTTACACAGAGCTTCAGCTTCGGGAATCGAAAGAATTCCTTGCTCGGAGACTCACTTTTCAGCCTTGTCTTGTAGTTCTCTTGGATTTACTCTGTAAAGTCTCTTCAGACCAGCCTATCTCCCCGTATATCTTTCAGCGAATTTGAGGAAGCTATTTATAGACAAGATCTTGGCTCTTTGAATTTGTGGTCCCCACTGTATAATTATGTAATTCCTGCCATGGCGTAATGGAAAATTTATTTCTGCTCCACGATCAATCCGTCAGAATTGCACAACAAAAAGCTGTACACTTGTCAGAATCATCTGCGAATGCGTTGCTCTTCAAATCTTCGATCGATCGTCGCACGCGGTGTTGTTTTTTATTACCACATGCGGTTGAAATGCGTTGATCGCTAAAGCTCATGATCGATTGTCGCATGCACCGTCATTACGTTGATCATCTCTTCATTCTTGATCAATGGGCACATGCGATGTAGATGCGTTGTACATTTTGTCTTTGAGCCATTAACGCATGCAGTGACCTATTTTCTGCAAAACGGAGACTGAAACATTCTATTTCGACATTGCAATGGTGTTAGTGGATGCGTTTACATTTCATAATTTTTCGTATTTCTCAGACAATTCTTATACTATCGACGTAACTTTCCTCTCTTTTTGCCACAATATCTAAATAAAACAACATAAATAACTTGTATTTTTACAAGTTATCATGCGCCCATCATATCGGGACGACCATTCCTTTCGGCCGGTCGCGCTCAAATTGATGTACGCAAGGGGGAGATTGTAATGAACATTCATGGGGAAAAGCTCCGGATTAAGGCAGTCAAAATCCCAGAGGACAAAGAAAAGAGGGAAAAGCCATCGTGGACATGAAAAGACCATCTCGGAATAAGTAGTCCTTGAGTTACTATATAACTCAACCTCATCAGGGACGTAACTCTTTTGAACATCCTTTTTCCTGCATCATTACTTCATGAACTTTTATCATACTCGTTATTATCTATTATCGCAATTACTTTTTTGTTATTGATTATCTATCTACACTGTTCTTATTCAAAAAAAAAAAAAAAAAGAATTTTGTTATGTTTAAATTATTTGACCCTCTTTTTGTTTTTCTTGCAACGATCGAGGCATAGGATTGTGGAGGTGTTACACGAAGGAGCAACTTATCTCATTCTGTCACCGCAATCCAAAGAAGATAGATCACCGTAAAGAAGGATGCATCAATACATAACGCGGGCGACAACGCAAATTTGGGGGTTGTATCCTCCATTCACCTTATTTCAAATTTTGCACTATTGCATCGCATGTTAGTTTTAAAAGTTTTATCATCGCATCCTCTTTGATTATTGCAATCATTTGACATGGATAAATTTAGTGAGTTACCGCATGCTGTCTCTTTGCCAATTATGATTTCAATGATGAAAAACATACTTCTATTCCTTTCATATATACTAGAGTCAACTTAATTTTAAGATAGTTACCTCATGAAGTAGAGCGGGAAAAGAAGCAAAGGCAAGTAGCTCGCCTTGCGTTGGCTAAGGGCAAGGCGATCGTAGAAAGCAGCGAGCCCGCACCGACCAGGAAGCGTTCATCGAAGAAAAAGGAAAATTATGACATGCTGATCGAGATGGGCTTTTTTCCTGCACCGAATCCACTACCCGACCTCATCACAAGCGTGATTGTGGAACATGGGTGGGACACATTCTGCCAGTGCCCATCCATCATTGTGCCTCAGATAGTGCGAAGCTTCTACCGCGGGCGTCTACATGGAAACAGGGATGTAGTGACCTTTAAAGGAGAAACAGTATCCTTCAGCGCAAGGGATATCAACAAAATATATCAGATGAAGGATACCCCTGATGCACCAGGGAACAAAATTATTGATGATCTCACAGAGGAACAAATGGAAGACGTGCTGAGGGTATTAATGTAGCCGGGCACGAGTGGTTGGTCTCGCTCAAAGGCATCTGCACCCTAGAGTCCAAGTTGCTTCTGGAGGGAAGGCTCTGGGTTTACCTGGATAAGAAGTGGCTGATCCCAACAACGCATGATAGAACTGTATCACAGGATTGAGTCATAGCTGCATACACCTCGAGGGATGAGGCTAAGAAGTGGGCTTATTCACTAGAGCCCAACGAAATCACTTCATTGGAGAAATTGGTGGAGCAGTTTATGAAGAAGTTCTTCCCACTTACTGTCAATGCTAGGCAAGGAAAGGATGTGTTGAACTTTGAACAAAAGGATAATGAGACCCTAAGCACCGCCTGGGTGCGATTCAGAAGATTGGCGAAAAACTGCCCGCATATCGGGATCCCGATTGCGTCTTGATGGAAACATTCTACAATGGCCTGAACAGAGCGACGCAGGCTGTTGTTGACGCCTCCGCGACAGGAGGTTTTATGGACAAGACATACACAGAGGCCAAAGTCATCCTCGACCGCACCTCGCGGAATATGGATGACTGGATAGATGACAGATATGGAGGCCAAGGTACCGATGATGAAAAACTGAAACAACCATTGTCCCTGCGGAGACAATGACGACGTTGGCCAACTAAATGGCCACGGTGACCTCGATCTTCCAATCAATGGCAATTAATCAAGGAGCCATTGCTCCACAATTAGTGCAACTCGTTGCGTCGGCTTAAGTGCCGCAATCAGTTGCTTCAACTGTGGAGGAGCTCACGGAGCTGATGGATGCCCATTGAATCTTCAGCAAGTATGTGCTATCCAAAATGACCCCTTCAGCAACACCTACAATCCGGGTTGGAGGAACCATCCTAATTTCGATTGGGGTGGCAATCCCAACCTAGGGGGGCCAATGAACCATCAAGGGGGCAGTAGAGGAAATCCTCCGTTTCACCACAATCAGGCGTAATCAAGACCACATAACCAGCAACCATCATCATCATTTAATGCCTCGGGAGACTCGCTAGAGACACTGCTGAAGCAATATATGGATAAGAATGATGCAGTGATACAAGCACAAGCATCCTCTATAAGGAATCTAGAGATCCAAGTGGGCCAGCTGGTCTCTGAGCTAAAAAGTCGAACACCTAGAATACTGCCCAGCAATTCTGAAGCCCCGGGATCTACAAGGAAGGAGCAATGTCCTTAAAGACATTGAGCAGGCAAGCTTGACCGCCTGAGGAGATGTGGATTGTGATCACCAAAGACAACGCAATTTTCGATCCATATCTCAATACTATGTTTAAATTGCTTTATTGAATTCTGTTTCTTTAAATTCTAAATCTTGTTTAAATTCTTCTTTTAATTCAAAGTTTGACTTTATGAATTTATTTCTTCATTTACTCTTCGCATTTAATTTGGTCCTGTCTTTAATTCTTTGACTTTTTGTAATCAGTGCATGTGTTTTAAAATGTGTCGCCGCAAGTCTCAGCACTTGCGTTGATGAAAAATGAATAATAAAGATAATAAAACAATTAACAACAAGAAAGCAAGACGACTATGGACGTATCCCAAACCAACCAGGAATACCTTGCATTCACCTAACTCAACTGTATTGAGTTGAAGGGTGTGTTGCGCTCGCATGTGTCCTTTGCCCGTCCTTAGCCAAATGCACTATGTTGAGGTATCCTCCAGAAATGTGTTGGTTAAGGGGTGTGTTGCGGAGATATATGCGTTGTTGCCCGTCCTCTGCAAAGATACAATTGCGTTGGAGAGCACAATGTGTTATTCTTTTTCTATGCATCCATTCAAATAAAATATTAAAGAAAATTTTGTCTGGTAATTTGGGAAGAAGTCTAATCAATTCGTATCCCCAAGCAATTATGACTTGGCAGATGAAAGGACGCTTTATCTGAAAATTCCATAAATGTGGGAGGTGGAACGACATGCCTGTTGAGCTGCCAGAGGTCAGTCGTCGCACAATTCGCATTGGGCCCCACCACGGCCGAACCTATAAATACAACCTCATTCTTCTTTGGAAACCCTTTACCAGCAAATCGGAAACCCTAGAGTTTTGCTTTTTCAAGCCTTTCTTTCTCCCCAGAAGCTCAAAGTTTTTACCAGACCTTCGAATCCGTTTCAATGGCCGACCAAACCCCAAACCAATTCGCTTCACCTTCCACCCCTGACCAATCAGCCATGCGAGAGGCATCACTTCTGGTTGCTAGTGCCGGTTTGTTGCCTAAGCCCCCACTGTATGCAGACTTATCAATAGAACACGGAGAAACCCTTTGGCCGTTAGGCCTCCTGTGTTCAAAAGAGAAGAAAGCATCGAAAGCATGCCTACGCCAACACCGTTCGTCTCCGCTGAAAGCGAAAGGAAAAGACGAGATGATACGGAGGTGTTTGGCAACATTCTCATTACTTTGGAGTAAGAAGGTGGACTACCCAAGGCAGGGGTTGTAAACCAACCACTGCCTACGGAGGAGGAGGCGGCAGTAGTGGCAGATGAAACAGTAAAGGTTGGAGTAGTGGTGGTGGAAGAAGTGGTGGTTGAAGAAGAAGAAAAGGAAAATGATATCCTGGTCTCGAAGATGTAGGAGGCTATTTTCATCGCAGAGAATTATGAAGAGCCTCCAAGAAGAATAGACGAGGAAGTTGCGATCAAGCAAAGAGAAGAAGAAGAGATCGCAGTCAAGAAGGCCAGGGAAGCGGAGGTCTCATTAGTAACCCCTGACATTGCGATGGAGGAGGTTGCAGGGGGTGTGCTACCAGAAGAGGCCGAGAAGAAAAAATTGAAGAAGACAGCAGAGGTTGGGAAGGAAGAGAAGAAGAAGATGAGCAAAGGAAAGAAGGCTAGAAAAGCGAAGTCTTCACGTCATCGCAAGTCGAGAAAGAATAAAGAGCAAAAGGATGATGACGAAGATGAAGAGGCCAAGAATGAGAGGAGGAAGAAGAAGAAATAGGAGAAAAGATTGCACCGATGGGAGAAGAGACGCCTAAGAAAGGAAGAAAAAGCAAGGCAGAGGGCTGCGAGCCCCGAGAAAGATGGAAAATCAACCTCCGTAAGGGAGGATAGGGGGGAAACAATACAGCTAATGGAACCGCCGCAACCTGAGGCAACATAACTGGTTGCAACATACGAAGGAGAAGAAATAGAGGCCGAGAAGAAAAAATTGAAGAAGGCAGCAGAGGTTGGGAAGGAAGAGAAGAAGAAGATGAGCAAAGGAAAGAAGGCTAGAAAAACGAAGTCTTCACGTCATCGCAAGTCAAGAAAGAATAAAGAGCAAAAGGATGATGACGAAGATGAAGAGGCCAAGAAGGAGAGAAGGAAGAAGGAGAAATAGGAGAAAAGATTGCACCGATGGGAGAAGAGACGCCTAAGAAAAGAAGAAAAAGCAAGGCAGAGGGCTGCGAGCCCCGAGAAAGATGGAAAATCAACCTCCGTAAGGGAGGATAGGGGGGAAACAATACAGCTAATGAAACTGTCGCAACCTGAAGCAACACAACTGGTTGCAACATACGAAGGAGAAGAAATAGAGGCCGAGAAGAAAAAATTGAAGAAGGCAGCAGAGGTTGGGAAGGAAGAGAAGAAGAAGATGAGCAAAGGAAAGAAGGCTAGAAAAGCGAAGTCTTCACGTCATCGCAAGTCAAGAAAGAATAAAGAGCAAAAGGATGATGACGAAGATGAAGAGGCCAAGAAGGAGAGAAGGAAGAAGGAGAAATAGGAGAAAAGATTGCACCGATGGGAGAAGAGACGCCTAAGAAAGGAAGAAAAAGCAAGGCAGAGGGCTGCGAGCCCCGAGAAAGATGGAAAATCAACCTCCGTAAGGGAGGATAGGGGGGAAACAATACAGCTAATGGAACCGCCGCAACCTGAAGCAACACAACTGGTTGCAACATACGAAGGAGAAGAAATAGAGGGAACCCAACGTCGACGTTCAAAGTTTAATTTTAGCTTTGGAAGAGGAGGAGAGAAAAAGAAAAGAAGAAGAAGAGAAGCAAGAAAAGATGGAGAGAGGCAAGCTCATCATTGCAGAGGGGAATAGAAGAAGAAGATTGGAGTTTGAGGAGATGCGAAGCAATAACGAGCTTGCCCGACTTGAAGGGATCCGGAAATGCGAGGAGGAACAGCGCCTATTGCTGGCCTCTGAGCAATTTGAAGAAGAGTTTAAGAGGGAAGAGAAAGAAGAAGAAGACGAAGAAAGGAGGAAAAAGGAAGAAGAGAAGAGACTGTTTTTGGATGAGAAGAGGAGGAAGCACGAAGCTAACAAGAAGCGCTTGTATAAGAGCAAGGGCAAGGAACTCGTTGAAGCGAGAAAGAAGAACAGCGATAGAGTGGGAAAAGAGACTAAGGCAAGCAGCCCGCTTTGTGCAGGCAAAAGGCAAAGACGTAGCAGAAAGCAGCAAGCCAGTATCGGCCAAAAAGGGTCATAAAAAAGAAAAGAAAATGATGATATGTTGATCGAGATGGGCTTCTACTCTGCGCCAACCCCACTACCTGACCTCATCACGAGTGTCATTGTAGAGCATGGGTGGGACATGTTCTATCAGTGCCCATCCATCATCGTGCCTCAGGTAGTGCGAGACTTATACCACGGGCGTTTGTACGACAAATAGGGATGCAGTGACTTTTAAGGGAGAGACAGTATATTTTAGTACAAAGGACATCAATGAGCTTTATCAGATGAAGGACAACCCTGATGCACTAGGGAACAAGATTATTGATGATCCTACAGAAGAATTGATGGAAGACGCGCTGAGGGTACTAGCGCAACCGGGCATACGATGGACAGTCTCACCTAAAGGCATCCGCACCCTGGAGTCCAAGTCTTTGCTACCGGAGGGAAGGCTCTGGGTTTATCTGGTTAAGAAGCGGTTGATCCCAACAACGCATGACAGAACTGTATCAAGGGATCGGGTGATAGCCACATACTATATTGCTCGTGGCATTCCTATCGACATGGGACGGTTGATTACAGGGCAGATTAGAGCATTGATGGGGCATATACGGGGGCAGTACTTCTTCTCGTGGATCGTCTCAAGTTTATGCCTAACTGTGGATGTAGGCATTGATGAGGAGCCTATGCCAGAAGTCCACGACCTCATCAACATCAAAATTCTGAGGATGCTCCTCAAGGATTCCCCGCATTGCCTCGAGCTGCCTGCAAAGAGACCTGCGATAGATTTGAATGCGCCGCAGGAACCCAAACCAAAAAGAAGATGAAGAGAAGATAAGGGAAAAGAAAGGGTTCATGAGTCACTAGCACAAGATCCAGAGCCTATAAACCCTCTTCCCTTAGTTATCCGATCTCTAAGCCCTCCGAGCCCGCCAGCGCAACCCTCTTCTTCTTTACATGAACCTTTTACAAACCTTCCTCTTGTCCCCAACTCTCCTGCTATTCAACCAGTAGCCCCACCTTCACCAAAAACTTCATCACCACACCCCACCATCCCAGCTCCGCAAGTTGATGACCCACACAATTTGGGTGAAGGCACATCTGCCCAACCCCAAAACGGTGCTGGCAAGACATCGCAGGCACAACCATCCTCTACCTTCTTGGCTGTTGAGTTAGCTGAAATGAGAACCCTCTTCTCGCAACAGCAAGAACTTGTCTTCAGCATCATCACTTCTTCAATCATCGATTTGAGGTAGCAATGGAGTGCATTGATTAGATTCAACGCAGTACTGCAACTTCAAGGGAAGCACTCATCAATATCCAGCACAATATGCATAGGATCTTCCTACACCAAAGATAGATAGCGGAACGCAATCAAGAGTATTTCAACTTTCTTACCGCCTATCTGCATGGTTCGATGGTGCCCCCGCATCTAAGGCAGCACTTACTATTTGATGATGCCTCTGTTGCACCGCCTCAACATCCTCCACCGGATCCCCCTGCTCCTCAGCCTTAATGTTTATTCTTTCTTCCAATATTGAGTTTTTTTTTTATATATATATGACCATTCTTTATTTATTCAATTCTATTATTTATAATATAATCAAAGTCTTTGACTCTTGTACAGGCAATAGAAATTTTTTTGTAATGCATTCATTTGTAATATATTTGTATACTTTGTTAATAGTCAATACAATCAGAGTACATAATTCACTCTACTCTTTGCCTGTGCCTCTTTCTTTATCTTCCTTTGTCAATTTTTGTGACATTCTTAATTTTTTATTTTTACGATCTTCATTGCGTTGTTATGATGTATTATATGTTTACACTTAGAAAACATTTCCCATACTTAGTAAATTCTGACTAACACTTAGTTAACTCTTAGTTTAGCAGTACTTTATCTTTTATCTTTCAAAGTTCTGCTCAAACCTTCTTTTTGAAATTTTCTTCTAAGTGTTTGTCTAGTCTACCCAAACAGCGCAATGAGGACCTTGCTCATCTTTAAATTTGGGGGTTGGGAAGGTCTGAGCAGATGAGATCAGAAATATGCCGTATTTAAGAAAATGAGTTCATTTTCATTTTCCATTCAAAAAAATAATAATAAATAATAAATAAGTTATGCAAAACTCCAATGTCAGCACAAGGGAAAATTTCAAAACTGTTCCCAACCTGATAAGAGTTTAGTTGTGGAAGGAGTTTGCTTTTAGTTGGATGTTTGTATGACACCCGTAGGAGTAAGCCAAAACGAAGGTGGGTTTCCAAGAACAACGTAGTATAAATAAAAAGAGAAAAATAAAAGAATGCAAGGGACAACTCCTCTAATTATCATGAGTTAAAGTTGAAACTGGCACACAACCGTAGTTGGATGTTCGCATGACACCCGTGGGGATAAGCCAAAACAAAGAGTGTAACCATGATCAATTATCTCTAAGTGAATAAATGACACAAAGTTTTCTCACCGCATATAGATACATCAAGTTGTTTTGTTAAAGAAGAGATAAACATTCTATTTTGAAAACTAGAAAAGTGTCTTTGAGCAGAATTTTGTTACATAGAAGAATAAAGTAGGGCTTGCTAAGAATTAGCAAGGATAGAAGGAAAGTGGGATGTCAGGTAATGTGCCTAAGTGTAACATTCAGAGCAACCAATCATCGCAGAAATATAGGATAGGAATGGAGCATGATTGCCTTGGTAGAAGGTATACTTGAGGACAAGCATATATCTAAATTTGGGGGTGTGATAACTTGTAGTAATACAAGTTATTTATGCCACCTTGTCTTGATATTGCGACCAAAAGTTAGTAATTATGCACCAATTGTATGAAAATTAGCCTAGTATTAAAATAATTATAAATGTTTACGATTACACCCACTAACACCAAAAAGATGGAAGACAAGCCGAACTTTACTCTGTTTTGCAAGAGACCAAGTCACCGCTTGCGCTCAAGGCTCATGAGAGACTAATCAACGCATCTCTATCACATTGCACTCATCAATCAACCATGAAGAGACGATTACCGCAGTGACGATGCAATACGACAGTCGGTCCAGAGCTATGCTTCAACTGCATGCGGTAATAAAAACAAACACCACATGTGAACCCATGATTGAAAGATGCAACTGAGCAACACAAGAGCGGAGGATTGAGACACGTGTACAACTAACGGTTGTGCAGAATTGATGGTCTGATTGCATAACAGAAGGAATAATATCCTTCCATCTTCGGAATTACCATAACAATCAAGTGGGGACCACAAGGCCGGAGTCAAAGATCTGCACCTATAAATACCCCATTGATTTTAGAGAAAAGGTATGCTATTTGATACGGGGCTAAGTGCTGTGAGATTGTAGAGAGAAAAGGCCAAGCTGAGTGCTTAAGAGAAGAAATCTGGGAAGAAAACGAGATAAGGTCGAGAGGTGAATCTTAGATCCAACCTGCTATACACCCGATCGAAGCTTTGTACAAAGATCCCTGCTACCGGTGGAGCAAGCCTGAGAGGGAAGCTCTTCCTGCCATCAAATCCATCCTATCCGGTAAGCAGATCTCCATCAAATCTGTGCCAAGACATTGGCACTTGTTTGTATCTGTTCTATCTCTCTTTCATTGTGTATTTCATATTTTCTTTATCTCTTCATTCACACACCATGTATCAAACACTTAGTAGAAATATTAAATGTTTCGATAGATTCCATTTACCATTTTCTGTCTATTTTCGTTCACCCATCAATCACTTTTTTCATGATGTCTTCTTAATCCCCTGATGAGCAATATGAATCACTAAGAACTTAATCTGTATTAAAGATATAAAATACGTTTAGCTAAAGCATGCTAGACGGCATCTTCACCTATGAGAGCAGACGTGAAGATGTCATTCTGATCTATCGAGAGAAGGTCAAAAGAAAGTGTTAACTAAAGCAAGTAGTACTTCCAGACATGGAAGCAACCTTGCATTCATTATGTTAGTCTCTGTTTCACAACAGACATGTGGGAGCGCGGCCGATCACTAAGAGGTGTATGTCAAGAGAAGAGCAGAAACAGTATTTGTAGCTTCAATCCGATTAAGAACTTGCGTTGTTTTTATTATTTGTCTTTCTTTTCCTATTCTATTCATAAGACTTATCGAAGCATCCCACGTCTTTGCACAACTTTCACAGCCAGCCTTAATCTCAGCATCTTGTACATGAAGCCTGTATCTTGTAACATCTAGCTTAGGTTTACTGTATTTTTATGTTTTTATCGCATCTTTATTGCTTTCCTTTATTTTATTGCAATTTATATACTTGTACAAACTCATTTTTAAAGATTGAAAACCTGGTCGCATATACCATGAACGTACCGCAATAACCTAAACCATTTCCCCGTGTTCGACCTCGAATCACACCGAGAAACTTGTGATGGAATTACACTTGGTTCCATCATAAGAAAACTTGTGACAACGCATGGCATACTACATGAACGTCCATAATTAACGCATAACTAGAAGTAGTATCACATCATTGTGAGCACTTTGTATCATACATCCAAACGAGTTTACACAAGGATAGAAGGAAATTTCAATGTCAAGTAATGTGCCTAAGTGTAACATTCGGAGCAACCAATCATCGCAAAAATATAAGGTAGGAATTGAGCATGATTGCCTTAGTAGAAGATATGCTTGAGGACAAGCATATATCTAAATTTGGAGGTGTGATAACTTGTAGAAATACAAGTTATTTATGCCACCTTATCTAGATATTGCGGCCAAAATATAGTGAATATGCGCCGATTGTATGAAAATTAGCTTAGAATTACAATAATTATAAATTATCGCAATTACACCCACTAACATCATTAAGATGGAAGACAAGGAGAATTTTACTCTGTTTTGCCGGAAACCAAGTCACCGTTTGCACTCAAGGCTCAAGACGAACTGATCAACACATCTCTGTCACATTGCACTCGTCAACCCAAATGCATTGCGCTGAGGGGTGTGTTGCACGCGTATGTGTTCTTTGCTCATCCTTAGTGAAAATGCACTATGTTGAAGTAGTGTTGCACTGGTAGAAATACCGTGCACCCGTCCTCTAGAAATGCGTTGAGTTAAGAGGTGTGTTGTGGGGATACATGCATTGTTGCCCATCCTCTGCAAATATGCATTGGTGTTAATGGAAGCGCGGTGTTAATTTTTAACCGTGCACCCCTCTAAATCAAATTCAAAAAAAAAATAATAAATTCACTTATTATTTTTCTCTATATAGAAACTAAATTCTTTGATTCTGTGTACAGGGAAAAGTTTTATATTGCGTTAATTGTAATTATTTATATACTTAGTTAATTTTCAATACAATTGAGTACATATTCTCTCTATATGCCTTTGCCTCTTCTTTATCATCCTTTGTCAATTTTTGCAATATTCTTGATCTTTTATTTTTGCGTTCTTCATTGCGTTGCCATGATGTATTATATGCATACACTTAGAACCATTTCTCATACTTTGTAATTTCTAACTAACACTTAGTTAATTCGTAGCTATAGCAGTACTTTAGTTTTTATCCTTCAAAGTTCTGCTCAAACCTTCTTTTTGAAATTTTTTTCTAAGTGTTTGTCTAGTCTATCCAAACAACGCAATGAGGATTTTGCGCATCTCTAAATTTGGGGGTGGGGAAGGTCTGAGCAGATGAGATCAAGATTATGCAGTCATTAAGAAAATGAGTTCATTTTCTGTTAAAAAAAGAAAGAAAGAAAATTTCATACAAAACTTCAATGTCAGCACAAGGGAAATCCTCAAAAACAATCCCAACCTGATAAGAGTTGTCGTGAAAGGACCTGCTCGTAGTTGGGTGTTCGCATGAATTCGTGGGAGCAAGCCAAAACGAAGGTGGGTTTCCAAGAACGACGCATTATGAAAAGAGAAAAAAAATGAATAAAAGAAAAATAAAAGAATGCAAGAGACAACTTCTCTGAATATCATGAGTTAAAGTTGAGATTGGCACACAACCGTAGTTGGATGTTCGCATGACGCCCGTGGGAACAAGCCAAAATGAAGGGTGTAACCATGATCAACGATCTCTAATAAATGACGCAAAAAATTGACCACAGCATATAAACGCATCAAGTTGTTTTGACAAAGAAGAGGTAAACATTCTATTTAAAACTAAAAAGCATTTTTGAGTAGAAATTTGTTATATAGAAGAATAAAGTAGGGCTTTGTTATGAATTAGCAAGGATAGAAGGAAATTGCATTGTCAAGTAATGTGCCTAAGTGTAGCATTCAGAGCAACCAATTGACGCAAAAATTTAGGATAAGGAATTGAGCATTATTAACTTAGTAGAAGATATGATTGAGGACAAACATATATCTAAATTTGGGGGTATGATAACTTATACAAATACAAGTTATTTATACTGCCTTTTAGATATTGCGGGTAAAAGAGAGAAAATATGCGTTGATTGTATGAAAATTTGCTAAGAAATACAATAATTATGAATTTTCGCCAATACACCCACTGACACCATCGCAATGGTAAAAAAGGATATTTCAAGTCTGTTTTGCAGAAAATCAAGTCACCGCTTGCGATCAAGGCTCAAAGAGAAATTGAACAACGCATCTCCGTCGCGTTGCGCCTGTCAATCAATAATGAAGAGACGATCAACGTAATGATAGCGCATACGACGTCGATCCAGAGCTAAACCTCAATCGCATGCGGTAATAAAAAAACAACACCGCATGCGGACACACGATCGAAAGATGCAAAAGAGCAATGCAATTGCGGAGGATTCAGACACGTGTACAGCTAACCATTGTGCATCTTTGATGGATTGATTGCATAACAGAAGGAATATTTATTCCACCATTTCCGAAGCTGCCATAACAATAAAGTGGGGTCCACACTGCAAAAAGTCAAAGATTTCTCTATAAATAGCCGATGAAATTCCATTGTAAATTATACTTGATACGGGGCTATTTTGATACTTGTATATTGAGAGAGAGACTGGTCTGAGTGCTGATCGGAGAAGATCTGGGCAGAATTAAGAGACAAGGCCGAGAGGTGAGTCTCAGGGCAGATCATTCCAAATCCTCGCCATAAAGCTCTATACCGAGGTCCCTTCTACCGGACGAGTAAGCCTGAGAGGGAAGCTCTTTTGTCCATTCACTCCATACGCTGGCAAGCAATTCTACCATCTAGATCTGTGTCAAGACGTTGGCACTCTTCTGTATTTGTTTCTATCTCTGTTCATCAATTGTATTTCATTTTCTTAATCTCTATCATTCACACCATGTATCAGTCGCTAAATATTAGTATTGAATGTTATGATCATTTTCATCTCCATCTTTCTGTCTATTTTCGTTCCTCCATGATCTGCTTTCTCCATGATGTTTTCTTAATCCCTTAGTAATTAATATGAATTAAGCAAGTAAATTAACCTGTGCTAAGGAAATAAACATGTTTAGCTAAAACATGTTAGACGACATTTTCACCTGTGAGAGCAGAAGTGAAGATGCCATTCCGATTTATCGAGGGAAGGTTGGAAGAATGCGTTAACTAAAGCGAGAAGTACTTCCAAAGATGGAAGCAACCTTGCGTTCATTACGTTCATCCTTGTTTCACTACAGAGATATGGGAACGCGACCGATCACCGAGAGGAGTATGCCAAGGGAAAGCGGAACCGTAGTTATATCTTTAACGCAATTAATGAACTTGCGATGTTTGTACTAATTATCTTTTCTATTTCTGACTCATACATAAAGCCTTGCCACCGCATAACACGACCTTTGTATAATCTTCACAATCTGTCTCAAACTCAGTATCATGTATCATGTAACCTGTGTCTTGTATCATAATAGCTTAGGTTTACTTTTACTGTACTTTACTTTTATCGCACAATTTTACTTTATCGCATGTACAAACCACACTTTTATTAATTGAAAAACTCTCAGTCGCATATATCACGAATGTAATGCATTAACCTAAAACAATCCCTATGTTCGACCTCAGATCACACCGAGAAACTTGCGGTGGAATTATACTTGGTTCCAATGCAAGAAAACTTGTGACAACGCATAACATACTACAAGATTTCAGTAATAACGCATATCTAGAAGTAGTATCGCATAAAGAAAATGTGTCTGAATAAGCATAACACAGCATCCACAATCCATTTCCCTCCCGAGTCATCAAGTTTATAGCAATACGAGCTTGTATGATCCATCATTCATCACTATCCACATGCTTATTTAGAATCATCGCATCTTATGCTTGTCAAGTTTAAGGACTTGTATCTTGCATTGGAATCATTCATCCATGCGTTGTATGACATAAGATAAGACATATTTTATGGCCTTACAGTTCTCATCGAGGAAGAAGACCAAGAGTTGGTCGTATCGTGCAGCCTAGGTAAGCAATCGTTGGGATTTGGCTAAACGATCATGTTGATTTTTCTACGCGGTCGTGTAGTATTTACTAAATGATCATTTAGCTAATGCTAAATGATGGGGTAAAGTGTTTGCTCTATTGCGTAGCGTTGTTTGCCTGATCGCGTAGATGCTGGAGATAAATGATCGAGTGGGAGCATTTGATGCTCATCGTTTAATAAAAGACATGCGCACTCAACGATCGTGTAGTTAGCATGCCTCATCGCATAGTTACTAACTACACAATCATGCGATATACGATACTTAGGCACTCGTTCAGTGATCGTTTAGACGATTGTGCTTCACCGCATCGTTGTCGTTTAGATGATCGTTTAAGGTTTGTGTTATGCATTGCGCGCTGCACTATCGCGTACCTCATGCTTCATCGCATAGTGAAAGGTACACGATCGTTGTTAAACGATCATTTAGCTTTGGAAGCGTTGGTAAATGATTGAGTAAAGCGTTTACTCTTTCGTGTAGATGATCGCAAGGTTTTGGTACACGATCAGTGGAGACGCGGACTTCGATTGGACGGTTCAAGATCCGGTTCGCCTGTTTGAACTGGAGACTCTTTGCTTTTGTAATAGTTAGCTTTTGTTTTTGAGGATTTGAGGCTAATTATCTCGATTCAATTTTTGTTTAATACACATGAGATGTATGTGGTTTATATGGCATAGTGTATGGCATATAGATTTGAAACCCACCTTAGGTTGTGCAATTATTCATGCATCATGTATTATAAGTGTTATAATATGGCATGATGAAATTACAAGAAAGCATGCACATGCATCATGAAATATAAGAGTTATATTTATGCATGTCATAAGCATATTCATGCATCATCTTTATATTATAAGCGTTATAGTATAAGGGTGAATGGAAGCACATTTTCCTGGTTCGTTGCTGTGTTGTATAAGTGTTATACAAAAAATAGCAATGAATGAACAATGCATGGAGCATGACACTTAGGCTGTTTGTAAGCATTATGAATGCCTTGTATGTGTTTGCTTCGCGTTGTGGATGGTTTTGGTTGTTTTTGTTATAAGCGTTATAATAGAAATTAGAACTAAAATCGATAAGAAAGAATTGCATGCGGACTTAAGCGAACTTATGTTTTAAAGGGTTTTAAAATTGAATTGATATAGATCTAAGTTCAAGGTTCTAATGGGATTAGAAACCTAGTTTAATCTTTTTAAATCGGTTTAATGGGATTAAATTGATTGTCTTAAAATATTAAAATTGTATTAAATCTATCTATAAGGGACCTTTCGTCTAAGGCGGGTTTTGTCTAGGTTAGGGTACTTAAGCTGACAGAAACGGAACACCCCTACCTGGGAACCTACCTGGAAAGGTGAATTAGATAGATTTTCTGCAAACATGCAATAGTTGGTCAAAGACTTCGTTAAAGAGTTTAATGGATGATGACCAAAAGTTGTTCAATTATCTAAAGTAAATGTTACTCTTGGGCAAACCTAAATAGTCACTTAGTTAAAAATCTTAACCGTGTTTTTTCTAAGTAAACTAAACCCTAGGTTATAAAATAATTAGTGGGAAGAAGAGATATATATGATATGTCAATGATTCCACTCACGTTTCTCCCTGAATGTTCATGCCGTGAGATTCATGCTTGGCCTCGTAGTGCCCTGGGAGCATCTCCCTTCGGATGGTGTTTTCATGAGTCAATATCAAGGTGAACGGAGAGAGTGTTTATAGTAAGTGGGTGAGGATGTGTATCAATATGTCCTATGGTCCCCTTTATTGGTTTACACCGTGAGATTGTTTTTGCACTCCCTTGTGGCGCCTTGGGAGCATCCCCCTTTCAGATGGGTTTTGTGCTGTTGGTCAATATCAAGGTGAACTCTAGAAATGGATAGGGTCACTTTAGTTTTTTCCCTAATCGGATTTTTTCCTTTTAGATTGGCTGCTTGGGGTGGAACTCTAGGGCCTAAAATGGTGGGTCACACTTACGAGAAACTGTTAAGTAAGTTATGATTTCTTGACCAAATCAATGATGGCTAGTCGTTATAGAAGCAAGAGTTGTTCTGATATTAATGGTTGGTTGAGAATGTCTCAATTCAGAGGAGGGATAAATTGACCACCCTTCAATGACTTTTGTCCTAAACCTTTGGAGCGTTATTGCGAAACTAGATGTCACACGGGGTTCATGTTAGTTTTGCTAAACCGTATTGGATGTTGTTTGTTTTTTCAACGAGTATTTGCTTAAACCCTTATGTAGGTCAATGTGTTTTTGTTTTCAGCAACATGTTTGATTTTCCATTAAATGCCTCTAGTTTGACCGATTACATACAGTGGAAAGAGTCTTGTAAAATGTATTTCGTGGTAAACGACCTCGAGTTTGTCATGGTTGAGGAGTGTCCTCAAGTCCTGATCCTTGATGCACCACGAAGTGTTTGTAATGCATATGTGGTGTGGATGAAGGCTAATTCATTGGCCTAACTTCTCATATTGGCTAACATACCTAATGCTTTGGCCAAAAGGGTTGAGAACATGGTCATTGCACGTGAGATCATGGACTCGTTGCAAGATTTGTTTGAACGTCGGTTCTTACTTTTCGAGCACAGAGGGATGGATGACAAAGACACCATTAGTGTCAGTTCCCAAGTTAAACTCCAGGAAGAGAAAGCAAGTGTTGCTGACTCTGTTGAAGTTCATCAACGAGAAGTGTTCTATGATATGGAACTTGGAGCTTATTTAGGTTCTGATACTGATCCCACTACTCTCTAAAAGAGGAGGATGTCTAAAGACAGTAAATATGATTTATTGGTCTTGGAGACGTGTTTGGTAGAGAATGATGATTTTGCCTGGATTCTGAATTTGAATGTTACCAATCATGTCAATTCCTCTTACCAAGGATTCAGTTCCTGACAAAAGTTGCCATAGGGAGAGTTGACTCTTCGAGTCGGTACTGGTGAGGTTGTTTCAGCTGTTGTTGTAGGTAGGCTGAATTATTTTTGGACAAGAAACATTATTTATTATTGGATAATATTTTCGTAGTTCCTCATATCAAAAGGAACTTAATATCAGTTTCTTATCTCATTGAACAAGGTTATACCGTCTCCTTTTTTTAGAGTAAAGTGTTTATTTTTAAGAATGGTATGGAGATTGATTTTGGTTCAATGGAGAATAACTTGTATGTACTAAGGCCGTTAGTCATAAAAGCCTTGTTTAATATTGAAATGTTTAGTACGACGACAACAGCTAAAAGACCAAAGGTTTCTCCTGAGGAAAATGCCCATCTTTGGCATCTAAGATTAGGTCACATCAACTTTAATAGGATTGAGCAGTTGGTGAAATGTGGACTTCTAAAAAGTTTAGAAGAAAACTCCTTGCCAGTGTATGAATCATGTCTCGAAGACAAGATGTCCAAAAGATCTTTTACCAGAAAAGGTTACAGAGCCAAGGAAGCCTTAGAGTTTGTACACTCTGACCTTTGTGGTTCGATAAGTGTTAAGGCTCGAGGTGGGTATGAATATTTCATCTCTTTCATAGATGATTATTCAAGGTACGAGTATCTCTACCTAATGCAACGTAAGTCTGAAGCTCTTGACAAGTTCAAGGAGTATAAGGCTGAAGTTGAAAACTTGTTAGGTAAGAAGATAAAAAGACTACAATCTAATCGTGGTAGAGAGTATATGGACCTCCAATTCCAAAACTATATGATAGAACATGGAATTACATCCCAACTCTCGGCCCGAGGTACACCTCAGCAAAATGGTATATCAGAAAGGCAAAAACAGAACCTTATTGAACATGGTTCGGTCTATGATGAGTTATGCTCATCTTCCAGACTCGTTTTGGGGTTTTGCAGTGGAGACTGCATGTTATATTTTGAACAACGTTCCCTTGAAAAGTGTTTCTGAAACACCTTTTGAGGTATAGAGAGGCTGTAAAGGTAGTTTACACCACTTAGGATTTGGGGATGTCCGGCCCACGTGCTTGTGACTAACTCGAAGAAGTTGGAACCGCGTTCGAAAGTTTTCCTTTTTGTAGGCTACCCCAGGGAAACGAGGGATAGATACTTCTATGATCCGAGTGAGAACAAAGTGTTTGTTTCTACAAATGTTATCTTCTTAAAAGAAGACCACATCAGGGATCAAAAACCACGAAGTAAGCTTGTTTTACGTGAGATTTCTAGTGAGATTGAGACTACTGAGGGTTCAACAAGAGTTGTTGAGGTCGGTACATCTAGTAAACCAGCTCAAGAGTTGAGATTACCTTAACGTAGTGGGAGGGTTATTAACCCACCGAAACGCTACATGGGTTTGACTGAAGCCCAGAACGTCACTTCTAATGATGGGGTCGAGGATCCATTGTCTTATAAAAAAGCAATAGAGGATGTTGACAAAGATGAGTGAATTAAGGTCATGAACCAGAAAATGGAGTCTATATACTTCAATAAAGTCTGGGAGCTTGTGGATCACCCTGGTAGGATAAATCCTGTAGGGTGTAAGTGAAACTACAAGTGAAAATGAGGTGTAGATGGAAAGTGCAAACCTTTAAGGTTAGACTCGTGGTAAAAGGTTATATCCAGGTCGAGGGAATGGACTATGGGGAAACTTTCTCACCTATTGTCGTGTTGAAGTCTATCAGGATACTCCTGTCCATAGCCACATTTGATGATTATGAGATATGGTAAATGGATGTCAAGACTGCCTTTCTTAATGGTAATCTTAAGAAGACCATCTACATGGCTCAACCAGAGGGGTTCGTAGTTCCAGATCAAGAGCAAAGAGTCTACAAGCTTAATAGGTTCATTTATGGGCTGAAACAAGCATCTAAATCATGGAACATTAGATTTGACAGTGCAATCAATTCGTTTGACTTTGATCAGAATGTTGATGAGCCTTGTGTTTACAAGAAGATCATCAACAACTCAGTAGCTTTCCTGGTACTGTATGTGGATGATATCCTACTCATTGGGAATGATGTAAGATTTCTGACTGACATTAAGAAGTGGCTAGCCACCCAATTCCAAATGAAAGATTTGGGTGAGGCGTAGTATGTTCTAAGGATCCAGATCATTCGGGATCGTAAGAACAAGTGGTTAGCCTTGTCTTAGGCATCGTACATCGATCAAATGTTGATCAGGTATAGGATGCAGGATTCCAAGAGGGGTTTGTTACGCTTCACCCATGGAATCATTTTGTCTAAGGCTCAATGTCTTAAGACACCTTAAGAGGTTGAGAAGATGGGACAGATTCTCTATACTTCAGCTGTTGGAAGCTTAATGTATGCAATGTTGTGTACGAGACCCGACATTTGCTGTGTAGTAGGGATTATCAGTCGTTATCAATCCAACCCAGGATTAGATCACTAGACAGCGGTCAAGACGATCCTCAAGTATCTTCGGAGAACGAGGGACTACATACTCGTGTATGGAGATAAGAATTTGATTCTTACATGATACACAGACTCTAACTTTCAGACTGATAGAGATTCTCGTAAATCGACATCGAGATCAGTGTTCACTCTGAATGGAGGGGTTGTAGTATGGCAAAACCTCAAGCAAGGATGCATCGCAGACTCCACTATGGAAACCGAATACGTAGCTGCTTGTGAAGCAACTAAGAAGGTTGTTTGGCTGAGAAAATTCCTTATAGATTTGGAAGTTGTTCCAAATATGGATTTGCCAATCACTCTCTATTGTGATAACAACGGGGTTGTGGCAAATTCGAAGGAACCTTGGAGTCATCGTAGAGGCAAACATATTGAACGAAAATACTACTTGATCAAGGAGATTGTGCATCACAGTGATGTGATAGTCACGAAGATCGCGTCGGAGCACAACGTTGCTGATCCGTTTACAAAGGCTTTCACAGCTAAAGTGTTCGAGGGTCATTTGGACAATCTGAGTCTACAGGACATGCGACATCTTGTCTAGCCAAGTGGGAGATGAAGTATGCCCTAGTTTATTGTAGATTTTATTTGTATTTATCATGTATTGTACATTAGTCTCCCGAGGCATTAGGACAAGTGGGAGATGAGATTGGTATCCTAATTCTCCTGGAGTCTCGTAGTTTGTAAATTATACACATTGTTATGAATAAATAAGAGTTATTTTATTTGGCATTTATTCATATCCAATAAACAAAGCTCCATGGTTATTGTATCTAAACTTAAGCATGAATATGAGATATACAAGTGGATCATGCCTTAAGTGATAACCTAAAAAGGTATGTAGTAGTATAAGAATTAAGGAGGGATACTTGATCCTAGTGACACTACGGATACAACTCGCTTTGGAGAGGTTTACAAGTGTTGTGAAGTACTACAGATGGTAGATCCTGACCGTTCATGTGGAGACATGCGAACGGGGGTGTCCTATACAAAGAGTTTGTATAAGACCGGACCACGAGATGATTCGTCTCTTTATATAACACCGTCGATACTTAAGACTTATATCTCACCTAAACGACCATAGGTGACATGACCTTAATCCTGACTGTTTTGGGAACGCCTGCCTTTGAGGGCGGTCCTTTGATTAGTATGGGTGAGAGTGGCCAGATTGCCAACTCAACATGCCTACCTTTCTGGAGATTTGTCTAATTTGGGAGCTGGAAACTCATTTACACAAGATGAAATTCACTCCTTCCCCGAAGTAGGGGTAAGTAGATAGATTATTCTCTTAAGGGTTGATTCTGGGTCTTGAACATAGTGTCAACTTCTCTTTAGAAGAGAGGACTCAGTCATAGTAGAACTATAACTTATGTTCATTAGAGGGATCAGTGGTACTTAAGAAGTTAGATGTAACCACAGGAGCATAACGGTTATTGGCCCAACTGTACTTACGAGCGATCTGTGAAGAGTTATCACACTATTGATTGGTTGATATGGACACAAAATATATCTGTAGTAAAGATAGTGTAGTTGTCGGTCTTTAGTGGAGTGCCTAGAAGTTAACTAATGGTGGATCTTGTGACTAAAGAGTTTAGTTAGTTATTCACGTACCGTTGAAGATTCAAGCTATAGGTCCATAAGGTCCCCTTGGTAGCTCAATGGATTCAAGTTGAGAATCAGTTTTTGGTGTTGATTTGAAATGTTTAAATTGACAAGAGGAAATTCGATTATATATGATATGATCGGTGTGATGTATGAGATACATCAAGTGGAGGATTAATATAAATGTGATTTACATTAAGTACCATAAAATAGAAAAAGAGCTATGGTTGATATGTTTCATGAGATGAAATATTAAAACTATAGGTTATAAATATAACATGGTAAGTTGGTTATCATATATATTTATAATAATATTAATTATTAGATAATTATCTCTTTTTCTCTAATAACCAATTGAATGAGAGGTTATTAGTGGTTTTATGGTAACCGTGAGATAAAAGGAATTTTTTTTTTCTAAATTCAAGAGAGTTACTCAATTTGGAAAATACTCAAAGAATTGCTGTCAAGTGGAATTATTTCACTAAACGATAGTGAAAGAGATACTAAACGATCGTGGAGTGTTACTATACGATAGTTCACTCAGCTGGTCATAGATACTAAATGAATTAGCCCAGAAGTTAACTAATGGTGGATCGTGGAGTGTTACTATACGATTGTTTCACTCAGCTGGTCGACTTTATAGGGACTCAAATGTGAAGATTGAGATTAGATGATTCTAGTATAGAGTTTGATCCGTTATTTATTTTTTTTCTTTTAGTTTCGAACTCGAGTAATGAACTTTTTAAATAGGTTGCCTAATTTTAGATTGGGAAATATTACATAAGTTACTTGTCTTTTTTTCTTTAAAAAAAAATAGATAGGTCAAATCGCGTGTCATATAAAATATAGATACGTCAAATTGCGTGTGGAAGTATTTGGAAGTATCGGTATCCGATGTACTATTCTTTGCTCACATGAAATTTTTGTGCTTAATAATCTATAACCAATTAGAAAAAGGTAATTATAATATTTCTTGGAAAATTCTTACAAATATTTACCAAAAAGTTTAAAAAGTAATTGTATTTTTTATTTTTCGCTCATTCCAACGTCGTTCGTATCAGTAATTACGTCTCAGCATCTCCTAGCACTCGGAGGGAGGGAGGGGGATCGCGATTGTGGCTAAACACCACACTATAGTTTCGGTGACATTAGAACATGCCATGGGGTGCGACGATGATCGGAGCCCTTCTGGGCCTCGGCACTCAGATGTGCTCCAACGCTCTCCGTAAACTCCCTCACATGCGCCGTACGTTCCTCTCTAACAACAAAACCCTAATCTTTTCATTTCCTGATCAGACTTTTCATAACACTTCCCTTGTTTTCGATTTCTATCATTGATCTCATCTCCTAATTTTGCAGATCCTTGGGGGCACTTGGTTGGAATGGGACTGGGAGCCGTGTTCTTCAATGAGCTGGTCAAACGGGACGCTAGGCACTATGAGGCCCTTGACAAGATGTTCGAAACGGTCGAAGCCGCCACCGAGCGCGGCTACTATGGTATTTTTCTTCTTCCCAGAGATTATTTCCTTTATGTTCCTCTTATACCATTGGCATTGTTTTTGTACCATTGCAAATTTTGATTCCCGCTCTTACTCTTTTATAAAGTCCATCCATTCGCTGGGGAATTCCATCCAAAATCTTTGTTGATTTCATCCCGATGGAGAGAGAGTGATCCAAGGGCATCTAACTTGTAAACGATTCATGGTATTGAGGCAAGAGTGACAAACTTCCCATACTAGGAATTTAAATCCTTTTAGGACAGTGAAACTTCCAAAGCATTTTAAAGATGGCCGAATTGTTGGAGGATGTTTATTGATATGTAATTCAACCAAGATCTTGATAAGAAAAATCCATTGGGTTCCAGCTTCCAACTCCAATGATCAGGATGACTATTTTGCTGTACACCAGGCAAGTGAAGTGTAAAATTGGCCCATTCATCAATCTCACTATCCTTTAGATGTCTTCTAAAGTTCAAAGCCCAAACTTCATGTACTGGATTCCAGACATCAGCAATGGAGGCACCTTTCAAGTTGGTGATTGCAAACAGCTGGGGATAGACCTGACAAAGAGGTTCCGTACCAAACCAAATATCTTCCCAGAAAGCAGTGGAGGTGCCATTCCCAACCTACAAAGAATGTTGCTATAAACAAGATTTTTATGCTTCATAATATGTGACCATGGGCTATTACTTGATCCAGTTTGATGCTCCTTAGGTTTAAGGTCGAAATGGTTGGATCCATATTTTGCTTTGATGAGCTTTCTTTTCCATTCAAAAATGCCAAAGCCATTTTGCAAGTAATGTCTTATTCTCAGTCTAACATAAAAAATTCCCAGACCACCATCCTTCAATGGTTGTTCTGAATTTGCCATTTAACGAGGTGAGAGGTGTTGTTGTTTCTGCCACCACACTATAGAAAATTTCTGAAACTCTTGTCAATAAAATCAGCAGACTTGGAAGAAATTTGGTAAAGAGACGAGAAGTAAATGGGAAGCTTTGGTAACGAGGTCTTTAAGAGAGTCAATCTTCCTCCTTTTGAGAGAAAGTTGTGTTGCCAAGAGTGAAGTCTCTTTTCAATTTTATCCATGATGTGCTGCCAAAAAGAGAGAGAGCTGGGTTTACCAAATAATCGGAGACCCAAATAATTAGCTGGCCAAGAACCCATCCTACAGTCAAAATTTTTTTGGGAATATTTTCAACCCATAAATTGCTACAAGTGGCCTAAAAGTTTAGATTTCTGTCGGTTGATGTTCAGTCCCGATGCTTTTTCGAAAAAACCAATCAAACCAAAGAGATTTTCAATCTCAATCTCTTTGTTGGATGAGAAAAGGATGATGTTATCAGCAAATAATAGGTGATTTATATTAATGGAACCATCTCTAGTGGAAAAACCTTCGATGAATCCCATGTTTGCAGCCGATTTAAGAAGTCTACTAAGGGAGTCCATAATAATGATAAAAAGAAAGGAGATAATGGATCTCCTTGTCTATGGCCCTTGTAGCTTTAAATTTGTCCTTTTTTAGTGATGGGGCACACTTGGAAGCTTGCGACCCACGTTCAAGTTTTGTGTGATTTTAATTCTAGGTTATATCAAATAGGTAGAAGTTTGATGCTTGCGTGGCTGCGTGGGGGTCTTGTTGTGCCCAGTTGCTTGAAATAAAAAGGGAAAATTTATCAAATTCTAAACATGAAATAAAAGAATTAAAAATATAAAGTAGGTTTTGGGTTGCAATTGCAATATACCCGTCTCTAGTTACAAAGAAATCAGAAAAATAGTGCAGTTTCTCTATATTCTGTAAAGGTTTTTTCCTTCGAATTTTAGAAAAGTTGTCAATCTCAATTCTCAGAATTTTCATGTTCACATTACTTATATATGTGTATGTTAGTTTCAGAGATTAAGCTACAAAATAGATTCTTTGGGACTCCGACGGTATGTGTCACACTCACACCAATGCCAAGTAAGTTTCAGATTCTTCTTAGACTTTTAGTTATACTTTTAAATATATGTAATAGATTTTAATATTTTTGTTGTGAATACCTTTGTAGAGCTAACTCTAATTCAATATGGAAAGATATTTTATAAAAAAAACAACAATAGAGATAGAGACTATAAAGTCGTCATCTTTTTATGTCTAGGGTGAAATGACATTCTCGCCCCTCCTTGATTTAGGGGTATTCATGGGTTGGGTTGGGATATTTTAGGTCCAACTCTATACTTGGGTGTGTGTATTTCTTAACTCGAACTAACCCTTACTAAATTATAAACCTAAACAAAACTAACCCATAAAAAATGGGTTAGATTGGATTGGTTCGGTTCCATCGATTCTCTTTCAAAAAATCTTCAAGAGGATCTTAGTTCTTTACAAAAGATTTAATGGCCTAATAAAGTTGGAAGATATCAAGTAAGTAACTATTTAATATTCATTGAGATAAAAGAAGACATGTGAAAGCCAAATTCAAATAAGATTCACGGATAAAATATTCAAAATACTAAAATATAAGCAAGATTTCAAAATAGCAATGTCCAAAATCCATAAAAAAGAGTCTAATATCCACAAAATTCATAAACGAAACTATAATGTCTACAAAAGTATCCAAAATTCACAAAGAAGACAAGACTATAATGTCTACAAAATCCACTAGAAAAGAGCAATTTTTTTGAAATTTTAGTAAAATTCCTAAACAAGCTTAACTTCTTAAATCACTCAAAAGCTTAAGTTGACGGATAAAGGTAAATTTAATTAGGGGCTCGAACATAAGACCCTTCTCTGATACCATCTTAAATCACCAATTGGCCCAAAAACTTAAACTGATAGGTAAAGATAAATTTAATTATATATCATCTAATATAACTCACTGTTTTTATCTATAACAAACAAAAATAGAATGTAGGTGAGGATTGAAAAAGTCTAACAAAAAAATATTAATAAAAACAAAAATAAGGAAAAGAGACTTGGCATGAACTAGTGATGACATGAAGGTATTGTAAAGGTGAAGAAACGGGAAGGTGATTAATGGCGATGGTGAAGGACCGTGACGGTGCGAAGGTGTGCAAAGAGCGTGAAAGTGATGGTGAAGATGATGGAAAGTGAAGAAGAAATGTGGTGACGATGACGGTAACGACTCGATTTTTAGAATGGGAGTCGGACCGCTACTATATGCATGCATAAATCTCACAATTGCATTCTCACAAAATTTGCCTAAGTTGAAAATAAATTTTTATTATAAAACATATAAAAAAATAAAATCACTGTTCGGGGTATCCCTAATTTTAATTTAAAATAAATTAAATAAAAAAATCAAATGAAATATTCAAAGAGTTTAAAAGTTTAATTACAAAGCTAGAACTTGAAAACATAAGAGAAACATATGCGGAAACGTTGTCAAGTCCCAAGTGTTATGGAATCCTCATGTCACTCGTTGTTCTATCATTTCCTTTACCTAATATATATATAAAAGTATACAATAAGTGATCCACTACTGGGCCTACTAGGTGTGCAGGTTGGGAAATTTGTACGGATGATCCATGTTTTGGGTCCAAAATGGCAAATGACCCATTTTTAAAAAATAATGTCAATTGACCCTTTGGTGACATCATTGTCATACCAAATTACGTAAATTGCCCTCACAAATGCCTCACGAGGTAAGTCTCACTCTCGTTTGAAATTCCTTGGTTTGATGTGATTGCTCGTCAGTGTACGAATGATTTGACAATTTTTACGACGGAAGCCTCAAATCAATAATACCTAAACACAATTTCTGTAAACTCTAAACTCCATTTCAACGGTGATTACTTCTTTGGTTTTCGACGATGTTTTGTTGAACGGAGATTTTTCAAATGGGGATTTCCAAGACGAGGCTTTTTTAGAACGAAACAGGTTTTTCAGAAAGGTGTTTCATTATTTTGAGTTTGTTTAATTAATTTTGTTGTATTATTTCTGGAAAGGTAGCATTACGAAATTTTGTAGAGTGAGAGAGCAAGAGTAAGAGAGAGCGAGATTAAGAGAGAGCGACAGTACACTTCAATTGCTTGTAGAACCTTAATGACAAATGTTCTCTTGCTTTGTAGGATTATAAAAAAGTGTCTACTTATTCGATATGGAGGTGATTGGGATGAGAATGAAAATTCGTATATTGGGGGAGAGTTGACAGGAATCATTGTGCTTGTTACATTGAAGTATGAAGAACTTAAATCTCACATTTACAAGGTTACAAACGTCAGTTCTTCAGAGTTTGATCTTATACTGAGAATTACATATAATTTTGAATATGAAGTCCCTTCATAATATATAAGGAATGATGATGATGTTCACTTCCTTCTTTTCCGAAGACTTCAATTAGCATTAACGCTGAAATCGAATCAGGACGAATATTAGAAGGACCACAACTTTGCTCTAGATGTCCACAATCTATATAATCAAGTCTAGATGATCTCTCATTACCAACAACTGAAGTATCACCCAATTCTGAATTCAATCTTGCTGGATTAGTGCGGTCGTTGTCTAGTGATGATGTTGATGGTATGGCGTTGGTAGACAATGGAATATCATCCTCTTTCCAATGAAATTTTCTGTCCTCAGTCGTATCATCATAACTCACATTTCCAAACCCCATTCTAATATTTTTGTCTTGATTTGATTTCAGTGTTATAGATAATTGAAGTCTACTAAGCTCTTCTCAGAAAAGAAGGAAGCGAACATCATCATCATTCCTTATATATTGTGGAGGGGTTTCATATTCAAGTTTATATTTAATTCTCAGTATAAGATCAAACTCTGAAGAACTGACATTTGTAATTCTGTAAATGTGAGATTTAAGTTCTTCATACTTCAATGTAACAGGCACAATGATTCCTGTCAACTCTCCCTCAATATACGAACTTTCATTCTCATCCCAATCACCTCTATATCGAATAAGTAGACACTTTTTTGTCATCCTACAAAGCAAGAGAACATTTGTCATTAAGTTGTACAAGAAGTGTACTCTCGTTCGAATAAGTAGACACTTTTTTGTCATCCTACAAAGCAAGAGAACATTTGTCATTAAGTTGTACAAGAAGTGTACTCTCGCTCTCTCTCGTAATCACACTCTCTCTTACTCTCGCTCCCTCTCATTCTCATTCTATCTCTCGCTCTCTCTCATTCTCGTTCTATCTCTCACTCTTTTAAGAATGTAACATCTCCAAATTTTCAGGTAATTCCTATTTAATTGTCTCGAATTATTTGGGATTGTACTTTGAATTTTAGAAGCTAAATTGATTTATTTCAGGGAGATAATTCAATTTAAATTAAACATGATAGAAGATGTGGATTTAATTCAATTAATGAAAAGCAATAATACTTTAACATGGTCATTCTAAGAAACGCCATGAGCTTAAGAGATGATCATATTTATTAAAAACATATATTTGAACTGGTTGTGCTGGCATAGAGAAATTCTCATATGTGCGGTAAAGCAACTGCCCATATACATCATAATCAATCCCAATATACATAGCAGAGCAATTCTGATTGATTGGAAATTGCTTCTACTTTAGGGTGTCAATTGTGATTCCCCACTTAGTAACTACATGCCTAAGAAACAACTTTGTCCAATTGAGTCTCATAATCATTAAAACTCGATACAAGACTTTCTATTGTCAAGAGTTGAAAAACTTAGTCGAGACAACCCTCATATTACTATTTAGTCCTAAAACAATCACATCTCATTATTTAGAACCTGCTCCGAACGAGCCTAGAAATCTATTTCATAATAATGTTCTTGAAGTCCTTTGATACTATGGAGCACGAGTCCATCTAAAACACATCACCGGAACACCATAATAACAATATCAAATCCCTGAATATGTTTCTTCTAGCATGGATGACAAATTGATTGACTTTATGGAGATAGATATTCTCAAGATAGATTTAAGAATCAGGAAGATTTCAATCTTAGAAACTATCTCCATAAAGTCAATCAATTTGTCATCCATGCTAGAAGAAACATATTATATGTGATGCTCCATGTCTAGAATTCAGAATCTAAATTTGACAACTAATGGTCCAACATTCCCTTGCAACCTGGCTACACTACCATACTCGACTCTTAAAAGTTGATACATAAATGCATGGATTTGATCCCTTCTTGACAAACAAAATTAATGTGCTTAAAGACAACATTAGCGCATAAAATGAACTTCGCTAAATAGCTTATGATTCTATGACCTGGGTGTTAAACCCGAACCCTAATTACTTTAAGTAAGAGTAGGTAATGTGATGTCTACTAATGAGCTATTATGAAATCATGTCTTAGGAATTATAGAAGAAAGAAGGAAGCCATGATGTGGTAGATGACCTAGGTGGCAAAGTGAATGAAGGGTGAATTGATCGGTTGAATTTCACTCAATGTTGGCTAAGGAATGGAGCTCATGTAATGGGCTTGGAGATGAGGAATCAAATACGAGTTGGTGAAGAATTTTGAATGTGGGTTAACTATACTAAGGAGAGAGGTTAATTAAAATATAGAACTAAATTTGTTGGAATTCCCAAACTAGAGAAAGTGGGAAATTAAGAATTTTTCTTTCAAAAGAAAAATGTTATACCCATTAAGTAAATTATTAAATACTACATTAGGATATAAAATTTAAAGGAAATATTTGTTGAATTTCAGCCATTAATCTTCATTAGTGGGCTAAGTGGCCCAAGGAGATTTCATGCAAGTAGTTTGGTGGTCACATTGGAAGGAAGGCCAAATTCATTTAATTGGTTTGAACAAATTACTTAGGCTATTTGTGTAATTCCAGTGGCATTCGAAAGCTCTGTGTGTATATTTTCTGTGGCTGTGCTGCCATAGGGAAAATTCACCGGAATATGGTCGGAGGAGTAAAATAAAGACGAAGGGTTCGTTTCTCGGGTGAATCTAGGCCATCAGTGAACAATTGAAGCTCCAGGACGAATCACGAAAATTTTTGAGCTAAAAATTTGAGGTAATATTGTTAACTCGAGCGGGGGGGAAGCATGCTCTTTGCCTACCCCCTATCATATACCTGATCAAAGCTCTGTGCAGAGACCCCTGCTACCGATGGAGCAAGCCTGAGAGGGAAGCTCTTCCTGCCATGGAAACCATCCGATCCGGTAAGTAGATCTGCATCAAATCTGTGCCAAAACATTGGCACCGGATTGTATTTGTTCTATCTCTCTTTCATTGTATTCCATATTTTCTTTATCTTTCATTTACACATCATGTATCAAACACTTAGTAGAAATATTAAATGTTTCGATAGATTTCATTTACCATTTTTTGTCTATTTCCGTTCACCCATTAGTCACTTTCTTCATGATGTTTTCTTAATCCCTTGATGAACAATATGAATCACCAAGAACTTAATATGTATTAAAGTTATAAAATACGTTTAGCTAAAGCATGCTAGACGGCATCTTCACCTGTGAGAGCAGAAGTGAAGATGTCATTCTGATCTATCGAAAGAAGGTCAGAAGAGTGCGTTAACTAAAGAGAGTAGTACTTCCAAACATGGAAGCAACCTTGCGTTCATTACGTTAGACTCTGTTTCACCACAGACATGTGAGAAACGCGACCGATCACTGAGAGGTGTACGCTAAAAGAAGAGCGGAACAGTATTTGTACCTTCAATTCAATTAAGAACTTGCGTTGTTTGTAATACTTATCTTTCTCTTTCTAATCTGTTCACAAGACTTGTCGTCGCATCCCGCATCCTACGTCTTTGCACAACCTTCACAGCCAGCCTTAATCCTAGTATCTTGCACATAAAGCCTGTATCTTGTAACAACTAGCTTAGGTTTATTGTATTTTTATGTCTTATCGCATTTTTACCGCTTTCCTTTATTTTACTGCAATTTACATACTGTACACACCTTTTATAAAGAATTAAAAAACCTGGTCGCATATACCATGAACATACCGCAATAACCGACACGTGTTCGACCTCGGATCACACCGAAAAACTTGTGGTGGAATTACACTTGGTTCCATAGTAAGGAAACTTGTGACAACGCAGGGCATACTACCGAGCAATCCCTAATTAACGCATAAATAGTAGTAGTACCGCATCATTGTGAGCATTTAATATCATACGCATATCCCATTGCGTTACAAACTACTTGGACTATTTCTTGAGATTGTTAAGATTGATTTGACTGATTTTCTAGATTGTTTTGACTGATAATTTATGACTGATTGAACTACAAATTTAATAGCATTGACTAATTGGACCGGATTGTTTTGACCATCATGAATGTACTATTGATTGAGGGTATACTGAAAAGTTTTACCCCTAAGATTAATGACTGTAAAATATAACATAGGAGTTATATGAAACTGATGCATGCTATGTTATAGAATTCTTGTTAGTTTTTTTATCTAGGTAGGTGTACACATATGACTGTATATGTGCACATTTATGACAGATCGCGGATCTTCGAGTTACACAGTATAATTGATGCATGTTCCTTCAGGTTTATGTTTACGACTGATTTGTGTACATTTGGTCACACTATGACTGATGCATGTTCCTTCAGGTTCATGTTTACGATTGATTTGTGCACCTTCTGGTTACACATTATGAATGATGCGTGTTCCTTCGAGATCACGTTTATGATTGATAGGTGACCCTTTGGGATCACTACGATTGAAATGATATGGGTGTATACCGGTGTCGAGATAAATTAGCTAACAGGTAACCTATAGGGCCCAATAGTGGGTCACTTACTGGATATTGTTATACTCATCATTTTCTCTTTTATGTTTTTCTTTTAGGCAATGACAGGAATGGACGGGAAGGGGACAGGTAGGGGGCGAGCGACATCTTTGATATAGCCATATGGGGACATTAGAAAACGCTCCCACACATGTTTTTTTTTTTTTTTTTTAATGGTTTTTATTCCTTTCATTTGAGTACGTTGTCAGATGACATATTTTCGTTGATTTGCTTTAGATAATTTTCTTCAAAAATGTTTTATTTGGGATTTGAACTAAATGTTTTGGTTATTGGATTTATTATTAAATTAATATTTCAGTTTAGAATGGTTATTTATGTTTTTATTGAATTTATGTTATGATGGTCAAAATGTTTGAATTATATATATATATATATATATATATATATATATATATATATTGTCTTTTTCATGATTGAGACAACTACCTTAATTTCAATATAAGCACGAACTTCATTGCGACAATTTTTTTTATAGCACTACCACTTTCACTTTCTACTAAAACATACCACAATTTCTTTAATCCATTCTCATAAACATGCAATTTCATTTTCTTGCTTAAATAAGTACACCATTTTCTATCTTCACTACAATAATGTCACATAGTTTTATCACACCTTAAGATATTTGAATTAAAATATATGTTCCTTTTTTAAAATTCTTCCCTGAGATAAAGTAGTGGCAAGTGATCTCACAATTTTTTTTTCCTATAATGTCAGGGGTAAACAATAATCTCATTCTAGCATCTTTCAAGTCATTAAACGATCAATTAGAACATAATTAAAGCATAAACTAAATAAATACTTTTATTCATAACTTTTCATGAAAACTTTACTTACAAGACATATTTGGCAATGACGAGAATTCGTTAATGAGCCACTTGGGACATTTTGGACTTACAATGTAAGTCAATTTATCGAACCTAAAAACTTAGGCTCTGATACCAACTGTAACAACCCGACTTTTAGATGAGAATCAGATCGCTACTATATGCATGCATAAATTTCAAAATGACGTTTCACAAAATTTGACTAAATTCAAAAGAATAAAATAAAATTTTATTATAGAACCTATAAAATTTGACTAAAGCAATGTAAACTACCTTTACGTCCTTTTCACAACTCATATGGTGTTTTAGAAACACTTTTTGAGGAAACCATGTTCAGAATATATACCGCAATTTGTACTGCATACCCCCAAAAGAATTAAGGTAACTGAGTAAAACTCATCATTGACTGAACCATGTCTAACAAGGTTTGATTTCTCCTTTCTTGCAACACTGTTTTATTGTAGTGTTTTAGGTGCTGTGAGTTGGGATTGAATTTCTTGATCTACCAAATAGTTCTAGAATTGTAATTCCATATACTCACCACCTTGATCTGATCGAAGTGTTTTAATTCTTTTATCTAATAAGTTTTCTATTTCGGTCTTAAATTCTTTGAACCTTTCGAGAGTTTCATACTTGTGACTCATTAAGTAAATATAGCCATATCTAGAATAGTCATCAATGAAACTAACAAAATATTCATATCCACCTCGTGCTCTTACAGTCATCGAACCACAAAGGTCTAAATGTATAAGTTCGAGGGGTTCTTTGGCACGAAAACATTTCCTATAAAAAGATTTTTTAGTAATTTTTTCTTCAAGACATGATTCACAAGGAGGTAAAGAACTGTCTTCTAATTGATTTAGATGAAAGTTTTTAACTAATCTCTCAATCCTGTTGAGATTTATGTGACCAAGTCTTAGATGCCAAAGATAGGCATTAGGAGAAATTTTTCCTTTTTTTATTTTGAGTTTCTGCCGTTTTAAATATCTCTATATTTAAACAGGCTTTTTGCTTCAGTTGGTTTTAATACATATAAGTTATTTTCAAGTCTTCAGAACTAATATGAACATCTCTTGGAAAAACGAACACTTTATTAACTTCAAAAGATACTTTATACAAATTTTCCAACAGATATGATATGGAGATCAAGTTTCTTTTCATCTTTGGTACATAATATACATTTTTTTAACAAGATAAAAGATTCTCCAAAAAATAACTTGACATCTCCCACTGCTTCAGCTGAAAGGAATTCTCCTGTTCCCACCTTGAAAGTCATTTCGTATTCTGAAAGTTGATTCCAAGAACTAGTTTCCTGTAGAAAAGTGCAAACATGTTAACGGTGCCTGAATCTAATATTAAAGTCAAGTGAAAATTTTCCACTAAACATCTTTCAATTGCAAGTAAATCTGATTTACCTTGATTTTCCTTTTCCTTTTTTTTTCTCAACCAAATATTTTGGGCAATTTCGTTTCCAGTGCCTGTCTTCTCCACAATGGAAACGTTTTCTTTTGGGAGCTTTGTTTTTCTTTGCAATAGGTTGTTTATTCCCTTGTCCCCTTTTCTTCATCTATATACTTTCTTCTTTAGATGATGAAGGGACAAACTTCTTTTTACCTGAGGGTTTCGTTCTCGACGATGAACCCTTCAGAAATTTCTTTTGTCATGAAACAACATTTACTTCACTTTCTTTCAACTTCATCATTGACTGATAAGTCTGTCGTTCATTTAATAAAGTAGTCAAATTGTAATTAATCTTATTCATTACAACATTAGTATGAAAGGTTAGGTAGCTCTTCAGAAGAGACTCTAAAATCAAACTAACTTGACTGGTTTCGTCTATGGTAGCCCCATGAGCTTCTGCAATATTAAAATGAACCATCATGTTTAGAACATGTTCCCTGACATTGGTTCCATCTTTCATGCGCGAGTTATAAATATATTTTATAGCCTCGTGTCATACAAAAGATGATAGCTACCTGAACATTTCCTATAACGACGCCATAATTTCACGGGTTGTGGGCATGGTTTCATGTTTCTTGTTGAGCACATAAGATATTCTCACTAAGATATAGGCCCTCGCCTTTTCATTAACCCTTATCCACCTATCATAAGCATCCCGAACACTTCGGTTTGAAGTCGAACTGGGAATAGGAGGACATTTCTTCGTTAAACAAATCTTAAATCATCAACTACTAATACTGTGTTTAAATTTGACTTTCAGTTGACCCTCTCCATTAAATTTGTCAGAAGCAAGAAGTTGTATTATTGAGTTCGACAATGCTGAAATTAATCTTATACATCTAAATCCAATTTTAGCAAATAAATAAATAAATAAATAAATAAAGTACCCATATTTCTTTATTTACTTGCAATGGTACTATCGTGAGTTAGAATAAGTGTTACCTGAGACAGTCGAATACTCATTCACTAAAGTAAGACATTCTTGAATAAATATTATCTCCAGAATAACTCATATTCCAAAAGTCATTTAGCTATCGTTTTCAGTCAAAAACTTACTAACACTTAATAATTTTGCAAGTGTGACCCGCCATTTTTAGATCTTTTAGAACGGTATGAACATGCCCCGAACTAGAAGACAATGTTCAAGATGGAACTATAAGACCCTATTCATTTCTGAAGCTTGGATTGTTCCGAATTCTATGCTACAACCCTCCGAAGGGATCACCACAGTTAACGACTAGCTAGTGTTGCCTAAAAACAACAACAGACACAACATAGAACTCTCATGGTTCAAACTAATGGAGGAGACCGTAGGATATGTTGACACATTTTCTTTACCCATTTACTATGATCTACTTCCATCATTCACCATGTTATTGACCCATGCAAACACTTTTCAAATGAAGTAGTCGAGGTAAATTGACACGAAGCCGAGCATGGATCTCACGTTGTGAACTCTTGAGGACGTGAGAGCTAAAAACGATATATCAAATATATTTTTAATCTTCCATTAAAGTATTCTAAATGTTTGGGTATTCTTTATTAGCTTTATTACGGCTAGTTTTAAACAACCTAAGTCTATGTGATTATTATCCAAGTATAACGTTTATATTTGGATTTCAACATATAATGAAACTAATTTTAAACCTCACATCACTCACGCAAGCTCATAAAATCGGTTAACAATTCTCAACATTTCGATCATAATCCCCAGGTAGGAGGTATTATGTAAGACCCTAACACTAAATCTAAAGTGGAAGGTTAAATAGAGAAGAAAAATACTAAGTAAGGATATTGGGGCAAAGAGTGAAAAACATTAATACTAAATTATCCAAAAAGGTGACCAATGGGCCAACGTATATGGAAGGCTTAGGCATGTTAAACGCAAGAGTGCATGGAGAATGGAAGTAAGAAGACTTGAAAAATGGCTTAGGACTTGCATACAGCCAATACAAAGGCATGCACAAGATATGCAGACACGGGCAGGAGGCATGCATTGAGTGGGCATGCCAAGCGCACAGGCCATGCGTCGAGGCCAACCGTGCAGCCCATGCGTCGAGCAGGTAAGCCAGACGCCCATCCTATGCATCGGGCGCTACCAATTTTGCCGAGCAGCCATGTGTTGATGCGTTATGCCAAGCACACGCCCATGCGGCAAGACACGCCTATGCGGCTGAGCGCGCCTATGCGGTCGAGCAAGAAAGTGTCTAGGCAGCACGCCCATGCATCGATGGTCAGCGCCGAACGTCTATGCCAAGTAGGTCGATCAAGCATACCTAGCCATCCATACGTCGAGTGTGAGCGGCCATCCTATGCGTTGGTGATGGCCGACTCATGCGATGGCTAAGTGGAATTTCAATGGAGGTAAGTTGATGCATTAAGGACAAAGAGTAAGGCTAATTGATGGAAAGGAACTCCAAAGAGAGATGCCAATAGTTATACGATCATAAGTCTTAACAATTTAAATAGAGGAATATGTTTAAGTATTTAAGTGATTTAGGTGGCAAAAGGAGGATCACACAAAGTTTTAGCAGGAGGTGCACAAAGGAGATTACATGCAATGGAGGTCTTATCACTCTAAGCAGGAGGTGGGTGAAGGTGATTACAAGCAAAAAAGGAAATTTTGGCTGGCAAGTTGAGGTGAGAACAACTCAAGGATAGGCTGGAGTAGGCTAAGTTTTGGAAGCTCCAAAGTGAGACAAATGGGAGTTGAGTTGTCACAAGGGGGTGAGTTTGGAATGGCTATAAATAGAGGGGTTGGGCGAGATGGATTTATTCATACCATCACCAAAATCTTTTATTGAGAGCATATTTAGAGTATTACGTTCGAGTTATTAGGCTGCCAAGTTAAGTGGAGTTCAAAAGAAACAAAGGTTGCATTGGTGAAGCATTGAGCCAGCCCCGACGCACAGCCAGCCAATGCATCCGGCACCTTGCGCGCTCGCCTTGCAGCGTTGCGTTCGCCCATCAGCGCTCCTCGCTCGACGCATCCCGCGCGCTAGCTCAGTGCAGCAGCCCCACCGTGCGACACATCACGCCCTGCGCAACAGACCACCGTGCAACGCGCGCCCAACGCGTCAGCCCCCTGTGCGGCACAGCACGCCCACCCTGCCTCTTGCCAAACGCCCAGTTGCCTACCACAGTCCAAATAACCTCTAAAGAGGCTAATTTTAGGATCTTGGCTAAATTGGAGTAGGGTAAGCTGGTACTTTGATTATAAAATGATATTTTGACCATTTTAACATTATTTATTGATATAACAAGTATTAATTGAGGAATTTTTTATTGATATGGAGGAATCCTCAGGAAGGTATTCTCAAGGTGATTTTAGTAGAAAAACTTGCTTACGGTGAGTGTTTACTTAGTTTTATGCGTTGATATGTTGATAAATGCATATGTAAGTGCAAGATGCATGCTTATGATGTTATGTTGTCTGCCATGATATTGTGAAATTTCTATGGAAACTGACATTATACCCGGACTACATAAGTTAGTATGCTTAAAAAGGGTACTTGGCGGGAAAATATAGTCAGCCTCGGTTGGCGGGAAATAATAGTCAATGACAACTGACGGGAAATATAGTCAAGTTACCTAAGCATGACTAGCGGGAAAAGAATTATCGATGTGCACACTGGCGGGAAAAGTGGGTTATAGGAAAGTTTCCATAAAAAGTTGTTATGATTGATAATATGTACATGATATGAACATGCCAAGTATAACATGGAACTGGATGATGATTGAATGAATTTACACATGATCATGTATAAATTATACTGAAATTGTGATTATGTGATTGACTTCCCAAAAATATGTTTTGCAAAGTGATTATTATTTTAAAAGCACCACTCACTGGGCTTAGTAGTTCACACTCTTCCAAATGTTTTCTTTTATCCCTCCCCCCCTCCAGGTAGCAAAGCGGAGCGTTCAGCAAGGAGTCTATAAACCACCAAAACATCAGGACTTGGTAAATTCTTAGGGCACAGCCCAGATCATGTGATAAAGGAACATAGGAAATTGAACTATATGTATGAAACTTAGATAAATTATAGTAAACATGTTAAATTCTTTAATAGATAAGGGGGAAAATGCTAAATTAAAATGTTATTTTGGAATACTACTGATGTACCCTCATGCTCCCTTCCAAGTCTTGGGGCTAAGGCTAGGGAGGGGGTGTGACATGTTACGTAAACCATCAACTTAAATATCCATAGTCTTAGACAGGATTATGAATCAATTGAGTATGTAAGCAAATTTTATAAGATAACGACCTATTTTAACTATTAAAACAAGTTGTTAACCTAAGTGAGAATGTTGTTTATCTTTGTTATAGATTTTAATGTCTAATTTAATTTTATAACAACTTACAAAGACATGCTAAGCTTCCATAACATGCATCAAAGGCATTCATCATTTAACATAACCTTTATATTAAAACATTTGAAATCCTATACATGCATACTATATATAATACTTTATAACATACTTTCAATGCATGTAACATACTTCCTATGATGGGATTTTAACTCTACATGATATTTTCTATGCACATACAAGATTTATTTAATTATAACATACATCACATGCATAAATAATTAAATACAAACTGGTATGGTTTTAGTTTTGGCATTTTCAAGCAAAAAAATGCCTAATTATTACAAAATTAAACAAAAACCGACTCCAAAAACCTTCTGGATCGTTTGAACTGCCTTGAACTGGACCCGAACCTCTTCAATCAGGCCTCCAATGCTAAAAATGGGCTGAACCGGGAAAAACCCATCGAGAACCATCAAGCAATAAATACCATCGAGCATACCATCAAGCATCAAGTATGACATCTAACATCATCGAGCATCGAGTATCTCACAAGATACCATCGAGTAAACATCATCAACCATCGAATAAGGTATCATGCATCAAGTACCATCAAGTATGGCATCGTGCATCGAGTATTTCATGAAATATCATCGAGTATGAGCATCAAGCATTGGGTATTTCATGAAATATCATCGAGTAAACGCATCAAGTACCATCGAGTATGGCATCGTGCATCGAGTATTTCATGAAATACCATAGAGTAAGCCATCAAGTATTTCATCGAGCATCGAGTATATGGCAGTGGTTAAAATTCCAGTTCCTGTTGCTCGACCTTCTTCACTTTTTTCTTCAATTGCATCCTAATTGTAACTCTAATGACTCCAATCAAATTACAGACACTTAAACACACATTAAGGCCCATGAACAAATTACAAGAATTACAACATAATTGAAAAGATTTAAATGCCAAAACTCAGAAAAATCATATCAGTTCACCATTTTCATACAGTTTACGAAAAAACACCCACCAAATTCAAATTAATAATAACTGAGTGCTTAAATCATGCTCTGATACCAATTGATGGAATAAACTAACACGCAACGGAGAAAATCAGAATCAATAAGCACTCTAATTACACTTAATTTTAGTTTAAAACATGCTTTAGAAAAACTATTTCACAAGAGGGTTTGTTGAACACAATACCTTTGATGAATCTTCTATAAAACTAGCTGAGTTCCATGAAAAGATAGAATATTCTTTAAAACCAGCTAAGTTCCACGAAAAGATGCTTCAATCTTTAAGTAGACCACCACAAATATCTTCTCAACTATTCTCTTGCAAGGATTGTGTGATGGAAACACTAAATTGAGCTGGTTTTTATAAGAATGAAGAGGATTAATTGAGGGTTTCAAATTTTGCAGAATTTTTGTAGAAATTTTGAATGCATGGCTAATCAGTCAGCCTAACACTCCAATTTATAAAGCCTTTAACATGCAATATCAGAGCTTTCATGAAGGCTAGCTCTTTCTTCATGAAATTAATAGAGATTGAGTGGAATTGGATGAATAAGATGCTTGCACCTTTAGTGGAGATTTCCAACTTTTGGAATTTCCCTTTTGTTTTCCAAATTGAATTTTCAAAATTGATTTCTAAAATTAATTTAATAAATAAACTGTTTATTATTTTTATAAAAAAGTAATTCAATTAATTAATTTTAGATAAAACAAATTAATTAAACCTTTTAATTAATCTTGTTAATTTAATATCTAATATTAAATTAATAAAACTTCACTACAATGAATTTAATTTCATATAATTAATATTTAAATCATAATTTAAACATTAATTGATTCTCCAATTTTGTTTAATTTCGATAAAATTAAATATTTCAATTGTATCAAATACAATTAATAGAAACCCTAGTTGAATTTGAACATTTCAAATTCTAAACTCTAATTTCAAATCTCATCAAGATTACTCAATTTACTAATCCAAATTATGAGCTAGTAAAGGGACCTTATGAACCTACAGATCATGAGCTCCAACGATTTGCAATTAATTGATTAAACTCTTTAAATTGAATTAATCACTATTCGTTAACTACCAAGACATTCCAATATAGTTGGATAGTTACACTCTTCTCACTGTAGATATATTTTTGTTCATTTTAACCATAATTCGTAAGTCAATCATTCACAGGTCGTTCGTATTTACAACTGGGTCAAAGGTTACCATTTTACCCCTACAAATACATCTTGCTCCTTAAGCTCCCACGTATCCTCCATTGAACAATTGATTTATAGTCCAACTTATAAATCATAACTCTCTCTATCATGAGAGGACGGGGCCTCGTTGTTCAAGACTAAGCATCAGCGCTTAAAAGAACAACCTATCTGCTAACCCTAAGTTGGGTAGGAGCGAATTTCATATTGCAAAGCTATGTCCCCAGCTATCTATCTGGTCTTATTCCCAAAAGATAATCCCGAATAAATAGGAATTCATAGTTAGCTCAGGATTAAGATCGAGTTACCCTAAGTCATTGAGTTTGAAAAAGTCACTTTTAACAATAAACAATTGTTATAAAGAAAAGTGACTGTTTCGAGGTCTGGTCTTATGCAAACTCATTACACAAGATGCCTCCACCCACATGTCTCCACATGAATGATTTTTGGATCACATCATTTGTATTAGTATACAAAATGGACCGCATCCAATAATGTCATCAGGATGAGGTACCCAATCTCATTTATATACTTATAGACCATTTTTGGCTATGTACTAAAACTTGATCCTCTATTATGTCGCCACGTAAAGTTAAAGTGTTTATTTTATAGCCATGAATTCGTTTATTGGATTTTCATAAAAAATGCAATATCAATAACAATTTATTGACTAAAATACTCAACAATATTTTTATTGATAAATAGAATATGTTAATAATATTTACGAACTACGAGTTTAGGACATTCACAACAAAACCAACTTTGTAGCCACTCACATATATGCTCCAATAGTTTTGTGATTTAGGGGTGGTCATTCGAACCGCAAAAACTGAACCATTTCTAAAAATTGAACCGAAAACTCAGTGAAATCAAAAAATGCGGTTTGATCCAGTTTAAAGAAATTTTGAAACCGAATTAATTTAGTTCGGTTCGGTTTCACTTTTGAAAATCGAATTTGAAATCGAACCGAACCGTTTTTAACTAATATATATATTTATTTATTTATATATTTAAAAAAAGAGTAAAACCGAACCAAACTGAACCATTTTTAATTATAAAAGAATGTAACATGGTTTTTTTAAAAATGCCAAAATCGAATTTGAAACCGAACCAAACCGCATATATGCGGTTCGGTTCGGTTCGATTTGAACCAATAAATCGGTTCGATTCGGTTTCACATTTTAAAACCCCTATCGTGACTGGTAGTTCTCGTGCATCTTTCAACACTCCATCGAGACATTCTACTATATTTGTCATCATCTTGTCATACCTACAATGGACTTGATAAACCCTTCCCCATCGTTGTAATCCAACTTTCTCAAGATAGGCCATCACACCAGGATATTTATAGAGTTTAACCCAATACATTTGAAACTCAGACATTCTATAAGCTTTCGTTGCTAGGTAGAAGTGTGGGATTATGTCCTTATTCTTAAATTTGTCAATCAAATTGTTCCATATATGGTATATACATAGGGCGTGAAATGCATAAGAGAATATACTTGAGACAACCTTTGCAATTGAGTTGTAGTGATCTAATATAACCACTAAATTCGGAATGTCTGCTATTGAAACCTTCAAATGAGTCATGAACCAAGTTCATGATGCATCATTCTCATCATCTACAACACTGAAGGTGATAGCATATATGTTATTATTGCTATCAATACACATTGCTATTAATAACACATTTTTGTATTTCTTGTGCAAATGGGTCCCATCAACAATGATTACTGGGCGGATGCAGTTAAAAAAACCCCCTGATACACGGACCAAGTACCATGAATACATAAAAGTATTGCCCATCCTCTACTTCAATCTCAAAGATCGTATCTGGATTTGTAAGCTTAATTGCCTTGCCATAGGCCCTAAGAATAGTATATGATCCTTTTGGTGACCGTCGTGCGAACACCAATCCATATTCTCTAGCATGGTAAACTTGCCCGTAACTTATGTTCACTTCATAATCTCATCGGTCATCTTCAATTATATCCCTTAGGCAATATCTTCGATCAACTTGTTCGTATTTGGACTTGATTAAGTGTCCAATCATCCAACTTTTTGCTTGTCAATGATTACATTCTCATTTCAAGAGAACATGTATGTTCGCTTGGATATTTCATCACTTTGAAGGAATCACTTTCTTTCATTTATTTTGCACGGACCCTTCATTTGCATTCCTCAACCAAACATCAGATAGTTAGCAAGATCTTTGTTGACTTTTTCACATGGTAGTCAAAGTTCTTTCTTAATGCAAGCATCAATAATTTAACAGACAAATCATATTTCGAAAAGAAAATTTGACCGACCTTTATATCCTCGTCATTCAGAAAGTCATTGTGATGAGGTCATCATACGAAGGGTCTTCAAATGGTATAGGTATATCTATCAATGGTTAGGTTGGAATGGTGGAATGCATTTGAACTGAAGGCATCACAACTAGTAGGACGGAAACAGGTGGGGTTGTAACATGGATGTAAGGTGTTGGAGGAGTTTGTGTTCTTGAAGATTATCCATATCAATGTTTAGTATCAAACTGTGAAGTACATCTTGGTCCACTATTGTGACCAAACCAAGCTTCACCTCAGTTATCCTCCAAATTACATGGCTTAATATGATTATCCAGTGAAGACATGGTGTGAATATTACGTGTTGGAATAGTTGCAAACCCAAAGTTTTAGGTGGTTCAAATGGTATGATCGATTGGATTGCTGATAACTTGTAGAAATACTAATTATTTATGCCACATTATCTAGATATTGTAGCCAAAAGTTAGTAATTATGCACAAATTGTATGAAAATTAGCCTAGTATGACAATAACTATAAATGTTTGCGATTACACCCACTAACGCCAAAAAGATGGAAGACAAGCCAAACTTTACTCTGTTTTGCAGGAGACCAATTCACAACTTACGCTCAAGGCTCATGAGAAACTAATCAACGTATCTCTGTCACATTATGCCCGTCGATCAACCATGAAGAGACGATTACCGTAGTGACGGCGCAATGCGACAGTCGGTCCAAAGCTATGCTTCAACCGCATGTAGTAATAAAAACAAACATCGCATGCGAATCTATGATCGAGAGATGCAGCTGAACAACGCAAGAGCAGAGGATTGAGACACATGTACAACTAACGGTTGTGCAGAATTAATGGTCTAATTGCATAACAGAAGGAATAATATCCCTCCATCTTCGGAATTACAATAACAATCAAGTAGGGACCATAAGGCCGGAGTAAAAGATCTGAACCTATAAATACCCCATTGATTTCAGAGAAAAGGCATGCTACTTGATAAGGGGCTAAGTGCTGCAAGATTGTAGAGAGAAAAGGATGAGCTGGGTGCTTAAAAAAAGAAATCTGGGAAGAAAACGAGATAAGGTCGAGAGTGAATCTCAGGTCCGACCTGCCATACATCCGATCGAAGCTCTGTGCAAAGATCCCTGCTACCGGTGGAGCAAGCCTGAGAGGGAAGCTCTTTCTGCCATCAAAACCATCCTATCCGGCAAGCAGATCTCCATCAAATCTGTGCCAAGACATTAACACTTGTTTGTATCTGTTCTAACTCTCTTTCACTGTGTATTTCATGTTTTCTTTATCTCTTCATTCACACATCATGTATCAAACGCTTAGTAGAAATATTAAATGTTTCAATAGATTTCATTTACCATTTTCTGTCTATTTTCGTTCACCCATCAATCATTTTGTTCATGATGTATTCTTAATTCCCTGATGAACGATATGAATCAGTAAGAACTTAATCTGTATTAAAGATATAAAATACGTTTAGCTAAAGCATGCTAGACGGCATCTTCACCTGTGAGAGCAGAAGTGAAGATGTCATTCTGATCTATCGAGAGAAGGTCAGAAGAGTGCGTTAACTAAAGCAAGTAGTACTTCCAGACATGGAAGCAACCTTGCGTACATTAGGTTAGTCTCTGTTTCACCACAGACATGTGGGAGCATGACCAATCACTGAGAGGTGTACGCCAAGAGAAAAGCGGAATAATATTTGTACCATCAATTCGATTATGAACTTGCGTTGTTTGTATTATTTGTTTCTTTCTTTCTATTCTGTTCACAAGACTTGTCGCCGCATCCCATGTCTTTGCACAACTTTCACAGCTAGCCTTAATCCCAGCATCTTGTACATGAAGCCTGTATCTTGTAACATCTAGCTTAGGTTTATTGTATTTTTATGTTTTATCGCATCTTTACTGCTTTCCTTTATTTTACTGCAATTTACATACTTTTACAAACTTATTTTGAAAATATTGAAAACCTGGTCGCATATACCATGAACATACCACAATAACCTAAACCATTTCCCCGTGTTCGACCTCGGATCACACCGAGAAACTTGCGGTGGAATTACACTTGGTTCCATCGTAAGAAAACTTGTGACAACGCATGGCATACTACATGAACATCCATAATTAACGCATAACTAGAAGTAGTATCGCATCATTGTGAGCATTTTATATCACACATCCAAACGAGTTACAAGTTTATTGCATCGTTGTCGGGGATATGGTTAACTGTTTATTGTTTTAGTGGTTTTTAGTATTTTGCAGGACATATCTCATTGTACTAGTTGTTCAATGTGGATAGCAGCCTGACGGTTTATGAGTCCTGGTGCTGAACCGGAATTCGTAGCTGACCTTGAGATCGAGCGAACTTTCCGCGCAAGGGTACGTCAGAACAGAAATCGGTGAAAGAAGGCAGCCAGCATGGCAGATAATAACGATAACGCGGTGCCAATGGTAAACCAAGGGGCTTTTCGACTAGCTCAGGATCCTGTATTCTTGGTGGCTGATCGCAACATCCCGATGCGAAATTATGCAGCACCCAACCTGTACGATTTTTCGCTTGGAATCTCGAGGCCAACTGTCAAGGAGAATGCGCGCTTTGAGATCAAGTCGGTTATGTTGCAGATGATTCAAAATGCCAGGCAGTTTGGGGGTCTGCAAGGTGAAGACCCACATGCCCACCTGACCAGCTTCGTCGAAATGTGCGGCAATTTCTCCCTACCTGGCGTGACCCCAGATAATATAAGGTTATATCTGTTCCTTTACACCTCGAGGGATGAGGCTAAAAAGTGGGCTTATTCGATGGAACCAACGAAGTCACTTCATGGGAGCAATTGGTTGTGCGGTTTATGAAGAAGTTCTTCCCACCTGCCGTTAATGCAAGAAGACGAAAGAATGTGTTGAACTTTGAACAAAAGGAGAATGAGACCCCGAGCATGGCCTGGGTGCGATTCAGAAGGTTGGTGAAAAATTGCCCGCATATCAGGATTCTCGATTGCGTCTTGATGGAAACGTTCTACAATGGCCTGAACCGAGCAACGCAGGCTATTCCTGATGCCTTTGCAGCAGGAGGTTTTATGAACAAGACATACACGGAGGCCAAAGTCATCCTCGACCGCATCTTGCGAAATATGTATAACTGGATAGATGACAGATATGGAGGCCGAGGTGTCGATAGAAGAAAGACTGAAACAGCCATTGTCCCTGCGGAGACAATGACCACATTGGCCGCCCAGATGGCCACGGTGACCTTGATCCTTCAATCAATGGAAATTAATGAAGGAGCCATTGCTCCACAATCAGCGCAACCTGATGCACCGGCTCAAGTGGCAGCAATTGGTTGCGTCAACTGTGGAGGGGCTCACAGAGCTGATGGATGCCCATTGAATCTTCAGTAAGTGTGTGCTATTCAGAAAAACCCCTTCAGCAACACCTACAATCCAGGTTGGAGGAACCATCCTAACTTTGGTTGGGGTGGTAATCCTAACCTAGGGGGCTAATGAACCATCAAGGGGCAGTAGAGGGAAATCCTCCGTTTCACCACAATTAGGGGCAAATAATACCACATAACCGGCAACCATCATCATCATTTAATGCCTTGGGAGGCTCACTAGAGATGCTATTGAAACAGTATATGGACAAGAGTGATGTAGTAATGCAAGCACAAGTGTCCTCTATAAGAAATATGGAGATCCAAGTGGGCCAGCTGACCTCTGAGCTAAGAAGCCGAACACCTGGAACACTGCCCAGCAATTCTGAAGCTTAGGATTTATAGGGAAGGAGTAATGTCTGTGAAGACATTGAGCAGGCAAACCTAACCGCCTGCGGAGATGTGGATTGCGATCACCAAAGACAACGCAATTTTCGGTCCATATCTCAATACTATGTTTAAATTGCTTTATTGAATTCTGTCTCTTTAATTTCTGAATCCTGTTTCAATGCTTCATTTAATTTAAATTTTGACTTTACGAATTTATTTCTTCATTTACTTCTGTGCATTTAATTTTTTCCTGTCTTTAATTCTTTGACTTTTTGTAATCAGTGCATATGCTTTAAATTGTGAATGATTGAGTAATAAAGAAAATGTATCGCCGTAATTCACAACACTTGCGCTGATGAAAAAAAATGTGTGTAAAATAAAGATAATAAAACAATTAACAACAAGAAAGCAAGACGACAATGGACGCATCCCAAACCAACTAAGAATGCCTTGCGTTCGCCTAACTTAACTGTATTTAGTTGAGGGGTGTGTTGCGCTCGCATGTGTCCTTTGCCCGTCCTTAGCAAATGCACTATGTTGAGGTATCCTCCAGAAATGCGTTGGTTAAGGGGTGTGTTGCGGGGATATATGCGCTGTTGCCCATCCTCTGCAAAGATACAGTTGTGCTAGTGAACACAATGCGTCATACCTTATCAAGCGTCTATTCAAATAAAATGTTAAAGAAAATTTTGTCTGGTAATTTGGGAAGAAGTCCAATCGATTCGTATCCCCAAGCAATTATGACTTAGCAGACGAAAGAATGCTTTATCTGAAAATTCCATAAATGCGGGAGGTGGAACGACGTGCCTATTGATCTGTTCGAGGTTAGTCGCCGCACAAATCACATTGGGCCCCACCACGGCCCAACCTATAAATACACCCTCCCCCGTCTTTGGAAACCCTTTACCAGCAAATTGGAACCCTACAGTTTTGCTTTCCAAGACTTTCTTTCTCCCCAGAAGCTCAAAATTTTTTTTTTCCAGACCTTCCAATTCGTTTCAATGGCCGACCAAACCCCAAACCAATCCGCTTCACCGTTCACCCCTGACCAAGCAGCCATGCGAGAGGCAGCATTTCTGGCTGCCAATCGCCGGCTTGCTACCCAAGCCCCCACTGCGTCCAGACTTGCCAGAAGAACCTGAAGAACCCCTTTGGCCATTAGGCCTCTTGTGTTCAAAAGAGGAGGAAGCACCGAAAGCATACCTACGCCAACACCGTCCATTTCCACTGAAAGAGAAAGGAAGAGACGAGATGATACGGAGGTGTTTGGCAATATCCTCATCACTTTGGAGCAAGGAGGTGGACTGCCTGAGGCAGGAGTTGTAAACCAACCACTGCCTGCGGAGGAGGAGGCGGTGGTAGTTGTAGATGAAGTAGTAAAGGATGGAGTAGTGGTGGTGGAAGAAGTGGTGGATGAAGAAGAAGAAAAGGAAAATGATATCCTGGTCTTGGAGACACCAGAGGTTATTTTCATTGCAGAGAAGTATGAAGAGCTTCCAAGAAGAGAAAACGAGGAAATTGCGATCAAGCAAAGAGAAAAAGAAGAGATCGCAGTCGAGGAGGCCAGAGAAGTGAAGATCGCATTAGTAACCCCCTGACATTGTGATGGAGAAGGTTGCAGAGGGTGTGCTGCCAGAAGAGGCCAAGAAGGAAGAATTAAAGAAGACACCAGAGGCAGAGAAGAAAGAGAAGGAAAGATTGGAGAAGGCAACAGAGGTCGAGAAGGAAGAGAATAAGAAGAAGAAGAAGAAGAGTAAAGGGAAGAAGGCTGGAGAGGCGGAGTCTTCACATCATCGCAAGTCAAGAAAGTACAAAGAGAAAAAGGATGATGATGAAGATGAAGAGGCCAAGAAGAAGAGGAAGAAGGAGAAAGAGAAGAAAAGATTACGCCGAAAGGAGAAGAGGTGCCTAAGAGAAAAAGAAAAAGCAAGGCAGAGGGCTGCGAGCGCCAAGAAGGATGGAGAATCGACCTCCATAAGGGAGGATAGGGGGGAAATAACGCAGCTGATGGAACCACTGCAACCTGAAGCAACACAATTGGTTGTGGCGAACGAAGGAGAAGAAACAGAGAGAACACCCACTAATGCAGCATCGCAGGGAAAATGCGCCGCAAGGGTTCAACATCGACCCTCAATGTTTAATTTTAGCTTTGGAAGAAGAGGAGAGAAAAAGAAAAGAAGAAGAAGAGAAGCAAGAAAAGATGGAGAGGGGCACGCTCATCATCGCAGAGGGGATAAAAAAAGAAGATTGGAGTTTGAAGAGATGCGAAGCAATAACGAGCTTACCGGACTTGAAGGGATTCGAAAGTGCGAGGAGGATCAGCGCCTATTGCTGGCCTCTGAGCAGTTGAAGAAGAGTTTGAGAGAGAAGAGAGAAAGGCAGAAGAAGAAGAAATGAGGAAGAAAGAAGAAGAGGAAAGACTGTTTTTAGAGGAAAAGAGGAGGAAGCGCGAAGCTAACAAGAAGCGCTTGTATAAGAGCAAGGGCAAAGAACTCACTGAATGCGAGAAAGAAGAACAACGCATGGAGTGGGAAAAGAGACTAAGGCAAACAGCCCGCCTTGTGCAAGTAAAAGGCAAGGACGTAGCAGAAAGCAGCGAGCGTACATCGGCCAAGAAGCAGTTATTAAAAAGAAAAGAAAATGATGACATGTTGATCGAGATGGGCTTCTACCCTGCGCCGACCCTACTACCTACCTCATCACGAGCGTCATTATAGAGCATGAGTGGGACACGTTCTGTCAGTGCCCATCCATCATCGTGCCTCAGGTAGTGCGGGAATTCTACCGCGGGCATCTGCATGGAAATAAGGATGCGGTGACTTTTAAGGGAGAGACAGTACACTTCAGCGCAAAGGACATCAATGAGCTTTATCAGATGAAGGACAACCCGAATGCACCAAGGAACAAGATCATTGATGATCCTACAGAAGAATTGATGAGAGATGCGCTGAAGGTATTAGCGCAACCGGGCACATGATGGACAGTCTCACCTAAAGGCATCTGTACCTTGGAGTCCAAGTCTTTGCTACCAAAGGGAAGGCTCTGGGTTTATCTGGTCAAGAAGCAGTTGATCCTAACATCGCATGACAGAACTGTATCAAGGGATCGGGTGATGGCCATATACTATATTGCTCGCGACATTCCTATCGACATGGGACGGTTGATCGCAGGGCAGATAAGAGCATTGGTGGGGAATATTGGGTGTAGTACTTCTTCCCGTGGATCGTCTTAAGTTTATGCCTGACTGCGGGTGTAGGCATTGATGAGGAGCCCATGCCAGAAGTCCACGGCCTCATAAACATCAAAATTCTGATGATGCTTCTCAAGGATTCCCCAAATTGTTCTGAGCTACCAGCAAAAAGACTTGCAATCGATTTGAATGCGCTGTAAGAACCCAGACCAAAAAGAAGACGAAGAGAAGATAAGGGAAAAGATCTAGAGCCCCACCTTCTTCCCTTAGTTATTCGATCTCCAAGCCCTCCGAGCCCGCCAGTGCAATGTCTTCCCCTTTACACGAACCTTTTACAAACCTTCCTCTTGTCCCCAACTCTTCTATTCAACCAACAGCCCCACCTTCACCAACAACTTCATCACCACATCCCACCATCCCACCGCTGCAAGTTGATGACCCATACGATTTGGGTGAAGGCACATCTGCCCAACCCCAAAACGATGTTGGCGAGACATCGTAGGCACAACCATCATCCACCTCCCTGGCTGCTGAGTTAGCTGAAATGAGAACCCTCTTCTCTCAACAGCAAGAACTTGTCTCTCAGAAGCATCACTTCTTCAACCATCAATTTGAGGTAGCAATGGAGCGCATTGATGAGATTCAACGCAGTACTGCGACTTCAAGGGAGCACTCATCAATATCCAGCGCAGTATGCACAGGATCTTCCAACACCAAAGACAGATAGCGAAGCGTAATCAGGAGTATTTCAACTTTCTTACTGCTTATCTACATGGTCCGATGGTGCCTCCGCATCTAAAGCAGCACTTACTGTTTGATGATGGCTTTGTTGCACCGCCTCAACATCCTCCACCGGATCCCCCTGCTCACCTTAGTTTTTATTCTTTCTTCTAATTTGAGTTTTTTTTTAAAATTTTTTTATGCAGCCATTCTTTACGTGTATTCAATTCGTTTATTATTTTGTAAGTTAATCAAATTCTTTGACTCTTGTACATGCAATAGAAAATTTTTTGTAATGCGTTCATTTGTAATATATTTGTATACTTTGTTAATAGTTAATACAAGTAGAGCACATAATTCACTCTACTCTTTGCCTGTGCCTCTTTCTTTATCTTCCTTTGATAATTTTTGTGACATTCTTACTTTTTATTTTAATGATCTTCATTGCATTGCTATGATGTATTATATGTTTACACTTAGAAACATTTCCCATACTTAGTAAATTCTGACTAACACTTAGTTAACTCTTAGTTAGCAGTACTTTACCTTTTATCTTTCAAAGTTCTGCTCAAACCTTCTTTTTGAAAATTTCTCCTAAGATCAAAATTATGCAGTATTTAAGAAAATGCGTTCATTTTCATTTTTTTTTTAAAAAAAATTCAATATTTATATGTTATGCAAAACTCTAATATCAGTGCAAGGAAAAATTTTAAAACTGTTCTCAACCTGATAAGTGTTTAGTTGTGAAAAGAGTCTGCTCGTAGTTGGATGCTCGTATGACACCCGTAGAAGCAAGCCAAATTGAAGGTGGGTTTCCAAGAACAACGTAGTATAAACAAAAAGAAAAAAAAAATAAAAGAATGCAAGGGACAACTCCTCTGATTATCATGAGTTAAAGTTGAAAATAGCACACAACTGTAGTTGGATGTTCACATGACACCTGTGGGGACAAGCTAAAACGAAGAATGTTATCATGACCAACTGTCTCTAAGTGAATAAATGATGCAAAGTTTTGCTCACCGCATATAGATACATCAAGTTGTTTTGATAAAGAAGAGATAAACATTCTATTTTGAAAAATAGAAAAGTGTCTTTGAGCAGAATTTTGTTACAAAGAAGAATAAAGTAGGGCTTGCTAAGAATTAGCAAGGATAGACGGAAAGTGTGATGTCAGGTAATGTGCCTAAGTGTAACATTCAGAGCAACCAATCATCGCAGAAATATAGGATAGGAATGGAGCATGATTGACTTGGTAGAAGATATGCTTGAGGACAAGCATATATCTAAATTTGGGGGTGTGATAACTTGTAGAAATACAAGTTACCTTATGCGCCAATTGTATGAAAATTAGCCTAGTATGAAAATAATATAAATGTTTGCGATTACACCCACTAATGCCAAAAAGATGGAAGACAAGCCGAACTTTACTTTGTTTTGCAGGAGACCAATTCACCGCTTGCACTCAAGGCTCATGAGAGACTAATCAACATATCTTTGTCACATTGCGCCCTTCGATCAACCATGAAAAGACGATTACTGCAGTGACGGCGCAATGCGACAGTCGGTCCAAAGCTATGCTTCAACCGCATGCAGTAATAAAAACAAACACCGCATGTGAATCTATGATCGAGAGATGCAGTTGAGCAATGCAAGAGCAGAGGATTGAGACACGTGTACAACTAACGGTTGTGCAGAATTGATGGTCTGAT